>NC_142862.1:13352500-13977500 GCF_061612785.1 Hesperophylax consimilis | reverse complement strand
TATGAACCCAAAATTATTCAGACTTGGGTTTGATATTTGCAAGCAGTTTTTTTAGGATCTATGGTAGCAAACTGGCTGAAATTTTTGAATGGTGATGAGAATCTCAGTCCAAACCTTATTTAGTCACAAAATCTCCAAAGAGTTGTATTTTAAGAAAAATCATGATTTTTATGGACGCTAATTTCAGACTTGGGATCGAACTTTGGAAGCAGTTTTTTCAGGATCTATGGTAGCAAACGGGCTGAAATTTCGCAATGATGATGAGAATCTCAGTCCAAACCTAATTTAGTCACAAAATCTCCAAAAATTGTATTTTTAGAAAAATTATGATTTTTATGGACGCTTATTTCAGACTTGGGATCGATCTTTGGAAGCAGCTTTTTCAGGCTCTATGGTACTTAACGGAATGAAATTTCGGAATGGTGATAAGAATCTCAGTCTCAACCGAATTTAGTCAAAAAAATGTGTATTTGAAGAATAATCATGATTTTTATGGACGCGAATTTCAAACTTGGGTTAGAATTTTGGAAGCAGTTTTTTCAGGCTCTATGGTGTCAAACGGGCTGAAATTTAAGAAAAATGATAAGAATCGTGGTACAAATCGAATTCAGTCACAAAATCTCCAAAAATATGTATTTTAAGAAAAATCATGATTTTTCTCGACGCTAATTTCAGACTTGGGTTCGATATTTGGAAGCAGTTTTTTCAGGATCTATGGTACCAAGAGGGCTGAAATTTGGGAATAGTGATAAGAATCGTGTTACAAATCGAATTTAGTCACAAAATCTCCAAAACGTTGTAATTTTAGAAAAATCATGATTTATATAACCCAAAATTATTCAGACCTGGTTTGATATTTGCAAGCAGTTTTTTTAGGATCTATGGTAGCAAACTGGCTGAAATTTTTGAATGGTGATGAGAATCTCAGTCCAAACCTAATTTAGTCACAAAATCTCCAAAGAGTTGTATTTTAAGAAAAATCGTGATTTTTATTGATGCTAATTTCAGACTTGGGTTCGAACTTTGGAAGCAGTTTTTTCAGGATCTATGGTAGCAAACGGGCAAAAATTTTGTAATGGTGATAAGATTCTCAGTCCAAACCGAATTTGGTCACAAAATCTTTAAAAAGTTGTATTTTAAGAAAAATCATGATTTTTATTAATGCAAAATTTAAGAGACTTGGGTTCGATCTTTGGAAGCAGCTTTTTCAGGCTCTATGGTATTAAACGGGTTGAAATTTTGCAATATGGAAAATAATCGTAGTACAAATCGTACTCGTTAATCGTTCAGTCACAAAATCTCCAAAAAGTTGTATATGAAGAATAATCATGATTTTTATGGACGCTCATTTCAAACTTGGGTTAGAATTTTGGAAGCAGTTTTTTCAGGCTCTATGGTGTCAAACGGGCTGAAATTTAAGAAAAATGATAAGAATCGTGGTACAAATCGAATTCAGTCACAAAATCTCCAAAAATATGTATTTTAAGAAAAATCATGATTTTTCTCGACGCTAATTTCAGACTTGGGTTCGATATGTGGAAGCAGTTTTTTCAGGATCTATGGTACCAAGAGGGCTGAAATTTGGGAATAGTGATAAGAATCGTGTTACAAATCGAATTTAGTCTCAAAATCTCCAAAACGTTGTAATTTTAGATTTTTATTAATGCAAAATTTCAGACTTGGGTTCTAACTTTGAAAGCAGTTTTTTCAAGCTCTTTGGTATCAAACGGGCTAAAATTAAAAAGTAGTGATAATGAATCTTAGTCAGAACCGAATTCAGTCACAAAATCTCCAAAATGTTGAATTTGAGAAAAATTATGATTTTTATGGACGCTTATTTCAGACTTGGGATCGATCTTTGGAAGCAGCTTTTTCAGACTCTATGGTACTAAACGGGATGAAATTTCGGAATGGTGATGAGAATCTCAGTCTTTACCGAATTTGGTCACAAAATCTCCAAAAACTTGTATTTGAAGAATAATCATGATTTTTATGGACGCTAATTTCAGACATGGGATCGAACTTTGGAAGCAGTTTTTTCAGGATCTATGGTAGCAAACGGGCTGAAATTTCGGAATGATGATGAGAATCTCAGTCCAAACCTA
The DNA here is from genome assembly GCF_061612785.1 of Hesperophylax consimilis. Classification (NCBI taxonomy): domain Eukaryota; kingdom Metazoa; phylum Arthropoda; class Insecta; order Trichoptera; family Limnephilidae; genus Hesperophylax; species Hesperophylax consimilis. The sequence goes on along the minus strand of NC_142862.1, from coordinate 13,975,395 downwards.
ATTTAGTCACAAAATCTCCAAAAAATTGTATTTTTAGAAAAATTATGATTTTTATGGACGCTTATTTCAGACTTGGGATCGATCTTTGGAAGCAGCTTTTTCAGGCTCTATGGTACTAAACGGAATGAAATTTCGGAATGGTGATAAGAATCTCAGTCTCAACCGAATTTAGTCAAAAAAATGTGTATTTGAAGAATAATCATGATTTTTATGGACGCTAATTTCAAACTTGGGTTAGAATTTTGGAAGCAGTTTTTTCAGGCTCTATGGTGTCAAACGGGCTGAAATTTAAGAAAAATGATAAGAATCGTGGTACAAATCGAATTCAGTCACAAAATCTCCAAAAATATGTATTTTAAGAAAAATCATGATTTTTCTCGACGCTAATTTCAGACTTGGGTTCGATATTTGGAAGCAGTTTTTTCAGGATCTATGGTACCAAGAGGGCTGAAATTTGGGAATAGTGATAAGAATCGTGTTACAAATCGAATTTAGTCACAAAATCTCCAAAACGTTGTAATTTTAGAAAAATCATGATTTATATGAACCCAAAATTATTCAGACTTGGGTTTGATATTTGCAAGCAGTTTTTTTAGGATCTATGGTAGGAAACTGGCTGAAATTTTTGAATGGTGATGAGAATCTCAGTCCAAACCTAATTTAGTCACAAAATCTCCAAAGAGTTGTATTTTAAGAAAAATCATGATTTTTATGGACGCTAATTTCAGACTTGGGATCGAACTTTGGAAGCAGTTTTTTCAGGATCTATGGTAGCAAACGGGCTGAAATTTCGGAATGATGATGAGAATCTCAGTCCAAACCTAATTTAGTCACAAAATGTCCAAAAAATTGTATTTTTAGAAAAATTATGATTTTTATGGACGCTTATTTCAGACTTGGGATCGATCTTTGGAAGCAGCTTTTTCAGGCTCTATGGTATTAAACGGGTTGAAATTTTGCAATATTGAAAAGAATCGTAGTACAAATCGTACTCGTTAATCGTTCAGTCACAAAATCTCCAAAAAGTTGTATATGAAGAATAATCATGATTTGTACGGACGCTAATTTCAAATTTGGGTTCGAACATTGGAAGCAGTTTTTTCATCGAATAGTGATAAGAATCTCAGTCTAAACCGAATTTAGTCAAAAAAATGTGTATTTGAAGAATAATCATGATTTTTATGGACGCTAATTTCAGACTTGGGATCGAACTTTGGAAGCAGTTTTTTCAGGATCTATGGTGTCAAACGGGCTGAAATTTAAGAAAAATGATAAGAATCGTGGTACAAATCGAATTCAGTCAAAAAATCTCCAAAAATATGTATTTTAAGAAAAATCATGATTTTTCTCGACGCTAATTTCAGACTTGGGTTCGATATTTGGAAGCAGTTTTTTCAGGATCTATGGTACCAAGAGGGCTGAAATTTGGGAATAGTGATAAGAATCGTGTTACAAATCGAATTTAGTCACAAAATCTCCAAAACGTTGTAATTTTAGAAAAATCATGATTTATATGAACCCAAAATTATTCAGACTTGGGTTTGATATTTGCAAGCAGTTTTTTTAGGATCTATGGTAGCAAACTGGCTGAAATTTTTGAATGGTGATGAGAATCTCGGTCCAAACCTAATTTAGTCACAAAATCTCCAAAGAGTTGTATTTTAAGAAAAATCATGATTTTTATTGATGCTTATTTCAGACTTGGGTTCGAACTTTGGAAGCAGTTTTTTCAGGATCTATGGTAGCAAACGGGCTAAAATTAAAAATTAGTGATAATGAATCTTAGTCAGAACCGAATTCAGTCACAAAATCTCCAAAATGTTGAATTTGAGAAAAATTATGATTTTTATGGACGCTTATTTCAGACTTGGGATCGATCTTTGGAAGCAGCTTTTTCAGACTCTATGGTACTAAACGGGATGAAATTTCGGAATGGTGATGAGAATCTCAGTCTTAACCGAATTTGGTCACAAAATCTCCAAAACTTGTATTTGAAGAATAATCATGATTTTTATGGACGCTAATTTCAGACTTGGGATCGAACTTTGGAAGCAGTTTTTTCAGGATCTATGGTGTCAAACGGGCTGAAATTTAAGAAAAATGATAAGAATCGTGGTACAAATCGAATTCAGTCACAAAATCTCCAAAAATATGTATTTTAAGAAAAATCATGATTTTTCTCGACGCTAATTTCAGACTTGGGTTCGATATTTGGAAGCAGTTTTTTCAGGATCTATGGTACCAAGAGGGCTGAAATTTGGGAATAGTGATAAGAATCGTGTTACAAATCGAATTTAGTCACAAAATCTCCAAAACGTTGTAATTTTAGAAAAATCATGATTTATATGAACCCAAAATTATTCAGACTTGGGTTTGATATTTGCAAGCAGTTTTTTTAGGATCTATGGTAGCAAACTGGCTGAAATTTTTGAATGGTGATGAGAATCTCAGTCCAAACCTAATTTAGTCACAAAATCTCCAAAGAGTTGTATTTTAAGAAAAATCATGATTTTTATTGATGCTTATTTCAGACTTGGGTTCGAACTTTGGAAGCAGTTTTTTCAGGATCTATGGTAGCAAACGGGCTAAAATTAAAAAGTAGTGATAATGAATCTTAGTCAGAACCGAATTCAGTCACAAAATCTCCAAAATGTTGAATTTGAGAAAAATTATGATTTTTATGGACGCTTATTTCAGACTTGGGATCGATCTTTGGAAGCAGCTTTTTCAGACTCTATGGTACTAAACGGGATGAAATTTCGGAATGGTGATGAGAATCTCAGTCTTAACCGAATTTGGTCACAAAATCTCCAAAACTTGTATTTGAAGAATAATCATGATTTTTATGGACGCTAATTTCAGACTTGGGATCGAATTTTGGAAGCAGTTTTTTCAGGATCTATGGTGTCAAACGGGCTGAAATTTAAGAAAAATGATAAGAATCGTGGTACAAATCGAATTCAGTCACAAAATCTCCAAAAATATGTATTTTAAGAAAAATCATGATTTTTCTCGACGCTAATTTCAGACTTGGGTTCGATATTTGGAAGCAGTTTTTTCAGGATCTATGGTACCAAGAGGGCTGAAATTTGGGAATAGTGATAAGAATCGTGTTACAAATCGAATTTAGTCACAAAATCTCCAAAAAGTTGTATTTTAAGAAAAATCATGATTTTTATTAATGCAAATTTTGAGACTCTGGTTCGAACTTTGAAAGCAGTTTTTCCAGTCTCTATGGTACCAAACGGGCTGAAATTAAAGAGTAGAGATATGAATCTCAGTCATAACCGAATTCAGTCACAAAATCTCCAAAAAGTTGTATTTTTAGAAAAATTATGATTTTTATGGACGCTTATTTCAGACTTGGGTTCGATCTTTGGAAGCAGCATTTTCAGGCTCCTTGGTACTAAACGGGATGAAATTTCGGAATGGTGATGAGAATCTCAGTCTTATCCGAATTTAGTCACAAAATCTCCAAAAAGTTGTATTTGAAGAATAATCATGATTTTTATGGACGCTTATTTCAGACTTGGGTTCGATATTTGGAAGCAGTTTTTTCAGGATCTATGGTAGCAAACGGGCTGAAATTTTGGAATGATGATGAGAATCTCAGTCCAAACCTAATTTAGTCACAAAATCTCCAAAAAGTTGTATTTGAAGAATAATCATGATTTTTATGGACGCTTATTTCAGACTTGGGTTCGATATTTGGAAGCAGTTTTTTCAGGATCTATTGTTTGCAAATGGGCTGAAATTTTGTAATGGTGATAAGAATCTCAATCCAACCCGAATTCAGTCACAAAATCTCCAAAAAGTTGTATTTTAAGAAAAATCATGATTTTTATTAATGCAAATTTTCAGACTTGGGTTCGAACTTTGAAAGCAGTTTTTCCAGTCTCTATGGTACCAAACGGGCTGAAATTAAAGAGTAGAGATATGAATCTCAGTCATAACCGAATTCAGTCACAAAATCTCCAAAAAGTTGTATTTTTAGAAAAATTATGATTTTTATGGACGCTTATTTCAGACTTGGGTTCGATATTTGGAAGCAGTTTTTTCAGGATCTATGGTACTAAACGGGATGAAATTTCGGAATGGTGATGAGAATCTCAGTCTTATCCGAATCTAGTCACAAAATCTCCAAAAAGTTGTATTTGAAGAATAATCATGATTTTTATGGACGCTTATTTCAGACTTGGGTTCGATATTTGGAAGCAGTTTTTTCAGGATCTATGGTACTAAACGGGATGAAATTTCGGAATCGTGATGAGAATCTCAGTCTTATCCGAATTTAGTCACAAAATCTCCAAAAAGTTGTATTTGAAGAATAATCATGATTTTTATGGACGCGTATTTCAGACTTGGGTTCGATATTTGGAAGCAGTATTTTCAGGATCTATTGTTTGCAAATGGACTGAAATTTTGTAATGGTGATAAGAATCTCAGTCCAACCCGAATTCAGTCACAAAATCTCCAAAAAGTTGTATTTTAAGAAAAATCATGATTTTTATTAATGCAAATTTTCAAACTTGGGTTCGAACTTTGAAAGCAGTTCTTCCAGTCTCTATGGTACCAAACGGGCTGAAATTAAAGAGTAGAGATATGAATCTCAGTCAGAACCGAATTCAGTCTTAAAATCTCCAAAAAGTTGTATTTTTAGAAACATTATGATTTTTATGGACGCTTATTTCAGACTTGGGTTCGATCTTTGAAGCAGCTTTTTCAGGCTCTATGGTACTAAACGGGATGAAATTTCGGAATGGTTATAAGAATCTCAGTCTTAACCGAATTTAGTCACAAAATCTCCAAAAAGATGTATTTGAAGAATAATCATGATTTTTCTGGACGCTAATTTCAGACTTGGGTTCGAACTTTGGAAGCAGTTTTTTCGGGATCTATGGTAGCAAACGGGCTGAAATTTTGGAATGATGATGAGAATATCAGTCCAAACCTAATTTAGTCACAAAATCTCCAAAAAGTTGTATTTTAAGAAAAATCATGATTTTTATGGACGCTTATTTCAGACTTTGGATCGATCTTTGGAAGCAGCTTTTTCAGGCTCTATGGTACCAAACGGGATGAAATTTCGGAATGGTGATAAGAATCTCAGTCAGAACCGAATCAAGTCCCAAAATCTCCCAAAAGTGTTATTTGAAGAATAATCATGATTTATATGGACGCTAATTTCAAAATTGGGTTCGATCTTTGGAAGCAACTTTTTCAGGCTCTATGGTACTAAACGGGATGAAATTTCGTAATGGTGATGAGAATCTCAGTCTTAACCGAATTTAGTCACAAAATCTCCAAAAAGTTGTATTTGAAGAATAATCATGATTTTTATGGACGCTTATTTCAGACTTGGGTTCAATATTTGGAAGCAGTTTTTTCAGGATCTATGTTAGCAAACGGACTGAAATTTTGTAATGGTGATAAGAATCTCAGTCCAACCCGAATTTAGTCACAAAATCTCCAAAAAGTTGTATTTTAAGAAAAATCATGATTTTTATTAATGCAAATTTTCAGACTTGGGTTCGAACTTAGAAAGCAGTTTTTTCAGGATCTATGGTAGCAAACGGGCTGAAATTTTGGAATGATGATAAGAATCTCAGTCCAAACTTTATTTAGTCACAAAATCTACAAAAATATGTATTATAAGAAAAATGATGCTTTTTCTGGACGCTAATTTCAGACTTGGGTTCGAACTTTGGAAGCAGTTTTTTCAGGATCTATGGTAGCAAACGGGCTGAAATTTTGAAATGATGATAAGAATCTCAGTCCAAACCCAATTTAGTCACAAAATCTCCAAAAAGTTGTTTTTTTAGAAAAATTATGATTTTTATGGACGCTTATTTCAGACTTGGGTTCGATCTTTGGAAGCAGCTTTTTCAGGCTCTATGGTACTAAACGGGATGAAATTTCGGAATGGTGATGAGAATCTCAGTCTTAACCGAATTTAGTCACAAAATCTCCAAAAAGTTGTATTTGAAGATTAATCATGATTTTTATGTACGCTTATTTCAGACTTGGGTTCGATATTTGGAAGCAGTATTTTCAGGATCTATGTTAGCAAACGGACTGAAATTTTGTAATGGTGATAAGAATCTCAGTCCGACCCGAATTAAGTCACAAAACCTCCAAAAAGTTGTATTTTAAGAAAAATCATGATTTTTATTAATGCAAATTTTCAAACTTGGGTTCGAACTTTGAAAGCAGTTTTTCCAGTCTCTATGGTACCAAACGGGCTGAAATTAAAGAGTAGAGATATGAATCTCAGTCAGAACCGAATTCAGTCTTAAAATCGCCAAAAAGATGTATTTTTAGAAACATTATGATTTTTATGGACGCTTATTTCAGACTTGGGTTCGATCTTTGAAGCAGCTTTTTCAGGCTCTATGTTAGCAAACGGGCTGAAATTTTGGAATGATGATAAGAATCTCAGTCCAAACTTTATTTAGTCACAAAATCTCCAAAAATATGTAATATAAGAAAAATGATGATTTTTCTGGACGCTAATTTCAGACTTGGGTTCGAACTTTGGAAGCAGTTTTTTCAGGATCTATGGTAGCAAACGGGCTGAAATTTTGAAACGATGATAAAAATCTTAGTCCAAACCCAATTTAGTCACAAAATCTCCAAAAAGTTGTTTTTTTAGAAAAAATATGATTTTTATGGACGCTTATTTCAGACTTGGGTTCGAACTTTGGAAGCAGTTTTTTCAGGATCTATGGTAGCAAACGGGCTGAAATTTTGAAATGATGATAAGAATCTCAGTCCAAACCCAATTTAGTCACAAAATCTCCAAAAAGTTGTTTTTTTAGAAAAATTATGATTTTTATGGACGCTTATTTCAGACTTGGGTTCGATCTTTGGAAGCAGCTTTTTCAGGCTCTATGGTACTAAACGGGATGAAATTTCGGAATGGTGATGAGAATCTCAGTCTTAACCGAATTTGTTCACAAAATCTCCAAAAAGTTGTATTTGAAGATTAATCATGATTTTTATGGACGCTTATTTCAGACTTGGGTTCGATATTTGAAGCAGTATTTTCAGGATCTATGTTAGCAAACGGACTGAAATTTTGTAATGGTGATAAGAATCTCAGTCCAACCCGAGTTTAGTCACAAAATCTCCAAAAAGTTGTATTTTAAGAAAAATCATGATTTTTATTAATGCAAATTTTCAAACTTGGGTTCGAACTTTGAAAGCAGTTTTTCCAGTCTCTATGGTACCAAAAGGAATGAAATTAAAGAGTAGAGATATGAATCTCAGTCAGAACCGAATTCAGTCACAAAATCTCCAAAAAGTTGTATTTTTAGAAACATTATGATTTTTATGGACGCTTATTTCAAACTTGGGTTCGATCTTTGAAGCAGCTTATTCAGGCTCTATGGTACTAAACGGGATGAAATTTCGGAATGGTGATGAGCATCTCAGTATTAACCGAATTTAGTCACAAAATCTCCAAACAGTTGTATTTGAAGAATAATCTTGATTTTTATGGACGCTTATTTCAGACTTGGGTTCGATATTTGGAAGCAGTTTTTTCAGGATCTATGTTTGCAAACGGACTGAAATTTTGTAATGGTGATAAGAATCTCAGTCCAACCCGAATTTAGTCACAAAATCTCCAAGAAGTTGTATTTTAAAAAAAACATGATTTTTATTAATGCAAAATTTCAGACTTGGGTTCGAACTTAGAAAGTAGTTTTTTCAGGATCTATGGTAGCAAACGGGCTGAAATTTTGGAATGATGATAAGAATCTCAGTCCAAACTTTATTTAGTCACAAAATCTCCAAAAATATGTATTATAAGAAAAATGATGATTTTTCTGGAGGCTAATTTCAGACTTGGGTTCGAACTTTGGAAGCAGTTTTTTCAGGATCTATGGTAGCAAACGGGCTGAAATTTTGAAATGATGATAAGAATCTCAGTCCAAACCCAATTTAGTCACAAAATCTCCAAAAAGTTGTTTTTTTAGAAAAATTATGATTTTTATGGACGCTTATTTCAGACTTGGGTTCGATCTTTGGAAGCAGCTTTTTCAGGCTCTATGGTACTAAACGGGATGAAATTTCGGAATGGTGATGAGAATCTCAGTCTTAACCGAATTTAGTCACAAAATCTCCAAAAAGTTGTATTTGAAGATTAATCATGATTTTTATGGACGCTTATTTCAGACTTGGGTTCGATATTTGGAAGCAGTATTTACAGGATCTATGTTAGCAAACGGACTGAAATTTTGTAATGGTGATAAGAATCTCAGTCCAACCCGAATTTAGTCACAAAATCTCCAAAAAGTTGTATTTGAAGAATAATCATGATTTTTATGGACGCTTATTTCAGACTTGGGTTCGATATTTGGAAGCAGTTTTTTCAGGATCTATGTTACCAAACGGACTGAAATTTTGAAATGGTGATAAGAATCTCAGTCCAACCCGAATTTAGTCACAAAATCTCCAAGAAGTTGTATTTTAAAAAAAACATGATTTTTATTAATGCAAAATTTCAGACTTGGGTTCGAACTTTGAAAGCAGTTTTTCCAGTCTCTATGGTACGAAACGGGCTGAAATTAAAAAGTAGTGATATGAATCTCAGTCAGAACAGAATTTAGTCACAAAATCTCCAAAAAGTTGTATTTGAAGAATAATCATGATTTTTATGGACGCTTATTTCAGACTTGGGTTCAATATTTGGAAGCAGTTTTTTCAGGATCTATGTGAGCAAACGGACTGAAATTTTGTAATGGTGATAAGAATCTCAGTCCAACCCGAATTTAGTCACAAAATCTCCAAAAAGTTGTATTTTAAGAAAAATCATGATTTTTATTAATGCAAATTTTCAGACTTGGGTTCGAACTTAGAAAGTAGTTTTTTCAGGATCTATGGTAGCAAACGGGCTGAAATTTTGGAATGATGATAAGAATCTCAGTCCAAACTTTATTTAGTCACAAAATCTCCAAAAATATGTATTATAAGAAAAATGATGATTTTTCTGGAGGCTAATTTCAGACTTGGGTTCGAACTTTGGAAGCAGTTTTTTCAGGATCTATGGTAGCAAACGGGCTGAAATTTTGAAATGATGATAAGAATCTCAGTCCAAACCCAATTTAGTCACAAAATCTCCAAAAAGTTGTTTTTTTAGAAAAATTATGATTTTTATGGACGCTTATTTCAGACTTGGGTTCGATCTTTGGAAGCAGCTTTTTCAGGCTCTATGGTACTAAACGGGATGAAATTTCGGAATGGTGATGAGAATCTCAGTCTTAACCGAATTTATTCACAAAATCTCCAAAAAGTTGTATTTGAAGATTAATCATGATTTTTATGGACGCTTATTTCAGACTTGGGTTCGATATTTGGAAGCAGTATTTTCAGGATCTATGTTAGCAAACGGACTGAAATTTTGTAATGGTGATAAGAATCTCAGTCCAACCCGAGTTTAGTCACAAAATCTCCAAAAAGTTGTATTTTAAGAAAAATCATGATTTTTATTAATGCAAATTTTCAAACTTGGGTTCGAACTTTGAAACCAGTTTTTCCAGTCTCTATGGTACCAAACGGAATGAAATTAAAGAGTAGAGATATGAATCTCAGTCAGAACCGAATTCAGTCACAAAATCTCCAAAAAGTTGTATTTTTAGAAACATTATGATTTTTATGGACGCTTATTTCAAACTTGGGTTCGATCTTTGAAGCAGCTTATTCAGGCTCTATGGTACTAAACGGGATGAAATTTCGGAATGGTGATGAGCATCTCAGTATTAACCGAATTTAGTCACAAAATCTCCAAACAGTTGTATTTGAAGAATAATCTTGATTTTTATGGACGCTTATTTCAGACTTGGGTTCGATATTTGGAAGCAGTTTTTTCAGGATCTATGTTTGCAAACGGACTGAAATTTTGTAATGGTGATAAGAATCTCAGTCCAACCCGAATTTAGTCAGAAAATCTCCAAAAAGTTGTATTTTATGAAAAATCATGATTTTTACTAATGCAAATTTTCAGACTTGGGTTCGAACTTTGAAAGCAGTTTTTCCAGTCTCTATGGTACGAAACGGGCTGAAATTAAAAAGGAATGATATGAATCTCAGTCAGAACCGAATTCAGTCACGAAATCTCCAAAAACGTGTATTTTTAGAAAAATTATGTTTTTTATGGACGCTTATTTCAGACTTGGGTTCGAACTTTGGAAGCAGCTTTTTCAGGCTCTATGGTACTAAACGGGATGAAATTTCGGAATGGTGATAAGAATCTCAGTCTTACCCGAATTTAGTCACAAAATCTCCAAAAAGTTGTATTTTAAGAAAAATCATGATTTTTATTAATGCAAATTTTCAGACTTGGGTTCGAACTTAGAAAGCAGTTTTTTCAGGATCTATGGTAGCAAACGGGCTGAAATTTTGGAATGATGAAAAGAATCTCAGTCCAAACTTTATTTAGTCACAAAATCTCCAAAAATATGTATTATAAGAAATATGATGATTTTTCTGGACGCTAATTTCAGACTTGGGTTCGAACTTTGGAAGCAGTTTTTTCAGGATCTATGGTGGCAAACGGGCTGAAATTTTGAAACGATGATAAAAATCTCAGTCCAAACCCAATTTACTCACAAAATCTCCAAAAAGTTGTTTTTTTAGAAAAACTATGATTTTTATGGACGCTTATTTCAGACTTGGGTTCGATCTTTGGAAGCAGCTTTTTCAGGCTCTATGGTACTAAACGGGATGAAATTTCGGAATGGTGGGGAGAATCTCAGTCTTAACCGAATTTAGTCACAAAATCTCCAAAAAGTTGTATTTGAAGATTAATCATGATTTTTATGGACGCTTATTTCAGACTTGGGTTCGATATTTGGAAGCAGTATTTTCAGGATCTATGTTAGCAAACGGACTGAAATTTTGTAATGGTGATAAGAATCTCAGTCCAACCCGAATTTAGTCACAAAATCTCCAAAAAGTTGTATTTTAAGAAAAATCATGATTTTTATTAATCCAAATTTTCAAACTTGGGTTCGAACTTTGAAAGCAGTTTTTCCAGTCTCTATGGTACCAAACGGGCTGAAATTAAAGAGTAGAGATATGAATCTCAGTCAGAACCGAATTCAGTCACAAAATCTCCAAAAAGTTGTATTTTTAGAAAAATCATGATTTCTATGGAAGCTTATTTTAGACTTGGGATCGATCTTTGGAAGCAGCTTTTTCAGGCTCTATGGTACACAACGGGATGAAAATTTGGAATGATGATAAGAATCTCAGTCCAAACCTAATTTAGTCTAAAAATCTCCAAAAAGTTGTATTTTAAGAAAAATCATGATTTTTATTAGTGCAAATTTTCAGACTTGGCTTCGAACTTTGAAAGCAGTTTTTCCAGTCTCTATGGTACGAAACGGGCTGAAATTAAAAAAAAGTGATATGAATCTCAGTCAGAACTGAATTCAGTCACAAAATCTCCAAAAACGTGTATTTTTAGAAAAATTATGATTTTTATGGACGCTTATTTCAGACTTCGGTTCGATCTTTGGAAGCAGCCTTTTTCAGGCTCTATGGTACTAAACGGGATGAAATTTCGGAATGGTAATGAGAATCTCAGTCTTATCCGAATTTAGTCACAAAATCTCCAAAAAGTTGTATTTGAAGAATAATCATGATTTTTATGGACGCTAATTTCAGACTTAGGTTCGAACTTTGGAAGCAGTTTTTTCGGGTTCTATGGTAGCAAACGGGCTGAAATTTTGGAATGATGATGAGAATCTCAGTTCAAACCGAATTTAGTCACAAAATCTCAAAAAAGTTGTATTTGAAGATTAATCATGATTTTTCTGGACGCTAATTTCAGACTTGGGTTCGAACTTTGGAAGCAGTTTTTTTAGGATCTATGGTAGCAAACGGGCTGAAATTTTGGAATGATGATGAGAATCTCAGTCCAAACCTAATTTAGTCACAAAATCTCCAAAAAATTGTATTTTTAGAAAAATTATGATTTTTATGGACGCTTATTTCAGACTTGGGTTCGATCTTTGGAAGCAGCTTTTTTAGGCTCTATGGTACTAAACGGGATGAAATTTCGGAATGGTTATAAGAATCTCAGTCTTAACCGAATTTAGTCACAAAATCTCCAAAAAGTTGTATTTGAAGAATAATCATGATTTTTCTGGACGCTAATTTCAGACTTGGGTTCGAACTTTGGAAGCAGTTTTTTCAGGATCTATGGTAGCCAACGGGCTGAAATTTTGGAATGATGATGAGAATCTCAGTTCAAACCCAATTTAGTCACAAAATCTCCAAATAGTTGTATTTTTAATAAAATCATGATTTCTATGGAAGCTTATTTCAGACTTGGGATCGATCTTTGGAAGCAGCCTTTTCAGGCTCTATGGTACACAACGGGATGAAATTTCGGAATGGTGATGAGAATCTCAGTCTTACTCGAATTTAGTCACAAAATCTCCAAAAAGTTGTATTTGAAGATTAATCATGATTTTTATGGACGCTTATTTCAGACTTGGGTTCGATATTTGGAAGCAGTATTTTCAGGATCTATGTTAGCAAACGGACTGAAATTTTGTTATGGTGATAAGAATCTCAGTCCAACCCGAATTTAGTCACAAAATCTCCAAAAAGTTGTATTTGAAGAATAATCATGATTTTTATGGACGCTTATTTCAGACTTGGGTTCGATATTTGGAAGCAGTTTTTTCAGGATCTATGTTACCAAACGGACTGAAATTTTGTAATGGTGATAAGAATCTCAGTCCAACCCGAATTTAGTCACAAAATCTCCAAGAAGTTGTATTTAAAAAAAAACATGATTTTTATTAATGCAAAATTTCAGACTTGGGTTCGAACTTTGAAAGCAGTTTTTCCAGTCTCTATGGTACGAAACGGGCTGAAATTAAAAAGTAATGATATGAATCTCAGTCAGAACCGAATTTAGTCACAAAATCTCCAAAAAGTTGTATTTGAAGAATAATCATGATTTTTATGGACGCTTATTTCCGACTTGGGTTCGATATTTGGAAGCAGTTTTTTCAGGATCTATGTTAGCAAACGGACTGAAATATTTTAATGGTGATAAGAATCTCAGTCCAACCCGAATTTAGTCACAAAATCTCCTAAAAGTTGTATTTTAAGAAAAATCATCATTTTTATCAATGCAAATTTTCAGACTTGGGTTTGAACTTTGAAAGCAGTTTTTCCAGTCTCTATGGTACCAAACGGGCTGAAATTAAAGAGTAGAGATATGAATCTCAGTCAGAACCGAATTCAGTCACAAAATCTCCAAAAACTTGTATTTTTAGAAAAATTATGATTTTTATGGACGCTTATTTCAGACTTCGGTTCGATCTTTGGAACCAGCCTTTTTCAGGCTCTATGGTACTAAACGGGATGAAATTTCGGAATGGTGATGAGAATCTCAGTCTTATCCGAATTTAGTCACAAAATCTCCAAAAAGTTGTATTTGAAGAATAATCATGATTTTTATGGACGCTTATTTCAGACTTGGGTTCGATATTTGGAAGCAGTTTTTTCAGGATCTATGTAAGCAAACGGACTGAAATTTTGTAATGGTGATAAGAATCTCAGTCCAACCCGAATTTAGTCACAAAATCTCCAAAAAGTTGTATTTTAAGAAAAATCATGATTTTTATTAATGCAAATTTTCAGACTTGGGTTCGAACGTTGAAAGCAGTTTTTCCAGTCTCTATGGTACGAAACGGACTGAAATTAAAAAGTAGTGATATGAAACTCAGTCAGAACCGAATTCAGTCACAAAATCTCCAAAAAGTTGTATTTTTAGAAAAATTATGATTTTTATGGACGCTTATTTCAGACTTGGGTTCGATCTTTGAAAACAGTTTTTTCAGGCTCTATGGTATCAAACGGGCTGAAATCTACGAAAACGGATAAGAATCGTGGTACAAATCGAATTCAGTAACAAAATCTCCAAAAATATGTATTATCAGAAAAATCATGATATTTCTGGACGCTAATTTCAGACTTGGGTTCGAACTTTGGAAGCAGTTTTTTCAGGATCTATGGTAGCAAACAGGCTGAAATTTTGGAATGATGATGAGAATCTCAGTCCAAACCTAATTTCGTCACAAAATCTCCAAAAACGTGTATTTTTAGAAAAATTATGATTTTTATGGACGCTAATTTCAGACTTGGGTTCGAACTTCGAGAGCAGTTTTTTCAGGCTCTATGGTATGAATGGGCTGAAATCTACGAAAACGGAAAAGAATCGTGGTACAAATCGAATTCAGTCACAAAATCTCAAAAAATATGTATTGTCAGAAAAATGATGATTTTTCTGGACGCTAATTTCAGACTTGGGTTCGAACTTTGGAAGCATTTTTTTCAGGATATATGGTAGCAAACGAGCTGAAATTTTGGAATGATGATAAGAATCTCAGTCCAACTCTAATTTAATCACAAAATCTCAAAATAGTTGTATTTTAAGAAAAATCATGATATTTATTAATGCAAGTTTTCAGATTTAGGTTCGAACTTTGAAAGCAGTTTTTCCAGTCTCTATGGTACGAAACGGACTGAAATTAAAAAGTAGTGATATGAAACTCAGTCAGAACCGAATTCAGTCACAAAATCTCCAAAAAGTTGTATTTTTAGAAAAATTATGATTTTTATGGACGCTTATTTCAGACTTGGGTTCGAAATTTGGTAGCAGTTTTTTCAGGATCTATGGTAGCAAACGGGCTGAAATTTTGGAATGATGATAAGAATCTCAGTCCAAACCTAATTTAGTCTAAAAATCTCCAAAAAGTTGTATTTTAAGAAAAATCATGATTTTTATTAATGCAAATTTTCAGACTTGGCTTCGAACTTTGAAAGCAGTTTTTCCAGTCTCTATGGTACGAAACGGGCTGAAATTAAAAAATAGTGATATTAATCTCAGTCAGAACTGAATTCAGTCACAAAATCTCCAAAAACGTGTATTTTTAGAAAAATTATGATTTTTATGGACGCTTATTTCAGACTTCGGTTCGATCTTTGAAAGCAGCCTTTTTCAGGCTCTATGGTACTAAACGGGATGAAATTTCGGAATGGTGATGAGAATCTCAGTCTTATCCGAATTTAGTCACAAAATCTCCAAAAAGTTGTATTTGAAGAATAATCATGATTTTTATGGACGCTTATTTCAGACTTGGGTTCGATATTTGGAAGCAGTTTTTTCAGGATCTATGTTAGCAAACGGACTGAAATTTTGTAATGGTGATAAGAATCTCAGTCCAACCCGAATTTAGTCACAAAATCTCCAAAAAGTTGTATTTTAAGAAAAATCATGATTTTTATTAATGCAAATTTTCAGACTTGGGTTCGAACTTTGAAAGCAGTTTTTCCAGTCTCTATGGTACCAAACGGGCTGAAATTAAAGAGTAGAGATATGAATCTCAGTCAGAACCGAATTCAGTCACAAAATCTCCAAAAAGTTGTATTTTTAGAAAAATTATGATTTTTATGGACGCTTATTTCAGACTTCGGTTCGATCTTTGGAACCAGCCTTTTTCAGGCTCTATGGTACTAAACGGGATGAAATTTCGGAATGGTGATGAGAATCTCAGTCTTATCCGAATTTAGTCACAAAATCTCCAAAAAGTTGTATTTGAAGAATAATCATGATTTTTATGGACGCTTATTTCAGACTTGGGTTCGATATTTGGAAGCAGTTTTTTCAGGATCTATGTTAGCAAACGGACTGAAATATTGTAATGGTGATAAGAATCTCAGTCCAACCCGAATTTAGTCACAAAATCTCCAAAAAGTTGTATTTTAAGAAAAATCATGATTTTTATTAATGCAAATTTTCAGACTTGGGTTCGAACGTTGAAAGCAGTTTTTCCAGTCTCTATGAAACAAAACGGACTGAAATTAAAAAATAGTGATATGAATCTCAGTCAGAACCGAATTCAGTCACAAAATCTCCAAAAACGTGTATTTTTAGAAAAATTATGATTTTTATGGACGCTTATTTCAGACTTGGGTTCGAACTTTGGAAGCATTTTTTTCAGGATATATGGTAGCAAACGGGCTGAAATTTTGGAATGATGATAAGAATCTCAGTCCAAACCTAATTTAGTCACAAAATCTCAAAATAGTTGTATTTTAAGAAAAATCATGATTTTTATTAATGCAAATTTTCAGATTTAGGTTCGAACTTTGAAAGCAGTTTTTCCAGTCTCTATGGTACGAAACGGACTGAAATTAAAAAGTAGTGATATGAAAATCAGTCAGAACCGAATTCAGTCACAAAATCTCCAAAAAGTGTATTTTTAGAAAAATTATGATTTTTATGGACGCTTATTTCAGACTTGGGTTCGATCTTTGGAAGCAGCTTTTTCAGGCTCTATGGTACTAAACGGGATGAAATTTCGGAATGGTGATGAGAATCTCAGTCTTATCCGAATTTAGTTACAAAATCTCCAAAAAGTTGTATTTGAAGAATAATCATGATTTTTATGGACGCTTATTTCAGACTTGGGTTCGATATTTGGAAGCAGTTTTTCAGGATCTATGTTAGAAAACGGACTTAAATTTTGTAATGGTGATAAGAATATCAGTCCAACCCGAATTTAGTCACAAAATCTCCAAAAAGTTGTATTTTAAGAAAAATATTGATTTTTATTAATGTTAATTTTCAGACTTGGGTTCGAATTTTGAAAGCAGTTTTTCCAGTCTCTATGGTACCAAACGGGCTGAAATTAAAGAGTAGTGATATGAATCTCAGTCAGAACCGAATTCAGTCACAATATCTCCAAAAAGTTGTATTTTTAGAAAAATTATGATTTTTATGGACGCTTATTTCAGACTTGGGTTCGATCTTTGGAAGCAGCTTTTTCAGGCTCTATGGTACTAAACGGGATGAAATTTCGGAATGGTGATGAGAATCTCAGTCTTATCCGAATTTAGTCACAAAATCTCCAAAAAGTTGTATTTGAAGAATAATCATGATTTTTATGGACGCTTATTTCAGACTTGGGTTCGATATTTGGAAGCAGTTTTTTCAGGATCTATGTTAGCAAACGGACTGAAATTTTTTAATGTTGATAAGAATCTCAGTCCAACCCGAATTTAGTCACAAAATCTCCAAAAAGTTGTATTTTAAGAAAAATCATCATTTTTATTAATGCAAATTTTCAGACTTGGGTTCGAACTTTGAAAGCAGTTTTTCCAGTTTCTATGGTACGAAACGGGCTGAAATTAAAAAGTAGTGATATGAATCTCAGTCAGAACCGAATTCAGTCACAAAATCTCCAAAAACGTGTATTTTTTGAAAAATTATGATTTTTATGGACGCTTATTTCAGACTTGGGTTCGATCTTTTGAAGCAGCTTTTTCAGGCTCTATGGTATCAAGAGGGCTGAAATTAAGGAAAAGGGATAAGAATCGTGGTACAAATCGAATTCCGTCACAAAATCTCCAATTATATGTATTTTTAGAAAGATCATGATTTTTCTGGACGCTAATTTCAGACTTGGGTTCGATTTTTGGAAGCAGTTTTTTCAGGATCTATGGTAGAAAACGGGCTGAAATTTAGGAATGATGATGAGAATCTCTGTCCAAAGCTAATTTAGTCACAAAATCTCCAAAAAATTTTATTTTTAGAAAAATTATGATTTTTATGGACGCTTATTTCAGACTTGGGTTCGATCTTGGGAAGCAGCTTTTTTAGGCTCTATGGTACTAAACGGGATGAAATTTCGGAATGGTTATAAGAATCTCAGTCTTAACCGAATTTAGTCAAAAATCTCCAAAAAGTTGTATTTGAAGAATAATCATGATTTTTCTGGACGCTAATTTCAGACTTGGGTTCGAACTTTGGAAGCAGTTTTTTCGGGTTCTATGGTAGCAAACGGGCTGAAATTTTGGAATGATGATGAGAATCTCAGTTCAAACCGAATTTAGTCACAAAATCTCCAAAAAGTTGTATTTGAAGATTAATGATGATTTTTCTGGACGCTAATTTCAGACTTGGGTTCGAACTTTGGAAGCAGTTTTTTCAGGATCTATGGTAGCAAACGGGCTGAAATTTTGGAATGATGATGAGAATCTCAGTTCAAACCCAATTTAGTCACAAAATCTCCATAAAGTTGTATTTTTAGAAAAATCATGATTTCTATGGAAGCTTATTTCAGACTTGGGATCGATCATTGGAAGCAGCTTTTTCAGGCTCTATGGTACACAACGGGATGAAATTTCGGAATGGTGATAAGAATCTCAGTCTTAACCGAATTTAGTCACAAAATTTCCAAAAAGTTGTATTTGAAGAATAATCATGATTTTTATGGACGCTTATTTCAGACTTGGGTTCGAACTTTGGAAGCAGTTTTTTCAGGCTCTATGGTATCAAACCGGCTGAAATCTACGAAAACGGATAAGAATCGTGGTACAAATCGAATTCAGTCACAAAATCTCCAAAAATATGTATTATAAGAAAAATGATGATTTTTCTGGACCCTAATTTCAGACTTGGGTTCGAACTTTGGAAGCAGTTTTTTCAGGATCTATGGTAGCAAACGGGCTGAAATTTTGGAATGATGATAAGAATCTCAGTCCAAACCTAATTTAGTCTAAAAATCTCCAAAAAGTTGTATTTTAAGAAAAATCATGATTTCTATGGAAGCTTATTTCAGACTTGGGATCGATCATTGGAAGCAGCTTTTTCAGGCTCTATGGTACACAACGGGATGAAATTTCGGAATGGTGATAAGAATCTCAGTCTTAACCGAATTTAGTCACAAAATTTCCAAAAAGTTGTATTTGAAGAATAATCATGATTTTTATGGACGCTTATTTCAGACTTGGGTTCGAACTTTGGAAGCAGTTTTTTCAGGCTCTATGGTATCAAACCGGCTGAAATCTACGAAAACGGATAAGAATCGTGGTACAAATCGAATTCAGTCACAAAATCTCCAAAAATATGTATTATAAGAAAAATGATGATTTTTCTGGACCCTAATTTCAGACTTGGGTTCGAACTTTGGAAGCAGTTTTTTCAGGATCTATGGTAGCAAACGGGCTGAAATTTTGGAATGATGATAAGAATCTCAGTCCAAACCTAATTTAGTCTAAAAATCTCCAAAAAGTTGTATTTTAAGAAAAATCATGATTTTTATTAATGCAAATTTTCAGACTTGGTTTCGAACTTTGAAAGCAGTTTTTCCAGTCTCTATGGTACGAAACGGGCTGAAATTAAAAAATAGTGATATGAATCTCAGTCAGAACTGAATTCAGTCACAAAATCTCCAAAAACGTGTATTTTTAGAAAAATTATGATTTTTATGGACGCTTATTTCAGACTTCGGTTCGATCTTTGGAAGCAGCCTTTTTCAGGCTCTATGGTACTAAACGGGATGAAATTTCGGAATGGTGATGAGAATCTCAGTCTTATCCGAATTTAGTCACGAAATCTCCAAAAAGTTGTATTTGAAGAATAATCATGATTTTTATGTACGATTATTTCAGACTTGGGTTCGATATTTGGAAGCAGTTTTTTCAGGATCTATGTTAGCAAACGGACTGAAATTTTGTAATGGTGATAAGAATCTCAGTCCAACCCGAATTTAGTCAAAAATCTCCAAAAAGTTGTATTTGAAGAATAATCATGATTTTTCTGGACGCTAATTTCAGACTTGGGTTCGAACTTTGGAAGCAGTTTTTTCGGGTTCTATAGTAGCAAACGGGCTGAAATTTTGGAATGATGATGAGAATCTCAGTTCAAACCGAATTTAGTCACAAAATCTCCAAAAAGTTGTATTTGAAGATTAATCATGATTTTTCTGGACGCTAATTTCAGACTTGGGTTCGATCTTTGGAAGCAGCTTTTTCAGGCTCTATGGTACACAACGGGATGAAATTTCGGAATGGTGATAAGAATCTCAGTCTTAACCGAATTTAGTCACACAATTTCCAAAAAGTTGTATTTGAAGAATAATCATGATTTTTATGGACGCTAATTTCGGACTTGGGTTCGAACTTTGGAAGCAGTTTTTTCAGGCTCTATGGTATCAAACCGGCTGAAATCTACGAAAACGGATAAGAATCGTGGTACAAATCGAATTTAGTCACAAAATCTCCAAAAATATGTATTATAAGAAAAATGATGATTTTTCTGGAACCTAATTTCAGACTTGGGTTCGAACTTTGGAAGCATTTTTTTTCAAGATATATGGTAGCAAACGGGCTGAAATTTTGGAATGATGATAAGAATCTCAGTCCAAACCTAATTTAGTATAAAAATCTCCAAAAAGTTGTATTTTAAGAAAAATTATGATTTTTATTAATGCAAATTTTCAGACTTGGCTTCGAACTTTGAAAGCAGTTTTTCCAGTCTCTATGGTACGAAACGGGCTGAAATTAAAAAATAGTGATATGAATCTCAGTCAGAACTGAATTCAGTCACAAAATCTCCAAAAACGTGTATTTTTAGAAAAATTATGATTTTTATGGACGCTTATTACAGACTTCGGTTCGATCTTTGGAAGCAGCCTTTTTCAGGCTCTATGGTACTAAACGGGATGAAATTTCGGAATGGTGATGAGAATCTCAGTCTTATCCGAATTTAGTCACGAAATCTCCAAAAAGTTGTATTTGAAGAATAATCATGATTTTTATGTACGCTTATTTCAGACTTGGGTTCGATATTTGGAAGCAGTTTTTTCAGGATCTATGTTAGCAAACGGACTGAAATTTTGTAATGGTGATAAGAATCTCAGTCCAACCCGAATTTAGTCACAAAATCTCCAAAAAGTTGTATGTTAAGAAAAATCATGATTTTTATTAATGCAAATTTTCAGACTTGGTCTCGAACTTTGAAAGCAGTTTTTCCAGTCTCTATGGTACCAAACGGGCTGAAATTAAAGAGTAGAGATATGAATCTCAGTCAGAACCGAATTAAGTCACAAAATCTCCAAAAAGTTGTATTTTTAGAAAAATTATGATTTTTATGGACGCTTATTTCAGACTTCGGTTCGATCTTTGGAACCAGCCTTTTTAAGGCTCTATGGTACTAAACGGGATGAAATTTCGGAATGGTGATGAGAATCTCAGTCTTATCCGAATTTAGTCACAAAATCTCCAAAAAGTTGTATTTGAAGAATAATCATGATTTTTATGGACGCTTATTTCAGACTTGGGTTCGATATTTGGAAGCAGTTTTTTCAGGATCTATGTTAGCAAACGGGCTGAAATTTTGGAATGATGATAAGAATCTCAGTCCAAACCTAATTTAGTCACAAAATCTCAAAATAGTTGTATTTTAAGAAAAATCATGATTTTTATTAATGCAAATTTTCAGATTTAGGTTCGAACTTTGAAAGCAGTTTTTCCAGTCTCTATGGAACGAAACGGACTGAAATTAAAAAGTAGTGATATGAAACTCAGTCAGAATCGAATTCAGTCACAAAATCTCCAAAAAGTTGTATTTTTAGAAAAATTATGATTTTTATGGACGCTTATTTCAGACTTGGGTTCGATCTTTGGAAGCAGCTTTTTCAGGCTCTATGGTACTAAACGGGATGAAATTTCGGAATGGTGATGAGAATCTCAGTCTTATCCGAATTTAGTTACAAAATCTCCAAAAAGTTGTATTTTAAGAAAAATCATGATTTTTATTAATGCAAATTTTCAGATTTAGGTTCGAACTTTGAAAGCAGTTTTTCCAGTCTCTATGGTACGAAACGGACTGAAATTAAAAAGTAGTGATATGAAACTCAGTCAGAACCGAATTCAGTCACAAAATCTCCAAAAAGTTGTATTTTTAGAAAAATTATGATTTTTATGGACGCTTATTTCAGACTTGGGTTCGATATTTGGAAGCAGTTTTTCAGGATCTATGTTAGAATACGGACTGAAATTTTGTAATGGTGATAAGAATCTCAGTCCAACCCGAATTTAGTCACAAAATCTCCAAAAAGTTGTATTTTAAGAAAAATCATGATTTTTATTAATGCAAATTTTCAGATTTAGGTTCGAACTTTGAAAGCAGTTTTTCCAGTCTCTATGGTACGAAACGGACTGAAATTAAAAAGTAGTGATATGAAACTCAGTCAGAACCGAATTCAGTCACAAAATCTCCAAAAAGTTGTATTTTTAGAAAAATTATGATTTTTATGGACGCTTATTTCAGACTTGGGTTCGATATTTGGAAGCAGTTTTTCAGGATCTATGTTAGAATACGGACTGAAATTTTGTAATGGTGATAAGAATCTCAGTCCAACCCGAATTTAGTCACAAAATCTCCAAAAAGTTGTATTTTAAGAAAAATCATGATTTTTATTAATGTAAATTTTCAGACTTGGGTTCGAACTTTGAAAGCAGTTTTTCCAGTCTCTATGGTACCAATCGGGCTGAAATTAAAGAGTAGTGAGATGAATCTCAGTCAGAACCGAATTCAGTCACGATATCTCCAAAAAGTTGTATTTTTAGAAAAATTATGATTTTTATGGACGCTTATTTCAGACTTGGGTTCGATATTTGGAAGCAGTTTGTCAGGATCTATGTTAGAAAACGGACTGAAATTTTGTAATGGTGATAAGAATCTCAGTCAAACCCGAATTTAGTCACAAAATCTCCAAAAAGTTGTATTTTAAGAAAAATCATGATTTTTATTAATGTAAATTTTCAGACTTGGGTTCGAACTTTGAAAGCAGTTTTTCCAGTCTCTATGGTACCAAACGGGCTGAAATTAAAGAGTAGTGAGATGAATCTCAGTCAGAACCGAATTCAGTCACAATATCTCCAAAAAGTTGTATTTTTAGAAAAATTATGATTTTTATGGACGCTTATTTCAGACTTGGGTTCGATCTTTGGAAGCAGCTTTTTCAGGCTCTATGGTACTAAACGGGATGAAATTTCGGAATGGTGATGAGAATCTCAGTCTTATCCGAATTTAGTCACAAAATCTCCAAAAAGTTGTATTTGAAGAATAATCATGATTTTTATGGACGCTTATTTCAGACTTGGGTTCGATATTTGGAAGCAGTTTTTTCAGGATCTATGTTAGCAAACGGACTGAAATTTTTTAATGTTGATAAGAATCTCAGTCCAACCCGAATTTAGTCACAAAAGTCCAAAAAGTTGTATTTGAAGAATAATCATGATTTTTATGGACGCTAATTTCGGACTTGGGTTCGAACTTTGGAAGCAGTTTTTTCAGGCTCTATGGTATCAAACCGGCTGAAATCTACGAAAACGGATAAGAATCGTGGTACAAATCGAATTTAGTCACAAAATCTCCAAAAATATGTATTATAAGAAAAATGATGATTTTTCTGGAACTTAATTTCAGACTTGGGTTCGAACTTTGGAAGCATTTTTTTCAAGATATATGGTAGCAAACGGGCTGAAATTTTGGAATGATGATAAGAATCTCAGTCCAAACCTAATTTAGTCTAAAAATCTCCAAAAAGTTGTATTTTAAGAAAAATTATGATTTTTATTAATGCAAATTTTCAGACTTGGCTTCGAACTTTGAAAGCAGTTTTTCCAGTCTCTATGGTACGAAACGGGCTGAAATTAAAAAATAGTGATATGAATCTCAGTCAGAACTGAATTCAGTCACAAAATCTCCAAAAACGTGTATTTTTAGAAAAATTATGATTTTTATGGACGCTTATTACAGACTTCGGTTCGATCTTTGGAAGCAGCCTTTTTCAGGCTCTATGGTACTAAACGGGATGAAATTTCGGAATGGTGATGAGAATCTCAGTCTTATCCGAATTTAGTCACGAAATCTCCAAAAAGTTGTATTTGAAGAATAATCATGATTTTTATGTACGCTTATTTCAGACTTGGGTTCGATATTTGGAAGCAGTTTTTTCAGGATCTATGTTAGCAAACGGACTGAAATTTTGTAATGGTGATAAGAATCTCAGTCCAACCCGAATTTAGTCACAAAATCTCCAAAAAGTTGTATGTTAAGAAAAATCATGATTTTTATTAATGCAAATTTTCAGACTTGGTCTCGAACTTTGAAAGCAGTTTTTCCAGTCTCTATGGTACCAAACGGGCTGAAATTAAAGAGTAGAGATATGAATCTCAGTCAGAACCGAATTAAGTCACAAAATCTCCAAAAAGTTGTATTTTTAGAAAAATTATGATTTTTATGGACGCTTATTTCAGACTTCGGTTCGATCTTTGGAACCAGCCTTTTTCAGGCTCTATGGTACTAAACGGGATGAAATTTCGGAATGGTGATGAGAATCTCAGTCTTATCCGAATTTAGTCACAAAATCTCCAAAAAGTTGTATTTGAAGAATAATCATGATTTTTATGGACGCTTATTTCAGACTTGGGTTCGATATTTGGAAGCAGTTTTTTCAGGATCTATGTTAGCAAACGGGCTGAAATTTTGGAATGATGATAAGAATCTCAGTCCAAACCTAATTTAGTCACAAAATCTCAAAATAGTTGTATTTTAAGAAAAATCATGATTTTTATTAATGCAAATTTTCAGATTTAGGTTCGAACTTTGAAAGCAGTTTTTCCAGTCTCTATGGAACGAAACGGACTGAAATTAAAAAGTAGTGATATGAAACTCAGTCAGAATCGAATTCAGTCACAAAATCTCCAAAAAGTTGTATTTTTAGAAAAATTATGATTTTTATGGACGCTTATTTCAGACTTGGGTTCGATCTTTGGAAGCAGCTTTTTCAGGCTCTATGGTACTAAACGGGATGAAATTTCGGAATGGTGATGAGAATCTCAGTCTTATCCGAATTTAGTTACAAAATCTCCAAAAAGTTGTATTTTAAGAAAAATCATGATTTTTATTAATGCAAATTTTCAGATTTAGGTTCGAACTTTGAAAGCAGTTTTTCCAGTCTCTATGGTACGAAACGGACTGAAATTAAAAAGTAGTGATATGAAACTCAGTCAGAACCGAATTCAGTCACAAAATCTCCAAAAAGTTGTATTTTTAGAAAAATTATGATTTTTATGGACGCTTATTTCAGACTTGGGTTCGATATTTGGAAGCAGTTTTTCAGGATCTATGTTAGAATACGGACTGAAATTTTGTAATGGTGATAAGAATCTCAGTCCAACCCGAATTTAGTCACAAAATCTCCAAAAAGTTGTATTTTAAGAAAAATCATGATTTTTATTAATGTAAATTTTCAGACTTGGGTTCGAACTTTGAAAGCAGTTTTTCCAGTCTCTATGGTACCAATCGGGCTGAAATTAAAGAGTAGTGAGATGAATCTCAGTCAGAACCGAATTCAGTCACGATATCTCCAAAAAGTTGTATTTTTAGAAAAATTATGATTTTTATGGACGCTTATTTCAGACTTGGGTTCGATATTTGGAAGCAGTTTGTCAGGATCTATGTTAGAAAACGGACTGAAATTTTGTAATGGTGATAAGAATCTCAGTCCAACCCGAATTTAGTCACAAAATCTCCAAAAAGTTGTATTTTAAGAAAAATCATGATTTTTATTAATGTAAATTTTCAGACTTGGGTTCGAACTTTGAAAGCAGTTTTTCCAGTCTCTATGGTACCAAACGGGCTGAAATTAAAGAGTAGTGAGATGAATCTCAGTCAGAACCGAATTCAGTCACAATATCTCCAAAAAGTTGTATTTTTAGAAAAATTATGATTTTTATGGACGCTTATTTCAGACTTGGGTTCGATCTTTGGAAGCAGCTTTTTCAGGCTCTATGGTACTAAACGGGATGAAATTTCGGAATGGTGATGAGAATCTCAGTCTTATCCGAATTTAGTCACAAAATCTCCAAAAAGTTGTATTTGAAGAATAATCATGATTTTTATGGACGCTTATTTCAGACTTGGGTTCGATATTTGGAAGCAGTTTTTTCAGGATCTATGTTAGCAAACGGACTGAAATTTTTTAATGTTGATAAGAATCTCAGTCCAACCCGAATTTAGTCACAAAAGTCCAAAAAGTTGTATTTTAAGAAAAATCATCATTTTTATTAATGCAAATTTTCAGACTTGGGTTCGAACTTTGAAAGCAGTTCTTCCAGTCTCTATGGTACGAAACAGGCTGAAATTAAAAAGAAGTGATATGAATCTCAGTCAGAACCGAATTCAGTCACAAAATCTCCAAAAACGTGTATTTTTAGAAAAATCATGATTTTTATGGACGCTTATTTCAGACTTGGGTTCGATATTTGGAAGCAGTTTTTTCAGGATCTATGTTAGCAAACGGACTGAAATTTTTTAATGGTGATAAGAATCTCAGTCCAACCCGAATTTAGTCACAAAATCTCCTAAAAGTTGTATTTTAAGAAAAATCATCATTTTTATCAATGCAAATTTTCAGACTTGGGTTTGAACTTTGAAAGCAGTTTTTCCAGTCTCTATGGTACGAAACGGGCTGAAATTAAAAAGTAGTGATATGAATCTCAGTCAGAACCGAATTCAGTCACAAAATCTCCAAAAACGTGTAATTTTAGAAAAATTATGATTTTTATGGACGCTTATTTCAGACTTGGGTTCGATCTTTGGAAACAGTTTTTTCAGGCTCTATGGTATCAAACTCGCTGAAATCTACGAAAACGGATAAGAATCGTGGTACAAATCGAATTCAGTAACAAAATCTCCAAAAATATGTATTATCAGAAAAATCATGATATTTCTGGACGCTAATTTCAGACTTGGGTTCGAACTTTGGAAGCAGTTTTTTCAAGATATATGGTAGCAAACGGGCTGAAATTTTGGAATGATGATAAGAATCTCAGTCCAAACCTAATTTAGTCACAAAATCTCCAAAAACGTGTATTTTTAGAAAAATTATGATTTTTATGGACGCTAATTTCAGACTTGGGTTCGAACTTCGAGAGCAGTTTTTTCAGGCTCTATGGTATCAAACGGGCTGAAATCTACGAAAACGGAAAAGAATCGTGGTACAAATCGAATTCAGTCACAAAATCTCAAAAAATATGTATTGTAAGAAAAATGATGATTTTTCTGGACGCTAATTTCTGACTTGGGTTCGAACTTTGGAAGCATTTTTTTCAAGATATATGGTAGCAAACGGGCTGAAATTTTGGAATGATGATAAGAATCTCAGTCCAAACCTAATTTAGTCACAAAATCTCAAAATAGTTGTATTTTAAGAAAAATCATGATTTTTATTAATGCAAATTTTCAGATTTAGGTTCGAACTTTGAAAGCAGTTTTTCCAGTCTCTATGGAACGAAACGGACTGAAATTAAAAAGTAGTGATATGAAACTCAGTCAGAATCGAATTCAGTCACAAAATCTCCAAAAAGTTGTATTTTTAGAAAAATTATGATTTTTATGGACGCTTATTTCAGACTTGGGTTCGATCTTTGGAAGCAGCTTTTTCAGGCTCTATGGTACTAAACGGGATGAAATTTCGGAATGGTGATGAGAATCTCAGTCTTATCCGAATTTAGTTACAAAATCTCCAAAAAGTTGTATTTTAAGAAAAATCATGATTTTTATTAATGCAAATTTTCAGATTTAGGTTCGAACTTTGAAAGCGGTTTTTCCAGTCTCTATGGTACGAAACGGACTGAAATTAAAAAGTAGTGATATGAAACTCAGTCAGAACCGAATTCAGTCACAAAATCTCCAAAAAGTTGTATTTTTAGAAAAATTATGATTTTTATGGACGCTTATTTCAGACTTGGGTTCGATATTTGGAAGCAGTTTTTCAGGATCTATGTTAGAATACGGACTGAAATTTTGTAATGGTGATAAGAATCTCAGTCCAACCCGAATTTAGTCACAAAATCTCCAAAAAGTTGTATTTTAAGAAAAATCATGATTTTTATTAATGTAAATTTTCAGACTTGTGTTCGAACTTTGAAAGCAGTTTTTCCAGTCTCTATGGTACCAATCGGGCTGAAATTAAAGAGTAGTGAGATGAATCTCAGTCAGAACCGAATTCAGTCACGATATCTCCAAAAAGTTGTATTTTTAGAAAAATTATGATTTTTATGGACGCTTATTTCAGACTTGGGTTCGATCTTTGGAAGCAGCTTTTTCAGGCTCTATGGTACTAAACGGGATGAAATTTCGGAATGGTGATGAGAATCTCAGTCTTATCCGAATTTAGTCACAAAATCTCCAAAAAGTTGTATTTGAAGAATAATCATGATTTTTATGGACGCTTATTTCAGACTTGGGTTCGATATTTGGAAGCAGTTTTTTCAGGATCTATGTTAGCAAACGGACTGAAATTTTTTAATGTTGATAAGAATCTCAGTCCAACCCGAATTTAGTCACAAAAGTCCAAAAAGTTGTATTTTAAGAAAAATCATCATTTTTATTAATGCAAATTTTCAGACTTGGGTTCGAACTTTGAAAGCAGTTTTTCCAGTCTCTATGGTACGAAACGGGCTGAAATTAAAAAGAAGTGATATGAATCTCAGTCAGAACCGAATTCAGTCACAAAATCTCCAAAAACGTGTATTTTTAGAAAAATCATGATTTTTATGGACGCTTATTTCAGACTTGGGTTCGATATTTGGAAGCAGTTTTTTCAGGATCTATGTTAGCAAACGGACTGAAATTTTTTAATGGTGATAAGAATCTCAGTCCAACCCGAATTTAGTCACAAAATCTCCTAAAAGTTGTATTTTAAGAAAAATCATCATTTTTATCAATGCAAATTTTCAGACTTGGGTTTGAACTTTGAAAGCAGTTTTTCCAGTCTCTATGGTACGAAACGGGCTGAAATTAAAAAGTAGTGATATGAATCTCAGTCAGAACCGAATTCAGTCACAAAATCTCCAAAAACGTGTAATTTTAGAAAAATTATGATTTTTATGGACGCTTATTTCAGACTTGGGTTCGATCTTTGGAAACAGTTTTTTCAGGCTCTATGGTATCAAACTCGCTGAAATCTACGAAAACGGATAAGAATCGTGGTACAAATCGAATTCAGTCACAAAATCTCCAAAAATATGTATTATCAGAAAAATCATGATTTTTCTGGACGCTAATTTCAAACTTGGGTTCGAACTTTGGAAGCAGTTTTTTCAGGATCTATGGTAGCAAACGGGCTGAAATTTTGGAATGATGATGGGAATCTCATTCCAAACCTAATTTAGTCACAAAATCTCCAAAAACGTGTATTTTTAGAAAAATTATGATTTTTATGGACGCTAATTTCAGACTTGGGTTCGAACTTTGGAAGCAGTTTTTTCAGGATCTATGGTAGCAAACGGGCTGAAATTTTGGAATGATGATGAGAATCTCAGTCCAAACCTAATTTAGTCACAAAATCTCCAAAAAGTTGTATTTTAAGAAAAATCATGATTTTTATGGACGCTTATTTCAGACTTTGGATCGATCTTTGGAAGCAGTTTTTCAGGCTCTATGGTACCAAACGGGATGAAATTTCGGAATGGTGATAAGAATCTCAGTCAGAACCGAATTAAGTCACAAAATCTCCAAAAAGTGTTATTTATATGGACGCTAATTTCAAAATTGGGTTCGATCTTTGGAAGCAACTTTTTCAGGCTCTATGGTACAAAACGGAATGAAATTTCGGAATGGTGATGAGAATCTCAGTCTTATCCGAATTTAGTCACAAAATCTCCAAAAAGTTGTATTTGAAGAATAATCATGATTTTTATGGACGCTTATTTCCGACTTGGGTTCGATATTTGGAAGCAGTTTTTTCAGGATCTATGTTAGCAAACGGACTGAAATTTTTTAATGGTGATAAGAATCTCAGTCCAACCCGAATTAAGTCACAAAATCTCCAAAAAGTGTGATTTATATGGACGCTAATTTCAAAATTGGGTTCGATCTTTGGAAGCAACTTTTTCAGGCTCTATGGTACAAAACGGAATGATATTTCGGAATGGTGATGAGAATCTCAGTCTTATCCGAATTTATTCACAAAATCTCCAAAAAGTTGTATTTGAAGAATAATCATGATTTTTATGGACGCTTATTTCCGACTTGGGTTCGATATTTGGAAGCAGTTTTTTCAGGATCTATGTTAGCAAACGGACAGAAATATTTTAATGGTGATAAGAATCTCAGTCCAACCCGAATTTAGTCACAAAATCTCCTAAAAGTTGTATTTTAAGAAAAATCATCATTTTTATCAATGCAAATTTTCAGACTTGGGTTCGAACTTTGAAAGCAGTTTTTCCAGTCTCTATGGTACGAAACGGGCTGAAATTAAAAAGTAGTGATATGAATCTCAGTCAGAACCGAATTCAGTCACAAAATCTCCAAAAACGTGTATTTTTAGAAAAATTATGATTTTTATGGACGCTTATTTCAGACTTGGGTTCGATCTTTGGAAACAGTTTTTTCAGGCTCTATGGTATCAAACGGGCTGAAATCTACGAAAACGGATAAGAATCGTGGTACAAATCGAATTCAGTCACAAAATCTCCAAAAATATGTATTATCAGAAAAATCATGATTTTTCTGGACGCTAATTTCAGACTTGGGTTCGAACTTTGGAAGCAGTTTTTTCAGGATCTATGGTAGCAAACGGGCTGAAATTTTGAAATGATGATGAGAATCTCATTCCAAACCTAATTTAGTCACAAAATCTCCAAAAACGTGTGATTTATATGGACGCTAATTTCAAAATTGGGTTCGATCTTTGGAAGCAACTTTTTCAGGCTCTATGGTACAAAACGGAATGAAATTTCGGAATGGTGATGAGAATCTCAGTCTTATCCGAATTTATTCACAAAATCTCCAAAAAGTTGTATTTGAAGATTAATCATGATTTTTCTGGACGCTAATTTCAGACTTGGGTTCGAACTTTGGAAGCAGTTTTTTCAGGATCTATGGTAGCAAACGGGCTGAAATTTTGGAATGATGATGAGAATCTCAGTCCAAACCTAATTAAGTCACAAAATCTCCAAAAAGTTGTATTTTAAGAAAAATCATGATTTTTATTAATGTAAATTTTCAGACTTGTGTTCGAACTTTGAAAGCAGTTTTTCCAGTCTCTATGGTACCAATCGGGCTGAAATTAAAGAGTAGTGAGATGAATCTCAGTCAGAACCGAATTCAGTCACGATATCTCCAAAAAGTTGTATTTTTAGAAAAATTATGATTTTTATGGACGCTTATTTCAGACTTGGGTTCGATCTTTGGAAGCAGCTTTTTCAGGCTCTATGGTACTAAACGGGATGAAATTTCGGAATGGTGATGAGAATCTCAGTCTTATCCGAATTTAGTCACAAAATCTCCAAAAAGTTGTATTTGAAGAATAATCATGATTTTTATGGACGCTTATTTCAGACTTGGGTTCGATATTTGGAAGCAGTTTTTTCAGGATCTATGTTAGCAAACGGACTGAAATTTTTTAATGTTGATAAGAATCTCAGTCCAACCCGAATTTAGTCACAAAAGTCCAAAAAGTTGTATTTTAAGAAAAATCATCATTTTTATTAATGCAAATTTTCAGACTTGGGTTCGAACTTTGAAAGCAGTTTTTCCAGTCTCTATGGTACGAAACGGGCTGAAATTAAAAAGAAGTGATATGAATCTCAGTCAGAACCGAATTCAGTCACAAAATCTCCAAAAACGTGTATTTTTAGAAAAATCATGATTTTTATGGACGCTTATTTCAGACTTGGGTTCGATATTTGGAAGCAGTTTTTTCAGGATCTATGTTAGCAAACGGACTGAAATTTTTTAATGGTGATAAGAATCTCAGTCCAACCCGAATTTAGTCACAAAATCTCCTAAAAGTTGTATTTTAAGAAAAATCATCATTTTTATCAATGCAAATTTTCAGACTTGGGTTTGAACTTTGAAAGCAGTTTTTCCAGTCTCTATGGTACGAAACGGGCTGAAATTAAAAAGTAGTGATATGAATCTCAGTCAGAACCGAATTCAGTCACAAAATCTCCAAAAACGTGTAATTTTAGAAAAATTATGATTTTTATGGACGCTTATTTCAGACTTGGGTTCGATCTTTGGAAACAGTTTTTTCAGGCTCTATGGTATCAAACTCGCTGAAATCTACGAAAACGGATAAGAATCGTGGTACAAATCGAATTCAGTCACAAAATCTCCAAAAATATGTATTATCAGAAAAATCATGATTTTTCTGGACGCTAATTTCAAACTTGGGTTCGAACTTTGGAAGCAGTTTTTTCAGGATCTATGGTAGCAAACGGGCTGAAATTTTGGAATGATGATGGGAATCTCATTCCAAACCTAATTTAGTCACAAAATCTCCAAAAACGTGTATTTTTAGAAAAATTATGATTTTTATGGACGCTAATTTCAGACTTGGGTTCGAACTTTGGAAGCAGTTTTTTCAGGATCTATGGTAGCAAACGGGCTGAAATTTTGGAATGATGATGAGAATCTCAGTCCAAACCTAATTTAGTCACAAAATCTCCAAAAAGTTGTATTTTAAGAAAAATCATGATTTTTATGGACGCTAATTTCAGACTTGGGTTCGAACTTTGGAAGCAGTTTTTTCAGGATCTATGGTAGCCAACGGGCTGAAATTTCGGAATGATGATGAGAATCTCAGTTCAAACCCAATTTAGTCACAAAATCTCCAAAAAGTTGTATTTTTAGAAAAATCATGATTTCTATGGAAGCTTATTTCAGACTTGGGATCGATCTTTGGAAGCAGCTTTTTCATGCTCTATGGTACACAACGGGATGAAATTTCGGAATGGTGATGAGAATCTCAGTCTTATCCGAATTTAGTCACGAAATCTCCAAAAAGTTGTATTTGAAGAATAATCATGATTTTTATGTACGCTTATTTCAGACTTGGGTTCGATATTTGGAAGCAGTTTTTTCAGGATCTATGTTAGCAAACGGACTGAAATTTTGTAATGGTGATAAGAATCTCAGTCCAACCCGAATTTAGTCACAAAATCTCCAAAAAGTTGTATTTTAAGAAAAATCATGATTTTTATTAATGTAAATTTTCAGACTTGGGTTCGAACTTTGAAAGCAGTTTTTCCAGTCTCTATGGTACCAAACGGGCTGAAATTAAAGAGTAGTGAGATGAATCTCAGTCAGAACCGAATTCAGTCACAATATCTCCAAAAAGTTGTATTTTTAGAAAAATTATGATTTTTATGGACGCTTATTTCAGACTTGGGTTCGATCTTTGGAAGCAGCTTTTTCAGGCTCTATGGTACTAAACGGGATGAAATTTCGGAATGGTGATGAGAATCTCAGTCTTATCCGAATTTAGTCACAAAATCTCCAAAAAGTTGTATTTGAAGAATAATCATGATTTTTATGGACGCTTATTTCAGACTTGGGTTCGATATTTGGAAGCAGTTTTTTCAGGATCTATGTTAGCAAACGGACTGAAATTTTTAAATGTTGATAAGAATCTCAGTCCAACCCGAATTTAGTCACAAAAGTCCAAAAAGTTGTATTTTAAGAAAAATCATCATTTTTATTAATGCAAATTTTCAGACTTGGGTTCGAACTTTGAAAGCAGTTTTTCCAGTCTCTATGGTACGAAACGGGCTGAAATTATAAAGAAGTGATATGAATCTCAGTCAGAACCGAATTCAGTCACAAAATCTCCAAAAACGTGTATTTTTAGAAAAATCATGATTTTTATGGACGCTTATTTCAGACTTGGGTTCGATATTTGGAAGCAGTTTTTTCAGGATCTATGTTAGCAAACGGACTGAAATTTTTTAATGGTGATAAGAATCTCAGTCCAACCCGAATTTAGTCACAAAATCTCCTAAAAGTTGTATTTTAAGAAAAATCATCATTTTTATCAATGCAAATTTTCAGACTTGGGTTTGAACTTTGAAAGCAGTTTTTCCAGTCTCTATGGTACGAAACGGGCTGAAATTAAAAAGTAGTGATATGAATCTCAGTCAGAACCGAATTCAGTCACAAAATCTCCAAAAACGTGTAATTTTAGAAAAATTATGATTTTTATGGACGCTTATTTCAGACTTGGGTTCGATCTTTGGAAACAGTTTTTTCAGGCTCTATGGTATCAAACTCGCTGAAATCTACGAAAACGGATAAGAATCGTGGTACAAATCGAATTCAGTCACAAAATCTCCAAAAATATGTATTATCAGAAAAATCATGATTTTTCTGGACGCTAATTTCAGACTTGGGTTCGAACTTTGGAAGCAGTTTTTTCAGGATCTATGGTAGCAAACGGGCTGAAATTTTGGAATGATGATGGGAATCTCATTCCAAACCTAATTTAGTCACAAAATCTCCAAAAACGTGTATTTTTAGAAAAATTATGATTTTTATGGACGATAATTTCAGACTTGGGTTCGAACTTTGGAAGCAGTTTTTTCAGGATCTATGGTAGCAAACGGGCTGAAATTTTGGAATGATGATGAGAATCTCAGTCCAAACCTAATTTAGTCACAAAATCTCCAAAAAGTTGTATTTTAAGAAAAATCATGATTTTTATGGACGCTTATTTCAGACTTTGGATCGATCTTTGGAAGCAGTTTTTCAGGCTCTATGGTACCAAACGGGATGAAATTTCGGAATGGTGATAAGAATCTCAGTCAGAACCGAATTAAGTCACAAAATCTCCAAAAAGTGTTATTTATATGGACGCTAATTTCAAAATTGGGTTCGATCTTTGGAAGCAACTTTTTCAGGCTCTATGGTACAAAACGGAATGAAATTTCGGAATGGTGATGAGAATCTCAGCCTTATCCGAATTTAGTCACAAAATCTCCAAAAAGTTGTATTTGAAGAATAATCATGATTTTTATGGACGCTTATTTCCGACTTGGGTTCGATATTTGGAAGCAGTTTTTTCAGGATCTATGTTAGCAAACGGACTGAAATTTTTTAATGGTGATAAGAATCTCAGTCCAACCCGAATTAAGTCACAAAATCTCCAAAAAGTGTGATTTATATGGACGCTAATTTCAAAATTGGGTTCGATCTTTGGAAGCAACTTTTTCAGGCTCTATGGTACAAAACGGAATGATATTTCGGAATGGTGATGAGAATCTCAGTCTTATCCGAATTTATTCACAAAATCTCCAAAAAGTTGTATTTGAAGAATAATCATGATTTTTATGGACGCTTATTTCCGACTTGGGTTCGATATTTGGAAGCAGTTTTTTCAGGATCTATGTTAGCAAACGGACAGAAATATTTTAATGGTGATAAGAATCTCAGTCCAACCCGAATTTAGTCACAAAATCTCCTAAAAGTTGTATTTTAAGAAAAATCATCATTTTTATCAATGCAAATTTTCAGACTTGGGTTCGAACTTTGAAAGCAGTTTTTCCAGTCTCTATGGTACGAAACGGGCTGAAATTAAAAATTAGTGATATGAATCTCAGTCAGAACCGAATTCAGTCACAAAATCTCCAAAAACGTGTATTTTTAGAAAAATTATGATTTTTATGGACGCTTATTTCAGACTTGGGTTCGATCTTTGGAAACAGTTTTTTCAGGCTCTATGGTATCAAACGGGCTGAAATCTACGAAAACGGATAAGAATCGTGGTACAAATCGAATTCAGTCACAAAATCTCCAAAAATATGTATTATCAGAAAAATCATGATTTTTCTGGACGCTAATTTCAGACTTGGGTTCGAACTTTGGAAGCAGTTTTTTCAGGATCTATTGTAGCAAACGGGCTGAAATTTTGAAATGATGATGAGAATCTCATTCCAAACCTAATTTAGTCACAAAATCTCCAAAAACGTGTGATTTATATGGACGCTAATTTCAAAATTGGGTTCGATCTTTGGAAGCAACTTTTTCAGGCTCTATGGTACAAAACGGAATGAAATTTCGGAATGGTGATGAGAATCTCAGTCTTATCCGAATTTATTCACAAAATCTCCAAAAAGTTGTATTTGAAGATTAATCATGATTTTTCTGGACGCTAATTTCAGACTTGGGTTCGAACTTTGGAAGCAGTTTTTTCAGGATCTATGGTAGCAAACGGGCTGAAATTTTGGAATGATGATGAGAATCTCAGTCCAAACCTAATTAAGTCACAAAATCTCCAAAAAATTGTATTTTTAGAAAAATTATGATTTTTATGGACGCTTATTTCAGACTTGGGTTCGATCTTTGGAAGCAGCTTTTTTAGGCTCTATGGTACTAAACGGGATGAAACTTCGGAATGGTTATAAGAATCTCAGTCTTAACCGAATTTAGTCACAAAATCTCCAAAAAGTTGTATTTGAAGAATAATCATGATTTTTCTGGACGCTAATTTCAGACTTGGGTTCGAACTTTGGAAGCAGTTTTTTCAGGATCTATGGTAGCCAACGGGCTGAAATTTTGGAATGATGATGAGAATCTCAGTTCAAACCCAATTTAGTCACAAAATCTCCAAAAAGTTGTATTTTTAGAAAAATCATGATTTCTATGGAAGCTTATTTCAGACTTGGGATCGATCTTTGGAAGCAGCTTTTTCAGGCTCTATGGTACACAACGGGATGAAATTTCGGAATGGTGATGAGAATCTCAGTCTTATCCGAATTTAGTCACGAAATCTCCAAAAAGTTGTATTTGAAGAATAATCATGATTTTTATGTACGCTTATTTCAGACTTGGGTTCGATATTTGGAAGCAGTCTTTTCAGGATCTATGTTAGCAAACGGACTGAAATTTTGTAATGGTGATAAGAATCTCAGTCCAACCCGAATTTAGTCACAAAATCTCCAAAAAGTTGTATTTTAAGAAAAATCATGATTTTTATTAATGTAAATTTTCAGACTTGGGTTCGAACTTTGAAAGCAGTTTTTCCAGTCTCTATGGTACCAAACGGGCTGAAATTAAAGAGTAGTGAGATGAATCTCAGTCAGAACCGAATTCAGTCACAATATCTCCAAAAAGTTGTATTTTTAGAAAAATTATGATTTTTATGGACGCTTATTTCAGACTTGGGTTCGATCTTTGGAAGCAGCTTTTCAGGCTCTATGGTACTAAACGGGATGAAATTTCGGAATGGTGATGAGAATCTCAGTCTTATCCGAATTTTGTCACAAAATCTCCAAAAAGTTGTATTTGAAGAATAATCATGATTTTTATGGACGCTTATTTCAGACTTGGGTTCGATATTTGGAAGCAGTTTTTTCAGGATCTATGTTAGCAAACGGACTGAAATATTTTAATGGTGATAAGAATCTCAGTCCAACCCGACTTTAGTCACAAAATCTCCTAAAAGTTGTATTTTAAGAAAAATCATCATTTTTATCAATGCAAATTTTCAGACTTGGGTTTGAACTTTGAAAGCAGTTTTTCCAGTCTCTATGGTACGAAACGGGCTGAAATTAAAAAGTAGTGATATGAATCTCAGTCAGAACCGAATTCAGTCACAAAATCTCCAAAAACGTGTAATTTTAGAAAAATTATGATTTTTATGGACGCTTATTTCAGACTTGGGTTCGATCTTTGGAAACAGTTTTTTCAGGCTCTATGGTATCAAACGGGCTGAAATCTTCGAAAACGGATAAGAATCGTGGTACAAATCGAATTCAGTCACAAAATCTCCAAAAATATGTATTATCAGAAAAATCATGATTTTTCTGGACGCTAATTTCAGACTTGGGTTCGATTTTTGGAAGCAGTTTTTTCAGGATCTATGGTAGCAAACGGGCTGAAATTTTGGAATGTTGAAGAGAATCTCAGTCAAAACCTAATTTAGTCACAAAATCTCCAAAAAGTTGTATTTTAAGAAAAATCATGATTTTTATGGACGCTTATTTCAGACTTTGGATCGATCTTTGGAAGCAGTTTTTCAGGCTCTATGGTACCAAACGGGATGAAATTTCGGAATGGTGATAAGAATCTCAGTCAGAACCGAATTAAGTCACAAAATCTCCAAAAATTTGTATTGAAGAATAATCATGATTTTTATGGACGCTTATTCCGACTTGGGTTCGATATTTGGAAGCAGTTTTTTCAGGATCTATGTAAGCAAACGGACTGAAATTTTTTAATGGTGATAAGAATCTCAGTTCAACCCGAATTAAGTCACAAAATCTCCAAAAAGTGTTATTTATATGGACGCTAATTTCAAAATTGGGTTCGATCTTTGGAAGCAACTTTTTCAGGCTCTATGGTACAAAACGGAATGAAATTTCGGAATGGTGATGAGAATCTCAGTCTTATCCGAATTTAGTCACAAAATCTCCAAAAAGTTGTATTTGAAGAATAATCATGATTTTAATGGACGCTTATTTCCGACTTGGGTTCGATATTTGGAAGCAGTTTTTTCAGGATCTATGTTAGCAAACGGACTGAAATTTTTTAATGGTGATAAGAATCTCAGTCCAACCCGAATTAAGTCACAAAATCTCCAAAAAGTGTGATTTATATGGACGCTAATTTCAAAATTGTTTTCGATCTTTGGAAGCAACTTTTTCAGGCTCTTTGGTACAAAACGGAATGAAATTTCGGAATGGTGATGAGAATCTCAGTCTTATCCGAATTTATTCACATAATCTCCAAAAAGTTGTATTTGAAGAATAATCATGATTTTTATGGACGCTTATTTCCGACTTGGGTTCGATATTTGGAAGCAGTTTTTTCAGGATCTATGTGAGCAAACGGACTGAAATATTTTAATGGTGATAAGAATCTCAGTCCAACCCGAATTTAGTCACAAAATCTCCTAAAAGTTGTATTTTAAGAAAAATCATCATTTTTATCAATGCAAATTTTCAGACTTGGGTTTGAACTTTGAAAGCAGTTTTTCCAGTCTCTATGGTACGAAACGGGCTGAAATTAAAAAGTAGTGATTTGAATCTCAGTCAGAACCGAATTCAGTCACAAAATCTCCAAAAACGTGTATTTTTAGAAAAATTATGATTTTTATGGACGCTTATTTCAGACTTGGGTTCGATCTTTGGAAACAGTTTTTTCAGGCTCTATGGTATCAAACGGGCTGAAATCTACGAAAACGGATAAGAATCGTGGTACAAATCGAATTCAGTCACAAAATCTCCAAAAATATGTATTATCAGAAAAATCATGATTTTTCTGGACGCTAATTTCAGACTTGGGTTCGAACTTTGGAAGCAGTTTTTTCAGGATCAACGGTAGCAAACGGGCTGAAATTTTGGAATGATGATGAGAATCTCATTCCAAACCTAATTTAGTCACAAAATCTCCAAAAACGTGTGATTTATATGGACGCTAATTTCAAAATTGGGTTCGATCTTTGGAAGCAACTTTTTCAGGCTCTATGGTACAAAACGGAATGAAATTTCGGAATGGTGATGAGAATCTCAGTCTTATCCGAATTTATTCACAAAATCTCCAAAAAGTTGTATTTGAAGAATAATCATGATTTTTATGGACGCTTATTTCCGACTTGGGTTCGATATTTGGAAGCAGTTTTTTCAGGATCTATGTTAGCAAACGGACTGAAATATTTTAATGGTGATAAGAATCTCAGTCCAACCCGAATTTAGTCACAAAATCTCCTAAAAGTTGTATTTTAAGAAAAATCATCATTTTTATCAATGCAAATTTTCAGACTTGGGTTTGAACTTTGAAAGCAGTTTTTCCAGTCTCTATGGTACGAAACGGGCTGAAATTAAAAAGTAGTGATATGAATCTCAGTCAGAACCGAATTCAGTCACAAAATCTCCAAAAACGTGTAATTTTAGAAAAATTATGATTTTTATGGACGCTTATGTCAGACTTGGGTTCGATCTTTGGAAGCAGCTTTTTCAGGCTCTATGGTACTAAACGGGATGAAATTTCGGAATGGTGATGAGAATCTCAGTCTTAACCGAATTTATTCACAAAATCTCCAAAAAGTTGT
Organism: Hesperophylax consimilis; assembly: GCF_061612785.1. NCBI lineage: Eukaryota > Metazoa > Arthropoda > Insecta > Trichoptera > Limnephilidae > Hesperophylax > Hesperophylax consimilis. Next base: position 13,935,676 of record NC_142862.1, on the reverse strand, counting down.
ATTTGAAGATTAATCATGATTTTTATGGACGCTTATTTCAGACTTTGGTTCGATATTTGGAAGCAGTATTTTCAGGATCTATGTTAGCAAACGGACTGAAATTTTGTAATGGTGATAAGAATCTCAGTCCAACCCGAATTTAGTCACAAAATCTCCAAAAAGTTGTATTGTATCATGATTTTTATAAATGCAAATTTTCAAACTTGGGTTCGAACTTTGAAAGCAGTTTTTCCAGTCTCTATGGTACCAAACGGAATGAAATTAAAGAGTAGAGATATGAATTCAGTCACAAAATCCCCAAAAAGTTGTATTTTTAGAAACATTATGATTTTTATGGACGCTTATTTCAAACTTGGGTTCGATCTTTGAAGCAGCTTATTCAGGCTCTATGGTACTAAACGGGATGAAATTTCGGAATGGTGATGAGCATCTCAGTATTAACCGAATTTAGTCACAAAATCTCCAAACAGTTGTATTTGAAGAATAATCATGATTTTTATGGACGCTTATTTCAGACTTGGGTTCGATATTTGGAAGCAGTTATTTCAGGATCTATGTTTGCAAACGGACTGAAATTTTGTAATGGTGATAAGAATCTCAGTCCAACCCGAATTTAGTCACAAAATCTCCAAAAAGTTGTATTTTATGAAAAATCATGATTTTTACTAATGCAAATTTTCAGACTTGGGTTCGAACTTTGAAAGCAGTTTTTCCAGTCTCTATGGTACGAAACGGGCTGAAATTAAAAAGGAGTGATATGAATCTCAGTCCGAACCGAATTCAGTCACGAAATCTCCAAAAACGTGTATTTTTAGAAAAATTATGTTTTTTATGGACGCTTATTTCAGACTTGGGTTCGAACTTTGGAAGCAGCTTTTTCAGGCTCTATGGTACTAAACGGGATGAAATTTCGGAATGGTGATAAGAATCTCAGTCCAACCCGAATTTAGTCACAAAATCTCCAAAAAGTTGTATTTTAAGAAAAATCATGATTTTTATTAATGCAAATTTTCAGACTTGTGTTCGAACTTAGAAAGCAGTTTTTTCAGGATCTATGGTAGCAAACGGGCTGAAATTTTGGAATGATGATAAGAATCTCAGTCCAAACTTTATTTAGTCACAAAATCTCCAAAAATATGTATTATAAGAAAAATGATGATTTTTCTGGACGCTAATTTCAGACTTGGGTTCGAACTTTGGAAGCAGTTTTTTCAGGATCTATGGTAGCAAACGGGCTGAAATTTTGAAACGATGATGAGAATCTCAGTTCAAACCCAATTTAGTCACAAAATCTCCAAAAAGTTGTTTTTTTAGAAAAACTATGATTTTTATGGACGCTTATTTCAGACTTGGGTTCGATCTTTGGAAGCAGCTTTTTCAGGCTCTATGGTACTAAACGGGATGAAATTTCGGAATGGTGATGAGAATCTCAGTCTTAACCGAATTTAGTCACAAAATCTCCAAAAAGTTGTATGTGAAGATTAATCATGATTTTTATGGACGCTTATTTCAGACTTGGGTTCGATATTTGGAAGCAGTATTTTCAGGATCTATGTTAGCAAACGGACTGAAATTTTGTAATGGTGATAAGAATCTCAGTCCAACCCGAATTTAGTCACAAAATCTCCAAAAAGTTGTATTTTAAGAAAAATCATGATTTTTATTAATCCAAATTTTCAAACTTGGGTTCGAACTTTGAAAGCAGTTTTTCCAGTCTCTATGGTACCAAACGGGCTGAAATTAAAGAGTAGAGATATGAATCTCAGTCAGAACCGAATTCAGTCACAAAATCTCCAAAAAGTTGTATTTTTAGAAAAATCATGATTTCTATGGAAGCTTATTTCAGACTTGGGATCGATCTTTGGAAGCAGCTTTTTCAGGGTCAATGGTACACAACGGCATGAAATTTCGGAATGGTGATAAGAATCTCAGTCTTAACCGAATTTACTCACAAAATTTCCAAAAAGTTGTATTTGAAGAATAATCATGATTTTTATGGACGCTAATTTCAGACTTGGGTTCGAACTTTGGAAGCAGTTTTTTCAGGCTCTATGGTATCAAACCGGCTGAAATCTACGAAAACGGATAAGATTCGTGGTACAAATCGAATTCAGTCACAAAATCCTCAAACATATGTATTATAAGAAAAATGATGATTTTTCTGGACCCTAATTTCAGACTTGGGTTCGAACTTTGGAAGCAGTTTTTTCAGGATCTATGGTAGCAAACGGGCTGAAATTTTGGAATGATGATAAGAATCTCAGTCCAAACCTAATTTAGTCTAAAAATCTCCAAAAAAATGTATTGTAAGAAAAATCATGATTTTTATTAAGGCAAATTTTCAGACTTGGCTTCGAACTTTGAAAGCAGTTTTTCCAGTCTCTATGGTACGAAACGGGCTGAAATTAAAAAATAGTGATATGAATCTCAGTCAGAACTGAATTCAGTCACAAAATCTCCAAAAACGTGTATTTTTAGAAAAATTATGATTTTTATGGACGCTTATTTCAGACTTCGGTTCGATCTTTGGAAGCAGCCTTTATCAGGCTCTATGGTACTAAACGGGATGAAATTTCGGAATGGTGATGAGAATCTCAGTCTTATCCGAATTTAGTCACAAAATCTCCAAAAAGTTGTATTTGAAGAATAATCATGATTTTTATGGACGCTTATTTCAGACTTGGGTTCGATATTTGGAAGCAGTTTTTTCAGGATCTATGTTAGCAAACGGACTGAAATTTTGTAATGGTGATAAGAATCTCAGTCCAACCCGAATTTAGTCACAAAATCTCCAAAAAGTTGTATTTTAAGAAAAATCATGATTTTTATTAATGCAAATTTTCAGACTTGGGTTCGAACTTTGAAAGCAGTTTTTCCAGTCTCTATGGTACCAAACGGGCTGAAATTAAAGAGTAGAGATATGAATCTCAGTCAGAACCGAATTCAGTCACAAAATCTCCAAAAAGTTGTATTTTTAGAAAAATTATGATTTTTATGGACGCTTATTTCAGACTTGGGTTCGATCTTTGGAAGCAGCTTTTTAAGGCTCTATGGTACTAAACGGGATGAAATTTCGGAATGGTTATAAGAATCTCAGTCTTAACCGAATTTAGTCAAACATCTCCAAAAAGTTGTATTTGAAGAATAATCATGATTTTTCTGGACGCTAATTTCAGACTTGGGTTCGAACTTTGGAAGCAGTTTTTTCGGGTTCTATGGTAGCAAACGGGCTGAAATTTTGGAATGATGATGACAATCTCAGTTCAAACCGAATTTAGTCACAAAATCTCCAAAAAGTTGTATTTGAAGATTAATCATGATTTTTCTGGACGCTAATTTCAGACTTGGATTCGAACTTTGGAAGCAGTTTTTTCAGGATCTATGGTAGCAAACGGGCTGAAATTTTGGAATTATGATGAGAATCTCAGTCCAAACCTAATTTAGTCACAAAATCTCCAAAAAATTGTATTTTTAGAAAAATTATGATTTTTATGGACGCTTATTCCAGACTTGGGTTCGATCTTTGGCAGCAGCTTTTTTAGGCTCTATGGTACTAAACGGGATGAAATTTCGGAATGGTTATAAGAATCTCAGTCTTAACCGAATTTAGTCACAAAATCTCCAAAAAGTTGTATTTGAAGAATAATCATGATTTTTCTGGACGCTTATTTCAGACTTGGGTTCGAACTTTGGAAGCAGTTTTTTCAGGATCTATGGTAGCCAACGGGCTGAAATTTTGGAATGATGATGAGAATCTCAGTTCAAACCCAATTTAGTCACAAAATCTCCAAAAAGTTGTATTTTTAGAAAAATCATGATTTCTATGGAAGCTTATTTCAGACTTGGGATCGATCTTTGGAAGCAGCTTTTTCAGGCTCTATGGTACACAACGGGATGAAATTTCGGAATGGTGACAAGAATCTCAGTCTTACCGAATTTAGTCACAAAATTTCCAAAAAGTTGTATTTGAAGAATAATCATGATTTTTATGGACGCTAATTTCAGACTTGGGTTCGAACTTTGGAAGCAGTTTTTTCAGGCTCTATGGTATCAAACCGGCTGAAATCTACGAAAACGGATAAGAATCGTGGTACAAATCGAATTCAGTCACAAAATCTCCAAAAATATGTATTATAAGAAAAATGATGATTTTTCTGGACCCTAATTTCAGACTTGGGTTCGAACTTTGGAAGCAGTTTTTTCAGGATCTATGGTAGCAAACGGGCTGAAATTTTGGAATGATGATAAGAATCTCAGTCCAAACCTAATTTAGTCTAAAAATCTCCAAACGTTGTATTTTAAGAAAAATCATGATTTTTATTAATGCAAATTTTCAGACTTGGCTTCGAACTTTGAAAGCAGTTTTTCCAGTCTCTATGGTACGAAACGGGCTGAAATTAAAAAATAGTGATATGAATCTCAGTCAGAACTGAATTCAGTCACAAAATCTCCAAAAACGTGTATTTATAGAAAAATTATGATTTTTATGGACGCTTATTTCAGACTTCGGTTCGATCTTTGGAAGCAGCCTTTTTCAGGCTCTATGGTACTAAACGGGATGAAATTTCGGAATGGTGATGAGAATCTCAGTCTTATCCGAATTTAGTCACAAAATCTCCAAAAAGTTGTATTTGAAGAATAATCATGATTTTTATGGACGCTTATTTCAGACTTGGGTTCGATATTTGGAAGCAGTTTTTTCAGGATCTATGTTAGCAAACGGACTGAAATTTTGTAATGGTGATAAGAATCTCAGTCCAACCCGAATTTAGTCACAAAATCTCCAAAAAGTTGTATTTTAAGAAAAATCATGATTTTTATTAATGCAAATTTTCAGACTTGGGTTCGAACGTTGAAAGCAGTTTTTCCAGTCTCTATGGTACCAAACGGGCTGAAATTAAAGAGTAGAGATATGAATCTCAGTCAGAACCGAATTCAGTCACAAAATCTCCAAAAAGTTGTATTTTTAGAAAAATTATGATTTTTATGGACGCTTATTTCAGACTTCGGTTCGATCTTTGGAACCAGCCTTTTTCTGGCTCTATGGTACTAAACGGGATGAAATTTCGGAATGGTGATGAGAATCTCAGTCTTATCCGAATTTAGTCACAAAATCTCCAAAAAGTTGTATTTTAAGAAAAATCATGATTTTTATTAATGCAAATTTTCAGACTTGGGTTCGAACGTTGAAAGCAGTTTTTCCAGTCTCTATGGTACCAAACGGGCTGAAATTAAAGAGTGATATGAATCTCAGTCAGAACCGAATTCAGTCACAAAATCTCCAAAAAATTGTATTTTTAGAAAAATTATGATTTTTATGGACGCTTATTTCAGACTTCGGTTCGATCTTTGGAACCAGCCTTTTTCAGGCTCTATGGTACTAAACGGGATGAAATTTCGGAATGGTGATGAGAATCTCAGTCTTATCCGAATTTAGTCACAAAATCTCCAAAAAGTTGTATTTGAAGAATAATCATGATTTTTATGGACGCTTATTTCAGACTTGGGTTCGATATTTGGAAGCATTTTTTTCAGGATCTATGTTAGCAAACGGACTGAAATTTTGTAATGGTGATAAGAATCTCAGTCCAACCCGAATTTAGTCACAAAATCTCCAAAAAGTTGTATTGTATCATGATTTTTATTAATGCAAATTTTCAAACTTGGGTTCGAACTTTGAAAGCAGTTTTTCCAGTCTCTATGGTACCAAACGGAATGAAATTAAAGAGTAGAGATATGAATTCAGTCACAAAATCCCCAAAAAGTTGTATTTTTAGAAACATTATGATTTTTATGGACGCTTATTTCAAACTTGGGTTCGATCTTTGAAGCAGCTTATTCAGGCTCTATGGTACTAAACGGGATGAAATTTCGGAATGGTGATGAGCATCTCAGTATTAACCGAATTTAGTCACAAAATCTCCAAACAGTTGTATTTGAAGAATAATCATGATTTTTATGGACGCTTATTTCAGACTTGGGTTCGATATTTGGAAGCAGTTATTTCAGGATCTATGTTTGCAAACGGACTGAAATTTTGTAATGGTGATAAGAATCTCAGTCCAACCCGAATTTAGTCACAAAATCTCCAAAAAGTTGTATTTTATGAAAAATCATGATTTTTACTAATGCAAATTTTCAGACTTGGGTTCGAACTTTGAAAGCAGTTTTTCCAGTCTCTATGGTACGAAACGGGCTGAAATTAAAAAGGAGTGATATGAATCTCAGTCCGAACCGAATTCAGTCACGAAATCTCCAAAAACGTGTATTTTTAGAAAAATTATGTTTTTTATGGACGCTTATTTCAGACTTGGGTTCGAACTTTGGAAGCAGCTTTTTCAGGCTCTATGGTACTAAACGGGATGAAATTTCGGAATGGTGATAAGAATCTCAGTCCAACCCGAATTTAGTCACAAAATCTCCAAAAAGTTGTATTTTAAGAAAAATCATGATTTTTATTAATGCAAATTTTCAGACTTGTGTTCGAACTTAGAAAGCAGTTTTTTCAGGATCTATGGTAGCAAACGGGCTGAAATTTTGGAATGATGATAAGAATCTCAGTCCAAACTTTATTTAGTCACAAAATCTCCAAAAATATGTATTATAAGAAAAATGATGATTTTTCTGGACGCTGATTTCAGACTTGGGTTCGAACTTTGGAAGCAGTTTTTTCAGGATCTATGGTAGCAAACGGGCTGAAATTTTGAAACGATGATGAGAATCTCAGTTCAAACCCAATTTAGTCACAAAATCTCCAAAAAGTTGTTTTTTTAGAAAAACTATGATTTTTATGGACGCTTATTTCAGACTTGGGTTCGATCTTTGGAAGCAGCTTTTTCAGGCTCTATGGTACTAAACGGGATGAAATTTCGGAATGGTGATGAGAATCTCAGTCTTAACCGAATTTAGTCACAAAATCTCCAAAAAGTTGTATGTGAAGATTAATCATGATTTTTATGGACGCTTATTTCAGACTTGGGTTCGATATTTGGAAGCAGTATTTTCAGGATCTATGTTAGCAAACGGACTGAAATTTTGTAATGGTGATAAGAATCTCAGTCCAACCCGAATTTAGTCACAAAATCTCCAAAAAGTTGTATTTTAAGAAAAATCATGATTTTTATTAATCCAAATTTTCAAACTTGGGTTCGAACTTTGAAAGCAGTTTTTCCAGTCTCTATGGTACCAAACGGGCTGAAATTAAAGAGTAGAGATATGAATCTCAGTCAGAACCGAATTCAGTCACAAAATCTCCAAAAAGTTGTATTTTTAGAAAAATCATGATTTCTATGGAAGCTTATTTCAGACTTGGGATCGATCTTTGGAAGCAGCTTTTTCAGGCTCTATGGTACTAAACGGGATGAAATTTCGGAATGGTGATGAGAATCTCAGTCTTAACCGAATTTAGTCACAAAATCTCCAAAAAGTTGTATGTGAAGATTAATCATGATTTTTATGGACGCTTATTTCAGACTTGGGTTCGATATTTGGAAGCAGTATTTTCAGGATCTATGTTAGCAAACGGACTGAAATTTTGTAATGGTGATAAGAATCTCAGTCCAACCCGAATTTAGTCACAAAATCTCCAAAAAGTTGTATTTTAAGAAAAATCATGATTTTTATTAATCCAAATTTTCAAACTTGGGTTCGAACTTTGAAAGCAGTTTTTCCAGTCTCTATGGTACCAAACGGGCTGAAATTAAAGAGTAGAGATATGAATCTCAGTCGGAACCGAATTCAGTCACAAAATCTCCAAAAAGTTGTATTTTTAGAAAAATTATGATTTTTATGGACGCTTATTTCAGACTTGGGTTCGATCTTTGGAAGCAGTATTTTCAGGATCTATGTTAGCAAACGGACTGAAATTTTGTAATGGTGATAAGAATCTCAGTCCAACCCGAATTTAGTCACAAAATCTCCAAAAAGTTGTATTGTATCATGATTTTTATTAATGCAAATTTTCAAACTTGGGTTCGAACTTTGAAAGCAGTTTTTCCAGTCTCTATGGTACCAAACGGAATGAAATTAAAGAGTAGAGATATGAATTCAGTCACAAAATCCCCAAAAAGTTGTATTTTTAGAAACATTATGATTTTTATGGACGCTTATTTCAAACTTGGGTTCGATCTTTGAAGCAGCTTATTCAGGCTCTATGGTACTAAACGGGATGAAATTTCGGAATGATGATGAGCATCTCAGTATTAACCGAATTTAGTCACAAAATCTCCAAACAGTTGTATTTGAAGAATAATCATGATTTTTATGGACGCTTATTTCAGACTTGGGTTCGATATTTGGAAGCAGTTATTTCAGGATCTATGTTTGCAAACGGACTGAAATTTTGTAATGGTGATAAGAATCTCAGTCCAACCCGAATTTAGTCACAAAATCTCCAAAAAGTTGTATTTTATGAAAAATCATGATTTTTACTAATGCAAATTTTCAGACTTGGGTTCGAACTTTGAAAGCAGTTTTTCCAGTCTCTATGGTACGAAAAGGGCTGAAATTAAAAAGGAGTGATATGAATCTCAGTCCGAACCGAATTCAGTCACGAAATCTCCAAAAACGTGTATTTTTAGAAAAATTATGTTTTTTATGGACGCTTATTTCAGACTTGGGTTCGAACTTTGGAAGCAGCTTTTTCAGGCTCTATGGTACTAAACGGGATGAAATTTCGGAATGGTGATAAGAATCTCAGTCCAACCCGAATTTAGTCACAAAATCTCCAAAAAGTTGTATTTTAAGAAAAATCATGATTTTTATTAATGCAAATTTTCAGACTTGTGTTCGAACTTAGAAAGCAGTTTTTTCAGGATCTATGGTAGCAAACGGGCTGAAATTTTGGAATGATGATAAGAATCTCAGTCCAAACTTTATTTAGTCACAAAATCTCCAAAAATATGTATTATAAGAAAAATGATGATTTTTCTGGACGCTAATTTCAGACTTGGGTTCGAACTTTGGAAGCAGTTTTTTCAGGATCTATGGTAGCAAACGGGCTGAAATTTTGAAACGATGATGAGAATCTCAGTTCAAACCCAATTTAGTCACAAAATCTCCAAAAAGTTGTTTTTTTAGAAAAACTATGATTTTTATGGACGCTTATTTCAGACTTGGGTTCGATCTTTGGAAGCAGCTTTTTCAGGCTCTATGGTACTAAACGGGATGAAATTTCGGAATGGTGATGAGAATCTCAGTCTTAACCGAATTTAGTCACAAAATCTCCAAAAAGTTGTATGTGAAGATTAATCATGATTTTTATGGACGCTTATTTCAGACTTGGGTTCGATATTTGGAAGCAGTATTTTCAGGATCTATGTTAGCAAACGGACTGAAATTTTGTAATGGTGATAAGAATCTCAGTCCAACCCGAATTTAGTCACAAAATCTCCAAAAAGTTGTATTTTAAGAAAAATCATGATTTTTATTAATCCAAATTTTCAAACTTGGGTTCGAACTTTGAAAGCAGTTTTTCCAGTCTCTATGGTACCAAACGGGCTGAAATTAAAGAGTAGAGAAATGAATCTCAGTCAGAACCGAATTCAGTCACAAAATCTCCAAAAAGTTGTATTTTTAGAAAAATCATGATTTCTATGGAAGCTTATTTCAGACTTGGGATCGATCTTTGGAAGCAGCTTTTTCAGGGTCAATGGTACACAACGGCATGAAATTTCGGAATGGTGATAAGAATCTCAGTCTTAACCGAATTTACTCACAAAATTTCCAAAAAGTTGTATTTGAAGAATAATCATGATTTTTATGGACGCTAATTTCAGACTTGGGTTTGAACTTTGGAAGCAGTTTTTTCAGGCTCTATGGTATCAAACCGGCTGAAATCTACGAAAACGGATAAGATTCGTGGTACAAATCGAATTCAGTCACAAAATCCTCAAAAATATGTATTATAAGAAAAATGATGATTTTTCTGGACCCTAATTTCAGACTTGGGTTCGAACTTTGGAAGCAGTTTTTTCAGGATCTATGGTAGCAAACGGGCTGAAATTTTGGAATGATGATAAGAATCTCAGTCCAAACCTAATTTAGTCTAAAAATCTCCAAAAAAATGTATTGTAAGAAAAATCATGATTTTTATTAATGCAAATTTTCAGACTTGGCTTCGAACTTTGAAAGCAGTTTTTCCAGTCTCTATGGTACGAAACGGGCTGAAATTAAAAAATAGTGATATGAATCTCAGTCAGAACTGAATTCAGTCACAAAATCTCCAAAAACGTGTATTTTTAGAAAAATTATGATTTTTATGGACGCTTATTTCAGACTTCGGTTCGATCTTTGGAAGCAGCCTTTTTCAGGCTCTATGGTACTAAACGGGATGAAATTTCGGAATGGTGATGAGAATCTCAGTCTTATCCGAATTTAGTCACAAAATCTCCAAAAAGTTGTATTTGAAGAATAATCATGATTTTTATGGACGCTTATTTCAGACTTGGGTTCGATATTTGGAAGCAGTTTTTTCAGGATCTATGTTAGCAAACGGACTGAAATTTTGTAATGGTGATAAGAATCTCAGTCCAACCCGAATTTAGTCACAAAATCTCCAAAAAGTTGTATTTTAAAAAAAATCATGATTTTTATTAATGCAAATTTTCAGACTTGGGTTCGAACTTTGAAAGCAGTTTTTCCAGTCTCTATGGTACCAAACGGGCTGAAATTAAAGAGTAGAGATATGAATCTCAGTCAGAACCGAATTCAGTCACAAAATCTCCAAAAAGTTGTATTTTTAGAAAAATTATGATTTTTATGGACGCTTATTTCAGACTTGGGTTCGATCTTTGGAAGCAGCTTTTTAAGGCTCTATGGTACTAAACGGGATGAAATTTCGGAATGGTTATAAGAATCTCAGTCTTAACCGAATTTAGTCAAACATCTCCAAAAAGTTGTATTTGAAGAATAATCACGATTTTTCTGGACGCTAATTTCAGACTTGGGTTCGAACTTTGGAAGCAGTTTTTTCGGGTTCTATGGTAGCAAACGGGCTGAAATTTTGGAATGATGATGACAATCTCAGTTCAAACCGAATTTAGTCACAAAATCTCCAAAAAGTTGTATTTGAAGATTAATCATGATTTTTCTGGACGCTAATTTCAGCCTTGGATTCGAACTTTGGAAGCAGTTTTTTCAGGATCTATGGTAGCAAACGGGCTGAAATTTTGGAATGATGATGAGAATCTCAGTGCAAACCTAATTTAGTCACAAAATCTCCAAAAAATTGTATTTTTAGAAAAATTATGATTTTTATGGACGCTTATTCCAGACTTGGGTTCGATCTTTGGCAGCAGCTTTTTTAGGCTCTATGGTACTAAACGGGATGAAATTTCGGAATGGTTATAAGAATCTCAGTCTTAACCGAATTTAGTCACAAAATCTCCAAAAAGTTGTATTTGAAGAATAATCATGATTTTTCTGGACGCTTATTTCAGACTTGGGTTCGAACTTTGGAAGCAGTTTTTTCAGGATCTATGGTAGCCAACGGGCTGAAATTTTGGAATGATGATGAGAATCTCAGTTCAAACCCAATTTAGTCACAAAATCTCCAAAAAGTTCTATTTTTAGAAAAATCATGATTTCTATGGAAGCTTATTTCAGACTTGGGATCGATCTTTGGAAGCAGCTTTTTCAGGCTCTATGGTACACAACGGGATGAAATTTCGGAATGGTGACAAGAATCTCAGTCTTAACCGAATTTAGTCACAAAATTTCCAAAAAGTTGTATTTGAAGAATAATCATGATTTTTATGGACGCTAATTTCAGACTTGGGTTCGAACTTTGGAAGCAGTTTTTTCTGGCTCTATGGTATCAAACCGGCTGAAATCTACGAAAACGGATAAGAATCGTGGTACAAATCGAATTCAGTAACAAAATCTCCAAAAATATGTATTATAAGAAAAATGATGATTTTTCTGGACCCTAATTTCAGACTTGGGTTCGAACTTTGGAAGCAGTTTTTTCAGGATCTATGGTAGCAAACGGGCTGAAATTTTGGAATGATGATAAGAATCTCAGTCCAAACCTAATTTAGTCTAAAAATCTCCAAACGTTGTATTTTAAGAAAAATCATGATTTTTATTAATGCAAATTTTCAGACTTGGCTTCGAACTTTGAAAGCAGTTTTTCCAGTCTCTGTGGTACGAAACGGGCTGAAATTAAAAAATAGTGATATGAATCTCAGTCAGAACTGAATTCAGTCACAAAATCTCCAAAAACGTGTATTTTTAGAAAAATTATGATTTTTATGGACGCTTATTTCAGACTTCGGTTCGATCTTTGGAAGCAGCCTTTTTCAGGCTCTATGGTACTAAACGGGATGAAATTTCGGAATGGTGATGAGAATCTCAGTCTTATCCGAATTTAGTCACAAAATCTCCAAAAAGTTGTATTTGAAGAATAATCATGATTTTTATGGACGCTTATTTCAGACTTGGGTTCGATATTTGGAAGCAGTTTTTTCAGGATCTATGTTAGCAAACGGACTGAAATTTTGTAATGGTGATAAGAATCTCAGTCCAACCCGAATTTAGTCACAAAATCTCCAAAAAGTTGTATTTTAAGAAAAATCATGATTTTTATTAATGCAAATTTTCAGACTTGGGTTCGAACGTTGAAAGCAGTTTTTCCAGTCTCTATGGTACCAAACGGGCTGAAATTAAAGAGTGATATGAATCTCAGTCAGAACCGAATTCAGTCACAAAATCTCCAAAAAATTGTATTTTTAGAAAAATTATGATTTTTATGGACGCTTATTTCAGACTTGGGTTCGATCTTTGAAAACAGTTTTTTCAGGCTCTATGGTATCAAACGGGCTGAAATCTACGAAAACGGATAAGAATCGTGGTACAAATCGAATTCAGTAACAAAATCTCCAAAAATATGTATTATCAGAAAAATCATGATATTTCTGGACGCTTATTTCAGACTTGGGTTCGATATTTGGAAGCAGTTATATCAGGATCTATGTTTGCAAACGGACTGAAATTTTGTAATGGTGATAAGAATCTAAGTCCAAACCTAATTTAGTCACAAAATCTCCAAAAACGTGTATTTTTAGAAAAATTATGATTTTTATGGACGCTAATTTCAGACTTGGGTTCGAACTTCGAGAGCAGTTTTTTCAGGCTCTATGGTATGAACGGGCTGAAATCTACGAAAACGGAAAAGAATCGTGGTACAAATCGAATTCAGTCACAAAATCTCAAAAAATATGTATTGTAAGAAAAATGATGATTTTTCTGGACGCTAATTTCAGACTTGGGTTCGAACTTTGGAAGCATTTTTTTCAGGATATATGGTAGCAAACGGGCTGAAATTTTGGAATGATGATAAGAATCTCAGTCCAAACCTAATTTAGTCACAAAATCTCAAAATAGTTGTATTTTAAGAAAAATCATGATTTTTATTAATGCAAATTGTCAGATTTAGGTTCGAACTTTGAAAGCAGTTTTTCCAGTCTCTATGGTACGAAACGGACTGAAATTAAAAAGTAGTGATATGAAACTCAGTCAGAACCGAATTCAGTCACAAAATCTCCAAAAAGTTGTATTTTTAGAAAAATTATGATTTTTATGGACGCTTATTTCAGACTTGGGTTCGATCTTTGGAAGCAGCTTTTTCAGGCTCTATGGTACTAAACGGGATGAAATTAAAAAGGAGTGATATGAATCTCAGTCAGAACCGAATTCAGTCACAAAATCTCCAAAAACGTGTATTTTTAGAAAAATTATGATTTTTATGGACGCTTATTTCAGACTTGGGTTCGAACTTTGGAAACAGTTTTTTCAGGCTCTATGGTATCAAACGGGCTGAAATATACGAAAACGGATAAGAATCGTGGTACAAATCGAATTCAGTCACAAAATCTCCAAAAAGTTGTATTTTTAGAAAAATTATTATTTTTATGGACGCTTATTTCAGACTTGGGTTCGATCTTTGGAAGCAGCTTTTTCAGGCTCTATGGTACTAAACGGGATAAAATTTCGGAATGGTGATGAGAATCTCAGTCTTATCCGAATTTAGTCACAAAATCTCCAAAAAGTTGTATTTGAAGATTAATCATGATTTTTATGGACGCTTATTTCAGACTTGGGTTCGATATTTGGAAGCAGTTTTTTCAGGATCTATGTTAGCAAACGGACTGAGATTTTTTAATGGTGATAAGAATCTCAGTTCAACCCGAATTTAGTCACAAAATCTCCAAAAAGTTGTATTTTAAGAAAAATCATCATTTTTATTAATGCAAATTTTCAGACTTGGGTTCGAACTTTGAAAGCAGTTTTTCCAGTCTCTATGGTACGAAACGGGCTGAAATTAAAAAGGAGTGATATGAATCTCAGTCAGAACCGAATTCAGTCACAAAATCTCCAAAAACGTGTATTTTTAGAAAAATTATGATTTTTATGGACGCTTATTTCAGACTTGGGTTCGAACTTTGGAAACAGTTTTTTCAGGCTCTATGGTATCAAACGGGCTGAAATATACGAAAACGGATAAGAATCGTGGTACAAATCGAATTCAGTCACAAAATCTCCAAAAAGTTGTATTTTTAGAAAAATTATTATTTTTATGGACGCTTATTTCAGACTTCGGTTCGATCTTTGGAACCAGCCTTTTTCAGGCTCTATGGTACTAAACGGGATGAAATTTCGGAATGGTGATGAGAATCTCAGTCTTATCCGAATTTAGTCACAAAATCTCCAAAAAGTTGTATTTGAAGAATAATCATGATTTTTATGGACGCTTATTTCAGACTTGGGTTCGATATTTGGAAGCATTTTTTTCAGGATCTATGTTAGCAAACGGACTGAAATTTTGTAATGGTGATAAGAATCTCAGTCCAACCCGAATTTAGTCACAAAATCTCCAAAAAGTTGTATTTTAAGAAAAATCATGATTTTTATTAATGCAAATTTTCAGACTTCGGTTCGAACGTTGAAAGCAGTTTTTACAGTCTCTATGAAACGAAACGGACTGAAATTAAAAAGTAGTGATATGAATCTCAGTCAGAACCGAATTCAGTCACAAAATCTCCAAAAACGTGTATTTTAAGAAAAATTATGATTTTTATGGACGCTTATTTCAGACTTGGGTTCGATCTTTGAAAACAGTTTTTTCAGGCTCTATGGTATCAAACGGGCTGAAATCTACGAAAACGGATAAGAATCGTGGTACAAATCGAATTCAGTAACAAAATCTCCAAAAATATGTATTATCAGAAAAATCATGATATTTCTGGACGCTAATTTCAGACTTGGGTTCGAACTTTGGAAGCAGTTTTTTCAGGATCTATGGTAGCAAACAGGCTGAAATTTTGGAATGATGATGAGAATCTCAGTTCAAACCTAATTTAGTCACAAAATCTCCAAAAACGTGTATTTTTAGAAAAATTATGATTTTTATGGACGCTAATTTCAGACTTGGGTTCGAACTTCGAGAGCAGTTTTTTCAGGCTCTATGGTATGAACGGGCTGAAATCTACGAAAACGGAAAAAAATCGTGGTACAAATCGAATTCAGTCACAAAATCTCAAAAAATATGTATTGTAAGAAAAATGATGATTTTTCTGGTAGCTTATTTCAGACTTGGGTTCGAACTTTGGAAGCATTTTTTTCAGGATATATGGTAGCAAACGGGCTGAAATTTTGGAATGATGATAAGAATCTCAGTCCAAACCTAATTTAGTCACAAAATCTCAAAATAGTTGTATTTTAAGAAAAATCATGATTTTTATTAATGCAAATTGTCAGATTTAGGTTCGAACTTTGAAAGCAGTTTTTCCAGTCTCTATGGTACGAAACGGACTGAAATTAAAAAGTAGTGATATGAAACTCAGTCAGAACCGAATTCAGTCACAAAATCTCCAAAAAGTTGTATTTTTAGAAAAATTATGATTTTTATGGACGCTTATTTCAGACTTGGGTTCGATCTTTGGAGGCAGCTTTTTCAGGCTCTATGGTACTAAACGGGATGAAATTTCGGAATGGTGATGAGAATCTCAGTCTTACCCGAATTGGGTCACAAAATCTCCAAAAAGTTGTATTTGAAGAATAATCATGATTTTTATGGACGCTTATTTCAGACTTGGGTTCGATATTTGGAAGCAGTTTTTTCAGGATCTATGTTAGCAAACGGACTGAAATTTTTTAATGTTGATAAGAATCTCAGTCCAACCCGAATTTAGTCACAAAATCTCCAAAAAGTTGTATTTTAAGAAAAATCATCATTTTTATTAATGCAAATTTTCAGACTTGGGTTCGAACTTTGAAAGCAGTTTTTCCAGTCTCTATGGTACGAAACGGGCTGAAATTAAAAAGGAGTGATATGAATCTCAGTCAGAACCGAATTCAGTCACAAAATCTCCAAAAACGTGTATTTTTAGAAAAATTATGATTTTTATGGACGCTTATTTCAGACTTGGGTTCGAACTTTGGAAACAGTTTTTTCAGGCTCTATGGTATCAAACGGGCTGAAATATACGAAAACGGATAAGAATCGTGGTACAAATCGAATTCAGTAACAAAATCTCCAAAAATATGTATTATCAGAAAAATCATGATATTTCTGGACGCTAATTTCAGACTTGGGTTCGAACTTTGGAAGCAGTTTTTTCAGAATCTATGGTAGCAAACAGGCTGAAATTTTGGAATGATGATGAGAATCTCAGTCCAAACCTAATTTAGTCACAAATTCTCCAAAAACGTGTATTTTTAGAAAAATTATGATTTTTATGGACGCTAATTTCAGACTTGGGTTCGAACTTCGAGAGCAGTTTTTTCAGGCTCTATGGTATGAACGGACTGAAATCTACGAAAACGGAAAAGAATCGTGGTACAAATCGAATTCAGTCACAAAATCTCAAAAAATATGTATTGTAAGAAAAATGATGATTTTTCTGGACGCTAATTTCAGACTTGGGTTCGAACTTTGGAAGCATTTTTTTCAGGATATATGGTAGCAAACGGGCTGAAATTTTGGAATGATGATAAGAATCTCAGTCCAAACCTAATTTAGTCACAAAATCTCAAAATAGTTGTATTTTAAGAAAAATCATGATTTTTATTAATGCAAATTGTCAGATTTAGGTTCGAACTTTGAAAGCAGTTTTTCCAGTCTCTATGGTACGAAACGGACTGAAATTAAAAAGTAGTGATATGAAACTCAGTCAGAACCGAATTCAGTCACAAAATCTCCATAAAGTTGTATTTTTAGAAAAATTATGATTTTTATGGACGCTTATTTCAGACTTGGGTTCGATCTTTGGAAGCAGCTTTTTCAGGCTCTATGGTACTAAACGGGATGAAATTTCGGAATGGTGATGAGAATCTCAGTCTTATCCGAATTTAGTTACAAAATCTCCAAAAAGTTGTATTTGAAGAATAATCATGATTTTTATGGACGCTTATTTCGGACTTGGGTTCGATATTTGGAAGCAGTTTTTCAGGATCTATGTTAGAAAACGGACTGAAATTTTGTAATGGTGATAAGAATCTCAGTCCAACCCGAATTTAGTCACAAAATATCCAAAAAGTTGTATTTTAAGAAAAATCATGATTTTTATTAATGTTATTTTTCAGACTTGGGTTCGAACTTTGAAAGCAGTTTTTCCAGTCTCTATGGTACGAAACGGGCTGAAATTAAAAAGTAGTGATATGAATCTCAGTCAGAACCGAATTCAGTCACAAAATCTCCAAAAACGTGTATTTTTAGAAAAATTATGATTTTTATGGACGCTTATTTCAGACTTGGGTTCGAACTTTGGAAACAGTTTTTTCAGGCTCTATGGTATCAAACGGGCTGAAATATACGAAAACGGATAAGAATCGTGGTACAAATCGAATTCAGTCACAAAATCTCCAAAAAGTTGTATTTTTAGAAAAATTATTATTTTTATGGACGCTTATTTCAGACTTGGGTTCGATCTTTGGAAGCAGCTTTTTCAGGCTCTATGGTACTAAACGGGATGAAATTTCGGAATGGTGATGAGAATCTCAGTCTTATCCGAATTTAGTTACAAAATCTCCAAAAAGCTGTATTTGAAGAATAATCATGATTTTTATGGACGCTTATTTCAGACTTGGGTTCGAACTTTGGAAACAGTTTTTTCAGGCTCTATGGTATCAAACGGGCTGAAATATACGAAAACGGATAAGAATCGTGGTACAAATCGAATTCAGTCACAAAATCTCCAAAAAGTTGTATTTTTAGAAAAATTATTATTTTTATGGACGCTTATTTCAGACTTGGGTTCGATCTTTGGAAACAGTTTTTTCAGGCTCTATGGTATCAAACGGGCTGAAATCTACGAAAACGGATAAGAATCGTGGTACAAATCGAATTCAGTCACAAAATCTCCAAAAATATGTATTATCAGAAAAATCATGATTTTTCTGGACGCTAATTTCAGACTTGGGTTCGAACTTTGGAAGCAGTTTTTTCAGAATCTATGGTAGCAAACGGGCTAAAATTTAGGAATGATGATGAGAATCTCATTCCAAACCTAATTTAGTCACAAAATCTCCAAAAACGTGTATTTTTAGAAAAATTATGATTTTTATGGACGCTAATTTCAGACTTGGGTTCGAACTTCGAGAGCAGTTTTTTCAGGCTCTATGGTATGAACGGGCTGAAATCTACGAAAACGGAAAAGAATCGTGGTACAAACCGAATTCAGTCACAAAATCTCAAAATATATGTATTGTAAGAAAAATGATGATTTTTCTGGACGCTAATTTCAGACTTGGGTTCGAACTTTGGAAGCATTTTTTTCAGGATATATGGTAGCAAACGGGATGAAATTTCGGAATGGTGATAAGAATCTCAGTCTTATCCGAATTTAGTTACAAAATCTCCAAAAAGTTGTATTTGAAGAATAATCATGATTTTTATGGACGCTTATTTCAGACTTGGGTTCGATATTTGGAAGCAGTTTTTCAGGATCTATGTTAGAAAACGGACTGAAATTTTGTAATGGTGATAAGAATCTCAGTCCAACCCGAATTTAGTCACAAAATCTCCTAAAAGTTGTATTTTAAGAAAAATCATGATTTTTATTAATGTTAATTTTCATACTTGGGTTCGAACTTTGAAAGCAGTTTTTCCAGTCTCTATGGTACCAAACGGGCTGAAATTAAAGAGTAGTGATATGAATCTCAGTCAGAACCGAATTCAGTCACAATATCTCCAAAAACTTGTATTTTTAGAAAAATTATGATTTTTATGGACGCTTATTTCAGACTTGGGTTCGATCTTTGGAAGCAGCTTTTTCAGGCTCTATGGTACTAAACGGGATGAAATTTCGGAATGGTGATGAGAATCTCAGTCTTATCCGAATTTAGTCACAAAATCTCCAAAAAGTTGTATTTGATGAATAATCATGATTTTTATGGATGCTTATTTCAGACTTGGGTTCGATATTTGGAAGCAGTTTTTTCAGGATCTATGTTAGCAAACGGACTGAAATTTTTTAATGTTGATAAGAATCTCAGTCCAACCCGAATTTAGTCACAAAATCTCCAAAAAGTTGTATTTTAAGAAAAATCATCATTTTTATTAATGCAAATTTTCAGACTTGGGTTCGAACTTTGAAAGCAGTTTTTCCAGTCTCTATGGTACGAAACGGGCTAAAATTAAAAAGTAGTGATATGAATCTCAGTCAGAACCGAATTCAGTCACAAAATCTCCAAAAACGTGTATTTTTAGAAAAATTATGATTTTTATGGACGCTTATTTCAGACTTGGGTTCGAACTTTGGAAACAGTTTTTTCAGGCTCTATGGTATCAAACGGGCTGAAATATACGAAAACGGATAAGAATCGTGGTACAAATCGAATTCAGTCACAAAATCTCCAAAAAGTTGTATTTTTAGAAAAATTATGATTTTTATGGACGCTTATTTCAGACTTGGGTTCGATCTTTGGAAGCAGCTTTTTCAGGCTCTATGGTACTAAACGGGATGAAATTTCGGAATGGTGATGAGAATCTCATTCCATACCTAATTTAGTCACAAAATCTCCAAAAACGTGTATTTTTAGAAAAATTATGATTTTTATGGACGCTAATTTCAGACTTAGGTTCGAACTTTGGAAGCAGTTTTTTCAGGATCTATGGTAGCAAACGGGATGAAATTTTGGAATGATGATGAGAATCTCATTCCAAACCTAATTTAGTCAGAAAATCTCCAAAAACGTGTGATTTATATGGACGCTAATTTCAAAATTGGGTTCGATCTTTGGAAGCAACTTTTTCAGGCTCTATGGTACAAAACGGAATGAAATTTCGGAATGGTGATGAGAATCTCAGTCTTATCCGAATTTATTCACAAAATCTCCAAAAAGTTGTATTTGAAGAATAATCATGATTTTTATGGACGCTTATTTCCGACTTGGGTTCGATATTTGGAAGCAGTTTTTTCAGGATCTATGTTAGCAAACGGACTGAAATATTTAAATGGTGATAAGAATCTCAGTCCAACCCGAATTTAGTCACAAAATCTCCTAAATGTTTTTTTTTAAGAAAAATCATCATTTTTATCATTGCAAATTTTCAGACTTGGGTTTGAACTTTGAAAGCAGTTTTTCCAGTCTCTATGGTACGAAACGGGCTGAAATTAAAAAGTAGTGATATGAATCTCAGTCAGAACCGAATTCAGTCACAAAATCTCCAAAAAGTTGTATTTTTAGAAAAATTATGATTTTTATGGACGCTAATTTCAGACTTGGGTTCGAACTTTGGAAGCAGTTTTTTCAGGATCTATGGTAGCAAACGGGCTGAAATTTTGGAATGATGATGAGAATCTCAGTCCAAACCTAATTTAGTCACAAAATCTCCAAAAAATTGTATTTTTAGAAAAATTATGATTTTTATGGACGCTTATTTCAGACTTGGGTTCGATCTTTGGAAGCAGCTTTTTTAGGCTCTATGGTACTAAACAGGATGAAATTTCGGATTGGTTATAAGAATCTCAGTCTTAACCGAATTTAGTCACAAAATCTCCAAAAGTTGTATTTGAAGAATAATCATGATTTTTATGGACGCTAATTTCAGACTTGGGTTCGAACTTTGGAAGCAGTTTTTTCAGGCTCTATGGTATCAAACCGGCTGAAATCTACGAAAACGGATAAGAATCGTGGTTCAAATCGAATTCTGTCACAAAATCTCCAAAAATATGTATTATAAGAAAAATGATTATTTTTCTGGACCCTAATTTCAGACTTGGGTTCGAACTTTGGAAGCAGTTTTTTCAGGATCTATGGTAGCAAACGGGCTGAAATTGAAAATGATGATAAGAATCTCTGTCCAAACCTAATTTAGTCTAAAAATCTCCAAAAAGTTGTATTTTAAGAAAAATCATGATTTTTATTAATGCAAATTTTCAGACTTGGCTTCGAACTTTGAAAGCAGTTTTTCCAGTCTCTATGGTACGAAACGGGCTGAAATATAAAAATAGTGATATGAATCTCAGTCAGAACTGAATTCAGTCACAAAATCTCCAAAAACGTGTATTTTTAGAAAAATTATGATTTTTATGGACGCTTATTTCAGACTTCGGTTCGATCTTTGGAAGCAGCCTTTTTCAGGCTCTATGGTACTAAACGGGATGAAATTTCGGAATGGTGATGAGAATCTCAGTCTTATCCGAATTTAGTCACAAAATCTCCAAAAAGTTGTATTTGAAGAATAATCATGATTTTTATGGACGCTTATTTCAGACTTGGGTTCGATATTTGGAAGCAGTTTTTTCAGGATCTATGTTAGCAAACGGACTGAAATTTTGTAATGGTGATAAGAATCTCAGTCCAACCCGAATTTAGTCACAAAATCGCCAAAAAGTTGAATTTCAAAAAGAATCATGATTTTTATTAATGCAAATTTTCAGACTTGGGTTCGAACTTTGAAAGCAGTTTTTCCAGTCTCTATGGTACCAAACGGGCTGAAATTAAAGAGTAGAGATATGAATCTCAGTCAGAACCGAATTCAGTCACAAAATCTCCAAAAACGTGTATTTTTAGAAAAATTATGATTTTTATGGACGCTTATTTCAGACTTGGGTTCGAACTTTGGAAACAGTTTTTTCAGGCTCTATGGTATCAAACGGGCTGAAATATACGAAAACGGATAAGAATCGTGGTACAAATCGAATTCAGTCACAAAATCTCCAAAAAGTTGTATTTTTAGAAAAATTATTATTTTTATGGACGCTTATTTCAGACTTGGGTTCGATCTTTGGAAGCAGCTTTTTCAGGCTCTATGGTACTAAACGGGATGAAATTTCGGAATGGTGATGAGAATCTCAGTCTTATCCGAATTTAGTTACAAAATCTCCAAAAAGCTGTATTTGAAGAATAATCATGATTTTTATGGACGCTTATTTCATCATTTTTATCAATGCAAATTTTCAGACTTGGGTTCGAACTTTGAAAGCAGTTTTTCCAGTCTCTATGGTACGAAACGGGCTGAAATTAAAAAGTAGTGATTTGAATCTCAGTCAGAACCAAATTCAGTCACAAAATCTCCAAAAACGTGTATTTTTAGATAAATTCTGATTTTTATGGACGCTTATTTCAGACTTGGGTTCGAACTTTGGAAACAGTTTTTTCAGGCTCTATGGTATCAAACGGGCTGAAATATACGAAAACGGATAAGAATCGTGGTACAAATCGAATTCAGTCACAAAATCTCCAAAAAGTTGTATTTTTAGAAAAATTATTATTTTTATGGACGCTTATTTCAGACTTGGGTTCGATCTTTGGAAACAGTTTTTTCAGGCTCTATGGTATCAAACGGGCTGAAATCTACGAAAACGGATAAGAATCGTGGTACAAATCGAATTCAGTCACAAAATCTCCAAAAATATGTATTATCAGAAAAATCATGATTTTTCTGGACGCTAATTTCAGACTTGGGTTCGAACTTTGGAAGCAGTTTTTTCAGAATCTATGGTAGCAAACGGGCTAAAATTTAGGAATGATGATGAGAATCTCATTCCAAACCTAATTTAGTCACAAAATCTCCAAAAACGTGTATTTTTAGAAAAATTATGATTTTTATGGACGCTAATTTCAGACTTGGGTTCGAACTTCGAGAGCAGTTTTTTCAGGCTCTATGGTATGAACGGGCTGAAATCTACGAAAACGGAAAAGAATCGTGGTACAAACCGAATTCAGTCACAAAATCTCAAAATATATGTATTGTAAGAAAAATGATGATTTTTCTGGACGCTAATTTCAGACTTGGGTTCGAACTTTGGAAGCATTTTTTTCAGGATATATGGTAGCAAACGGGATGAAATTTCGGAATGGTGATGAGAATCTCAGTCTTATCCGAATTTAGTTACAAAATCTCCAAAAAGTTGTATTTGAAGAATAATCATGATTTTTATGGACGCTTATTTCAGACTTGGGTTCGATATTTGGAAGCAGTTTTTCAGGATCTATGTTAGAAAACGGACTGAAATTTTGTAATGGTGATAAGAATCTCAGTCCAACCCGAATTTAGTCACAAAATCTCCTAAAAGTTGTATTTTAAGAAAAATCATGATTTTTATTAATGTTAATTTTCATACTTGGGTTCGAACTTTGAAAGCAGTTTTTCCAGTCTCTATGGTACCAAACGGGCTGAAATTAAAGAGTAGTGATATGAATCTCAGTCAGAACCGAATTCAGTCACAATATCTCCAAAAAGTTGTATTTTTAGAAAAATTATGATTTTTATGGACGCTTATTTCAGACTTGGGTTCGATCTTTGGAAGCAGCTTTTTCAGGCTCTATGGTACTAAACGGGATGAAATTTCGGAATGGTGATGAGAATCTCAGTCTTATCCGAATTTAGTCACAAAATCTCCAAAAAGTTGTATTTGATGAATAATCATGATTTTTATGGATGCTTATTTCAGACTTGGGTTCGATATTTGGAAGCAGTTTTTTCAGGATCTATGTTAGCAAACGGACTGAAATTTTTAAATGTTGATAAGAATCTCAGTCCAACCCGAATTTAGTCACAAAATCTCCAAAAAGTTGTATTTTAAGAAAAATCATCATTTTTATTAATGCAAATTTTCAGACTTGGGTTCGAACTTTGAAAGCAGTTTTTCCAGTCTCTATGGTACGAAACGGGCTGAAATTAAAAAGTAGTGATATGAATCTCAGCCAGAACCGAATTCAGTCACAAAATCTCCAAAAACGTGTATTTTTAGAAAAATTATGATTTTTATGGACGCTTATTTCAGACTTGGGTTCGAACTTTGGAAACAGTTTTTTCAGGCTCTATGGTATCAAACGGGCTGAAATATACGAAAACGGATAAGAATCGTGGTACAAATCGAATTCAGTCACAAAATCTCCAAAAAGTTGTATTTTTAGAAAAATTATGATTTTTATGGACGCTTATTTCAGACTTGGGTTCGATCTTTGGAAGCAGCTTTTTCAGGCTCTATGGTACTAAACGGGATGAAATTTCGGAATGGTGATGAGAATCTCATTCCATACCTAATTTAGTCACAAAATCTCCAAAAACGTGTATTTTTAGAAAAATTATGATTTTTATGGACGCTAATTTCAGACTTAGGTTCGAACTTTGGAAGCAGTTTTTTCAGGATCTATGTTAGCAAACGGACTGAAATATTTAAATGGTGATAAGAATCTCAGTCCAACCCGAATTTAGTCACAAAATCTCCTAAATGTTGTATTTTAAGAAAAATCATCATTTTTATCAATGCAAATTTTCAGACTTGGGTTTGAACTTTGAAAGCAGTTTTTCCAGTCTCTATGGTACGAAACGGGCTGAAATTAAAAAGTAGTGATATGAATCTCAGTCAGAACCGAATTCAGTCACAAAATCTCCAAAAACGTGTAATTTTAGAAAAATTATGATTTTTATGGACGCTTATTTCAGACTTGGGTTCGATCTTTGGAAGCAGCTTTTTCAGGCTCTATGGTACCAAGAGGGCTGAAATTAAGGAAAAGGGATAAGAATCGTGGTACAAATCGAATTCCGTCACAAAATCTCCAATTATATGTATTTTTAGAAAGATCATGATTTTTCTGGACGCTAATTTCAGACTTGGGTTCGAACTTTGGAAGCAGTTTTTTCGGGATCTATGGTAGAAAACGGGCTGAAATTTAGGAATGATGATGAGAATCTCAGTCCAAACCTAATTTAGTCACAAAATCTCCAAAAAATTGTATTTTTAGAAAAATTATGATTTTTATGGACGCTTATTTCAGACTTGGGTTCGATCTTTGGAAGCAGCTTTTTTAGGCTCTATGGTACTAAACGGGATGAAAATTCGGAATGGTGATGAGAATCTCAGTCTTATCCGAATTTGTTACAAAATCTCCAAAAAGTTGTATTTTAAGAAAAATCATGATTTTTATTTATGCAAATTTTCAGATTTAGGTTCGAACTTTGAAAGCAGTTTTTCCAGTCTCTATGGTACGAAACGGACTGAAATTAAAAAGTAGTGATATGAAACTCAGTCAGAACCGAATTCAGTCACAAAATCTCCAAAAAGTTGTATTTTTAGAAAAATTATGATTTTTATGGACGCTAATTTCAGACTTGGGTTCGAACTTTGGAAGCAGTTTTTTCAGGATCTATGGTAGCAAACGGGCTGAAATTTTGGAATGATGATGAGAATCTCAGTCCAAACCTAATTTAGTCACAAAATCTCCAAAAAATTGTATTTTTAGAAAAATTATGATTTTTATGGACGCTTATTTCAGACTTGGGTTCGATCTTTGGAAGCAGCTTTTTTAGGCTCTATGGTACTAAACGGGATGAAATTTCGGAATGGTTATAAGAATCTCAGTCTTAACCGAATTTAGTCACAAAATCTCCAAAAAGTTGTATTTGAAGAATAATCATGATTTTTATGGACGCTAATTTCAGACTTGGGTTCGAACTTTGGAAGCAGTTTTTTCAGGCTCTATGGTATCAAACCGGCTGAAATCTACGAAAACGGATAAGAATCGTGGTTCAAATCGAATTCAGTCACAAAATCTCCAAAAATATGTATTATAAGAAAAATGATGATTTTTCTGGACCCTAATTTCAGACTTGGGTTCGAACTTTGGAAGCAGTTTTTTCAGGATCTATGGTAGCAAACGGGCTGAAATTGAAAATGATGATAAGAATCTCTGTCCAAACCTAATTTAGTCTAAAAATCTCCAAAAAGTTGTATTTTAAGAAAAATCATGATTTTTATTAATGCAAATTTTCAGACTTGGCTTCGAACTTTGAAAGCAGTTTTTCCAGTCTCTATGGTACGAAACGGGCTGAAATATAAAAATAGTGATATGAATCTCAGTCAGAACTGAATTCAGTCACAAAATCTCCAAAAACGTGTATTTTTAGAAAAATTATGATTTTTATGGACGCTTATTTCAGACTTCGGTTCGATCTTTGGAAGCAGCCTTTTTCAGGCTCTATGGTACTAAACGGGATGAAATTTCGGAATGGTGATGAGAATCTCAGTCTTATCCGAATTTAGTCACAAAATCTCCAAAAAGTTGTATTTGAAGAATAATCATGATTTTTATGGACGCTTATTTCAGACTTGGGTTCGATATTTGGAAGCAGTTTTTTCAGGATCTATGTTAGCAAACGGACTGAAATTTTGTAATGGTGATAAGAATCTCAGTCCAACCCGAATTTAGTCACAAAATCGCCAAAAAGTTGAATTTCAAGAAGAATCATGATTTTTATTAATGCAAATTTTCAGACTTGGGTTCGAACTTTGAAAGCAGTTTTTCCAGTCTCTATGGTACCAAACGGGCTGAAATTAAAGAGTAGAGATATGAATCTCAGTCAGAACCGAATTCAGTCACAAAATCTCCAAAAACGTGTATTTTTAGAAAAATTATGATTTTTATGGACGCTTATTTCAGACTTCGGTTCGATCTTTGGAACCAGCCTTTTTCAGGCTCTATGGTACTTAACGGGATGAAATTTCGGAATGGTGATGAGAATCTCAGTCTTATCCGAATTTAGTCACAAAATCTCCAAAAAGTTGTATTTGAAGAATAATCATGATTTTTATGGACGCTTATTTCAGACTTGGGTTCGATATTTGGAAGCAGTTTTTTCAGGATCTATGTTAGCAAACGGACTGAAATTTTGTAATGGTGATAAGAATCTCAGTCCAACCCGAATTAAGTCACAAAATCTCCAAAAACGTGTATTTTTAGAAAAATTATGATTTTTATGGACGCTAATTTCAGACTTGGGTTCGAACTTCGAGAGCAGTTTTTTCAGGCTCTATGGTATCAAACGGGCTGAAATCTACGAAAACGGAAAAGAATCGTGGTACAAATCGAATTCAGTCACAAAATCTCAAAAAATATGTATTGTAAGAAAAATGATGATTTTTCTGGACGCTAATTTCAGACTTGGGTTCGAACTTTGGAACCATTTTTTTCAAGATATATGGTAGCAAACGGGCTGAAATTTTGGAATGATGATAAGAATCTCAGTCCAAACCTAATTTAGTCACAAAATCTCAAAATAGTTGTATTTTAAGAAAAATCATGATTTTTATTAATGCAAATTTTCAGATTTAGGTTCGAACTTTGAAAGCAGTTTTTCCAGTCTCTATGGTACGAAACGGACTGAAATTAAAAAGTAGTGATATGAAACTCAGTCAGAACCGAATGCAAACACAAAATCTCCAAAAAGTTGTATTTTTAGAAAAATTATGATTTTTATGGACGCTTATTTCAGACTTGGGTTCGATCTTTGGAAGCAGCTTTTTCAGGCTCTATGGTACTAAACGGGATGAAATTTCGGAATGGTGATGAGAATCTCAGTCTTATCCGAATTTAGTTACAAAATCTCCAAAAAGTTGTATTTTAAGAAAAATCATGATTTTTATTTATGCAAATTTTCAGATTTAGGTTCGAACTTTGAAAGCAGTTTTTCCAGTCTCTATGGTACGAAACGGACTGAAATTAAAAAGTAGTGATATGAAACTCAGTCAGAACCGAATTCAGTCACAAAATCTCCAAAAAGTTGTATTTTTAGAAAAATTATGATTTTTATGGACGCTTATTTCAGACTTGGGTTCGATATTTGGAAGCAGTTTTTCAGGATCTATGTTAGAAAACGGACTGAAATTTTGTAATGGTGATAAGAATCTCAGTCCAACCCGAATTTAGTCACAAAATCTCCAAAAAGTTGTATATTAAGAAAAATCATGATTTTTATTAATGTAAATATTCAGACTTGGGTTCGAACTTTGAAAGCAGTTTTTCCAGTCTCTATGGTACCAAACGGGCTGAAATTAAAGAGTAGTGAGATGAATCTCAGTCAGAACCGAATTCAGTCACAATATCTCCAAAAAGTTGTATTTTTAGAAAAATTATGATTTTTATGGACGCTTATTTCAGACTTGGGTTCGATCTTTGGAAGCAGCTTTTTCAGGCTCTATGGTACTAAACGGGATGAAATTTCGGAATGGTGATGAGAATCTCAGTCTTATCCGAATTTAGTCACAAAATCTCCAAAAAGTTGTATTTGAAGAATAATCATGATTTTTATGGACGCTTATTTCAGACTTGGGTTCGATATTTGGAAGCAGTTTTTTCAGGATCTATGTTAGCAAACGGACTGAAATTTTTTAATGTTGATAAGAATCTCAGTCCAACCCGAATTAAGTCACAAAATCTCCAAAAAGTTGTATTTTAAGAAAAATCATCATTTTTATTAATGCAAATTTTCAGACTTGGGTTCGAACTTTGAAAGCAGTTTTTCCAGTCTCTATGGTACGAAACGGGCTGAAATTAAAAAGTAGTGATATGAATCTCAGTCAGAACCGAATTCAGTCACAAAATCTCCAAAAACGTGTATTTTTAGAAAAATTATGATTTTTATGGACGCTTATTTCAGACTTGGGTTCGATCTTTGGAAACAGTTTTTTCAGGCTCTATGGTATCAAACGGGCTGAAATCTACGAAAACGGATAAGAATCGTGGTACAAATCGAATTCAGTCACAAAATCTCCAAAAATATGTATTATCAGAAAAATCATGATTTTTCTGGACGCTAATTTCAGACTTGGGTTCGAACTTTGGAAGCAGTTTTTTCAGGATCAATGGTAGCAAACGGGCTGAAATTTTGGAATGATGATGAGAATCTCATTCCAAACCTAATTTAGTCACAAAATCTCCAAAAACGTGTGATTTATATGGACGCTAATTTCAAAATTGGGTTCGATCTTTGGAAGCAACTTTTTCAGGCTCTATTGTACAAAACGGAATGAAATTTCGGAATGGTGATGAGAATCTCAGTCTTATCCGAATTTATTCACAAAATCTCCAAAAAGTTGTATTTGAAGAATAATCATGATTTTTATGGACGCTTATTTCCGACTTGGGTTCGATATTTGGAAGCAGTTTTTTCAGGATCTATGTTAGCAAACGGACTGAAATATTTTAATGGTGATAAGAATCTCAGTCCAACCCGAATTTAGTCACAAAATCTCCTAAAAGTTGTATTTTAAGAAAAATCATCATTTTTATCAATGCAAATTTTCAGACTTGGGTTTGAAGTTTGAAAGCAGTTTTTCCAGTCTCTATGGTACGAAACGGGCTGAAATTACAAAGTAGTGATATGAATCTCAGTCAGAACCGAATTCAGTCACAAAATCTCCAAAAACGTGTAATTTTAGAAAAATTATGATTTTTATGGACGCTTATTTCAGACTTGGGTTCGATCTTTGGAAGCAGCTTTTTCAGGCTCTATGGTACTAAACGGGATGAAATTTCGGAATGGTGATGAGAATCTCAGTCTTAATCGAATTTATTCACAAAATCTCCAAAAAGTTGTATTTGAAGATTAATCATGATTTTTATGGACGCTTATTTCAGACTTTGGTTCGATATTTGGAAGCAGTATTTTCAGGATCTATGTTAGCAAACGGACTGAAATTTTGTTATGGTGATAAGAATCTCAGTCCAACCCGAATTTAGTCACAAAATCTCCAAAAAGTTGTATTGTATCATGATTTTTATTAATGCAAATTTTCAAACTTGGGTTCGATTTTTGAAAGCAGTTTTTCCAGTCTCTATGGTACCAAACGGAATGAAATTAAACAGTAGAGATATGAATTCAGTCACAAAATCTCCAAAAAGTTGTATTTTTAGAAACATTATGATTTTTATGGACGCTTATTTCAAACTTGGGTTCGATCTTTGAAGCAGCTTATTCAGGCTCTATGGTACTAAACGGGATGAAATTTCGGAATGGTGATGAGCATCTCAGTATTAACCGAATTTAGTCACAAAATCTCCAAACAGTTGTATTTGAAGAATAATCATGATTTTTATGGACGCTTATTTCAGACTTGGGTTCGATATTTGGAAGCAGTTATTTCAGGATCTATGTTTGCAAACGGACTGAAATTTTGTAATGGTGATAAGAATCTCAGTCCAACCCGAATTTAGTCACAAAATCTCCAAAAAGTTGTATTTTATGAAAAATCATGATTTTTACTAATGCAAATTTTCAGACTTGGGTTCGAACTTTGAAAGCAGTTTTTCCAGTCTCTATGGTACGAAACGGGCTGAAATTAAAAAGGAGTGATATGAATCTCAGTCCGAACCGAATTCAGTCACGAAATCTCCAAAAACGTGTATTTTTAGAAAAATTATGTTTTTTATGGACGCTTATTTCAGACTTGGGTTCGAACTTTGGAAGCAGCTTTTTCAGGCTCTATGGTACTAAACGGGATGAAATTTCGGAATGGTGATAAGAATCTCAGTCCAACCCGAATTTAGTCACAAAATCTCCAAAAAGTTGTATTTAAAGAAAAATCATGATTTTTATTAATGCAAATTTTCAGACTTGGGTTCGAACTTAGAAAGCAGTTTTTTCAGGATCTATGGTAGCAAACGGGCTGAAATTTTGGAATGATGATAAGAATCTCAGTCCAAACTTTATTTAGTCACAAAATCTCCAAAAATATGTATTATAAGAAAAATGATGATTTTTCTGGACGCTAATTTCAGACTTGGGTTCGAACTTTGGAAGCAGTTTTTTCAGGATCTATAGAAGCGAACGGGCTGATATTTAGTAATGGTGATAAGAATCTTACTCCAAACCGAATTAGGCACAATATCTCCAAAAAGTTGTTTTTAAGAAAAATCATGATTTTTATTAATGCAAAATTGAAGACTTGGGTTCGAACTTTGAAAGCAGTTTTCCAGGCTCTATGGTACCAAACGGGATGAAATTAAAAAGTATTGATATGAATCTCAGTCATAACCGAATTCAGTCACAATATCTAAAAAAGTTGTATTTTTAGAAAAATTATGATTTTTATGGACTTGCGTTCGATCTTTGGAAGCAGTTTTTTCAGGCTCTATGGTACCAAAAAGGCTGAAATTTAAAAGTAGTGATATGAATCTCAGTCCAAACCGAATTAAGTGACAAAATCTCCAAAAAGTTGTATTTTAAGAAAAATGATGATTTTTATAAATGCTAATTTCAGACTTGGGTTCGAACTTTGAAAGCAGTTTTTTCAGGCTCTATGGTACCAAAAAGGCTGAAATTTAAAATTAGTGATATGAATCTCCTTCCGAACCGAATTCAGTCACAAAATTTCCAAAAAGTTGTATTTTTAGAAAAATCATGATTTTTATGGACGCTTATTTCAGACTTGCGTTCGATCTTTGGAAGCAGTTTTTTCAGGCTCTATGGTACCAAAAAGGCTGAAATTTAAAATTAGTGATATGAATCTCCTTCCGAACCGAATTCAGTCACAAAATTTCCAAAAAGGTGTATTTTTAGAAAAATCATGATTTTTATGGACGCTTATTTCAGACTTGCGTTCGATCTTTGGAAGCAGTTTTTTCAGGCTCTAAGGTACCAAACGGGCTGAAATTTAAAAGCAGTGATATGAATCTCAGTCCGAACCGAATTCAGTCACAAAATTGTTGATGCTAATTTCAGACTTGGGTTCGAACTTTGGAAGCAGTTTTTTCAGGATTTATGGTAGCAAACGGGCTGAAATTTCGGAATGGTGATAAGAATCTCAGTCTAAACCGAATTTAGTCACAAAATCTCCAAAAAGTTGTATTTGAAGAATAATCATGATTTTTATGGACGCTAATTTCATACTTGGGTTCGAACTTTGGAGGCAGTTTTTT
Organism: Hesperophylax consimilis; assembly: GCF_061612785.1. NCBI lineage: Eukaryota > Metazoa > Arthropoda > Insecta > Trichoptera > Limnephilidae > Hesperophylax > Hesperophylax consimilis. The sequence goes on along the minus strand of NC_142862.1, from coordinate 13,903,528 downwards.
CAGGCTCTATGGTATCAAACGGGCTGAAATCTACGTAAACGGATAAGAATCGTGGTACAAATCGAATTCAGTCACAAAATCTCCAAAAATATGTATTATAAGAAAAATCATGATTTTTATGGAAGCTTATTTCAGACTTGGGATCGATTTTTGGAAGCAGCTTTTTCAGGCTCTATGGTACTAAACGGGATGAAATTTCGGAATGTTGATAAGAATCTCAGTCTTAACCGAATAAAGTCACAAAATCTCGAAAAAGTTGTATTTGAAGAATAATCATGATTTTTATGGGCGCTTATTTCAAACTTGGATTTGAACTTTGGAAGCAGTTTTTTCAGGCTCTAAGGTATCAAACGGGCTGAAATTTAAGAAAATAGATAAGAATCGTGGAACAAATTGAATTCAGTCACAAAATCTCGAAAAAGTTGTATTTTAAGAAAAATCATGATTTTTCTGGACGCTAATTTAAGACTTGGGTTCGATATTTGGAAGCATTTTTTTCAGGATCTATGGTACCAAGAGGGCTGAAATTTAGGAATAGTGATGAGAATCGTGTTACAAATCGAATTTAATCACAAAATCTCCAAAAAGTTGTATTTGAAGTATAATCATGATTTTTATGGACGCTAATTTCAGACTTGGGTTCGAACTTTGGAAGCAGTTTTTTCAGGCTCTATGGTACCAAACGGGCTTAAATTTAAAAATAGTGATATGAATCTCAGTCAGAACCGAATTCAGTCACTAAATCTCCAAAAAGTTGTATTTTTAGAAAAATTATGATTAATGTGGACGCTTATTTCAGACTTGGGTTCGATCTTTGGAAGCAACTTTTTCAGGCTCTATGGTACTTAACGGGATGAAATTTCGGAATGGTGATGAGAATCTCAGTCTTAACCGAATTTAGTCACAAAATCTCCAAAAAGTTGTATCTGAAGAATAATCATGATTTTAATGGACGCTTATTTCAGACTTGGGTTCGATATTTGGAAGCAGTTTTTTCAGGATCTATGGTAGCGAACGGGCTGAAATTATGTTATGGTGATAAGAATCTCAATTCAACCCGAATTTAGTCACAATATCTCCAAAAAGTTGTATTTTAAGAAAAATCATGATTTTTATTAATGCAAAATTGAAGACTTGGGTTCGAACTTTGAAAGCAGTTTTCCAGGCTCTATGGTACCAAACGGGATGAAATTAAAAAGTATTGATATGAATCTCAGTCATAACCGAATTCAGTCACAAAATCTAAATAAGTTGTATTTTTAGAAAAAATATGATTTTTATGGACGCTTATTTCAGACTTGGGTTCGATCTTTGGAAGCAGCTTTTTCAGGATATATGGTATCAAACGGGCTGAAATTTTCAAAAAGGGATAAAAATCGTGGTACAAATCGAATTCAGTTACAAAATCTCTAATAATATGTATTTTATGAAAAATCATGATTTTTCTTGACGCTAATTTCCGACTTGGGTTCGAACTTTGGACGCAGTTTTTTCAGGATCTATGGTAGCAAACGGGCTGAAATTTAAGAATAAAGATAAGAATCGTGGTACAAATCGAATTCATTCACGAAATCTCCAAAAATATGTATTTTAAGAAAAATCATGATTTTTCTGGACGCTAATTTCAGACTTGGGTTCGATATTTGGAAGCATTTTTTTCAGGATCTATGGTACAAAGAGGGGTGAAATTTAGGAATAGTGATGAGAATCGTGTAACAAATCGAATTTAGTCACAAAATCTCCTAAACGTTGTATATTTAGAAAAATCATGATTTATATGGACGCTAATTTCAGACTTGGGTTCGATATTTGGAAGCAGTTTTTTCAGGATCTATAGTAGCGAACGGGCTGAAATTTTGTAATGGTGATAAGAATCTTACTCCAAACCGAATTTAGTCACAAAATCTCCAAAAAGTTGTATTTGAAGAAATATTATGATTTTTATTAATGCAAAATTTCAGACTTGGGTTCGAACTTTGAAAGCAGATTTTTCAGGATTTATGGTAGCAAACGGGCTGAAATTTCGGAATGGTGATAAGAATCTCAGTCTAAACCGAATTTAGTCACAAAATCTCCAAAAAGTTGTATTTGAAGAATAATCATGATTTTTATGGACGCTAATTTCATACTTGGGTTCGAACTTTGGAGGCAGTTTTTTCAGGCTCTATGGTATCAAACGGGCTGAAATCTACGTAAACGGATAAGAATCGTGGTACAAATCGAATTCAGTCACAAAATCTCCAAAAATATGTATTATAAGAAAAATCATGATTTTTATGGAAGCTTATTTCAGACTTGGGATCGATTTTTGGAAGCAGCTTTTTCAGGCTCTATGGTACTAAACGGGATGAAATTTCGGAATGTTGATAAGAATCTCAGTCTTAACCGAATAAAGTCACAAAATCTCGAAAAAGTTGTATTTGAAGAATAATCATGATTTTTATGGGCGCTTATTTCAAACTTGGATTTGAACTTTGGAAGCAGTTTTTTCAGGCTCTAAGGTATCAAACGGGCTGAAATTTAAGAAAATAGATAAGAATCGTGGAACAAATTGAATTCAGTCACAAAATCTCGAAAAAGTTGTATTTTAAGAAAAATCATGATTTTTCTGGACGCTAATTTAAGACTTGGGTTCGATATTTGGAAGCATTTTTTTCAGGATCTATGGTACCAAGAGGGCTGAAATTTAGGAATAGTGATGAGAATCGTGTTACAAATCGAATTTAATCACAAAATCTCCAAAAAGTTGTATTTGAAGTATAATCATGATTTTTATGGACGCTAATTTCAGACTTGGGTTCGAACTTTGGAAGCAGTTTTTTCAGGCTCTATGGTACCAAACGGGCTTAAATTTAAAAATAGTGATATGAATCTCAGTCAGAACCGAATTCAGTCACTAAATCTCCAAAAAGTTGTATTTTTAGAAAAATTATGATTAATGTGGACGCTTATTTCAGACTTGGGTTCGATCTTTGGAAGCAACTTTTTCAGGCTCTATGGTACTTAACGGGATGAAATTTCGGAATGGTGATGAGAATCTCAGTCTTAACCGAATTTAGTCACAAAATCTCCAAAAAGTTGTATCTGAAGAATAATCATGATTTTAATGGACGCTTATTTCAGACTTGGGTTCGATATTTGGAAGCAGTTTTTTCAGGATCTATGGTAGCGAACGGGCTGAAATTATGTTATGGTGATAAGAATCTCAATTCAACCCGAATTTAGTCACAATATCTCCAAAAAGTTGTATTTTAAGAAAAATCATGATTTTTATTAATGCAAAATTGAAGACTTGGGTTCGAACTTTGAAAGCAGTTTTCCAGGCTCTATGGTACCAAACGGGATGAAATTAAAAAGTATTGATATGAATCTCAGTCATAACCGAATTCAGTCACAAAATCTAAATAAGTTGTATTTTTAGAAAAAATATGATTTTTATGGACGCTTATTTCAGACTTGGGTTCGATCTTTGGAAGCAGCTTTTTCAGGATATATGGTATCAAACGGGCTGAAATTTTCAAAAAGGGATAAAAATCGTGGTACAAATCGAATTCAGTTACAAAATCTCTAATAATATGTATTTTATGAAAAATCATGATTTTTCTTGACGCTAATTTCCGACTTGGGTTCGAACTTTGGACGCAGTTTTTTCAGGATCTATGGTAGCAAACGGGCTGAAATTTAAGAATAAAGATAAGAATCGTGGTACAAATCGAATTCATTCACGAAATCTCCAAAAATATGTATTTTAAGAAAAATCATGATTTTTCTGGACGCTAATTTCAGACTTGGGTTCGATATTTGGAAGCATTTTTTTCAGGATCTATGGTACAAAGAGGGGTGAAATTTAGGAATAGTGATGAGAATCGTGTAACAAATCGAATTTAGTCACAAAATCTCCTAAACGTTGTATATTTAGAAAAATCATGATTTATATGGACGCTAATTTCAGACTTGGGTTCGATATTTGGAAGCAGTTTTTTCAGGATCTATAGTAGCGAACGGGCTGAAATTTTGTAATGGTGATAAGAATCTTACTCCAAACCGAATTTAGTCACAAAATCTCCAAAAAGTTGTATTTGAAGAAATATTATGATTTTTATTAATGCAAAATTTCAGACTTGGGTTCGAACTTTGAAAGCAGATTTTTCAGGATTTATGGTAGCAAACGGGCTGAAATTTCGGAATGGTGATAAGAATCTCAGTCTAAACCGAATTTAGTCACAAAATCTCCAAAAAGTTGTATTTGAAGAATAATCATGATTTTTATGGACGCTAATTTCATACTTGGGTTCGAACTTTGGAGGCAGTTTTTTCAGGCTCTATGGTATCAAACGGGCTGAAATCTACGTAAACGGATAAGAATCGTGGTACAAATCGAATTCAGTCACAAAATCTCCAAAAATATGTATTATAAGAAAAATCATGATTTTTATGGAAGCTTATTTCAGACTTGGGATCGATTTTTGGAAGCAGCTTTTTCAGGCTCTATGGTACTAAACGGGATGAAATTTCGGAATGTTGATAAGAATCTCAGTCTTAACCGAATAAAGTCACAAAATCTCGAAAAAGTTGTATTTGAAGAATAATCATGATTTTTATGGGCGCTTATTTCAAACTTGGATTTGAACTTTGGAAGCAGTTTTTTCAGGCTCTAAGGTATCAAACGGGCTGAAATTTAAGAAAATAGATAAGAATCGTGGAACAAATTGAATTCAGTCACAAAATCTCGAAAAAGTTGTATTTTAAGAAAAATCATGATTTTTCTGGACGCTAATTTAAGACTTGGGTTCGATATTTGGAAGCATTTTTTTCAGGATCTATGGTACCAAGAGGGCTGAAATTTAGGAATAGTGATGAGAATCGTGTTACAAATCGAATTTAATCACAAAATCTCCAAAAAGTTGTATTTGAAGTATAATCATGATTTTTATGGACGCTAATTTCAGACTTGGGTTCGAACTTTGGAAGCAGTTTTTTCAGGCTCTATGGTACCAAACGGGCTTAAATTTAAAAATAGTGATATGAATCTCAGTCAGAACCGAATTCAGTCACTAAATCTCCAAAAAGTTGTATTTTTAGAAAAATTATGATTAATGTGGACGCTTATTTCAGACTTGGGTTCGATCTTTGGAAGCAACTTTTTCAGGCTCTATGGTACTTAACGGGATGAAATTTCGGAATGGTGATGAGAATCTCAGTCTTAACCGAATTTAGTCACAAAATCTCCAAAAAGTTGTATCTGAAGAATAATCATGATTTTAATGGACGCTTATTTCAGACTTGGGTTCGATATTTGGAAGCAGTTTTTTCAGGATCTATGGTAGCGAACGGGCTGAAATTATGTTATGGTGATAAGAATCTCAATTCAACCCGAATTTAGTCACAATATCTCCAAAAAGTTGTATTTTAAGAAAAATCATGATTTTTATTAATGCAAAATTGAAGACTTGGGTTCGAACTTTGAAAGCAGTTTTCCAGGCTCTATGGTACCAAACGGGATGAAATTAAAAAGTATTGATATGAATCTCAGTCATAACCGAATTCAGTCACAAAATCTAAATAAGTTGTATTTTTAGAAAAAATATGATTTTTATGGACGCTTATTTCAGACTTGGGTTCGATCTTTGGAAGCAGCTTTTTCAGGATATATGGTATCAAACGGGCTGAAATTTTCAAAAAGGGATAAAAATCGTGGTACAAATCGAATTCAGTTACAAAATCTCTAATAATATGTATTTTATGAAAAATCATGATTTTTCTTGACGCTAATTTCCGACTTGGGTTCGAACTTTGGACGCAGTTTTTTCAGGATCTATGGTAGCAAACGGGCTGAAATTTAAGAATAAAGATAAGAATCGTGGTACAAATCGAATTCATTCACGAAATCTCCAAAAATATGTATTTTAAGAAAAATCATGATTTTTCTGGACGCTAATTTCAGACTTGGGTTCGATATTTGGAAGCATTTTTTTCAGGATCTATGGTACAAAGAGGGGTGAAATTTAGGAATAGTGATGAGAATCGTGTAACAAATCGAATTTAGTCACAAAATCTCCTAAACGTTGTATATTTAGAAAAATCATGATTTATATGGACGCTAATTTCAGACTTGGGTTCGATATTTGGAAGCAGTTTTTTCAGGATCTATAGTAGCGAACGGGCTGAAATTTTGTAATGGTGATAAGAATCTTACTCCAAACCGAATTTAGTCACAAAATCTCCAAAAAGTTGTATTTGAAGAAATATTATGATTTTTATTAATGCAAAATTTCAGACTTGGGTTCGAACTTTGAAAGCAGATTTTTCAGGATTTATGGTAGCAAACGGGCTGAAATTTCGGAATGGTGATAAGAATCTCAGTCTAAACCGAATTTAGTCACAAAATCTCCAAAAAGTTGTATTTGAAGAATAATCATGATTTTTATGGACGCTAATTTCATACTTGGGTTCGAACTTTGGAGGCAGTTTTTTCAGGCTCTATGGTATCAAACGGGCTGAAATCTACGTAAACGGATAAGAATCGTGGTACAAATCGAATTCAGTCACAAAATCTCCAAAAATATGTATTATAAGAAAAATCATGATTTTTATGGAAGCTTATTTCAGACTTGGGATCGATTTTTGGAAGCAGCTTTTTCAGGCTCTATGGTACTAAACGGGATGAAATTTCGGAATGTTGATAAGAATCTCAGTCTTAACCGAATAAAGTCACAAAATCTCGAAAAAGTTGTATTTGAAGAATAATCATGATTTTTATGGGCGCTTATTTCAAACTTGGATTTGAACTTTGGAAGCAGTTTTTTCAGGCTCTAAGGTATCAAACGGGCTGAAATTTAAGAAAATAGATAAGAATCGTGGAACAAATTGAATTCAGTCACAAAATCTCGAAAAAGTTGTATTTTAAGAAAAATCATGATTTTTCTGGACGCTAATTTAAGACTTGGGTTCGATATTTGGAAGCATTTTTTTCAGGATCTATGGTACCAAGAGGGCTGAAATTTAGGAATAGTGATGAGAATCGTGTTACAAATCGAATTTAATCACAAAATCTCCAAAAAGTTGTATTTGAAGTATAATCATGATTTTTATGGACGCTAATTTCAGACTTGGGTTCGAACTTTGGAAGCAGTTTTTTCAGGCTCTATGGTACCAAACGGGCTTAAATTTAAAAATAGTGATATGAATCTCAGTCAGAACCGAATTCAGTCACTAAATCTCCAAAAAGTTGTATTTTTAGAAAAATTATGATTAATGTGGACGCTTATTTCAGACTTGGGTTCGATCTTTGGAAGCAACTTTTTCAGGCTCTATGGTACTTAACGGGATGAAATTTCGGAATGGTGATGAGAATCTCAGTCTTAACCGAATTTAGTCACAAAATCTCCAAAAAGTTGTATCTGAAGAATAATCATGATTTTAATGGACGCTTATTTCAGACTTGGGTTCGATATTTGGAAGCAGTTTTTTCAGGATCTATGGTAGCGAACGGGCTGAAATTATGTTATGGTGATAAGAATCTCAATTCAACCCGAATTTAGTCACAATATCTCCAAAAAGTTGTATTTTAAGAAAAATCATGATTTTTATTAATGCAAAATTGAAGACTTGGGTTCGAACTTTGAAAGCAGTTTTCCAGGCTCTATGGTACCAAACGGGATGAAATTAAAAAGTATTGATATGAATCTCAGTCATAACCGAATTCAGTCACAAAATCTAAATAAGTTGTATTTTTAGAAAAAATATGATTTTTATGGACGCTTATTTCAGACTTGGGTTCGATCTTTGGAAGCAGCTTTTTCAGGATATATGGTATCAAACGGGCTGAAATTTTCAAAAAGGGATAAAAATCGTGGTACAAATCGAATTCAGTTACAAAATCTCTAATAATATGTATTTTATGAAAAATCATGATTTTTCTTGACGCTAATTTCCGACTTGGGTTCGAACTTTGGACGCAGTTTTTTCAGGATCTATGGTAGCAAACGGGCTGAAATTTAAGAATAAAGATAAGAATCGTGGTACAAATCGAATTCATTCACGAAATCTCCAAAAATATGTATTTTAAGAAAAATCATGATTTTTCTGGACGCTTATTTCAGACTTGGGTTCGATATTTGGAAGCATTTTTTTCAGGATCTATGGTACAAAGAGGGGTGAAATTTAGGAATAGTGATGAGAATCGTGTAACAAATCGAATTTAGTCACAAAATCTCCTAAACGTTGTATATTTAGAAAAATCATGATTTATATGGACGCTAATTTCAGACTTGGGTTCGATATTTGGAAGCAGTTTTTTCAGGATCTATAGTAGCGAACGGGCTGAAATTTTGTAATGGTGATAAGAATCTTACTCCAAACCGAATTTAGTCACAAAATCTCCAAAAAGTTGTATTTGAAGAAATATTATGATTTTTATTAATGCAAAATTTCAGACTTGGGTTCGAACTTTGAAAGCAGATTTTCCAGGCTCTATGGTACCAAACGGGCTTAAATGTAAAAGTAGTGATATGAATCTCAGTCAGAACCGAATTCAGTCACTAAATCTCCAAAAAGTTGTATTTTTAGAAAAATTATGATTAATATGGACGCTTATTTCAGACTTGGGATCGATCTTTGGAAGCAACTTTTTCAGGCTCTATGGTACTAAATGGGATGAAATTTCGGAATGGTGATGAGAATCTCAGTCTTAACCGCATTAAGTCACAAAATCTCCAAAAAGTTGTATTTGAAGAATAATCATGATTTTTAGGGACGCTTAGTTCAGACTTGGGTTCGATATTTGGAAGCAGTTTTTTCAGGATCTATGGTAGCAAACGGGCTGAAATTTTGTAATGGTGATAAGAATCTCAGTCCATCCCGAATTTAGTCACAATATTTCCAAAAAGTGTTATTTGAAGAATAATCATGATTTGTATGGAAGCTAATTTCAAACTTGGGTTCGATCTTTGGAAGCAACTTTTTCAGGCTCTATGGTACAAAACGGGATGAAATTTCGGAATGGTGATGAGAATCTCAGTCTTAACCGAATTTAGTCACAAAATCTCCAAAAAGTTTTATTTGAAGAATAATCATGATTTTTATTGATGCTAATTTCAGACTTGGGTTCGAAATTTGAAATCAGTTTTTTCAGGGTCCATAGTACCAAACGGGGTGAAATTTTAAAGTAGTTATATGAATCTCAGTCAGAACCGAATTCATTCACAAAACCTCCAAAAAGTTGTAAATTTAGAGAAATTATGATTTTTAAGGACGCTTATTTCAGACTTGGGTTCGATCTTTGGAAGCAGCTTTTTCAGGCTCTATGGTACTAAACGGGATGAAATTTCGGAATGGTGATAAGAATCTCAGTCAGAACCGAATTCAGTCACAAAATCTCAAAAAAGTGTTATTTGAAGTTTAATCATGATTTTTATGGACCCTAATTTCTAACTTGGGTTCGAACTTTGGAAGCAGTTTTTTCAGGCTCAATGGTATCAAACGGCCTGAAATTTCAGAAAAAAGATAAGAATCATGGTAGAAATTGAATTCAGTCACGAAATCTCGAAAAATATGTATTTTAAGAAAAATCATGATTTTTCTGGACGCTAATTTCAGACTTGGGTTCGATATTTGGAAGCAGTTTTTTCAGGCTAAATGGTATCAAACGGTTTGAAATTTAAGAAAAAAGATAAGAATCGTGGTACAAATCGAATTCAGTTACGAAATCTCCAAAAATATGTATTTTAAGAAAAATCATGATTTTTCTGGACGCTTAGTTCAGACTTGGGTTCGATATTTGGAAGCAGTTTTATCAGGGTCTATGGTAGCAAACGGGCTGAAATTTTGTAATGGTGATAAGAATCTTACTCCGAACCGGATTTAGTCACAAAATCTCCAAAAAGTTGTATTTTAAGAAAAATCATGATTTATATGGACGCTAATTTCAGACTTGGGTTCGATATTTGGAAGCAGTTTTTTCAGGATCTATAGTAGCAACGGGCTGAAATTTTGTAATGCTGATAAGAATCTCAGTCCAACCCGAATTTAGTCACAATATTTCCAAAAAGTTGTATTCAATATAAAAATCATGATTTTTATTAATGCAACATTTCAGACTTGGGTTCGAACTTTGAAAGCAGTTTTCCAGGCTCTATGGTACCAAACGGGCTGAAATTAAAAAGTAGTGATATGAATCTCAGTCAGAACCGAATTCAGTCACAAAATCTAAAAAAGTTGTATTTTTAGATAAATTATGATTTTTATGGACGCTTATTTCAGACTTGGGTTCGAACTTTGGAAGCAGCTTTTTTTAGGATCTATGGTAACAAGAGGGCTGAAATTTAGGAATAGTGATGAGAATCGTGTAACAAATCGAATTTCGTCACAAAATCTCCAAAAAGTTGTATTTTTAGAAAAATTATGATTTTTATGGACGCTTATTTCAAACTTGGGATCGATCTTTGGAAGCAGCTTTTTCAGGCTCTATGTAACTCAACGGGATGAACTTTCGGAATGGTGATAAGAATCACAATCAGAACCGAATTTAGTCACAAAATCTCCAAAAAGTGTTATTTGAAGAATAATCATGATTTGTATGGACGCTAATTTCAAACTTGGATTCGATCTTTGGAAGCAACTTTTTCAGGCTCTATGGTTCAAAACGGGATGAAATTTCGGAATGGTGATGAGAATCTCAGTCTCAACCGAATTTAGTCACAAAATCTCCAAAAAGTTTTATTTGAAGAATAATCATGATTTTTTTTGATGCTAATTTCAGACTTGGGTCCGAAATTTGGAAGCAGTTTTTTCAGGCTCTATGGAATCAAACGGGCTGAAATTTACGAAAACGGGTAAGAATCGTGGTATAAATCGAATTCAGTCACAAAATCTCCAAAAATATGTATTTTAAGGAAAATCTTGATTTTTCTGGACGCTAATTTCAGACTTGGGTTCGAACTTTGGAAGCAGTTTTTTCAGGATCTATGGTAGCAAACGGGCTGAAATTTCGGAATGATGATGAGAATCTCAGTCCAAACCTAATTTAGTCTCAAAATCTCCAAAACGTTGTATTTTATGAAAAATCATGATTTTTATGGACGCTTATTTCAGACTTTGGATCGATTTTTGGAAGCAGCTTTTTCAGGATCTATGGTACCAAACGGGATGAAATTTCGGAATGGTGATAAGAATCTCAGTCTTAACCGAATTTAGTCATAAAAAGTCCAAAAAGTTGTATTTGAAGAATTATCATGATTTGTATGGACGCTAATTTCAAACTTGGGTTCGATCTTTGGAAGCAACTTTTTCAGGCTCTATGGTACAAAACGGGATGAAATTTCGGAATGGTGATGAGAATCTCAGTCTTAACCGAATTTAGTCACAAAATCTCCAAAAAGTTTTATTTGAAGAATAATCATGATTTTTATTGATGCTAATTTCAGACTTGGGTTCGAAATTTGGAAGCAGTTTTTTCAGGCTCTATGGTATCAAACGGGCTGAAATTAACGAAAACGGGTAAGAATCGTGGTACAAATCGAAATCAGTCACAAAATCTCCAAAAATATGTATTTTAGGGAAAATCTTGATTTTTCTGGACGCTAATTTCAGACTTGGGTTCGAACTTTGGAAGCAGTTTTTTCAGGCTCTTTTGTACTAAACGGGCTGAAATTTAAGATTAGTAATAATAATCGTGGAACAAATCGAATTCAGTCCCAAAATCTCTAAAAATATGTATTTTTCGAAAAATCATGATTTATATGGACGCTAATTTCAGACTTGGTGTCGATATTTGGAAGCAGTTTTTTCCGGTTTTATGGTTCCAAACGGGATGAAATTTTGCAATATTGAAAAGATTTGTAGTACAAATCGAATTCAGTCACAAAATCTCCAATAAGAATTATTTTTAGTAGATCATGATATTAATGGACGCTAATTTCAGTCTTGGGTTCGATTTTTGGAAGCAGTTTTTTCAGGCTCTATTGTACCAAACGTGCTGAAATTTTGGAATAGTAATAAGAATCTTAGTACAAATCGAATGCACTCACAAAATCTCTAAAAATATGTATTTTTAGAAAAATCATGATTTATATGCACGGTAATTCCAGACTTCGTTTCGATATTTGGAAGCAGTTTTTTCAGGTTTTATGTTTCCAAACGGGATGAAATTTTGCAATATTGAAAAGAATTGTAGTACAAATCGAATTCAGTCACAAAATCTCCAATAAGAAGTATTTTTAGAAGATCATGATTTTTATGGACGCTAATTTCAGACTTGTGTTCGATTTTTGGAAGCAGTTTTTTTAGGCTCTATTGTACCAAACGGGCTGAAATTTAGGAATAGTGATAAGAATCGTGTGACAAATCGAATTAAGTCACAAAATCTCCAAAAAGTTGTATTTGAAGAATAATCATGATTTTTAGGGACGCTTATTTCAGACTTGGGTTCGATATTTGGAAGCAGTTTTTTCAGGATCTATGGTAGCAAACGGGCTGAAATTTTGTAATGGTGATAAGAATCTCAGTCCAACCCGAATTTAGTCACAATATTTCCAAAAAGTTGTATTTTTCATCAACATTTCAGACTTGGGTTCGAACTTTGAAAGCAGTTTTCCAGGCTCTATGGTACCAAATGGGCTGAAATTAAAAAGTAGTGATATGAATCTCAGTCAGAACCGAATTCAGTCACAAAATCTAAAAAAGTTGTATTTTTAGAAAAATTATGATTTTTATGGACGCTTATTTCAGACTTTGGATCGATCTTTGGAAGCAGCTTTTTCAGGCTCTATGGTACTCAACGGGATGAAATTTCGGAATGGTGATGAGAATCTCAGTCTTAACCGAATTTAGTCACAAAATCTCCAAAAAGTTTTATTTGAAGAATAATCATGATTTTTATTGATGCTAATTTCAGACTTGGGTTCGAAATTTGGAAGCAGTTTTTTCAGGCTCTATGGTATCAAACGGGCTGAAATTTACGAAAACGGGTAAGAATCGTGGTACAAATCGAATTCAGTCACAAAATCTCCAAAAATATGTATTTTAAGGAAAATCTTGATTTTTCTGGACGCTAATTTCAGACTTGGGTTCGAACTTTGGAAGCAGTTTTTTCAGGATCTATGGTAGCAAACGGGCTGAAATTTCGGAATGATGATGAGAATCTCAGTCCGAACCTAATTTAGTCTCAAAATCTCCAAAACGTTGTATTTTAAGAAAAATCATGATTTTTATGGACGCTTATTTCAGACTTTGGATCGATTTTTGGAAGCAGCTTTTTCAGGCTCTATGGTACCAAACGGGATGAAATTTCGGAATGATGATAAGAATCTCAATCAGAACCGAATTTAGTCACAAAATCTCCAAAAAGTGTTATTTGAAGAATAATCATGATTTGTATGGACGCTAATATCAAACTTGGGTTCGATCTTTGGAAGCAGCTTTTTCAGGCTCTATGGTACAAAACGGGATGAAATTTCGGAATGGGGATGAGAATCTCAGTCTTAACCGAATTTAGTCTTAAAATCTCCAAAATGTTGTATTTGAAGAATAATCATGATTTTTATGGACGCTAATTTCCGACTTGGTTTTGAACTTTAGAAGCAGTTTTTTCAGGCTCTATGGTATCAAGCGGGCTGAAATTTACGAAAACGGATAAAAATCGTGGTACTAATCGAATTCAGTCACAAAATCTCCAAAAATATGTATTATAAGAAAAATCATGATTTTTCTGGACGCAAATTTAGGACTTGGGTTCGAACTTTGGAAGCAGTTTTTTCAGGATCTATGGTAGCAAACGGGCTGAAATTTTGGAATGATGATAAGAATCTCAGTCCAAACCTAATTTAGTCACAAAATCTCCAAAAAGTTGTATTTGAAGAATAATCATGATTTTTATGGACGCTAATTTCAGACTTGGGTTCGAACTTTGGAAGCAGTTTTTTCAGGCTCTAATTTCAGACTTGGGTTCGAACTTTGGAAGCAGTTTTTCAGGCTCTATGGTACTAAACGGGATGAAATTTCGGAATGGTGATAAGAATCTCAGTCTAAACCGAATTTAGTCACAAAATATCCAAAATGTTGTATTTGAAGTATAGTCATGATTTTTATGGACGCTAATTTCAGACTGGGGTTCGAACTTTGGAAGCAGCTTTTTCAGGCTCTATGGTACTAAACGGGATGAAATTTCGGAATGGTGATAAGAATCTCAGTCTAAACCGAATTTAGTCATAAAAAGTCCAAAAAGTTGTATTTGAAGAATAATCATGATTTTTATGGACGCTAATTTCAGACTTGGGTTCGAACTTTGGAAGCAGTTTTTTCAGGCTCTATGGTACTAAACGGGATGAAATTTCGGAATGGTTATAAGAATCTCAGTCTTAACCGAATTTAGTCACAAAATGTTGTATTTGAAGTATAGTCATGATTTTTATGGACGCTAATTTCAGACTGGGGTTCGAACTTTGGAAGCAGCTTTTTCAGGCTCTATGGTACTAAACGGGATGAAATTTCGGAATGGTGATAAGAATCTCAGTCTAAACCGAATTTAATCATAAAAAGTCCAAAAAGTTGTATTTGAAGAATAATCATGATTTTTATGGACGCTAATTTCAGACTTGGGTTCGAACTTTGGAAGCAGTTTTTTCAGGCTCTTTTGTACTAAACGGGATGAAATTTAAGAATAGTAATAAGAATCGTGGAACAAATCGTATTCAGTCCCAAAATCTCTAAAAATATGTATTTTGCGAAAAAATCATGATTTATATGAACGCTAATTTTAGACTTGGTTTCGATATTTGGAAGCAGTTTTTTCAGGTTTTATGGTTCCAAACGGGATGAAATTTTGCAATATTGAAAAGAATTGTAGTACAAATCGAATTCATTCACAAAATCTCCAATAAGAAGTATTTTTAGAAGATCATGATATTAATGGACGCTATTTTCAGTCTTGGGTTCGATTTTTGGAAGCAGTTTTTTCAGGCTCTATTGTACCAAACGGGCTGAAATTTTGGAATAGCAATAAGAATCGTGTGACAAATCGAATTAAGTCACAAAATCTACAAAAAGTTGTATATTAAGAAATATCATGATTTTTATTAATGCAAATTTTCAGACTTGGATTCGAACTTTGAAAGCAGTTTTTTCAGCTCTATGGTACCAAACGGGCTAAAATTTAAAAGAAGTGATATGAATCTCAGTCAGAACCGAATTCAGTCACAAAATCTCCAAAAAGTGTTATTTGAAGAATAATCATGATTTGTATGGACGCTAATTTCAAACTTGGGTTCGATCTTTGGAAGCAGCTTTTTCAGGCTCTATGGTACAAAACGGGATGAAATTTCGGAATGGTGATGAGAATCTCAGTCTTAACCGAAGCTAGTCACAAAATCTCCAAAAAGTTGTATTTGAAGAATAATCATGATTTTTATGGACGCTAATTTCAGACTTGGGTTCGAACTTTGGAAGCAGTTTTTTCAGGCTCTAATTTCAGTCTTGGGTTCGAACTTTGGAAGCAGTTTTTCAGGCTCTATGGTACTAAACGGGATGAAATTTCGGAATGGTGATAAGAATCTCAGTCTAAACCGAATTTAGTCACAAAATATCCAAAATGTTGTATTTGAAGTATAATCATGATTTTTATGGACGCTAATTTCAGACTGGGGTTCGAACTTTGGAAGCAGCTTTTTCAGGCTCTATGGTGCTAAACGGGATGAAATTTCGGAATGGTGATGAGAATCTCAGTTTTAACCGAAGTTAGTCACAAAATCTCCAAAAAGTTGTATTTGAAGAATAATCATGATTTTTATGGACGCTAATTTCAGACTTGGGTTCGAACTTTGGAAGCAGTTTTTTCAGGCTCTAATTTCAGTCTTGGGTTCGAACTTTGGAAGCAGTTTTTCAGGCTCTATGGTACTAAACGGGATGAAATTTCGGAATGGTTATAAGAATCTCAGTCTAAACCGAATTTAGTCACAAAATATCCAAAATGTTGTATTTGAAGTATAGTCATGATTTTTATGGACGCTAATTTCAGACTGGGGTTCGAACTTTGGAAGCAGCTTTTTCAGGCTCTATGGTACTAAACGGGATGAAATTTCGGAATGGTGATAAGAATCTCATTCTTAACCGAATTTAGTCATAAATAGTCCAAAAAGTTGTATTTGAAGAATTATCATGATTTTTATGGACGCTAATTTCAGACTTGGGTTCGAACTTTGGAAGCAGTTTTTTTAGGCTCTTTTGTACTAAACGGGCTGAAATTTAAGAATAGTAATAAGAATCGTGGAACAAATCGAATTCAGTCCCAAAATCTCTAAAAATATGTATTTTTCGAAAAATCATGATTTATATGGACGCTAATTTCAGACTGGGGTTCGAACTTTGGAAGCAGCTTTTTCAGGCTCTATGGTACTAAACGGGATGAAATTTCGGAATGGTGATAAGAATCTCAGTCTTAACCGAATTTAGTCATAAAAAGTCCAAAAAGTTGTATTTGAAGAATTATCATGATTTTTATGGACGCTAATTTCAGACTTGGGTTCTATATTGGAAGCAATTTTTTCAAACTATATGGTAACAAACGGGATGAAATTTCGGAATGGTGATAAGAATCTCAGTCTTAACCGAATTTAGTCACAAAATCTCCAAAAAATTGTATTTTAAGAATAATCATAATTTTTATGGACGCGTATTTCAGACTTGGGCTAGAACTTTGGATCAGTTTTTTCAGGCTCTATGGTACCAAACGGGCTGAAATTTTTCAATATTGAAATGAATCGTAATAAAAATCGAATTAAGTCACAAAATCTCCAATAAGAAGTATTTTTAGAAGATCATGATTTTTATGGACGCTAATTTCAGACTTGAGTTCGATCTTTGGAAGCAGTTTCTTCAGGCTCTATGGTACCAAACGGGCTGAATTTTAAGAAAAGTGAAAAGAATCGTTGAAAAAATCGAAGTCAGTCACAAAATCTCTAAAAATATGTATTTTTAGAAAAATCATGACTTATATGGACGCTAATTTCAGACTTGGGGTCGATATTTGGAAGCGATTTTTTCAAGCTCTATGGTAACAAACGGGATGAAATTTCGGAATGGTGATAAGAATCTCAGTCTAAACCGAATTTAGTCACAAAATCTCCAAAAAGTTGTATTTGAAGAATAATCATGATTTTTATGTACGTTAATTTCAGGCTTGGGTTCGAACTTTGGAAGCAGTTTTTTCAGGCTCTATGGTACAAAACGGGATGAAATGTCGGAATGGTGATAAGAATCTCAATCAGAACCGAATTTAGTCACAAAATCTCCAAAAAGTGTTATTTGAAGAATAATCATGATTTGTATGGACTCTAATTTCAAACTTGGGTTCGATCTTTGGAAGCAGCTTTTTCAGGCTCTATGGTACAAAACGGGATGAAATTTCGGAATGGTGATGAAAATCTCAGTCTTAACCGAAATTAGTCACAAAATCTCCAAAATGTTGTATTTGAAGAATAATCATGATTTTTATGGACGCTAATTTCCGACTTGGGTTTGAACTTTGGAAGCAGTTTTTTCAGGTTTTATGGTATCAAACGGGCTGAAATTTACGAAAACGGATAAAAATCGTGGTACTAATCGAATTCAGTCACAAAATCTCCAAAAATATGTATTATAAGAAAAATCATGATTTTTATGGACGCTAATTTCAGACTTGGGTTCGAACTTTGGAAGCAGTTTTTTCAGGCTCTAATTTCAGACTTGGGTTCGAACTTTGGAAGCAGTTTTTCAGGCTCTATGGTACTAAACGGGATGAAATTTCGGAATGGTGATAAGAATCTCAGTCTAAACCGAATTTAGTCACAAAATATCCAAAATGTTGTATTTGAAGTATAATCATGATTTTTATGGACGCTAATTTCAGACTGGGGTTCGAACTTTGGAAGCAGTTTTTTCAGGCTCTAATTTCAGACTTGGGTTCGAACTTTGGAAGCAGTTTTTCAGGCTCTATGGTACTAAACGGGATGAAATTTCGGAATGGTGATAAGAATCTCAGTCTTAACCGAATTTAGTCATAAAAAGTCTTAAAAGTTATATTTGAAGAATTATCATGATTTTTATGGACGCTAATTTCAGACTTGGGTTCGATCTTTGGAAGCAGCTTTTTCAGGATCTATGGTACCAAGAGGGCTGAAATTTAGGAATAGTGATGAGAATCGTGTTACAAATCGAATTTAGTCACAAAATCTCCTAAACGTTGTATATTTAGAAAAATCATGATTTTTATGGACGCTAATTTCAGACTTGGGTTCGAACTTTGGAAGCAGTTTTTTCAGGCTCTAATTTCAGACTTGGGTTCGAACTTTGGAAGCAGTTTTTCAGGCTCTATGGTACTAAACGGGATGAAATTTCGGAATGGTGATAAGAATCTCAGTCAGAACCGAATTTAGTCACAAAATCTCCAAAAAGTGTTATTTGAAGAATAATCATGATTTTTATGGACCCTAAATTCTAACTTGGGTTCGAACTTTGGAAGCAGTTTTTTCAGGCTCAATGGTATCAAACGGGTTGAAATTTAAGAAAAAAGATAAGAATCATGGTACAAATCGAATTCAGTCACGAAATCTCCAAAAATATGTATTTTAAGAAAAATCATGATTTTTCTGGACGCTAATTTCAGACTTGGGTTCGATCTTTGGAAGCAGCTTTTTCAGGATCTATGGTAACCAAGAGGGCTGAAATTTAGGAATAGTGATGAGAATCGTGTTACAAATCGAATTTAGTCACAAAATCTCCTAAACGTTGTATTTTTAGAAAAATCATGATTTATATGGACGCTAATTTCAGACTTGGGTTCTATATTTGGAAGCAGTTTTTTCAGGATCTATAGTAGCAAACGGGCTGAAATTTTGTAATGGTGATAAGAATCCTACTCTAAACCGAATTTAGTCACAAAATCTCCAAAAAATTGTATTTTAAGAAATATCATGATTTTTATTAATGCAAAATTTCAGACTTGGGTTCGAACTTTGAAAGCAGTTTTTCCAGTCTCTATGGTAGCAAACGGGCTGAAATTAAAAAGTAGTGATATGAATCTCAGTCAGAACCGAATTCAGTCACAAAATCTCCAAAAAGAAGTATTTTTAGAAGATCATGATTTTTATGGACGCTAATTTCAGACTTGGGTTCGATCTTTGGAAGCATTTTTTTCAGGATCTATTGTAACCAAGAGGGCTGAAATTTAGGAATAGTGATGAGAATCGTGTTACAAATCGAATTTAGTCACAAAATCTCCTAAACGTTGTATATTTAGAAAAATCATGATTTATATGGACGCTAATTTCAGTCTTGGGTTCGATTTTTGGAAGCAGTTTTTTCAGGCTCTATTGTACCAAACGGGCTGAAATTTAGGAATAGTGATAAGAATTGTGTGACAAATCGAATTAAGTCACAAAATCTCCAAAAAGTTGTATTTTAAGAAATATCATGATTTTTATTAATGCAAATTTTCAGACTTGGGTTCGAACTTTGAAAGCAATTTTTTCAGCTCTATGGTACCAAACGGGCTAAAATTTAAAAGTAGTGATATGAATCTCAGTCAGAACCGAATTCATTATCAAAATCTTTAAAAAGTTGTATATTTAGAGAAATTATGATTTTTATGGACGCTTATTTCAGACTTGGGTTCGATCTTTGGAAGCAGCTTTTTCAGGCTCTATGGTACTAAACGGGATGAAATTTCGGAATGGTGATAAGAATCTCAGTCTTAACCGAATTTAGTCACAAAATATCCAAAATGTTGTATTTGAAGTATAATCATGATTTTTATGGACGCTAATTTCAGACTGGGGTTCGATTTTTGGAAGCAGTTTTTTCAGGCTCTATTGTACCAAACGGGCTGAAATTTAAAAGTGGTGATATGAATCTCAGTCAGAACCGAATTTAGTATTCGGTAATAATTTAGTTGTAATTTAGTATTTCGGTTCGAATTAATATTCGGTACTAAACGGGATGAAATTTCGGAATGGTGATGAGAATCTCAGTCCAAACCTAATTTAGTCACAAAATTTTCAAGAAGTTTTATTTTAAGAAAAATCATGATTTTTATTAATGCAAATTTTCAGACTTGGGTTCGAACTTTGAAAGCAGTTTTTTCAAGCTCTATGGTACCAAACGGGCTGAAATTTAAAAATATTGATATGAATCTCAGTCAGAACCGAATTCAGTCACAAAATCTCCAAAAATTTGAATTTTTAGAAAAATCATGATTTATATGGACGCTAATTTCAGACTTGGGTTCGATATTTGGAAGCAGTTTTTTCAGGATCTATGGTACCAAGAGGGCTGATATTTAGGAATAGTGATGAGAATCGTGTTTCAAATCGAATTTAGTCACAAAATCTCCAAAAAGTTGTATTTTTAGAAAAATCATGATTTTTCTGGACGCTAATTTCAGACTTGGGTTCGATATTTGGAAGCATTTTTTTCAGGTTCTATGGTACCAAGAGGGCTGAAATTTAGGAATAGTGATGAGAATCGTGTAACAAATCGAATTAAGTCACAAAATCTCCTAAACGTTGTACAGTTAGAAAAATCATGATTTATATGGACGCTAATTTCAGACTTGGGTTCGATATTTGGAAGCAGTTTTTTCAGGATCTATAGTAGCAAACGGGCTGAAATTTTGTAATGGTGATAAGAATCCTACTCTTAACCGAATTTAGTCACAAAATCTCCAAAAAATTGTATTTTAAGAAAAATCATGATTTTTATTAATGCAAAATTTCAGACTTGGGTTCGAACTTTGAAAGCAGTTTTTCCAGTCTCTATGGTACCAAACGGGCTGAAATTAAAAAGTAGTGATATGAATCTCAGTCAGAACCGAATTCAGTCACAAAATCTCCAAAAAGTTGTATTTTTAGAAAAATCATGATTTTTATTAATGCAAATTTTCAGACTTGCATTCGATCTTTGGAAGCAGTTTTTTCAGGCTCTATGGTACCAAAAAGGCTGAAATTTAAAATTAGTGATATGAATCTCAGTCCGAACCGAATTCAGTCACAAAATTTCCAAAAAGTTGTATTTTTAGAAAAATCATGACTTATATGGACGCTAATTTCAGACTTGGGTTCGAACTTTGGAAGCAGTTTTTTCAGGCTTTATTTTACCAAACGGGCTGAAATTTAGGAATAGTGATAAAAATCGTAGAACAAATCGAATTCAGTCACAAAATCTCTAAAAATATGTATTTTTAGAAAAATCATGATTTATATGGACGCTAATTTCAGACTTGGGTTCTATATTGGAAGCAATTTTTTCAAACTATATGGTAACAAACGGGATGAAATTTCGGAATGGTGATAAGAATCTCTCTCTTAACCGAATTTAGTCACAAAATCTCCAAAAAGTTGTATTTTAAGAATAATCATGATTTTTATGGACGCGTATTTCAGACTTGGGCTAGAACTTTGGAAGCAGTTTTTTCAGGCTCTATGGTACCAAACGGGCTGAAATTTTGCAATATTGAAAAGAATCGTAATACAAATCGAATTCAGTCACAAAATCTCCAAAAAGTTGTATTTTAAGAATAATCATGATTTTTATGGACGCTAATTTCAGACTTGGGTTCGATCTTTGGAAGCAGTTTCTTCAGGCTCTATGGTACCAAACGGGCTGAAATTTAAGAATAGTGAAAAGAATCGTTGAACAAATCGAAGTCAGTCACAAAATCTCTAAAAATATGTATTTTTAGAAAAATCATGACTTATATGGACGCTAATTTCAGACTTGGGTTCGATATTTGGAAGCGATTTTTTCAAGCTATATGGTAACAAACGGGATGAAATTTTGCAATATTGAAAAGAATTGTAGTACAAATCGAATTCAGTCACAAAATCTCCAATAAGAAGTATTTTTAGAAGATCATGATTTTTATGGACGCTACTTTCAGACTTGGGTTCGATTTTTGGAAGCAGTTTTTTCAGGCTCTATGGTACCAAACGGGCTGAAATTTAGGAATAGTGATAAGAATCGTGTGACAAATCGAATTAAGTCACAAAATCTCCAAAAAGTTGTATCTTAAGAAATATCATGATTTTTATTTATGCTAATTTCAGACTCGGGTTCGAACTTTGGAAGCAGTTTTTTCAGGATCTATGGTAACAAACGGGCTTAAATTTTTTAATGGTGATAAGAATATCAATCCAACCCGAATTTAGTCACAAAATCTCCATCAAGTTGTAATTTAAGAAAAATCATGATTTTTATCACAAAATCACAAAATCTCCAAAATGTTGTATTTTTAGAAAAATTATGACTTTTATGGACGCTTATTTCAGACTTTGGATCGATCTTTGGAAGCAGCTTTTTCAGGCTCTATGGTACTAAACGGGATGAAATTTCGGAATGGTGATAAGAATCTCCGTCAGAACCGAATTTAGTCACAAAATCTCCAAAAAGATTTATTTGAAGAATAATCATGATTTTTATGGACGCTAATTTCAAACTTGGGTTCGATCTTTGGAAGCGGTTTTTTCAGGCTCTATGGTACCAAACGGGCTGAAATTCTGGAATAAGGGTAAGAATCACGGTTCAAATCAAATCCATTCACCTCATCTCTATATAGTTGTCTTTTTAGAAAAATTATCATTTTTATGGAAGCTAATTTCAGACTTTGGTTCGAACTTTGGAAGCAGTTTTTTCAGGCTTTATGGTACCAAATTGGCTGAAATTTTGGAATACTTATAAGAATATTAGTTTAAATCGAATCCAGTCACAAAATCTACATAAAGTTGTATTTGTAGAAAAATCATGATTTTTACTGACGCTAATTTCAGACTTGGGTTTGAACTTTGGAAGCAGTTTTTTTTCAGTCTCTATGGTACCAAACGGGCCCAAATTTTGGAATAGAGGAGCTAACTGTGATTCGGATCACTCTTTGGTAGTAGCCAGCTATAGATGCAGAATAGCAAGAGACAGACGAGGAAATCAGCCAAGAATCCCAAAGCTAAACATCGATGCTCTTAAAACACCAGAAGGATTGGATAGATACCACGACTCACTGTCAACAAACCTACCAAACCAACTGAGTGATCAGCTCTCCTCAAACGATTTAGAAGAGGATTGGACCAGTCTGAGAGATGCACTGCTGACAGCGGCAGAATCAGGCATTGGAAATAGACCTAGGCAGGTTAGAAATCCCTGGTTCGATGAGGAGTGCATACAGAGCGTCTGCAAGAAAAATGAGCTAAGAAAATTATGTATAGAAAGAGGAACAAGATCAAAAAGACAAGCCTACGAACAAGCACGAAGAGATGCTAACCATTTGATTAAAAGAAAGAAGAGACTATACTTTAACAACATATTGTTGAAAATGGAAAATGATTTTGTCAATAACAATCCACGTGAGGCATATAAAGGCGGCAATGTATTTAAAAAGGGCTTCAAACCCAACTTATCCCTGTGCAGAGATAGTAATGGAGACATAATAGGAGAAAAGGAAAAGATTAAGACTAGGTGGAAAGAATACTTCCAACAGCTCTTGAATCCCAATAACAACCTGACAGTCGAACCAACTCACATTCCGGATGAGCTAAATAATGATGAAACGACTAGAGCGCCATCGGTGGCAGAAGTAAAGGCTGCCCTAAATATATTGAAAAACAATAAAACACTGGGAGGAGACAATATCCCGGCAGAGCTCTATAAATATGGAAACGAACATCTGAAAAACCTGCTACACAATCTTATTGTAAAAATATGGACCGCCGAAAGAGTACCAGAAGAGTGGCAAACTAGTATAATATGCCCCATACATAAAAAGGGAGACAAATTGAAATGTGAAAATCACAGAGGAATATCGCTACTTTGTACAGCGTATAAAATCTTCACAACAATTTTGAAAGAAAGACTAGAACTTCATTCAGAGAACTTGCTGGGAGAGTATTAGGCAGGTTTTAGGAGGGGGAGATCCACCACTGATCAACTCTTTACTACTCGACAAATCCTGACAAAATGCTGGGAATTCGATATAGACATATATCAACTATTTGTTGACTTCAAACAGGCATATGACAGTATAGATAGGGAGAAAATATATGAAATACTCCTAAATTTTGATATACCGCCCAAAATAGTCAAGCTTGTAAAAGCAACGATGGTTGGTTCACGATGTCGAGTAAGGATAGGAGGTGAAACAGCGGAGGATTTTAACGTCTCCCAGGGGCTGAAACAAGGTGATGACTTAGCTCCCACTCTTTTCAATATTGTTCTGGAGCACGTCGTGAGGAAGACAATGATTGCTACCGACTCAAACATTTGCTACAAAAGCAATCAAATAGTTGGATATGCAGACGACCTTAACATTGTCGGAAGATCCTTACAGGCTGTAAGAGAGGTGTTTGACCCTTTGGAGACTGCAGCAAGAGAGGTGAGCTTGCAAATCAATGAGAACAAAACTAAAATCATGATGCAAACCAGAATCCCACACCGCAGAATAAAAGATAAAGTGAATTTTAAAAACTCCTATACTTTTAAGTGGTCGAAGAGTTTGCCTACCAGGGCTCCATCATAACGCAGGACAACGAAGACCCAGTAGAAGTAAGAAAGCGCATCACAGCCGCTAACAACACTTACTTCGCGTTGCTGCCAGTGTTCAAATCCCGAAACGTCCATAGGAAAACCAAAATAACCCTGTATAAAACAATTATTAGAACGGTCTTGGCCTATGGATGTGAGGCGGGAACACTGACAGCAAAGTCTGCGGAACGGCTGGACACCTTCGAAAGAAAGGTACTTCGAAGAATCTTAGGAGCGGTGCGAGAGGGAGAGGCATGGAGAATCCGGCACAATAAGGAGCTATATGACATCTACCAAGCTCCCAGACTCTCTACTCATTTACGGCTCCAAAGACTAAGATGGGCCGGACATGTGCACCGAATGCCAAGCACACGTGTACCAAAGAAGGTTCTAACAGGACACCCGGGAGGCAAACGAAAGGCGGGCAGACCTAGGCTGAGATGGGAGGACGATGTCAGGAAAGATGCCAGAGGACTACTCCATTTTGCAGATTGGAAGACGACGGCCGAGGACAGAGGGCGGTGGAGGCTCATGTTAAAGGAGGCCAAGGCTCGAAATGGGCTGTAGCGCCATTGAAGAAGAAGAAGAAGAAGGTATCAAATCGACTGAAATTTTGGAATCGTCATAAGAATCATGGTCTATAACGAAATCAGTCATAATATCTCCATATAGTTGTAATTTTAGAAAAATCTCCATTTCTATGCATCATTCGCTCTAAGCTCACGGCTCCCGTTCAGTTGAGTCGAATCTTTGAGCCGTATGAAAATATTGAGCTGTACCGTGGTTTCCACTCAATAAAATGAGTCATGACCCTATTATATTATATAGTCCCACTGGCTACCGACAGACGGGATCAGTTGGGATTCTTGTTCACAAGAAAAGTTAATATAGATGTATTTTTTTTTTTAATTTTAAAAACAGAAAAATAGAACATCAGGGAAAATACGGACGTCTAACAATTTCTAAGTTTGACATTTCATTAACTACGCTGATGGGATGTCATGACTTGTGGTAATGGGTGGAAAAAGTCGGTACTGAGACCTCAAAACAATTTTCATAAACTGGCCGTAATGATTTTTACAAAATATCTGGTCATATAATGCCTTAATGAAATTACTGATCAATTCCGTAGATACCTTGTTTCACTGATGTAGATAATGAAAAAATGTAGTTTTCGTCAAAAAGTATGAATTGAATTTGACCTCTTTATGTAATTGTGATTATATTATGTATTTATGAAAAATATATGTGTATAACACAAATACACATGTTCGTAGAAGCTTCAATAAATAAAAAGATATTTTTCTAAAAGCCAATATGTACGTAGACAACACCATATAATGATGGCCTAGCGCACACATGTGTAAGAGCAATTTGAAAATTCAATTTATAAGAATACTCCAGGTTAATTATAAGATTTAAAGCAGCAAAATTAATGTGATTATCTGCTTTTTATTCATTTCTAGATGAAATAAGTTATGAAAAATTTTCCACGAAATATCTATTTATTTATAAGTAAGTAATCTTGATAAATGTTTTTCAATTTTCATAAAATTGTACTTAACACATGTGTTCACTAGGCCATCTATAATCTTGACTGTGTTTTGATAAAACCCTTCAAGCAAGATTTTTTGGGAATGTTACTTTTCAGTTGCTTTATATAGAATAGTCTTCAAAGTACAACATACAAATTTTTGCTGATTAATTCATTTTTAATACTTAGAGCGGGAGCACACAGAGAGCGGTCAGGAGTTCCGAGTTCCGCGTTTGGCGTTCATTAGAACGTACTGATACTATAACAACAACGCACACAGAGAGTGGTATATTTATGGCACACAGCGGACAGTCAGACCGCGGCGGTCAAAACGGAACGTCGCGTTCTAAGAGTTCTTTTCCCGCCGAGGCAGAGAACGCCAGAACCCCGCGATGTCTGAGGTTACAAACACGGAAAAGTTAATTAAATTTATGGGGACTACTTTAACTCGTCCCACATATGATAACACTAAATAATTACTCCGCCGTCTGAAGCCCCGGGAGAGCCAAGCGCGGACGGGAACGCAACTCTCTGCCATTCCACTTTCAACTTTCGACCAAACCACCACTCTCTACTACCACCGTCTCTGCGTTCACTCAACTTGTAAATTCATTCTCGCAAATAAATTCAACAAAGATCGCAGACCTTTATCTTTCAATCATCAGAATTCCTTGAACACAGATTTACGATACCGGCAGCCATCGTAAATTACATTTATCCTGCCATACTGGTGATCCCGACTTTACACTGCCATACTGGTGATCCCGACGTTCACGCTGCCATAAATTGGTTAAGGAAAGGAGTTTATTATACGATTTAAGTGATGTCAATTATTTATTCGTATATTTTGTTATTATTTCTAAATATTCTAATGTCTTTTCTTATCCTTAATAAATAAATACATACCTTAAAAATACAGCCAGCCTTTCTTTTGATGAAACACAGTTCCTCCAGTTAGTATTTTGTTTTTCGATATCGGGTTGTATGATGTTATACAATTCATTAAAACTATTAATCGACATTCGAAAATTAATATAGAATCGTTGTTTATCTTTAAGTAAATCCTGAAAAATACTATTAAATTCGCCTTGTTCTTCTCGCGTTGTGTTGATTGGGTGCACCCAATACTTCCTTCTCTTTTTAGAAGCTGCTAAGCTCCACAAGATCAATAATTCTTCATCGGATTATGAACTTTCTAGTGACATGTTGCATATGCAAAGACCCAAACGAAACTAGAATGCGAGAATTTGAACGCCGCTTGTGTGCTTTGGAACTCTTGAGCGGTCAACGGTCACTAGAACGCAGAACTCTGACCGCTCTCTGTGTGCTCCCGCTCTTAAAACTGAATGCTCAACTGAATTTATGTCTTTTTTTATTTTGGGTTATCAGAGAAACAAGATTTTTAATTAGATTAACTAATTTAATTTAGTTGTGTTGGTACCCAGAGGCGGTTCCTTGATAGGTGCATTTGTGCATTGCACTGCTTTCTTCAGTCTTCACATAATAACTTACAACGATATCTGTGCCCAAGTCATCGATGTACAAAAGTACGCTCCAGTCGTAATTCCCACCAGGTCATTATTTAAGCTATCTTCTGGTACAAGACTCCCTCCTAAGAGCAAGCGGGCCGTGCATACTCCGATATGCACAGAGTCATGTTTTATAACACTACTGAAACAGCATCGGGTGGTATCGAGACAGCCCGACCTAGCCGAAACGGTGACACGAGCGAGACAGATTACAATTTTAACATATATATGTAACTCATCCCGTGCATTATCGAAGCACCTTGAATTTTGTACCACTTTGATCATGCGTAATCCAATGTGTCTGGAATGTATTTTCTTGGAAATACTAATATACAATGTCAGCGCTACAACATTCACAAATTGGGCGCGGTGAATTCAAACGGTTTCACTATATTTTCAACGAGGAATTGCGTGTGCTTTACTTTCAAGATGATTTTGAGAACGCTGACATAGCAGTATTATTTATTCAATTATTTTATAAATATAACTTAGTAGATAGAATGAATTGCAGTAGGTCCCCCATTCATTCATTTGCTCCACCTAAATTACACATTAGTTACAATTTCAGTCACCGGCCGCCTCTGTTGGTACCCCAATTTATTCTGCTGGGCTCAGTTGTCAAACCTGGTAGTTTTTGGAACTGCAGTCGTCCAAGCCAGCCTGTCATTCCTCGGCAGACAGCGCAGACTATATTTTAGTCCATTTTTAACATGTTTTAATCTGCATGAATCCATTGTACTGTTTACTGTGTGAATGTTTGTGTTAGGAAAATTCTATGAAAACACCATTAAACATAGGTATACTTTTATTTGGACTAAAAGTAACAAAATATTCTTATAAAATATATCATATTTTGAATACATTCCCATATCTTTATACATTACATTTGGCTATTCCTTAAAAACTATATTTAAAATACAGGCTAATTAAAAATATTCTGCACGTTATCATATTTATAGAAAAATATAATACATACTGATCTTTTTGCTAGCACTATCACGGGAATTGAACCCACGAACCTTGCATCTACGTCAGCCTTTACCACTGCTTCACTGAGGCCTGAGATGTCTCATACATATTTATAACTGTTTGAAATATTACTGAATATTATACGGCAAGCTGTGAAAAAAAATTTGCATTTTTTTTAAATTTCCAATAAAATCTATCTAAAATTATTCCTTTTTAAATTTATTGTGTTTGAAATCATATATATTGTCATTTTTTTCCCTGTAATTTTTAATAACTTATGCAAACTTTGACTTTTTTTCATGTCTTTGCCACCTTTTCGTTATTTAAATCAGTTAAATTTAAACTATAACGAAACAAATGTGAATTTTTAAACTCACATTAGCAATATATGATGTCTTTTTTTTATTTTCTTATTGTAACAATTATTTATTTCAATAATATCAATTAATATTGGATTTAAAGATGGTCCCCATTGAAATATTTGATCGATAGTGTTGCCTATACCACCAATGAAAAACTCAAAGTCTATGGAATAAACTTTCAGAGTTTTTCATTGGTTTATAGTATAATGAGTAGGCTACAAATTAGAATTGTAATGTCTATATATTGGCATATCTATGGTTTTTTAGGCTCGATTTGTTTCTTACAAAATGCTTGAAGATATCAATCTAGTGAGTGGTTTATTTATGGCTGACATTTATTTAGCAGTTCGATTGGCAGAAATTTGTAATTTCGATTAGCCTTTTTTTCTTCAACACAAATGTCAGTAACTATTTCTATGGATAAATAAATCAGAGATAAAGGGTATTTAAAGATAGGATATTATTAATTGGCTATGTCTTTTATATTTTCAAAAATCTTTAATGCTTATCTTATATTATTTATAATTATAATACATAATAATATTGGTTTTACATTACACTTAAATGATTTAATAATAATAATTACTCATACGCACGCTATATAAATTGATCTATTAATTAATCATTGTTCTCTTTACGAAGTAGGTAAAAATTATAACTTTATTCATTTTCAATATTTTAATAAAATTTTTAAATATATATTTTTTTTAAATTATAGTGCAGTTGAAATTTTCATTGAAAAAATCTATTTTAATTTTTTTAAATTAATTTGAAATAATTCTCAAATTCATTGGTACCTACATAATATTATTCTTGACTCTAAATCATTAAAATTAGCACCGTTAATTAGAAAAATAGTGCAATGTTTATGTGCTGTATAGTAAATTTTAATTTATTGTCAATAAAATTCAATCAAAAAGAGGTTCTTTAAAATATTTTAACCTACTTTTTTAATCGGTTGAAAATATTTTAGCACCATTTTAATATTTTCAGATGCACACAAGTATTCATAAAACATAAATGTTTGGATCTTAAACAGTTTGCAACTAAACAATTAAACATTTTACTATTTATAAAATATTCAATACATTTGCCAAATCTGTATTATCTGGCATTATTTATTTATTTAACAGTCAGCACTCAAAAATACATACATTGTATTCTGCTAACTTGAGAAATACTACAAATGATCCTCTACAAAATTCTGTATGGGTAGTTAGGAAAATATATTAAGTTTCGAGTGGAAAAATTTCTTGGACTATAAATAAGAAATGCGTACTTTAAAATATATATATATTTTTTAAAAACTCTATTATTTCATAGAATTTAACTCATTCGTGCCAGACTTTTGTTACATTTAACCCGTAGAAGCTGACAAGAAACTTCAATAAATAAAATATATTTTTGTTAAAGGCAACATGTGGACAACACCATGCTTGATAAAGTGACTTTTATTTTTAGTGTTTAACTAAGCCAGTAGAAGTAATATTCAAAGGCAAAATTAATGTATAAAGTCAACACTGCAATTGTAGTGCTTCCTACCGTGCGTATGCATGATTCTTCAACACTGCAAATGCAGGGCTCCGATCCTCAGGGGTTAAAAGTAAATTGGATTGGTCCGCTCATTTTTGTCACTGTAAACCTAATACGTTTTCCTAACTACCCATGTAAAATTTACACGTAAATCAGATTTAGTCAAAGATATTAGAAGAACGAGATATGCTATGTTGGCCGCCGGACCGTAGGCGGAGTACTACCTAATTAGGGTACTTTGAATACTATCGGGACGTGTACGCACAGAAATCTATTCTATGTATTAGTGCGGATACCTTAGCGTAAGCGAAGGTGTGCAGTAGTATTGGTGAACAAAGCCGGCGACACTCGGCAAAACAATTCCACACAGTATGAACTGCTCATAGCACATCTCGTTCTTCTAATATCTTTGGATTTAGTAAAGCTTGAGTTGACAGATTACAAAGTGATGTTCAGGGTCATTTTTCGGTGCTGAACTTTAAAAATTCGAAGCAGTACTTTTTTTAATATATAATTTATGCTTTATTTTTTATAAGGAACAAATAGCATACTTTAGTAAAGCCAGTATAAATTTATTTACAAATCCGAAAAGCTTAGCAATTAGACTAGGAAGAATAGAAAAACATTCACAATTTTTTTTTTAAAGTAAAAGAATATTGTTTTGGAATGATTTTAAATTAAAAATGGAATGTTTTTAACATTTTTTTTACTGTGTTTGTTATTGTTCCTTATTCTATAATAGTTTAAAATATTACAATATTTACGTTCTCGTGTTTCAGTTTTTTCTAAGAGGGTCGAAACTTTCAATAAAAAAATCATCTGCTCTACTGAAGCCACCCTGAAAGGAAAAAGAAAAATATTAATTAAGTTACATATATTATCTTTATAAATTTCTTTATGAATGGTTCATTTACATAAATATTTCGACTGTGGTTTGGTAAAACCCTTGAAGCACAGACATAGGAATTAATAGACGAGAAGATAATGGCGAGGGGTAAAATCAACTGTTGAAGAACGAAGGGCGTAAGACTGACTGTGATTCGTCAATAAATCAATCTGACAGTAAATAGGCATCTCGCATTATAATATCACCATTTACTTCTTAAAAGTAAAATCTGCTTTTGAATGAATAGACATTTTTACATGGGAGCGCAAATTACTCGCCACGTTATGAACAAATTTGCGAAGTCCAAATTCGGCAAAAAAATTCGGTTCTATTTTCAGAGTCGAATATTTCGTTTAAGTATTTAGTTAAGACACTTTTATAAATGTTCATAATTTACTTCCCAGCAACCAACCAGCTTTGTGTTTCGCGTCCAGACGTTTCTCGATGTGATAGTATATGTTTCTAAAACTGATCTATATTATACGATGTGAATATGCTTAAAATAAAGTAAAATAATGCTTATATATGGAATGTAATACGACAATTGGGTTTATTCCCTTTTTCACATCTATTTTTACAAGTTTTCATAGTACAAGTCAACATTTTGCCGTGTTATTTCGTAAAATGAACCGATGATGCCTCGACCATAGTTCGCACAAGAATGATGACGTCACGTTTTCAAATTTCACTTGAGGCCATACGCGAGCCCAGCCGGCTCAATGGAACCGGTATGGGGAGTGGGGATAATACGCTTTTAATCACTTAGGGCAGGTCTACTAATATTCATATGTCTATGCCTTCAAGCTACTAAATTTATACAATGAAAATGAAGATTTACGAATTCGTAAAACTTAAAAAATATATGAAAGCGGTTATTTGTTTTCAAAATGTTGATGTAAAATATTTCAATCCTATTTATGATTTTGTAATATTTGAGGGTTTAGTAATTTCATCTACGATTTTCTCGAAGTAACCTAAAAAACAAATTATGCATAAATTATGTTTTTAGTATTAAAAATGCAATTAGCAAAAATTACTTACTATGAATTAATTATTACCATGTTGTACTATTCTACATGAAATCTCTGAAATGTTACATTTAAAAAAAAAATTAAATAGTGTAACTTAAATAACCCGCGGTACATGGGAAAAGTCCAGGAATCGCAGGGAACTTTTGTCAGGGTATAGTGGCAAAACTGTAAAATTCCTATGTGTCTTGCCTCATTGCTAGGCTTGCTCCTACTGCAAAAAGTGCGACTTAAATTCATCCCATGTTGTGCACAATATGGGATGTACATATATGGTAAAAATGTTATGTCAAAGCCAATGGTTTCTCGTTGGCGTCAATCATTAATTCAAGGGAAAACAACGTTACATGATGAACAAATAAGCAGACAACTTCCCGTCCAATACAGTAATATTTAATAATTTTTAGTAACCAAACTCTACTGTGGGTTAATACAAAATAGAAAAAAAATGTAACTTACTAAAAATTACCAACCTTCATCTCTGACACTCGCTTGTCCAAAAACCCACTAAAGCTGCTGTCCAGAGCCGCTGAGCTGTTCTTGCTCTCTCCAAATGGGAACGTGTTCCCGAACCCGTTAGAAACCCCATTGTTCCCCATGGAGAAACCATTGCCCATGGGATTGCTGAATCCGTTGGAGATGCCATTGTAATTGTTCCCGTTCATAACTGCAAACTTTCCCGTGTCGAAGGGATCAAACCCGACCATCCCCGACGTCCCGTTTGTGAAAGCGTTATTCAACGTTGTCGCGCTTCCGTTTGTCGGGAACACGCCGGCCATTTGCGTGTTGAAATCATTGAGGTTGTAGTTGGGCGTGTTGATGGGACTCACACCTGCGATGATTTGTGAGGACGGCGCGATGATGGGGTTGGCTACTGGGTTTGGGGGCGGGATGGCGAAGGGCGCCGAGCCGAACAGATCGCTGCTGACACCGTTGGAGAGCGACGTGCCATTTGTTGGGGCCGCGGCTTGGTGGGGCGACCGCTTGTTGGCCTTTGGAGGAGGAGCCACTGGAATCGGAAGATACAAAAGTTTTAGAATTACTATTATTTAATATTTCTTCATACGTGTCCATGTCAGCGTTAGCTGAAAATCTGCAGTTAAGGGGGGCTGTTATTTGAAATGGAAAATGTCAAATAATTAAAAATGGCGCTAATTAGCAATTTGTGAAAATGTCAAATAATAGGACAGGGGTTCAAACAAATAATCTGTCTGTTAATTTACTGTCAATACTGTCAAGATGGTAGCCGTGTTTGATAGTACCTTTTTACTCCACCAGAGCACATGAGTGTTGGAACTGTTGCGAGCTGCCAAGTCGGAATAATCAACATTAAGTAAGAACAGAACTACTAGTAATGTTATTATTTAGTTCTCCAAATGTAGTAGTTTTTACTATAGTGATAGCAGTTTCGGCATTCTAAAAACTAGAATACTTGTAGAACTTAATATGTAATTACATTTTGTTAATTAATTAATTTCATTTACTTTAAATTTTAAAACGATTATCACAAAAATAATCGTAATCAAGAATGAACCTATGAAAAAAGACACACTAACAGTAACACGTAAAGGTAACACTCACATAAGGGTGGAGGGGTAGCCCCATTCTGGTCAGGCGAGGAGGGAGTGGGCAGCGCACGGGGGCGACTGGCCGACAGCTGCACCATCGGGGGCTCACTCTCGAGCGCTCGGGGATCGAAATCTACAATAAACAAATAGCACATAAACAACAACTTTACTAATTGTAGTCCTGTCACAAGTTTCAGTCTCATTTGGGACTACTCTAATTTGCATATTTGAAACTAACCTCTAGGGAGTATATTCGTTAATACAGATTCAAGTTAACCCCTTGGGCAATTTCTGGATATATGCTTCAAAGACAACAACCCCGTATGGTCTTTCGGTAGTAATAATATATCCCAGCCTGACACGGTCTCATTAAAGTTCTGCTATCTCATTTTGTATTACCGTGAGATATATGATGTAAACAGTAAAGTTTGCAAACAAAAGTTTACCATAGACAACATCGAAAATTTTAAAATTATTCTATGAATTCTATTTGGCAAGGTTTGCACATTTTTTAATAATTTTTTTATATAAAAATACAATACTCTTGTGTTAAGTGGTAATTATTACACGATAAAAACAATCGGTAAGCGACATTTAAAGCACTATCTATGATAGTGATATTTTTTTTAAATGTGTTTATTTACATTATGCCTGTAAGAGTATTTTATCTTCTTTCAAAAACGGTATTTTGTTTCGAAATACATACAATCAAAAACAGCAAATTCATCTGGAATCAAATGTAATGTGAAAATATTTTCTAGTATGTAATAACTATTTATAGAATTTTTAATATTGGTCTGAGCGACCACACATCTATTTATTTCTCAGGCTTTACGCCAGCAGCTGGCACTTTGGTTAGATTTAGTTGCTTGTTGAGAAGTAAGAGCTTCATAGAGCGAAATACTTATTATCACTTTCTGGTAAGTATTTCAGAATGACATATTGTTGTTAATATGGCAAAATTTTTTTTACAATGTAACACTCCAATCTTCTATTACAAATATAACTTTCCATTAAGACAGTAAAAGGGTTTGGATTTTTTCTAGCGGTTGACATGATTTGCAGATATTGCTCAGCTGTTTCTATAGTTTCCACATTTTTTAATAAAAAAGCACCCTTAAGGTGATTTCTCACGAAAACGGCGCTATATAAATTAGCCAAATATTATTATTATTATCTGCCGATGTTACGGTAGTTAGTGACAAGTCAGCTTGCGCACTGCCCGAAATATGTTTCACGGATAAACGGAGTACTTCATTACTGTATTTTGATACGCATAGAGACATCTATGTATGTCAGATTGAAATGAGTATTTGTCAGATGGTAAAATAGGGACTAGACTGTTTGGGCCAGTAATAGAAAAAAGGGCGCTAGGCCGATAATGCCTCTTTCCTCCGAATGCTTCAATTATTCCCTGAGGGGGCTAGGGGATAGTTGAAAGAAGTAACTTGAGTAGGCCAGCAAATGTATCATTATCAAGTTACGTGCATTGAAAAATTGCTAGTTTATCTATTTTCAACAAACATAATAGAAACAAATGGAAATATGGCATGGAAGCATGCCGACTGTCGCTGAGATGCAACCGAATCGGTAAACGATGTTGGCTACACACTTTCTGCGCGCGGTTAACAGATCGGTGATACTTTTAACACAGTCTAGATATATTTTTTAAATCTACTGATTTCAGTTCGATAGACTGATGTCAATTTGAAAGTCAGTTCAATGAACAAACTGATGTCAGTTTAATGAACTAAATTTGATCAGTTTGATGAACTGGTGTCAGTTTGATGGACTGGTGGCGTGGTGTGATTTCTTTTATTCAAATTGCCATAAAGCTAGGTCCACTATACTACTGTCAGTTAAATAAACAAACTGATGTCAGTTTGATAGACTTATAACGGTTCAATGAACAAACTGATATCAGTTAAATGAACACACTGATGTCAGTTTGATAGACTGGTATCAGTTTAATGAACAAACTGATGTCAGTTTGATAGACTTATAACGGTTCAATGAACAAACTGATATCAGTTAAATGAACACACTGATGTCAGTTTGATAGACTGGTATCAGTTTAATGAACAAACTGATGTCAGTTTGATAGACTTATAACGGTTCAATGAACAAACTGATATCAGTTAAATGAACAAACTGATGTCAGTTTGATAGACTTATAACGGTTCAATGAACAAACTGATGTCAGTTTGATAGACTTATAACGGTTCAATGAACAAACTGATGTCAGTTAAATGAACACACTGATGTCAGTTTGATAGACTGGTATCAGTTTAATGAAAAAACTGATGTCAGTTAAATGAACAAACTGATGTCAGTTTGATGAACTGGTTTATTTCTTCTATTCAAATAGCCATAAAGCTAAGTCCACTTTAAAATTTGAGCAAGACAAAAATTCCACATACACTATTTATTTAAAAAAATGCTTAGATTGGTGCTACGCAGCTATAAAAGGGTTAATATTATGCCAGATACCACTTACCACTGTCAGAATCTGAATTCAGAAGGAGTCCCTCCAGTTTGGTTCCCACGGAGGGATTTTTGCTTGGTGTGGACATGTCTATACTTGTGTTCATTAGGTCTAGGATATGATTGCTGGAAAAAAATAAACAATTCATTATTTAAAATAATCTCAGTCACGGAATAGATAATACATCACACTAGAAATGCCTTCCATGTAGATTTGAATGTAAACCAATGTTTCCACTGACTTAATAACTTTTGATTTTTAGTTTGAGACAGTCTTTGACACTCTTACAAAATTGATTTTGTACTGAGACCAAACTTCCATATTTGAAATTTAAGTCTGTTTTATTGTACTTTTGGCTCACGAAACACACCCATATAGCATTTCTTGTGTTCTTCTTTACTGTTCACTCTGGATCATAAAAATCGCACCTATTGCAAAATCTTTTAAGACAATAAAGCGATAGTCTCTTTCGGATGTGCGTCGCCCTGATCTACTCCTCCGGATCAAGCCACCAGTCTCTTGAAACTGTTGGAAAAATAAAAAAAAAACGAACGGCAAAACCGCTTATGTTTAGTTGCCGAACATCACACTGTTGCATCCCTGATTGCAGTAGTGCCACCACATGAGCAGTTTCGTCAGCAGTGGTGTCGACTTTAAGGGGTTGGTTTTCCAGCGCTATATAATTCACATGTGTTCTCTTTAACGTTCGGATAGTGAATGACCTAAATTTGACGTAAGCTGCTCCTTTTATAGCCCAGGAAGATGACACAAGTCCCGTACTCAGAAAATTTGTATTATTTATGAAATGAAACTATTGTATAATAAGAGGTTGTTAAATGTACTTTCAATTGATATCAATATTATTTGGGTTAGATTATTGGCTCGGGGAAACTTACACTTATTTTCAAAAATGTGCGATTTTTGTGATGCCGAGTGTATGTTTAAAGTTCATATCGAGTGAAAAAAATTACGCCAAAATTATACTTTAACCTTGATAAATAGCAAAAAAATGGAAAAAAAAATTTAACAGTTCCATGATATCTCATCAAAATGACAATTAAACACACCTTTAAAAAGTGATATAGAGTCATTAAAAGCGATGAAACAAAAACACAATTCATTGTGTTTGATTGGTTTCATCACTTTTCATGACTTTATATCACTTTTTGTAGGTGTATTGAACTGTCATTTTGATGAGATACCCGGTCACCATTTTAATCATACATCAGTTTTCTGATTAAATTTTAACTTACTTATTTGAAAATACAGGCGGTGTTGATGGTAGCATGTTCTCCTGTCCAGAAGACTTATCCAAAGCTGAAATATTAAAGAAAGATACATTATTTTCGGTACAACAAATTACCGTCCATTAGAGAAGTGTTTGTTTGATTCATATTATTGGTGACATAATGAACTGTGACATTCTCGTGCAAATAAATATTTTAACACCAAAATCACACACTCGAGGATATTATCATAATCGGTTTTTTTGTTGAACAAGTCACACACATCTACACGTACATAAATATGTACTAAAATTCATCTGAGGGGAAAGTCTGAATTTCTAATATGCGCGAGTCTTCCTGAAGATTTAATTTTTGAAATTTACAGCAATATTTTTAACATGAAATACGCCATAGAATGAAGAATAATACTAGTAGTGCCATACAAATTTGAATGGAAACAAATATTCCATTTAGCCCTATATCCAGGCACTCTGTCCTACTTACACTCACCTAACGTTGTATATCTCCATCCCACTTGAATTTCTTACACACAGTTTTGTATTGAAACATGCCCACAAGGCAGTTCTTATGTTAACTGAAAAATCTATTATTTTTACTATAACATTCTCGGGTTAGTAATAACATAACAATATTTGAATTCTTCCTACTCGCATTATAAAAAGTCGAAGTTGTTGATTGTGCAATGACTTAGTCTGGAATGGACTGCGACATGATTTAAGAATGATCACAGACTCAACAGAATTCAGAGCTAAACTTAAAACTCGCCTTTTTAGACAGTCCTATAAAATATTCAGAAACTTTTCACCTTCACAGTGTGCGACATTGTAATGTTAGCTGCGCATTCAAATACTGCCGCCACAGTGTTTAGTTAACCAATTTGCCGCCAGAGGCGCTACTCTCATATCTGTCGGCCAAGCAGGGATCTACATTCGCGACTGGTTTGCGGCACAGTGGGAGCGACTTTCCCCACCCACCGGTCACCCGTAAACCCGTAAGGATTGCAAGCCATTAGCACAGCAACGCTGAGCGAATACAAACCAAACAAACTTATCGATTGTAATACGGTGGAGACAAGACTAATATATTTCATCATAAATAAACCCAGCATCTTTATTATTGCTAACAGTAAATAACTAAATGTGCAAGAAACGTAAACAACTACGAAATTTTAAGATTTTTAAGGTCATTTTGTGAAAATTCTCCAGTCCCAAAGAGTTCTAAATTCTCCAGTCTTTTAAAATAAATATCATCGCTACTTTTGCCACAAATCTTCTAATATGTTGTATCAATATCAATGAGAAGTAAATTAGCAAATGTAAAATCAGTATTCGGAGTAAATATAAACTACTCTACATGAAGTCATAAACTTTTTATTAAAAGTGTGTTTATCTGAGGTGACCTGCCAGGTAAGTATGTTTTTCTTTCTGTTTGTAAATATTCAAATTAATTAGAGCCAAGGAACTCATAATAAATTGTACAGCGCTCTTGAGGTGGTTTTTCATAAAAACATAAAAGCTGTACAAACTATAAAAATACTATTATTAGCTCATATACCATTGAACCCACCACTTCTGGGTACGAATCATACACTTTGAACCACTTGGCTATAAATCTGTCATGTTATTAGTAGACATCCATCCATAGCATTAATAATATTTACGCGAATTAAAGCGATAAATGGTGTTTTTAGCGATAAATAAAAAGATTTTTTTAGTCGCTATAATCTTGTATTGACAGATTGTAGAACGAACATGACACACTCTACTGTAGAAAGATGTGCCATGTTGAATTTCAAGCAATAATACAATAAACATGTTTCAAGTGATTTTTCTAATTTAATTGTTTTTTCTCTCTTTTTTTCGACTTCCATTCCTTGACATTATCTTATTTAGCTATAAACGCTATGAAAATGCAAAATTAAAGCTATTTTTTTAATAATTAATGCTGCATTTCTTAAAAATTAAAGCTATGAGTGGGTGTCTCTAGTTATTAGTAATGGATGTAAAAAGCTAATCAACTTGCAACACTGAACTAAAAAAAAATATATGTATATATTTTTTAATTTTTTGATATTGTTTATAAAAACATTAGTATCCATTGATCGTATGCATGTAATTTTATACATTTACGTATGAGTGTGTTTAGGTATGTTGTATGCCTTTGAGCGTGTGGACTGTGTTATATGTGTTTGTATATTTGTTATGCCTTTGTATTGTAGTCACTTGAAATGTTATTTTTCTTTATCTAATTTCTATATTTTGGCTTCTATTTTTGGGTGGGCTTTATTTATATAATTAATATTGTGAAATTGACCTGCTGACAAACTGCTTTGGCAGTTTAGCAAGTGCTTGTAAAAAAGAATAAATAATAATAAAAATTTAAAAGCACGCAAAACAAAAACAAACAAAGTATATTACGAAGCACGAAAGGGTTAACATATCCATTATCTTGTCGTGTTTAAACTGCAAGTTATAATTATGCTTTTGCTGTCAATTTAATCACCCACCACGCGTTGCTATGGCTCAGTCTGGTTGTGCAGATAAAGAAACAATAGCGCGTGTTCCTTTTACGTCTAACATTTCGCTCTTTTTTTAAAAAAAAAAAGCATATTCGTCCAACAGATGGCACGGCTTTTCAAAAAAAGCATGTTTTTACCTGTCATAGGTGCTATCTATAATAATAATATTTAGCTAATTTAAATAGCACCGTTTTCAGTATATAAAAACACAATCATATTCAAATACTACGATTTTTCCAAATTTTAAAGCAATCGGTCAAGAACTTTCGAAGATTTAAGATTTTGAACGAACGAACATTTACACATTTTAATTTATATAGATAAGAGGAGAATGCAAAAACAAGTTTAAACTGTTTTTACTTTTTTAACTTATGATTGACAGCAAACACTTGATCTCATGAATGCATACAAATGCAGTGTAGTCTATTTGTACAAAGAAGCAAAGAACAAGGATTCTCAGTACTTCAGAGGTCGACATACAGGTTATCTATACGTGGTACTAATTGACACAGGTACGAGACTTGTAAATCAAATTTCTCAAGAAATTTATAATGATTATTTTGTACTAAAGGAAGACATCTTAGAATTGTATGTGTACACGTACATGCATAATACAAACAAAGTTATGTGTAGGTATATGTTGCAGAATTAACCACTGTGTGAGCTTACTTAATTGTGTTCTTACTGTGTGATTTGTGGACGTGTCTGTGTAAAAAATTGTCAAAAATTCTTTTATAAGCAGATAAACAATTCTAAAGGCCTTTCTGGGGCCTAGGAGTCAAAAGGTCTTATTTAAATTGGCGAAGTCAGTTTTCTTTCAAATCGGTATAGATAGGGAAAATCTGTATTATATGGGAACTTTAAATGACTGCATTATGTAATAATTATTATGAATTGTATTATTTAGGTGTCGAGAGCGTTGGATTTAGAACACAATCTTCGGTTATTATAGTAACAACCGAGTAGTAGCGAACTAACGTCTGAGCTGGTGGAGTTCTGGGTACGGTAGAGAGTGAACGCGTATGCACTACTGTATATAAATCACTGTTTGCTGCATCACTCTAACACTATAGCAGTCAAGGTAACAACAGTGATTTTTTTAATTTTTTTTATTGTACAACAGAACATTTATTCCAGTTACAGTACAATTTTACATCATATCAGCATTTAGCTAAGTGACTCTTCAATAATTGTTTTAGGTCATTTAGAGAACAGTCACTTACATCCAAATTCTTTGCTAGTTCATTCAACAGCACCACTCCCCTCGTCATGCTATGCTTTGCCAGGATGTCGGTTTAGCCTTTGGTACTCTGAATAAATCATGGTATCGACTTCGGCTGTATTGGTCTGGTACATATAAATCATAACATCCTAAGAGGAATGGGCTATCGATAAAATTGTTCCAAATTTTGAAAGACATAATAGCTAGACTTGCTTTCCGCCTAGTTTCCAGACTCACAGAATTAGTTTCCTTAAGTAAGTCGATATGGTGCATGAACCTAGGATAGGTTCC
The DNA here is from genome assembly GCF_061612785.1 of Hesperophylax consimilis. Lineage (NCBI taxonomy): Eukaryota > Metazoa > Arthropoda > Insecta > Trichoptera > Limnephilidae > Hesperophylax > Hesperophylax consimilis. The sequence goes on along the minus strand of NC_142862.1, from coordinate 13,861,825 downwards.
ATGCGTCCGCATATAGACATACCTGAGGAATTTCTTCTGGATTTGCTCTATCATATCAATGTACTTCTGGTGGTATGGTGCCCAGCATCGCTTGCATGCTCCAGTTTGCTTCTCAGTATGCCATCGAACAATGCTAATATAGCATCTTGGTTATTGAACTGCTTGCATGTCCTAATGACGAACCCAGGAAGTTTGTAGCAAGACTGAGTGTCCGAGACGACACCGAGATCCTTAACGGAATTTACACGTGATAGTATTTAGAGAATGAGTGTAAGACATAGTGACACATTTATGTGATAAAAAATAACATAATAAAATAATATGTTAGTTTGTTTGTTTCTTCTTTTACTTTTTCTTCACTTTTCTTCAATTTTCTATTTTGTCCTGGAACCGTAGTAAACTTATATATTAGGGCTCTATTTTAGCAGGACACAAACGTGGTGCCACACTGGTATCAAAGTGACTGAGCCAACTAGTGCAGTCCTGTGAAATAGGACCCTTAGGTTATCACTAGTGTATATTATTATAGAAAATAGTTGGTACCGAAATCAGGCTCAGGGTTCCACTCGGTAGCGTGCGAGATGCCCTTCCTGCTGAGCCAGGCCTTGAGGTCGGCGGCGGGCAGCAGAGAAGCCAGCTCTCGGGTCCGTGCCGCCATCTCCGTGGCCTGCGAGCGGGCCCGCGCAGCTTCTTGGCCCACAGCTTCGGCCCCCGCTCCCCGCTCCATCAGGAATCTCCTGCAAACGAAAGCAAACATAATACATATTAATAATATCATTTCCCTCATCTTGAAAGAAGAAATTTTTAAGATTTCTCGACATGATGGGAGTATAGCGATACCCGGGTTTCTCCTCATCATTCAACTGACTTTCTCTTGGATATGCTTGGAATGAATCATGAACTACGGGACACAAGGAAAGTACACACTGCTACACGTTTCTTCAGACTGATACGTGGATAGTTCGCTAACCCGGCTATCATGGAGAGCATTCATTTTTATGTTCCCAATGGTTATGTCCGTCACTGGCAGCATAGACTTCATCTCTTGGCCTACAGGACTAACTTGCTATCAGTCATGCCGACGGGGAGAGCAATTTTGCCTCTGAACAGAATCAATTCATATATCGACATATTAAGCATCGAAAAAGCTACTTTTAAACAGCATCTTTTGTAGCTTATTAAAATTTAATTTAATACTTTTGCTTTAGTAATTATATTTACACAATTTTCATGCTTTTTTTAACCTAAAAATTGACATTTCGTAATAAAATTGAATTGAATTGAAAAAAAAAAGCAGAGTAAGGATAAAAGTAGACCGAATAGCGTAGAAATAAGATCCATGACTGGTAAAAACCATGTTTTACCGTGTTGTAATAATTGCGGAGATCCGGAAAGAGTGCAAGGCTGATGAAACGGTAGTGAACAAGATTAAGAAAGAGACGCTAAGATGGTTGAGGAAGAGCAAAGATTGGATTGCTAAGTGCTGTTTCAGCGATTGCTTAAATTGCAATTTGACGATACATGGAAATGGGCAGAGAATTGGTGTTTTAACATTCAAATGTAAAAGAAAATGTATGGCAAGGTTTAACCAACCCAAGTAGTGTTAAAAGTAAACATTAAAAACTTGTTGTAAAATTTTCAAAGAACAAAAGCCAATTACTAATCATGATTCAACATGCTGCAGAATTAGGTCACAGATAATAAATGTTGAAACGAGAGATCTCTCCAATCTACTTAGGCATGCAATATTATTTAACCTTCCAGCGGGCGCGTTGAGAAATTTTCCTTGAGCGGGCGCTTGTCGTAAATTTTACGTCATCGAGTTTTCTCCATGTTAGTGGGGTTTTCTTTGTATGTTAGGGAATTTCTTTAAGGTTATGAAAAATGATAATAGGCAGTACTTAAAAAAAATTTAGACTTTCTTAAAAAAAAACGAAGCAACACCCTAAAAATGTTAATAACTCGCAACGGCAACATTTCATTGATGCTGAGGATCTTTTCTTATCCAGTGCACATAACCGACAAACACCGCGTTTTGGAAGGCTTCTGTTTTCTTCTTCTGTTATCGGTTCAACTTCCCGACCGTAATTCACTTTGAGAAAAGCACTTCTATCTTGCGGTAAATGTTTGACATTTGATTTGATTTGATTTGACCATAGCATAGCTCAAAGCTCGATGCTTACGACTAAGTGGTAAGAGTGGGGGAAGCGATAAGGCGCGTCTGTCGTAAATTTTACAACAGCGCGCCCGCTGGAAGGTTAACAATAAATTTAGAATGATTGGTATTGAAATATATTGAAATACACAAGCAGAGCTAACTAACGATTTAAATATAATTTTTGTTAGCAATTGATCTATAATTCCAGTGACAATCATTACAGCCTCAAAGATTTTTCAAAACTCGATGAATGCTACCCAGTTTCACATATTCCATATATTTTAATATCAACGGTATAAATATACCATGCACAATCTCATAAAATAAACATAATCAAACACTAGTAATAATTTAAACAAAAATAACAATTAACTGTGGCATTTGATCATAAAAATACATCATACAAGTACATCTCTAAATAGTATAAAATAAAGTCGCTATCCGCGTCTGTCTGTTTGTGTGCTTAGTTCTTCTAAACTATGCAACGGATTTTGATAGGGTTTTCACTATCATTTAGAGAATTTCTTCCGGAAGGTTTAGCAAGTGTTTGAAATACTCAGTTCTGGAATTGTTACATTTAAATAGGGTTTGTGAACGAGAAGCTCTTATGAGTATTTGAAATTCAATGAGGTTAATTAAATCAAGGCTGTCTACTCTACCATTTACAATTTTGAACATAAATATTAAGTCGTCAAACTGTACGTGAAAATTTGTTCCGTTTCTTATTCATAATATATGAGTTTTATTACCTTTACTCACTTAGATAAAAGCAATTGAAATAAAAATAATGTCGAGATTTAAAAAAAAAACCGTCCTTAATTACTACTAGGGCCGGGCCTATGCGAACGCAATTGGAGCGTAACACCTTAACAGTCCTAACAAATCGCCTTGAGAATATTTTTCTCAAAAACACAAATCATCCGAATATTATTGATTCCAGTGATTACCTACCTAGGCGTCTACTAGTTTTGACAAGGGGCGCCAAAATCTTACTCGCGCCATGCGCTGTGTGGCTGAGGGCCGGCCCTGATTAAAACCCTGTTCAACTTTATTATGAGGGCTATTATAATAATTACAATAGCAAAGCGCACAAGTTAAAAATAAACACTAAAACAATGCATATGTAATAACATTAACATAGATGTTTATGTACCTATTTATTTATGACAAATATTTGCAATTAAGTAAATAAAATTAATAATAATGTTCTAGAGTAATTAAATAAAGAGAGTACTTAATGTAAATGTCACATTATTCTATTATTTACTAATACTTTAATCATCTTGACAGATGACATACATCTAAAGCGATACATATTTGAATTTACATAAAATTGCAATTTACATATTTTTTGTACTCTCTCTCTGGTTTCAATCCTGGGATTGGTTTGCAGCAATTTCATCTAATCTCCTCTTCCATTCTTCCCTGTCTTGTGCGGCTCTTTTGACTTCTGCATATGATGAGCAGCGCACGTCCACCAGCAGGTCCTCCAGGTACTCTCGGCGTGGGAGTCCCCTAGAGTTGGTCCCCTCGGTCATACCCTCCATTATGACATGCAAGAGGCCTTCTTGTCGTATAACATGGCCGATCCATCGTGCACACCTTTCGGACAAGGTCCTGAGCAGGTGCCTTCCTCCTTCGATTCTTTGGTTCTTTGGAGGACCTCTTCATTTGTAATATGGATTTTGTACTACTCAATAGATAAATAAGTGTACTGGAGGAATGCTGTTTGCTGATTTTCTGCTCATATTTAACATTAATGATCGCTGCATCTAATCTTTCCCTAGCGTCAGCTAAGAAAAGTAAAATATATCATCTTGTTATGCGTTTCTTACATTGAAATACCAGTAGAGCAATGTCAGTGTACCTGAAGACTGCAATCTGTTAACACGTAGGCGCCGGCAAGAAACTTCGATAAATAAAAGTACATTTTTGTTATCGCAAACATGTAGACAATACCATGACTTTAACTAATCCAGAACCCACAAATGTGTACGGTTGACAGTGCAAATGCAGGACTCCAGCCCCTGCTGTTAGTTCTTTTTTTTATTATAGGCGACGGTTGATGTTAAGGTTCCCGTGAGCACTTAGACCATGGGCCCAATTTCTATTTTACCTCATTCCTTTAACAGTAATCTGGTGCCTTTTATAAAGTTTACCAGGGTTGTCATTGGATATGTGGCTATGTCTTCTGGTTCTACACTGTGTTTTCCCAGGTATCTGAGCCTTGTTCCCACCAGGGCAGGACATTGGCAGCAAAGGTGAATTGGAGTCTCTTCATCTCTTCACATTTCCTGCATCTATTGGTGTTTTCCACTCCCAATATCTGCATGTGTCTCCTGAGATGGCAGTATCCCTTTAGTAGTCCTACCAGTTCCCTCAGTGAGTTTTTGTACAAATTGAGTAGATGTCTGATTCGTCTTGGGTCTGGTCCGATTACGAGTACTTTGGATGTTAGGGGTTATGAAAGGGGAATCTATCAAACGGACCACCCGTTTCTGCACAGGATAAAGAGATCTCGTCAGGTATTTTTAGGCTCTAGAGCAGTGGGGCGCACTTTGTACCATTTATTCTGTTGAACGGTAACAGGATAAAACAGAAAAGGAACAAAATGGAGCACAAATAAAATAATAAGTCAGGTTAGTTAAGGTTTGGTTATGTTGGGTAGGTTTTTTTTTCTTCACTTTTCTTCAACAATCTATTTTATCACTGTTCTGTTTTGTCATGGAACCATGTAAATTGTATCCACTGTACAAATTACAGAATGTAGTGTATTATAAAGTATTTACGTTACCTATAAGCCAGATCAAACGCCTGCCCAATAGTCAGAGTAATCTCTGAGGCGAGCTTATTGCTCACAAACACAAAGCACTCATGCTGCTCAGCGCTGCCATTGGTGGCGGGGACGGAGGCGGGCACAGCTGCAGGGGCCGCATCCCCGTTAGGGGTTACCGTGTCGCCCTTGGCGATGAACGAGAAGTACTTCTTGGCCTCCTTGTCATCTGCACAGTACGATATGCGGTGCAGGGGGAACTGGTGGAGGATGTTGTTTGTTCGGGGTTCCTGGAAACAATAATGAAACATTTAATAATTGTAGATTAATAACTGTTTTTAGTAACTAACTAACTGTCAAGTCATTTCACAGCAGAGGGAAACAACAGGTAAGCAGAGTGATTGATTGCCTAACTATTTGGTTTTATTTATTTATTTGGCATATCTATATAATTAGGGTTTACACATATTTTTACTGTGCCTTTCTTACTCGTTACATTTAAGGTTAATGTCGATAGGTACATTTTACAGGAAGCATAAATATTTGATAGAGAGAGAATTATTTTGAAAGTAGGATGGAGAAGCAGTCGATTTAAAATTAGTGTGAATTAATTTTTAAAATATAAATTAAAAATAATGGACGAAAGAGACATACATCTCTGGTCAGTTTTGGATAGATTTTGCTCTGCAGGTGAGTGATGACGAATTCCAGTCACCTTTGCATTGATCAGTTGGATTCATCCGGATTGTATCATTTGTCAAAAGAGGTCTATTTAAGACAAAAATGATTAAAATATATTTTTGTCACAATAATGTGGCAGTACGTGTGGAATTGCAAATGTGCTAATTCATCATTATTAATAATTCTACTCTCTTGAGAGCTGGTTGACATATTATAATCTCCTAGTGCGAATGCAAATATATTATTGTGCTGATTTATATATCTCTTTGTTTCTGGTATATGCACACACTTTTACACATATTACCCGACCCAAAGTATTTGAGTCACTTGATCGTGCCATGTTGTCTGGTAAAAGTAAAGTTTTGTTTGCTTTGTGGTTAAGATTTTACATAAATTTGTAGAAGAAGTTTGCTAATAACTACTAGCTAAAGCGTAATGAATCCTTGCTTCTGACTTCCCACTATTTACTTTATGACAAAGGAATAGTATTCTATTAGATTTGCACTTAAAATTAACATTGCTGAGTTATTCTGACCCGCCACACACATAAAACAAGTCTTGAAGAGACCAGGAATACTAATCAAGTAAATATGTATTAGCCTTTTATGTGTGGACTCAAAGCAGCATTGTTTTATAAACAATAAACATAATATATGTTAAGCGTGGTACGTTAATTTCAATGTCGTATTACTTACGCTGAATTGCGTAAAATAGTAGTAAGTGAACGCAAGTTATTAGGGAACAAAGGACTTAGTATGCACTAAGGAAGCATTTAAAATGGCCGAGTTAGTGATATGAGAGAATGAGGAAGTTTTAGAAATAAGAGAGTAGAATACTAAGTATTGTAGAGTTGCCAGTAACAACAATATTGCAACAATACAAATTTGTCAGTAATGATGTCAAACTGCATTGGTTGCGGTTGCATTGATTGACAGTGCAACAAATTTGGAATTACAATTAAATGCTATGAAACATAATGTAATAGAGTCAATGGTGACCAGATAACTCATCAAAATGACAATTCAACACACCTTTAAAAAATGAAAAATGAATATCCCCCATGAAGTGTCCCGGCAAGACAAGGGTCCTGGGTTCGAGTCCTAGATGTGACCGTATCCTTTTCTGATTTTTCTGTTTCAGATTTTCGTTTATAAATCGCTAATATTGTCTTCAATAATTAAATATTACAATTTGAGGTTTTACTCAATAAAGTTATTCCGAAAAATAAATATTCATTCTAGACTTGCAGAAAAGTCAATAGATGTCGCACATTAAAAATAAAAGAAATAAGATAGGTTTATCTAAAAAAGACGCTGTCTAGATTGCATTTAGTTCGGGTTAAATCTTGCGATCATACATAAAGATAGTTGCCAATAAAAATGTGCAGTGAAAAAATGAAGACAATGTTGGTAGTTCTTATTCGAAGTATGATACAGTTAAAAGTGACCGAGGGGGATAGGGTCCCATTAGCTCAGTGGTAGAGCGGTGCCCCGGCAAGGCAAGGGTCCTGGGTTCGAGTCCTAGATGTGACCGTATCCTTTTCTGATTTTTCTGTATCAGATTTTCATTTATAAATCGCTAATATTGTCTTCAATAATTAGTTTATAGGTTAGTTTTTTTTCATCGCTTTTAATGCCTTTTTAATGGTGTGTTCAACTGTCATTGTGTTGAGTTATCGTGGAATCGGAAAATACTCTAAGAATCGCCCTGGTGTAAGACCACCATTCAGAATCTAAACGTTGCTTAAAATGGCTTTGGCCGTGTTTGATGACCAGATATGAGTAGCCAGGTACACCCCACCTTCCTCTCCCCATATCCTTCTATTGGGGATGCCATAGTCTCACTGGCTCCAGACGGTTGGGAGCAGTTGGGACATGTCATTAGTAGGGGGGTCACTAGGATCCCCGTACATCACGGAAAAAAAGTATACCTTTTATAGCAACACTCAAGTATTAGTTACTATTTTTTTACATCTACTGTTTTAAAAAGATATCTTTCATCTTCGATTAGCAGTTAATTATTAAGTAATGCAGAAAGGTAAAAGAAATAGTACAAAATCTAGCGTAACTCAAATTCATACTGAATACGGTTTGGTAAGGTCCTTCAAGCCACAATATGGAATGGATTATGAGAGGTTTGAGTAATTTTATTTACGGTTTTCTCGAAATAACCTAAAAAAAATTGCCCCTCCCGGTAAAAAGCTTTTTTTACACGTCCGCACTTGCGGATGGTTTGCGGCGAGGATCTGTTTTTAAGTAAATATGATCAGGGGTGGGGGTGAGAGTAATTTTATCGGAATTGGATCTTAAAAATAATAACTGGATAACTTTTTTTTTTCAGAATGATTACTAGTTTTCCTAAGGTTACCTATATTATGGAGTAGGTGACATAAAAAACCATTTACAAAACTCTCGTTTGGGGGATGTGTATCACCCCATCCGGCGCGGAAGGGTTAATTGACAATATGCCGAAATTATCTAACATGAATTAATGTTTGAAATTAATACTTTCATTATGAATACATGTCCAAGTCACCCCAATAGAATGATAGACGTTCTTCTTTAGTCGTTTCCTCATTGTTGAGGACCGATTTCTCTGATGAAGACTCCTCTACTCGCGGTCGTGTCGTGATCTTCCTTGTGAGATGTAGAGGAGACTATATGATGAATGGGACAAACCTGTATGGCGACTCCATCGACAGAGATGGTGATCTCCACCTTCCGGGTCTTGGCTCCCGTCTCCGACTTGCGCAGCTGCTGCGTGAACTGTAGCCGGCGGATGGCATCCTTTACCACCTCGATGCCCTTTGGCTGCTCCACTGTGGTCGATCCCAGGAACTAGAAATATAAACACAATATTTGTTTAAATGCTTGAGAATCCACTCGAGCGATTGGTGTTATATGTATACATTTACCATATTATTTGATTAACACCATTTAAAAAAATTAATATGTAAACATATGAAGCTGTTTACTGCAGTTTAAAGCCGATTAATCCACCTAGATTTCATAGTATATCCCATATTTTTATGTTCTCTAAATTTGACACATTAGGGTACGTATACATTTGCGAACCGAAACGCGAACCGTACCACGAATTACGGGAAAGGAACCAATACACTGCAAGCGGCGTTTCGCGCCATTTGCAGTTGTTTCTTTCTTTCCCATAAGTTGAGGTTCAGTTCGGCAGTTCGGCTCGCGTATGTATACGTAGCATTATGGTAAACAATGGCTCAAAACGTTTTTGCAAACTTGACATAAGTATGCCAAAAATAGCTCGAGTGGCTACGATATTCTACCAATAGAAACTGTTAGATATAGTTTTAACAAAAACAAAAGTCCGTTTCCTGACGTTTTCTGGAATGAGGCGATTAAATTAAACTTGATCATAGATAAAAATGATTTGACATAGACATACACCAACTATTCATTGATTTCAAGCAAGCATATGATAGCATAGATCGGGAGTGTCTATATGACATACTACTACAATTCCAGATTCCACCTAAATTGGTTAGGCTCATAAAAGCCACAATGTCAGACTCAAGATGTCAGGTCAAAATAGACGGAGAATTGTCGGAAGAATTTACAGTATCACAGGGACTTAAACAGGGGGACAGTCTGGCTCCCACTCTCTTCAACATTGTGCTCGAACATGTAATACGAAAAACACTAATAGACACTGGCTCCAATATTTGTTTTAAGAGCAGTCAAGTTGTCGGATATGCGGATGACATCAACATTGTCGGAAGATCAATTTCAGCCATTAAGGAGGTCTTCGACCCTTTAGAAACAGCGGCGCGGGAAGTAGGACTGCGAGTTAATGTTGACAAAACAAAAATGATGGTACAGAGCAGGAACCCTTCACACAGAAGAAGAAGAAGTGCACTATTTAAAGACAACTACTCATACGAAGTGGTCGATCAATTCACCTACCTGGGCTCCAGCCTGACAGAGAACAATGAGGATCCAGCAGAAATCAGAAAGAGAATCACAGCAGCCAACAAAACATACTTCTCTTTGCTGCCAGTGTTTAAGTCACGTAGTGTCCACAGAAAAACCAAAATAACCATATATAAGACCATTGTAAGAACTGTATTGGCATATGGATGTGAGGCGCTGACACTGACGGTAAAGATGGCTGAAATGCTGGATACTTTTGAAAGAAAGGTGCTGAGAAGAATATGTGGACCCGTGAAAGAGGGCGAACAGTGGCGTATCCGGCACAATATAGAATTGTACGATATATATATAAGGCCCCTAGCATCTCTGCACACATGAGACTCCTCAGGCTGAGATGGGCTGGGCATGTACAGAGAATGCCGGATACACGCGTCCCAAAAAGAATTCTGACTGGTCACCCAGGTGGAAAGAGAAAAGTGGGAAGACCCAGACTGAGGTGGGAAGATGAGGTAAGAGGGGATGCAGCACAGCTTCTCCAGGTGACAAACTGGAAGTCAGCCGCTGAGGACAGGAGGAGTTGGAGGCGACTGTTGCAGGAGGCCAAAGCTCGATATGGGCTGTAGCGCCATCGAAGAAGAAGAAGACATAGATAAAAATGAATAAACGCAAACTAAATTGGAATAAAGTTTATCCTAACACACTTCTGGCCGTAAGGGTATACGGAGAAAAATGAGTACGACTTTTTTTAATCAATATACTGTTAAAAATGTGACTGCATGACCATTTCCTAATAAAATATTAGTCAATCAGAATATATCTGAATACATGTTCACGCAGGCGACCTTGTCCGAATAAATATAATGGACGAGATGCGAAAATATTATTAATTTTAAGAACACGTGTTTCGACTTCCTCATAACATATTCGTGCTTTACTGATAGTTTGTTATGAAATTTGACAATTCATTCTTTATAGGCCTCCAGTCCCGTTTTTAACAGGAGAACGAATAATTTGATCAGATTTTTCTTGTACGCCGGTCGTACGTGAATGGCGGAGAAGGAATTGGTGTCTAATAATTTTATATCAATCTCTTTGTAAGGGTCCCCAACTATATGTATACGTATTTAAAAATGTGAACCAAGTCTTTACCATCTTCAACTTCTTGTATTTTGTGTGGGAAAATATTTTATCAAAGGGAAAATATATTTAAACCCGTAGATTGTGTAATTCATCCTTATATTTATTGGACCGGAGATTTGGAAGTCTTTTTTTGTAACAATATATTAATCTAATAAAATACGTACATTATTTACAAATAAAACATCATTAAATGGTTCAACGCCGAATTTGATTTCACTTTTGACGGCCGGCATAGTCCAGTGGTAACGCATTGGACTGCCATTCCGAAGGTCGCGGGTTCGAACCCGGCGTGCGCAAATAAATTTTATTTGATTAATTTGTGTTATTTCACAATTAATTAATTAAAATAATATATAGTATATTTGCGGCACGTTCCAGAGTGGAAGATACTACCAGTATCGCCCTGGTGTAAGACCACCATTCAGAATTGAAACGTTGCTCCAAATGGCTTTAGCCGTGTTTAGTGACTAGATCTGAATAGCCAGGTACTTCCCCACCTTCCTCTTTCCCTTCCCCACTTACCTTCAGCCTCACAACATCCCCCAATTGGGGATGCCATAGTCTCACTGGCTCCAGACGGGAGCAGTTGGGACTCTTGTGAGGTATTGACTATAAAAAAAATAAATAAAAAAAAACTTTATGGAGTCGTATTACAAAAGTAGACTTTAATTTCAGATAATAATTTTATAATTGGGGAGTGGTGAGTAAGGTGTAAAAATTTACATTCAAGTTATATATTATTTTCAAAGATATAGCTGTTCATAACTATTCCATTTTCTCGCATTGTTTTCGCCCGCATGAAGTGTGTTAAATCGAGTGGTTCAAATAACTCATTGAGATTGACATCCAACTATTACAACAATTATTAAATAAATGTTAGATGCGTCCAAATAAGAAATTATGTACATTTTTTTAACTAATAATAAATGTTATATGCGTCCAAATAAGGAATTATGTACCTTTTCTTTAACTAATAATAAATGTTATATGCGTCCAAATAATGAATTATGTACCCTTTCTTTATATGCGTCCAAATAAGGAATTATGTACCTTTTCTTTAACTAATAATAAATGTTATATGCGTCCAGATAAGGAATTATGTACCCTTTCTTTAACTAATAATAAATGTTAGATGCGTCCAGATAAGGAATTATGTACCCTTTCTTTAACTAATAATAAATGTTAGATGCGTCCAAATAATGAATTATGTACCTTTTCTTTAACTAATAATAAATGTTAGATGCGTCCAAATAAGGAATTATATACCCTTTCTTTAACTAATAATAAATGTTAGATGCGTTCAAATAAGGAATAAAATACCCTTTCTTTAACTAATAATAAATGTTAGATGCGTCCAAATAAGGAATTATGTACCTTTTCTTTAACTAATAATAAATGTTAGATGCATCTAAATAAGGAATTAGGTACCTTTTCTTTAACTAATAACAAATAATAATAATCTATTGTCCGGGGGTAAAGTGCACAAACTTCGCTAGGCTACATAATGGTAGAAGCAAAAAAGATAAATAACTTTTTCGAAAATCCAAAAAAAAATATTGTTTTGATGGAAAAATAAACTTTCTTCTATGGAAAAATATATTTTTGTATTTGAAATAAACATTCGAATTTCTAAAAAAGTTATTTATCTTTTTATGTATAATCACCTCCCGATGTTTGTGCACTTCACCCCCGAACACCTGCGTAAAGAAGAACTTATGTGGCGGGCTTTGATTTTCATACAAATCTACAGTTTTATTCCGAGATTGACGAAATTTTGCACACTTGACCTTCGAAACAAGAGGAAGGTCACTGTCTACATCTGATTTCAAAAAACTCTGTGTAAAGCCCGGGCAGCGCCAAATTATTCAATTTCAATGAACTTCTAATTTTCAAAAATATAATTTTTGACAGATTTACATGGCATATTAATCCAAATAAAAAAAAACTTATTAGAAAGATTAAGCTTGGACAAACTACGACAATGCATGCAGAGGACACTATTTTAAAAGCACTGCATATTGCATGATTTACAATACTTTTTTTTTTAATTGACAATATTTGTTTTTGAAACGCAATAAATGAATACATTGTGATATCGGGATTTTAGTTAGTTAGGGTTATAGTGTTTTTTTTACGTAAGCTCCAATAATTCACAGAATTTTAATTATTATTATGTTTTGAGGAAAAAATGTACATAAATTTTATTGTTTGTTTAAACGGTGGTACGCACCTTTGTCGGCTTCGTTAATACGGACGATCAATGAAACATTTGATTAATGGTTTTTTACCGCGCAAGAGTCCCAACTGCTCCCGACTGGCTAGAACCAGTGAGACTACGGAATCCCCAATCGGGGAATGTTGTAAGGCTGAAGGTAGTGGGAAAAGGAAGGAGGAGTGGAGGAGGAAGGTTGGCTATTCAGATCTGGTTCACACAAAGCCATTTCAAGCAATGTTTCTATTCCCTATATTGGACTTTCAGCAGGGCGGTACTGAGAGAATCTTCACTAGATGCTTGACATACCTACAGGGTTTTCCAATAAGAGGTGTTATTTTGAATAGCCCGCTATTTCGGTAGATGTTACTTTTGAAGCTGTCATTTTTTGACATTTGACAAGTAGAAACTACGCCATTAATAAAATTAGAACGATACACGCTTCAACAACGCATTGAAATTATTAAAATTCACTTGAGTGAATTAAATGCAAATCATCTTGAGTAATGAGGCCCATTTCCACCTCGGTGGCTTCGTCAACAAACAAAATTGTCGCATCTGGGGCTCGGAAAACCCAAGAGTTATTGTTGAAAAGACTCTCTATCCTCAACGTGTGACTGTTTGGTGCGGTTTATGATCCGGCGGAGTCATTGGACCTTACTCTTTCGAAAATGAGGCTGGAGCAACAGTTACGGTGAATGGATCACTATCGAGAGATTATTAATGATTTTTTATGGCCGGAATTGGATGGTATTGATCTGGACAACGTTTTCTTTCAACAAGACTGCGCTACGTGCCACACAAGCAACGAAACCATTGATCTTTTACTATTGAATATCAAAATAACACATCTTATTGGAAAACCCTGTATATACACATTATATTAATATAATTTAGATATTTCTATCTGGTTTCGCCCGAGTTACAATACATTTATTCGAAATATTTTGAAAAATGTTGAACCAACGATAACGTCTTTTTTTAAATTTTATGGCGGGAAAAATCATATTTCAAAGCTCCAATAGCTCATGGTTAAATGACGTAGTAAGTTGTAAATAGTTACATTGACCTAGAAATTCAAGAGAGAAAGTGCTATGCAATTTTCAAGACGTCAAAGCTCACCGTTCGAGAGTATTTGCTGCTTCAAGAGAATTTCTGCTTTCTTACAAACGAACAAAATCAAATGATAATGCGATGATAATCGAATTATAACGACAGAACTTTTAACCACATCCAAGAAATGCTAACCACGTAATCACATAGATGCGCGTAAAACGTTATTACAGGTAATTTACATCATAATGTTAGTTTACCAATAGGGTAGGCAGAGAGAATAGAACGCAATACATCACTGTCATGGCACATACTCCTCGATTCATTTACATCCATACATCATCTGATCTTCTGTAATTCTGACTCTTGACCAATGTTCCCCCTCAGGCGTGCGCGCGTGCGGCAGCACATTTTTTACAAATTTTCCGCACACATATTTTCATCTTCCGCACAAATCTCAAAGAAAGGAAAGTGTGAACAGGGTATCGATTCTCCAATCCGGACCGCTCGAAATCGCCGTCGAAAGTATATACATTGGTCTAAATTCTTATTCTTGAGTCTCGTCGAAGGTACATACTTACATACGCCAAACGTCAAAAGTCATTCCACTCGAACAACGAGTGGGTCGAGTGGAATGACTTCGTCGAGAATCGAGGCACAGATTTTTATTATATATTAAACAAAAGTTATTTATTATTTTCGTAACATTCTCAACTACTTAATTTTATCTAGGCTTGAAGGTCTCTTTCTTTCTTTAATATCTTGCATACATAAGTTAATGTGGCGCTCACACAATGAAAAAATTAAAGGGAACGATGCAAATTCCTTTTTTTCGTTCATCAAATAGAAGTGTTATTGTAAATGAAATTGATAAAATAATTACATTGGTCTGTCTGAGACCCAGGAGTCGAAAGGTCTTATGTAAATCTTATGTAAATCTTAATTAAATGACTTCTTTTTATGATTTGAAGTTTTATATATACCTATACCATTATATATTTTTAAACATATTGTCGCCTCCAATTAACTTCATATATACCTTTGTAATTTTTAATTGCTTTGAAAAATTTATATAGGTATGTGACGTATTGAACACTGCACATACCTACTAGAAATATTATTATATTTCACTATCCATAGAAATAAAAAATAATTTAAAAAATATGTTCATATATAAATGTATATGTACGTATCTCTTACCTGTTTATTATTTACTCAGCGCAACAGAGACACAAAACATATATTAATTTACGTACTTTTTTAAATAAGTGAACTCCATCGCGAACTATACACACAAACTTTTAACTTAGCGTCTCGGTACCTACATTTCGTTTACAATATGATATTATGAAGATTTACATTCGTATTGTGATATTATTATGTGAATGTAAGTCTTTCTACTCTATTTTTCATATTATGATGTTATTATATAAATGTAAGTCTATCTTTCAACTCTATTTTACGCACGTAAACAGTTTTTATTGATAAATTTAGTTTGCCTGTATCTGCTCTAACTTTTTTTTTTTTTTGATTTGAAGTTTTATATATACCTGTACCATTATAAATTTTTTAATCATATTGTCACCTTCTATTAACTTCATAGATGTCGTTGTAATTTGTAATTGATTTGAAAAAAAAGTATGTAGGTATATGACGTATTGAACTTTGCGTATATTAAAAATATTATAATATTTCACCAATGATTAAAAAATATATAAACATATGTGTGTATGTGTATGTATATGTATAATATTTACGTGTATTTCACAAGTAACTCACGATTAACATATACCAACAATTCACTTAGGTATCTATGATGTAATTTTAGACATGTTTATATATCCTATATATCTTATAAATTAATATTTTGTTTATGCTAAAAATATTTCTTTTAACATACAACCGTACTATTAAGATCATCGCGCACTTCTTGCATTTTTATTTTTATTTAACCTTCCGTTGAATATAGTAATTTATGTGTTTTCTTTTTTTAATTAGTTTTTTCTATTTCCTTATATTTTGTTATCTTCTTATATTGTTTATAATCATATGTTTTGTAATTCTATAATTCGTCGTGTAATCGACGTATTATTTATCCACAACCTTACACCATTCCCCCATTCCACTCTCACTCCCCCCCTCTTTCCTAACATGCTCTCCGTACTTGCTGCTCACATTTATATTTCACTATTTCACCAGTTTAGTATAACATCATGCGTGTCCTTCATAAAACTCTGCATTTATTATTTGTTTTTTATCTCTTATCTTTACCAAAATTATTTACACTTATAGAAAAACTTACATAATTCACGATGATTACTATTATGTATCAAAACTGTAGAGGACTACGCACTAAAACAGACATATTTCACAATAATATTTTATTGAATGACGATTGTTACATATTCGGTATTTCTGAAACTTGGCTAATTAATTCTATTTTAGATCCGGAACTGGCACCAACAGAATTTTACAGCGTTTTCAGACGGGATAGATCAAATAACATTACAATTAATAGCATAAACAACCAAGAAGATTCTCGTCGAGGTGGTGGAGTGATGATCATAACACATAACAATCTTAACGCTTACCCTCGCGAAGAATTGGTCTGCAATGCTGAATGTATCTGGGTAACTATTTCCCCTTCTAACTATACCTCCAAACGTACTATCCATGTAGCCTGTGTTTATCTCCCACAGGGACAAGGGTATGAAACTGCACTCAATTCATTCCTTTGCTTACTTGCTAACGTAAAAGATCATCATCCCGATGACATTTTACTTGTAATTGGAGATTTTAATATGCCCACCGTAACATGGAATATACATAACAATGATTTACACTTGACACCTGAAAACTTGAACACAATTAGTTCCTCACTTGCTGACACAATCCATTATTCTGAATTAAAACAATATAATTACATAAAAAATGCAAATAACAGAATCCTGGATTTAGTTATCTGTAATGAGGAATGCCAAGTATATTGTGCATGCGATCCTCTTGTCAACGAAGACTCGCACCACCCATCACTCAAAATTATGCTAAAAATCGATATACTTCCTATTATTCACGCCCCACCTAAAGAAATTTATCAGTTTACAAAAGCCAATTACGAGCTAATCAACCAACATCTGTCAATGACAGACTGGTCATTTACTCAGGAAAATTCGGATATTGACGTAGTAGTCGATTCTTTCTACAACATTTTAAACAGTACCATCAACCAGTTTGTCCCTAAACGTATCATCAAAAAGAGAAAATTTCCAAACTGGTATTCAGCTTCTCTAATTAAAATCATTAAAGATAAACAAAAACTCCATCAAAAATGGAAATCCAATAATAATCCAGTAGACTACATAGAGTTTTCAATCAAACGTACCCAACAAAAAAACTTACAGAAGCATTGCTTTATTCAGTACATAAATTCAGTTGAATCTAATATTCTTATAAATAATAAACAACTTTGGAACTATGCTAAAAGCAAAAGTAAAACAAATGGCATCCCACAAATCATGCACCTTAAAGATGAGTCAGGCACCGGTGCTCAACAAGTGTGTCAACTTTTCTCTAAACACTTTCAGTCCACCTACGTTAATGATAAGGACACGAATGATCCCAGTATAGTCGATAGTTTTACCTATATGAATAATCATAACCCGATTGGGAACGTACAAATAAACAATTTTTTGATCAATAAATACCTGAAGAATTTAGACATTAGTAAGGGTGCTGGCAGTGATGGTATATCGCCATACTTTATCTCAAAATGTGCAAAAAATCTTTCATACCCCCTAACTAATATATTTAGAATGTCACTAAAAGCAGGAAAATTTCCTACAAAGTTTAAAGAAGCAACTATAATCCCTATTCATAAAACAGGTTCTAAAAGCAACATTGTAAACTACCGCCCAATCTCAATTCTAACTGTATTTAGTAAACTCTTTGAAAAAATTGTCTACGATCATATTTATACAACAATTGTTCGCAACATACAAAACCAACAACACGGATTTCTACAAAAAAGATCGGTACTAACAAATTTGGTAAATTTCACGGAATATTTAACGAGCAATATGGACAATAGAAACCAAGTAGATGTAATCTACACTGATTACTCTAAGGCCTTCGATAAAGTAAACCATTTCATTTTAATTAAAAAATTAAGTCAAATAGGCATCCATGGTGATTTACTTCGGTGGCTCACTTCATACCTTCGGTGCAGACTTCAATGTGTATCAGTTGCGGGAACTAAGTCCAGTTTCTTTTCCGTGCCCTCCGGTGTACCTCAAGGTTCTCATTTAGGGCCATTATTATTTAATGTGTATATTTATGATATTCACAAATGTTTTTTACATGCCAATTACCTAGCATATGCAGACGATAAAAAAATCTACTTAGTTATCAAATCAATCGAAGATTGCATTAAACTTCAAGAGGATCTCAATCGTCTTTTTAACTACTGTGAATCAAATAAACTTGTAGTAAATACCTCAAAGTGCAATAAATTATCATTTACACGTAACAAAAATAAAATTTCCTTTGATTATACATTAAACGGGACACAAATCAAAGAAGTAGATTCTATCAGAGACCTTGGGGTAATACTGGATGTGAAATTAAACTTCATTCAACACACTGATGCAATCATCAACAAAGCCAACAAAATGCTAGGATTTATAATACGTTTAACGAAACCTTTCCGCAACCTTAAGACTCTATATTCCCTTTACACAGCGTTCATCCGTCCCCACCTAGAACACTGCACACCGATCTGGACTCCTTTTTACCAAGCCCACATTGAAAGAATCGAAAGAATTCAAAAAAAAATTTTTAAACACATTAATTATAAACAAAACTTACATTTCTCAAATTACGCCGATTCTATTAATTACCACAAATTCAACTCACTTCATACACGACGTTTGGTTTTTGACCAAATTTTATTATTTAAAATTCTTAACAATGGCCTCGACTCACCAGAGCTAATGAATTTAATAAATATTCATATTCCAACAAGATCAACACGGCAATCCCATTTGTTTCATTTACCTACATGTAGAACTAACTTTAGAAAAAATTCACCAATTCCACGTATATGTGCCCAATATAATACTAAATTTCAAAACATAGATATTTTTAGCAATACACTTCACAAATATCGAATAGAAGTAACTCGTACGATCGAAAATTAATACTATAGTATGGAATGTATCCAGAGCATCTCCTATCCTCATCCTAAATTCCTATTCCTCCCCTCCTCACCTAAAATATATATAAATATATATATATTTTTTTTTTATGCTATAAAACTCCATCTCCAATCAATATTAATATAGGAGACTTTTTTGGCTTGACTGTTTTTAACATGTATATATTTATATTTGTATTTTATGTATAAGCTGTTTGTCTCTTACCTTTACCAATAAATAAATAAATAAATAAATCGGTTTTCTAAAATATGTGTTTTATAATTTGTTATCTTAAACGCCCTCAATGTTAGCAGTATGCATTTAAACAATGAATGCATTTAAGGCCTTGTGTGTTTAGAGATAAAGTGATACCAAACATGTTAATGTTAGTAATACACACGGTCCGATGTAACCTCTCTTTCGTTCGTCCTGCTGATGGTTTCACATCGTCCTCAAATTTTATAAATTCATTTTTAAATACTGGTGTCCCACAGGGATCAGTTCTGTCTCCAACTTTGTTTTTTAGCTGCGTATTAATGAACGATATCGTGTTACCAATACATTGTTTTAGGTTGAACAGGCGAACAACGCATATATATTTCGGATTGTGTGTATTGGTGCATAAGTGTACACTTCCAACAGCGATTTTTTAGCGAAACAAATTACCAAAAGTTTATAGTGTGATATTATTATTATATCTATCTATTTTTTATTATATCTTTACTATAATTTTTTATTTCGGGGTCAACTAACAAATTTGAACATGCTGTACGCAAACAATGCATCTGTGAGAGTGTTGTGTTCGCATCAACGATCACTACGATACGATTGACTTTAAAGAGTTTAATCTTGGAGTAAGTATAACCTCGTCGAATGTAATATTGTGTTCCATTGACCTAACGTGTCTGATTACGACTAAAGGAGATATTATATATGTATGTTACATGCGTCGTTTATGAGAAAGAGGTTACAACGGAGCTATCAGCTTCAGGTCATAGGCATGATAACAATGAGAAAAATCCTAGTCTAGGATTACCAACGCCCCCTAATAGCTTCACTGAAATGCAACTGCGCGCCACTGTTTATAGTTATTTGCTGTAATCTCTGCTGTAATCTGTGCTGTTATCGGCGTCCCTGTTGTTGGGATAGAGTTCGTCTGTAGGCGTTACAGGGGCGGTAAATTACCACGGTTCTTATCAGCCATTAACACGAGTCTTTTTTTGTTTAATTATTCAAATTGAACAATCAGCGAGACTCCTACGCATAATTTTCTCTGGGTTTTTTTACATTATTTATTACGTGTTGTGTGTTCTGCGTCACTTTGCGGATTGGATTGTTTGTTTTCTAGTACGATCAATTGCGATGTTCAATATCGCAGACACGTGCGAGTTACAAAACAAAGGAGGTGTCAACTATTATTATGCTACTGCCTCATGTAATTCAGATAACCCTAGGAAGGCAGACAGCATTGCAAGCAGCAAATCACCACATCATGTTGAAGACCGAAGCGTAGGCCCCAACTGTAAAGCGTTTTTTTTTTACAAGCAAACCAATCCAGGCCCCGATGGAATTATTTTTCGTCAGGAATGCTGTGAATCGAACATATTATTGAGTATATTAATGTGTTGAATTTGTGCCTTTAGCGAACTGTATGGACTCTGTACGTGTAATAGAAAAATAACATAGGAATCAGAATTGATACCTGCGGGACACCAGTTTGTATTGGATCTGAGAAAGAGATGAGACCGTCAACAAGACGGAACAACCATGAGTGCTGATGGTTATTATTATTTAGATGTTTTGAGGGTAGGATTTAGAAACAACTTTTCTGATGATAACAAGTTTATTGTATCAATAATTGCAATATTGAATTTTACCACTTGAATATTGCGAACTACCGTCTGAACTGGTGGATATCTGGGTATGAAAAGAGAGTAAGTTAGTAGGTACGCACTACCACTTCTGTATATAAATCATTGTTTATTGCAGTCTCACTCTTACACTATAGTATTCAACTTAATAACTCCATTATCCCGCAATTATGATTCTTCTTCTTCTTTCATGTGGTGGGGGGACAGGTGGGAAAATTTAAGTCTGCGAGTCAGCCTAGGGCCTTACGAGTCGCCGATCGGCCCCTCAATCCCGCCGGGGAATGAAGAAGCGAGAAATCGTCGACAATTTTAAACCGTGAGAGGGCCTATGAACACACCGTGTTTGGGGGGCCTCTCATTTGGGGTGGCTAGAGAAAAATCTCTCAGACTGAGGCACCTGAGTTCGAGCCCCGCGTTCCCTTAGCGTAAAGACGGAACTGTCCGTTGACCAAATGTTCGGTGATCTGCAGTCTGCGCTGCATCGCATTCAAACATCGCCCAGATGACTATGGTGGTGTGGTGTGAAGTAAAAGTTCTTACCTTGACGAGGTAGGCCACGTGCCCTTTGAGCAGCAGGTCAGGGGCGTGTAGCCAGGAGCGCCCCGCGGTTCCGCCCTGCGCTGTGGCCCCCGCGGCTGCCGCCCCATTGCTGCGCCCCCCGCGCCCCTGCCAAAACAGCAGAGTCGACATCGCGCCCTGGAAATAAATAAAAAAACAAACTGTTAACAAACATTCTACAAATCTACTAAAAATGAACGTGGTAACTCGTAACCTCTTCTTACAATACACGAAAATCCCAACATCCCAAAGCGAGTGGGACTATGGCATCTCCAAAATTGGAAAAGTTGTGATACCTAAAAAATATAATGCCTACTAAGCCCTAAAAAGCCCTGGACAGAGAATTAGTGCGATTTTGTATGAATAACGTTGAATCTAGAGTGAGGGGAAATACCTGGCAGCCATCTTGTATGACAAACTTTTGAAATGATTTGTATGCAGCGTGGTTTAAAATATGCTATTTTATTTTTATATTTCATTCTTCAGTTCATTCGTTGTTCAGAATTTTAAATTATATACATATTACCTATGTAGTTATTTTGGGTAACTGGAAAGACTATTGAAGTAAGTAGTGGGCGTGTTCGTGTGTCCGGATTAAACTCAATTTTCCTTACTTCTGATCAAATAGATCAAACATTTCCAAATACCGCAATAATCCGTTCTCGAACAGAACAGGTAATCAATTTCATTAGCCTGGTCCTAATCTTAGGATTCGAAAAGTCTAACCGTTTTCTTTTCACACCTCTAGGGAATACGTAGTCAGTGTTTTGTCTGCTGTCCGAAACGTTGGCTAAAGGAGGTATCGCAACACGGCATAATACCCCAAAAACAAATCACTATAAGATCTTTAACAGTATTTTTTATTTAATTTGTATTTTTTATTATCTTTAACTATTTAAGCTTTTATGTTCCAAATAAAATTTATGTTATTTTTTAAGATAATATCTGTATATTGTTATGCCGAAAAGTTAATTATATGCAATTCCCTATTTAGGAAAAATAGCAAAGTAAGCTCCGAAAATTATTAAAAACACATTATGTTCTGTTATTTAATATCTTATAGACATGAAAAAATCACATCGTATCTTTAAATGCAACTAAAGCATTTGTCGAGAATTTTTTTCTCTATTTCAAATGAGTCATGTTTACTTAAATATTTTCACCATTTTCGCTAAATTGTTATCGTTTTTTAATACGGAGCCAAATACTAAGTACGATGGCAAATATCTGTTCTAGTATATACGCTTCACCTCTACGCACCACCCTTTTTGGTGAGTACGAGCCGCCACTTGTCGTAAGTAGGAAATTTTGCACTTCAAAGCATTTTCTAGACTTATAAAACGACTTTACAAAAAAAAAGCTACTTAAAAGGCCAAGGATGTGTTATTTAATTAATGCATCAATAATATTTTCATTTCATAGCGATCAATTTTTCGAAACAAAAGCAAATGATTTTGCGTTAACTTCTGCCTCAAGCAATATTTAATTTTTTATTGTGGTTTGCTCAAATGTTGGGCTGCTCTTGTGAAATGACCGTATCAGTCGGTGCTAAGGACGGAAGTTGGTCGTTATTCCGCACTAACTCGTGTCTAAACGCCAAGCAAAATAATGCCCCACGTCACATTACCACAGAGGCGTCTATCGCTTGAATCAACGCCGTCACTTGGCCGGATTCGAAAATGAATTTTCATTAGACACGATAGTATCACCATACAACGAGAATTTCAAAATCAAAATGAGCCGATTAAACGAAAACATTTGTTTTTTTGTTTACCTCATCGAAGGTAAAATGACATCATTAAGTATTTTTAAAACCAAAATGGTTAAATTAAAATCAAGCTCTCTCAAATTTAAAAAAATCATTTAAAATATTAGGTAGTTATGTTTTCTGATAATAAAGTTTATGAGTAAAGTTTAACGGGGTAACAACAAGGCATAAGAGGTATTAACAAGGAATAAACAAAATATCTATACACAAATTACAAACATTTAGCATAAAAAAAGTACCTATACATTCAATGGGGTATTTTTACAAACTATGAATAACGTTTAAAATGTGCGGAAGACATAAACTTATCCTAAAAATGTCTTATTTTAATATTTTCATTCATTTCAAACCCGATCTAAAATCGCACATTCCAAACGGTTCCAACTGGCAACAACGTCATTATGACATGTCTGGTAACACCGACGTTGGCCGGCGTGAAGTCAACGTCGCCATATTCACGAACAAAAACAATCATGTCATTTGCAAATCAAAAATGCAACATTTTAAAACGACATAGAAGTTATTTGTCAACGTAAACATAAAATGCCGTCATCGTTGTAATTTTTTTCCTGAATAAAAAGAAACGGCGATAATACCCTACTGCGTCAAAAATGTTTATACAAACATAGGATTTTACCCACTGTAAAAATATTCACAAAGTGTAAACAAATTATGAACAAAACCACACATAAAATACCTATACCTATCCAAGCAGGTATAAATAAAGTTTTCACAAAATACCGGGTGTCCGGGGGGTAAAGTGCGCTAATTTCGGGGGGTGATTCTACATGATTTTAGAAGTAAAAAAGATTTTAAAAAATTCCAATGTTTTAAGGTAAAAAAAGTTGTATTGTTTGTATGGGAAAATAAATTTCCTTCTGTAGAAAAATATTTTTGTATGGAAAAATAAACAGTAATTTTGAAAAAAATACCGGGTGTCCGGGGGGCAAAGTGCGCTTACTTCGGGGGGTGATTCTACATGATTTTAGAAGTAAAAAAATATTAATGACTTTTTTCGAAATTCCAATGTTTTAAAGTAGTTTTTAGGTTTAAAAGTTTAATTATTCGTATGGGAAAATAAATTTCCTTCTATAGAAAAATATTTTTATGGAAAAAAAACATTGGGATTTCGAAAAAGTTATTTATCTTTCTTACTTCTACCGCCATGTAGAATCACCTTCTCTTAGCAAACTTTACCCCCTGACACCGTGTGTAAACAAAACTTGGAAAACATACAAAATTTAAACAAAATACTACATTCTTGTGATGGAAAGTTTAATTGATACGTTTGTCGTTTATAATCGTTCCAACTGGACTGATTTGTCGAGAGGGAGAGGCGATTACGTTCTTTTTAAATTTATTTATACAGAAACAGGTATTTAGTGATATGATAATGTTCACGAAGGAATTGCAGAACGATTCAGGCATTGTTTTCTCAGAAATATTCTTGTTATTTTTATTGTATTTACATTATTAATGTGTTTATAAATAAAAAAAACCACTAATTTATATATTAACTGGAACCGGTAGATGGTAAGGTTGAATGTAAACAGTTTGCGGCAGAAATGAGATCCCTGAGCTGTATGCGTGTTAAATGCTTATAATAATGCTTATAATCGAGTAAAAAAGGGATCTGTTGGTATTACTGATTTTCGTACAATTTAAGATGGTGTACTATTCTACAATTTATAAATTAGCAATATTTTATTTCAATGAAACAATGATTCCAGCTGTCTGGAACCAGTGAGACTATGCAATTCCCAAATGGGGTATGTTGTGAGGCTGCAAGTAGTAGGGAGGGGAGGGAGATGGAGTAGAGGAAGATGGGGAGGTTCCTGACTATTCAGATCTGGTCAAAAAACACGCCCTTCAGAGCATAGTTCTGATTCTGAATTCTAAATGGTGTATCACTGCGCTACTGAGACCATCACCGGTCTGTGTTCAAATGCAATTTTCTGCATTCGCGTGTACAATACAGTTGCATAATCGCGGTGCATTCGAATCTGCATTCATTGTCTCAACTAATCATTGCCTAACATTGCGGACTAGTTATGTTTGGCCAGGTTCCCACGCATAATAATTACTATCCTACTTCTTAATTCCTACCGAGTTTAAAATAATTACAATTTAACGCTGAGGTGTGCCAATACGAAAGGCAAACGTCCAAGAATGGGGAAAATAACTTCTAAGCTATGGAATCAATCAATTGTATCTAAGGTGCCTATACATTGTTTTATTTTTTAATTTATTTACTAGCTGTACGTGTTGCTGTGGCTGAGTCTGTCTGTGCAGAAAGAGAAACAATAGCGCGTTTTTCTTTTACGTCCAACAGATAGTGCTTTTAAAAAAAATGTATTTACATGTCGCAGGTGACGACTATAAAATAAAATTATATAAAAACACACACATAGTCGAATACAACGCTGTGTCAAAATTTCAATGCAATAATATCATTTATTTTTTATTATATATTATTTATTATTTATTATTTATTATTTATTATTTATTATTTATTATTTATTATTTATTATTTATTATTTATTATTTATTATTTATTATTCATTCTTCATTCTTCACTATTCATTATTAACTATTCATTAATCATTATTAATTATTCATTATTAACTATTCATTAATCATTATTAATTATTCATTATTCATTATTCATTATTCATTATTCATTATTCATTATTTATTATTCATTCTTCATTATTCATTATTAACTATTCATTAATCATTACTAATTATTCATTATTCATTATTCATTATTAACTATTCATTAATCATTACTAATTATTCATTATTCATTATTAACTATTCATTAATCATTATTAATTATTAATTATTCATTATTCATTATTCATTATTCATTATTCATTATTCATTATTCATTATTCATTATTCATTATTCATTATTCATTATTCATTATTCATTATTCATTATTCATTATTCATTATTCATTAATCATTAATCATTATTCATTCTTCATTATTCATTATTAACTATTCATTAATCATTATTAATTATTCATTATTCATTAATCATTAATCATTAATCACTATTCATTCTTCACTATTCATTATTCGTTAATTTATTTATGCCATTTTTAGGAACTTTTACACATGAATAGTAAAAATAATACAGTATTTATTATACATAACCGAATTGGCTCAGTAACCATCTTTTGTATGTATTACTAGTTGAAGTCTCCGGCGTAGCCCGGGCTTTATACAGAGTTTTTCTATGTAGTGACAGTGACCTTTATCTTATTTTGAAGGTCCGGTGTGCAAAATTTCTTCAAGATCGGAATAAAACTGTAGATTTGTATACAAATCAAATCTACGCTGCCCGAAAGCCCACCTGCCACAACAGACAGTCAACTTTATATATTAGCTAGCAGTCCACAATGGAGTTCTGCTACCTATCCTGATGTATGGAAGTGGCAGAGAAAGTGTGAAAGTAGACTAAATGCTGTAGAAATGAGATCCCTGAGGCATATGTGTGGTAAAACCATGTATGATAGTGTGAGAAATGTGGAGATCCGCAAAGAATGGAAGGCTGATGTAAGCGTAATGAGTAATATTAAGAAAGGGACGCTTAGATTGTTTAAGCATGTAGAGCGAATGAGCGAAAAATGGAGTGTAAGGAGAGTGTATGACGCAAATGCGAATGATAGCGTACGGGGACGCCCGAGGAAGACATGGCACGATCAATTGAATCAGATACTTGAATTGGGCCATGTCAAGAAGAGTATGTATGAGACGATGTATGAATGTGGATGAGGCAAGGAGTGTGTTCCAAGACCGAGTTGTTTGGCGGTCCGTCCTCTCTGCCTACCCCGGGGGAAACGGCGTGATGATTAGTTAGTTAGTTATACATATAAGATGAACGGTTTAGTTGTCACAAGTTTTGAATTTCTCAGCATGTATAAAAAAAGAGTGCAAAGTGGTTAATTTTGTTGACGATTGTAATGTGTGATTTGTAAATATGGCATTAATTAACATGTGTGTATTACGGGTCTAAAAAGGTTTCATATGATGTCATCATTATTTAGATATGCAAGCATGTCTCAAGCATTGTAAATATACCTAGGGACATGAAGAATACAATCACAAATAACCTGACAATATTTGAATTCCTACCAATTCATTGTAAGAAAACGTTGCTTTTTCAATGATGGGGACTGGACACTTTGGAGGACTCGGCTACTATCCAGTAAAGGTATAATTTATAATTTACAGATACAAAATAAAGGCCGTAAACTCAATCTTGTAGAGCAAACTGGAAATCAATAAAATTTCTAATCCTCAATAGCTAGTTTGATAAATTAACAAAAAAATACAATTCTCTCACCGCTCCTAGATATATGCAAACCAAGTTCAATTATCATAGAACATAAAAATAATAATAAATCAATGTAAACTAATACATGAAACCCTTGAGTCACCCAAATTATTAATTAGGAAACAAAGACCATTCAAATTTAGACAATTCAATAATTGGAGGAAATAATTTTATAGGGTAGTAAATAACTACTAGCAGTTAAAAACCCGCTCCGCGGGTTTTTGCTGCTAGGCCCTGCGGACGGCACTTGGTTGAGCTGCGCCCAGTTTAAGTGATACTAACAACAGTTACATTTAATAGATAGATATTAGGTCATTCACAGAGAGAGGGTGAGTATATATTGTTAAAACACGGAACAGGAAGGAGTTAATGAATAATAACATGCTCAATTTAGGCATAATAAGAATGACAGTTGTTTGAATAAATTAAATTTTATGTATTTGTGATGGATTATTTCAAATGAAACACTATTATTGACTACTTGTCTACAACTGATATTAACTGTTATGATAACTAATATAATTTGCTCATAGGAGACTTGCAGTGCTTAAATATGTGTTACAACCGTCAATGTCTATAAGTTGAATCAATATCGTATAGTTTGTCACAACAATTAAAGATAGTTATAACAAAGTTGACTTAAATAATAGATTATTACATATTGATTAATTGTACCCGTGTTTATGGATAAAAGGAGGGTAATTGTGCGATGTGATTAGCAGTCGGTTTAATTAAAAGGTGTGAATTTTACTCCAACTGGTGGTAATTCTTTACCTAAAACTGTTACTGTATCTAATAAAGTTTAAAGTAAGATTATATATACACCTTCATCAGGAGAGTAAAAATCTATATATAAAGGTAGATTATTACAATATAGCGCCCCTGAGGTGATATCTCACAAAAGCGGCGCCATGCAAATTGTCCAATTAATAAATAAATATAATGTTTACATTTTATTATGTACGTATGCATTGATATACAATGGAAATAGATAAAATAATGTTATCCGATTAACCTTTATTTTATTAAAAAAACAAATATCTTTTTTAACTTCACTTTATTATATACAACCAATACATGTTTCATGAACGAAGTATACACCGAAGTCAAAAATTAAAAATAGATTACAATTGGAAAAAAGAAGTGGAAGGAGGGGGGAGGAGTAAGAGTAGGCTGGGTTTATAAGAATTAGGAATTACAATATGAAAGACCAGTTAAGTGGGAAAATATTTAAAAGAGAGTTTAGAAAAAAAAAATCTTGTTAATTACATCTACTTTTATAAACATATTCTCTTATTTCTAAAATTTCGAAATTATTTATTTGTGATGCTTTATATCCTGTGTCAAGTATTTTAAGACCTGAAATTGCATATAACCATAAAACAATATACTTATTCATAAGACAAATAACATTTAATAACGGTTATTCTAATAAATTGATAGTTGAAATACTAAATAAAATAATTAAACATATTATCTTCAAACGGTATTTTTACCCTATTTCTTAAGATATAAATAAACAATGGCGTAGAATTCTGTTTGTGGATAACGACACTTCTAAAATTATATATATAAACATTCCTGGTACTATTCAACCGGCGTTTTACACTAATAACAGAATGAATAAATATATTCTTAATAATAAAGATGGCGAAAATCAAACAAAAAAATCAGGTGTTTATAAACTCAATTGGGCTGGATTGTAATTTATTTTACAAAGGTAGAACCAATAGAAACTTTGAAGTCAGAACTAAAAAACATCTCAGGGTTCTAAATGGAAATAGTGAATCTGAGTTTGCAAATCATCTTTTGAATCACACTTTCGATAAAAATTCAGGTCTTAAAATACTTCACTCAGGATTAAAGCATCGCAAATAAATAATTTTGAAATTTTAGAAATTAGAAAACATGTCAATATAAAATCAGCTATAATTAATAAGCAAAAAAAAATATAAATAATAATGAAAAATGCCATTGCAAAGTTGAAATAAACTTCCAGAAGAAATCTTATTATTAAACGCTTGATGTTCAAGTAATTTTGCATATTTAAATATACGCGCCAGTCATTTGATTCGTTCTTACACCGCCAGAGGTGCGCTCTGTCGGCCACCTATTGCCGCGGTGCGTATCCGGTATCGGCCATATTGAATTAACGCGTGCTTTTTTCGTCAAACGTCAAACGTAATCACGTAATTGTGGATAATTTTCACCGTAATGTAATTAATCCAATGGATTATGAACTTTCTAAGACATATTTTCTTCGATATTATCCAAAAATTATATGAGCAGAAACGATATTTTTGAAGAAATATCGTATTACATGTGGCGATTCTATTTCAGTATGAAATCGTGTCTTAATTTTTAATGTCTTATTTAAACACAATTTGAATTTGACCAATCACAGGCCCACATCGTCCAGACGCAAGCGTAATAATATTATCAGATTAATATTTTCCGGAACTTACTCGGTAATAAATAATGGCGTAGGTAATAAAAATTAAATCTATTAGTTTTTATTAAAAGTACCTATATGAAAATAATATAAATATACCGTCTGTGGCTTCACCACAGTTTGATAATGCCTTCAGAAGGCGAAACAGCTGTCACGCGTAATAATAATTACACAGCAGAACTTGTTTAATAATAAACTGTTTTTTTGTAAATTTTATAATAATACTATTGAATATATAGAAGTAAAAAAGGGATATTACAAATAAGCACAAAGTCAGGCATTTATATAAAGGTGCTTATCCAATTACATACAGGTAAATATAAATTATGGATGATTACAAATAGAGAAAAAATAAAAAAGAGAAAACAAAATATTACAAGAAAATTACATATTTTCATTTTTAAATGTACTTTTTTAATATGCTGACTGTTTTCACAGCAATCTGGAAGTATTGGTATACATAGTGTGTAAGTGTGTAGGCAATGGAAACCGGATAAATCAACACATGATAATTCATCACATCTTTAAAAAGTTATATAAAGTCATAGAAAGTGATGAAACAAAAACTTTATTAACTGGGTTAGGTTAGGTTAAAAAAAAAATTTTCTTCATGGTTTCTAATGACTTATATCACCTTTTAAAAGTATGTTGAATTGTCACTGTGTTGAGTTATCATGGAACCGTAGGCAATATAGGTCAGAGACTTTACGAGATAACATTATTACGTTTCATCTTACCGATTGCTTTTTCACGTTCATCTTCTGCATTATGAATCAGTGCATCGTCCGTAATTATGACTACACCGCTGTCGTAACGAGAATAAAATTAACACTTTTATAACAACAACACTTCATTTGAAATATCGTCAGTCGCAGATCAGCAAAAATTAACACTATGATCTAGGAACGGCGGCCAAACTGTCCATGGCCTGGATTTGTCTATGTCTAAAACGTTCCCATTGACGATGCCACTCTGGTCTCTCTCTAACCCTATACTCTACAAGACTCAGATTGTACAACGTATTATAAATTATACTGAGGTATCTCATAAGATCTAAGTTATCTGATTTGTCAACGATAGTAGCACGTGGTATAACCACGGACGAAAGATTGCCATTATAATGGATAACGCATAACTTTCCAGAACCATTGAGACTATGTAGTCCCCATAATGCTAAATCACTATTTTGATTAATCTTTATAACGAATTGGTGTACGTTTATGAATACTAAAAAATATTAATTATAATTTTTTTTTGGTAAACTAATGTTTAAGTCAAGATTTTTTATGCATAGCACAAAGGGTAACAATTATTTTATAAGCAATAATTATTAGCCTGAAACACTCATCCACATTGAAAAATCTCCTGATAAAAGATATAAGTCCCGTTGGCGTCATGTATCTTTTATCAGGAGATTTTTCAATGTGGATGAGTGTTTCAGGCTAATAATTATTGCTTATAAAATAATAGTTACTAAAAAATATGCTTTAGATAAATTGAAGGTTTTCCTATCGTTTCGCTTGAGTAGAATACAAATAAAAACATAAGTTACTCAATAAAAAATATAAATGTAAACTACTAAAAAATATATTTTTGCAATAGAAATGTATGAACGCGTAAAGGAAACAACTTTAAAAAAAATACAGTATTATAGCTAAGATTATCTGTGACAGTTTCACTTGATTAACTTTTTTACTTTCTTATAAAATTATTTACAAAATAAATAAAAATCAGTTTTGTGCTTGAAATCGAACGTTTCTAGACTCCGTTTGTCAAGCGATTTTAATGCCTATTACGTACAATATAAGGTATACCAAGAATATACACATTTTTGGCTTGTAGCTTCCTCTTAAGGAAGTAGGGAGGGAATGGGTATGGGAAGCGGAAGGTTAATAAGTATCTTGGTATTCAGGTCTTGGTAAAAAAAAAACGGTTAAAGTAATTCAAAAATTGATTCTGTTGATAGCATAAAGTCAAAACTCTGGGAATGACTTCGCACAACACAGTCCCAACTGCTTGGCGTCATTCGCCAGGGTACTGAATCTCTAATGTGGAGTATGTTGAGAGGCTGATGAGAGAGGGAAGGGAAAAGATATGGAAAAACGAAAAATTTTGACTGTTTTTACTCGACCATTTTACATTTCGTCTGTCTGTAAATTTGTTTGTATATTCCTTTACCGTTTCAACAAAGTAGCCATTTTAAAGCCTCAATAAAGATTATTTTTTCATATGTGAAATTTGTATTTTATTATTCGCATTTTTTGATCAAGGTACCTACCTACTTGCCTGAAGAAAGTTTGAAAAAAGAATTGTCACTAAGTAGTGACGTATCTTTGAAAAAATTGTGTAAGTCTTAATTGGGATAAAAAAATAATAATAATATGGTTTTTACTTAAGTAGGTATTTAATCTGCAAATTTATATTTGAAAATCTTATGATTTGAGAGGAAATTTTATGTTTCGATTTGTAAAATATGAGAAAAATGGAAACATGCGTTCACATAACTGCTAATTTAGACTCAATAAGGTAAAGAAGAGCTGGTTACTATGCGTATATACCTTATTTCATTCATACATAATAAAAAATAATAAAAATAAAACATTTTAAATAATATTTTATTCATTGTCCATGGTTGTCTAAGCTCTTTGGTCATAGAGTTGACTAAGACTGACAGACCACCAGAAGTTGTTGCCATATCGTTAAGCAAATTAGCGACGTAAACAAGGACTATGTACCAGAAGGTAAAGCAGATGCCGACAGCCTACTTACCGACTTATCGACGGACCTACCGAGGTGATGAAGAAGATTTATACGAGTACAAATTCAGTTTATATAACAATATGTTGCTTAAAGACTCTGCGAGGTCATTTTTATTAGTTTATATAGAATCTAAGTAACTCCAAGTATGAACACGTGTTATAGCCACTATGGGTTTGTTGATACGTATGAGAATTTTAAACCGACTACAAACGTAATAATATTCAGGTATTGCGACGGTAACAGGTCGCAAGTTCGTGCTATTTCATAAAACAAAAATAATATTCGTGTATTGCAACGGTAACAGGTCGCAAGTTCGTGCTATTTCATAAAACAAAATTAATAATCGTGTATTGCAACGGTAACAGGTCACAAGTTCGTGCTATTTCATAAAACAAAATTAATAATCGTGTATTGCAACGGTAACAGGTCACAAGTTCGTGCTATTTCATAAAACAAAAGTAATATTCGTGTATTGTAACGGTAACAGGTCACAAGTTCGTGCTATTTCATAAAACAAAATTAATAATCGTGTATTGCAACGGTAACAGGTCATAAGTTCGTGCTATTTCATAAAACAAAAATAATATTCGTGTATTGCAACGGTAACAGGTCGCAAGTTCGTGCTATTTCATAAAACTAAAATAATATTCAGGTATTACGACGGTAACAGGTCACGAGTTCGAACTATTTCATAAAACAAAAATTATATTCGTGTATTGCAACGGTAATAATATAGATTATGAGTTTTTATTACATTCAATGAAATTGTTGAAGTTAAGTCGCAGAAAAAAAATTTGATCTTATTTTTTTATATAAATTGTAAATTATCAGTTGTATAGCCCTGATATAATAATGTTGATTCACTTTCATGTTCCTACCTTAAGATCAAGGTTCCCTAGTATGTATTATTGTAACAATCATACTACGGTTTCAGGCAACAAATCTGCTATAAATAGACTAGTTGACGAGTACCCGGCGTTGCTAGGAGTTATCCTTAGGAGATAATATAGACATATACAATTCGGTAGGACATTATTTTTATATATCTCATAAGTCATAAGGTTTAGCCAGCGTTAGCGATGTAAGCACTCGAAAATATTTTTTTACGACTTGATTATAAAACATCGCCTTTTCTCTACTTTCTATAAATATAATTTGCATGTATTATATATATAAACCTTCCGGAAGAAATTCTCTATATGATTGTGAAAACCCTATCAAAATCCGTTGCATAGTTTAGAAGAACTAAGCGCACAATAATTAAGCAGACAAACGCGGATAGCGACTTTGTTTTATACATAGACATATGAATATTAGTAGACCTGCCCTAAGTGATTAAAAGCGTATTATCCCCACTCCCCATACCGGTTCCATTGGAGCCGGCTGGGCTCGCGTATGGCCTCAAGTGAAATTTGAAAACGTGACGTCATCATTCTTGTGCGAACTATGGTCGAGGCATCATCGGTTCATTTTACGAAATAACACGGCAAAATGTTGACTTGTGATATGAAAACTTGTAAAAATAGATGTGAAAAAGAGAATAAACCCAATTGTCGTATTACATTCCATAAGCAAGCATTATTTTACTTTATTTTAAGCTTATTCACACCGTATTATATGGATCAGTTTTAGAAACATATACTATCACATCACAATGTAGCGATTCTCAAGTGTGCTCATCGTTGTTTACTGGGGTAAGTAAATTATGAAACATTTGTAAAAGTGTCTTAACTAAATACTCTGAAACTAACTACGACTCTGCAAACAGAAGAAATTTACTTTACCGAATTTGGACTTCGCAAATTAGTTCATAACGTGGCGAGTAATTTGCGCTCCCATGTAAAAATGTCTATTCATTCAAAAGCAGATTTTACTTTTAAGAACTAAATGGTGATATTATAATGCGAGATGCCTATTTACTGTCAGATTGATTTATTGACGAATCACAGTCAGCTTAACCCCCTTCGTTCTTCAACAGTTGATTTTACCCCTCGCCATTATCTTCTCGTCTATTAATTCCTATGTCTGTGGTTTTATACTATTTAGAGATTAGAGATTACACACCACTGGTAACTCGTATGCTATATTAGTTGATGTTTTTAATATGCCTCTATAGACATATATACCTGTACGGATTAAACATTTAAGCAGTGCTTATTTATATAAATGAGATCACTGCATAACAGGTTTTTTTTATTTATTTTAATAACATTGTACTAATGTGTATTTTTTTGTTAACTTATATAATGTACGGTCTCCCTTTTACAATATTCATTCCAATAACATTGAAAAGATTCAACATAAGTTCCTGAAGTATATAAACTATAAATTGCATATTCCTGTAGAAAACATTGATCATAACTACTTACTAGATAAATTGTCGCTATTAGAACTTTCTGAAAGAAGAATAAACACAGATTTAATAGTATTAAATAAAATACTTCAATACAAAATTTACTGTCCTGAGTTATTCCAATTAATCAACATCCACATACCCAAAAGATCTTGCCGAAATTTACTACCCTTTTATTTTTACAACACCAGGACACTGTCTTATCAAAATTTCCCGTTTCCAAGACTTCACAGTCTCGGAGATAAATATTCTGATCTGGGAGATATATTTCATCTTAAAAATAATCAATATAAATATTGTAACGACTGTAACGAGACACAAATAGACATCTATAATTTCCGAAATATATATATTTTTATTTTGAATATCTATTTATGTGAGACTTCTTATCATTTTTACTAATGTATCTTATTTTATTATATGCTTTTGTTGTAACATTTAATTTTTTTTTTCTTTTTTCGTTGTATTATGTTTCCTTTATTGTTTTAATTTGGTAGAATTTATAATAACTGTGATACTCAACTATTAAACTTTGTAGTGTGTAAAAGCCCATTAGGGCGTGTAATAATAATAAATAAATAACCTTATAATTTTTCCTTTCTTTCCATATTGTACTATGACTGCAAAATAACTATCATCTATGTAAATCACACTTAATGCCGTTAATTCCAAATAAATAATACCATATTTAAGGCACATTCTAAAGTGGTACTTACTTTTACGGCAGAGTTTTAGAGAGAAAATAAAATGCAACATTGTCACCAAAAGGCTAATCAGCGGCATTATGTTTTTTGAGCATTTGAAAAGTTCCCGTTAAATGCCGATTCTATGTCCGTTTCAGCTTTTGAACAAATTGTGATCAGCGAAAAAGGATTATTACCATTATTGTTACAATTTTAAAAAAATGCTAAAACGTACCTAAAATCGGCGTTTCACGGGGACATTTGAAACGGGGAATGACCATTTGATGACAACGTTACATTTTTAATTTTCGCAAAACAACTGGGCCTTAAGTATCGTCCCGGGAAAACATCACCAATCAGAATTGAAAAGTTGATAAAGTGACCAGATCTGAACAGCGGGGTACTTCAAAACCTTCCTCTTTCTCATCTTCCCATCTTCCCTCCCCTCTATCTTCAGCCACGGTCTCACCGGCTCCAGACGGTTGGGAGCAGTTAGACTCTAGACTGGTAGACTCTAGGCTAGTATACTCTAGACTGGTAGACTCTAGGTTTGCAGACTCTAGACTGGTAGAATCTAGGCTGATAGACTCTAGACTGGTAGACTCTAGGTTTGCAGACTCTAGACTGGTAGACTCTAGGCTGGTAGACTCTAGACTGGTAGACTCTAGACCGGTAGACTCTGGACTAGTACTCTAAACTATAGGGTTTTCCAATAAGAGGTGTTATGTGTATTTAATTCCGGCCATAAAATGATTTTTTATGGCCGAAATTGGATGGTATTAATCTGGACAGCGTTTAATTTCAACAAGACGGCGCTACGTGCCACACAAGCAACGAAACCGTTGATCTTTTACGGGAAAAGTTTCCGGGCCGTGTTATCTCTCGAAGAGGTGATCACAATTGGCCACCGAGATCTTGTGATTTAACACCTTGCGACTTCTTCCTTTGGGGCCACGTGAAAGAGAAGGTCTACGCCAACAGCCCAGCGTCGATTCAAGACCTCAAAGATGGAATTCGTGAGGCTATCGAGGACATAAGGCAGCCACTTTGCGATTTGGTTATGGAAAATTTCATGAAAAGGATATGGTCCTGTAGGCGTGGTGGCGGTGGTCATTTGACTTGTTATTTTTCACTATTAACGGCAAACCTTCCTCTTTATAATGAAATAAACATTAGATCTTAAATAAAAAAATTGCATTTTTCTTTGAATATCAATAACACCTCTTATTGGAAAACCCTGTAGTAAATTCTTGTCTAGATGCTGGAGATTGATGCGATATGTTTCATTGTTCAATTATAATTACCATTCTTTCAAAATACGCAGATGCGGTCGAGTAGAAATAATACTGTCAGTGGCACAT
This sequence comes from Hesperophylax consimilis, assembly GCF_061612785.1. NCBI lineage: Eukaryota > Metazoa > Arthropoda > Insecta > Trichoptera > Limnephilidae > Hesperophylax > Hesperophylax consimilis. Next base: position 13,824,563 of record NC_142862.1, on the reverse strand, counting down.
AATTAAATCATTAACCCAAATGACACTTAACTTATTTGCCAGCAGTCTCATGTAATTGAATAAATATTTTCTCCAATTCAATTGTTTCCTTTTTGGGTTGCGGTTTTGACACCAACAACAGAATGCTTTGTTTATTGTAATAATATATACATAAGTATGACATTAACAATATTCTGTATCATTTCGCTGAAAATCGCAGCAACACAGACAAAAGATACACACGTGCCCTTTATAGCGATGACTCAGCACCATGAATTTTATGTATCTACTATCATCATAACAATCCGATATCATTGAATTTACGAAACATGCATGACGTTTTCTTACGTAGAATTTATTTTTCTTGATGATGAATTAATAACTTTATGAGGATCATTTACAAACATCTGAGATATTAGTAATTACATAATTTATTAAAGTAAACCCAGCGGAAAGATCAATTTTCTATGCCTGCTAAGGCAAATTCGACCATAAGTCCATCCAATACACTAGAGCCGCGCGTCGCCATTTTTGTAGGCGTCTTCTTCACTTATGTCTTTTAGATTCCGACTTTATTTTAGGGTACTGTTTCGTCTTAAGGCGATGCCATACGTAGTAATGCAAAATCATGTGTTTTGGTTTGAAAATGTGGTCGCCTAGAAATGTTTGAGATGATTTAATTGAATACTGCGAGTAGAATACATCTTGGCCTTTGAAATAATCGAGTATTTTTTAGATAAGTCTTTTTATATTCAGAAAAAAATAATGTAAAGGCCTATTAAAACTGCTTTAAAGTTCAAAATCTCCTACTTACGAACCCATTTTCGGTTATGATTTTATTTTATAATGTGGCAAATTAAGTTATTTATAAATTTATCGAAAAAAAAATTAAATATTTATGCCTACATCCACAAAATAAAATAAAAGGCACTTTTTGACCATGTTTTTTTCTTGCATAAATCAAAACAGGCGGATGGTGTTAAGCGGGAATTTAAACCTTATCGCCATCTACCTAAGGGTTGTTATTGATAGCGGCTCAATTTAAAATATTACACGACGTAGTGCATCGCCTTAAAAAACATGTTCATATAGACAATAAAATTATCAAATGGTATTTATTAATCATTGCGAAAACATGAACATTTGTGTATTTTTTAAGAATGCTAATAAACGAGACTGACGAAAATACCACGCAAATGTAAAGAATGGCGAATTCTGCATATTTAAGGTAAATCCATTACAATACTTAAATTGATATGCAAAAGAACAGGTCTGAACATTGTTTACCTATTATTTACCTATATGTGCCACAGTATTTCTGCCTCAGGCAAATGAAAATATTAATAGGGTAAATCCTCAAATATGGAAAAACCAAACGCTGACTGTCTGAAGCTACTTTTAATAAATACTAATATTTATATAATTTTTTTACATAATAATTTATGATAACTGTGATTTTGATAAACAGAATTTAAGGTAGAATGCGAATGGAAAATTATATTATTTTTTAATGATGCACTAAAGTTTAAAAGACAAGGTTTTTATGAATAACACAAAGGATGAAACATTAATATAAGAAATAATTATTAGCCTGAAACACCCACACAAATAGATAAAAAAATATCCCGAGAAAAAAATAAATGCCGCCAACGGGAATTGAACCCGAAGCCTTCTGACTGCCCGTCAGCTGCTTTAAACATTAAGCTACGTCGGCTTATTCCAAACCCTCCAAATAATTAAATATGTACTAGAATTTTTCATTAAAAAATTACTGCTTATTACATTTTTTCACAGGAAAATGACCAACTTTATTTTTGTAGAAAATGCTTTGTCATTGCTAAATCTCTCACTAGATGGCGTGGAGACATATTACATCTTCATTTATTGAAGATTGTTTCGTGAAGACCTTACTATGAGAATTTATGCTGAGGTGTTCACATAGTTGTGATCCGAGGTATATGTATAGGAATACACATAGATACGGAAAATGTATGAATGTGCATGAAGCAAGGAGTGTTTAATAAGAGCACGGTTGGGACATGTTATGTTTATTCATATCTCCTCACTAAATACACAACTATCATACTATGATACTACTAAGAATACCTTGCACTCTGGAACGAGTTGCAAATACTATAAAAATATTTGTTACTCGCTGACGTGTACCCAGCTTTGCTGGGGATTATCCTTAGGAGATAGACATATACCATGGTAAAATTTTCTGTAGGCCTTATCAAGATATACAATTCCGTAGATCATTATTTTGATGTATCTCATAAGGTTTAGCCAGCGTTAGTGATAAGAGAGCGACGTGATTACAAAACATCAGCTTTTCTCTACTTTCTATAAATATAATATGCATGTATTATATACGAGGCGTATCCAGAAAGTAAGTGTACTGAGGCTCTCACGACCGAATGAATTTTATTTTCGACATGTTGGCTACACTTACATGTAGCCTGACTCTTCCCCTCCGCAACGAGACCGATTCAAGGTCAGTACGTTGAGAAGTGTCGACGCGACAACTCGTTTCGTGAAAAATGTCAATACAATCTCCCGCCAAGTGCGAAATACGCGGCGTCATCCGTTATCACGTTTGGAAGGGAAAACCTCCGTTTGAGGTTTATAATTTGGTGAAAACTGCATATGGTGATAAAGCTATGAATCGTACGAGTATGTGCAAGTGGTATCGCGAGTTTAAAAATGGTTCTCACCTCTTTACCCTCCGCCAAAAGTTCAAAACCACAATTTCAGCCAAGAAAATTATGGCATCCGTGTTTTGGGACTGTCAAGGCATAATTTCGATTGAATATCTGCCTCAAGGGGAGACCATCAACTCTGCAAGATACTGTGAGACCCTAAAAAAATTGCGGAAGGCGATTCAAAACAAGAGGAGAGGCATGCTGACAAAGGGAGTCAGCCTGCTGCACGACAATGCCAGACCACACACGGCCAACGCAACGAAGGAACTGCTGGCTTCGTTTAAATGGGATGTCCTAAACCACCCCGCGCATTCTCCTGACCTAGCACCTTCAGATTTTTATCTCTTTACCTCCCTGAAGCTGTACATGGGTGGAAAAAGGTTTTCAACAGACGAGGAGGTAAAGGGGGAGGTGGAGAAGTGGACGAAGGGGTTGGCGGGAAATTACTTCCAGGAAGGCATCAAAAAGTTGATACCCCTCTTCACCACCTGCATTGAGAGGAATGGCGACTATGTCGAAAAATAGCTTACATATGTACTACGGTAACCATGTAATTTTTATGTTTCAATAAAGAAAATTGTAACCTACAAAAATTCAGTACACTTACTTTCTGGATATGCCTCGTACATAAACCTAAGGAAAAAAACCTCTGAATGATATTGAAAACCCTATGAAAATCCGTTGCGTAGTTTATAAGAACTAAGCGCATAAACAGACATGCGAATAATGACTTTATTTTATACTATTTAGAGATGTGAAAATATATTAAATTATAATAATTTATGATGCCCGTGACTTGGTCTAGAGTCTAGGAGCTTACCGCTCTGCCACGGATGTTGTCGTACTTAAATACGCTAACAAACGCGCCTGAAAATATTGATAAAATTAATTTAATAATATTATTATCGAGTATGTTAATTCTTCAATATGGCCTTCGATGTGTTTCAATGCCAGATAAAAAATAAAATGCTTAAATAACCACATGTTTTCTTTGTGTTTCCGAACTAATTTACCAGACAAAATGTCCTCCTGTTATGTTTTTAGTAAATCGTTTAATTTTTGTTTTTGTTTGACCTTCATTGGGGAATCTTATTATTGGACCTGTGTTATTAAAATTGTATTTATTAGCGATACTGCTTCAGAGTTGTTGATAATTTGAAGAAAAAACATTATGTTTGGTATTAAATTAGATTCGTGTTTGTATCCATTCATGTCACTAGAATTTTTATGGTAACTTTACCCAGGAGGCTGACGATTCTCTCAGGGAATATGTCATATCTGGAGATGCTGTGTAAAGGGTTTTATTTAGGTAAGGAAGGAGTGAATTCGATTCTTGAATATAGAAAACACAATCCCGGTAAATCATTCTACAACTCATTGATTAAGAGAAAGCTACAAGCCAAAAATGTGTACATTCTTAGTATACCTTATATTTTAGGTAATAGTCATTCAAATCGCTTGACAAATGGAGTCTAGAAACGTTCGATTTCAAGCACAAAACTGGTTTTTATTTATTTTGTAAATAATTTTATAAGAAAGCAAAAAGTTAATCAAGTGAAACTGTCGCAGATAATCTTAGCTATAATACTGTATTTTTTAAAAGTTGTTTCCTTTATGCGTTCATACATTTCTATTTAAAAAATATTTTTTTTAGTAGCTTACATTTTTATTTTTTATTGAGTAATTTATTTATTTGTATTCTACTCAAGCGAAACGATAGGAAAACCTTCAATTTATATAAAGCATATTTTTTGGTATTCATAATATACACCAATTCGTTATAAATATTACTCAAAATAGTGATTTGTCATTAAGCTTCGCCTTAACACGTTCTCTTGAGCGTTATTCTGTGGCTTGCTTCTAAAAGAGTCAATGCCAATGTTTTTTTCTGAATTTATGATAAGACAGATATGACACGGCTTAAAAGATAATGTTCTAAGGAATTAAAATAATATAAGAAAATATAAATGCAAATATAATTGAGAAACAAGAAGACTTGGTTTGTTCATAACCTCAAACTATTTCAGATTGAAGACAATTTCATATGAAAGACTATACTGTGTATCTTATCTTATGTTATCTACACATACTTTTGGCAGAATAAGAGGAGAAATAAGTTTTTCTGTTTTTTTATATTCGCGGCTTGCGACAGAAATAACAATGTTGAAAAGTGAGGTTAAGTCAAATTTTGAAATAGTGCTTAATGATATTTATCGCGCTATTAAAATACGATTTTGTTCTAATTAGACTAAACCTACTTACGATAACAGATTCCATGGCATCACGTTGCCTGATTAAACAAAATGTTTATTGCAAATATGAGAATTTTGTACTGGTTTATATTTATGTATTGTAAGGTATAAACCACTTTTTTTAACTGTTCGTCACTTGGAAACCTAATTCAAGACGTTCTTGGAGCACAAGGCACAATACAACATAGAGACATTTTAATTACTATCATTACTAAACTTTTGTAAAAAAAACTTTCGCCATTGTATACGAATAATGACTGACATGATATCCAACTACACCAGCGCTAGCGGCTGATTTGAGCATTTCTGATTACCTGACATTGCCCATTTTACAACAACTAACTAAATAACTAACCATCACGTCGTTTCCTCGCAGGAGTAGGCAGAGAGGATTAACCGCCAAACAACTCAGTCTTTGCACACACTTCTTGCCTCATTCACATACTCTTCTATTATTCAGACTCTTGACATGGACTTGACCCGACTCAAGTATCTGATTCACTTGATCGTGCCATGTCTTCCTCGGACGTCCCAGAATTCTGCTACCATTCGCATTTTGTCATATATTCTCTTTACACTCCTTCCTTGGCTAATTCGCTCTACATTCAAAAAATCTAAGCGTCCCTTTCTTAATCTTACTCATTACAACATTCAGTGTCAGAACAAGCCACAGAATGAGCAGTTGATCAAATAAAATTTAAAACTTGAAAAACCGCTGACGAACTGACATTCGGAAGGAGTTTGAACTTTTTAACACCTGTGTTGTTAATAACGCAGGTACAACATTATGAAGGTAGGTATGGTAAGAACGAGTATAAATCCTATATATCCAGTAGTTCTGTGAGCAGTAATCGTCGCGTACAACATTATGAAGGTAGGTATGTTAATTACGAGTATAAATCCGATATATCCAGTAGTTCTGTGAGCAGTAGTCGTCGCGTACACCATTATGAAGGTAGGATTACGAGTATAAATCCTATATATCCAGTAGTTCTGTGAGCAGTAGTCGTCGCGTACACCATTATGAAGGTAGGATTACGAGTATAAATCCTATATATCCAGTAGTTCTGTGAGCAGTAGTCGTCGCGTACACCATTATGAAGGTAGGTATGTTAATTACGAGTATAAATCCTATATATCCAGTAGTTCTGTGAGCAGTAGTCGTCGCGTACAATATTTTGAAGGTAGGTATGGCAATTGCGAGTATAAATCCTATATATCCAGAAGTTCTGTGAGCAGTAGTCGTCGCGTACAACATTATGAAGGTAGGTATGTTAATTACGAGTATAAATCCGATATATCCAGTAGTTCTGTGAGCAGTAGTCGTCGCGTACAACATTATGAAGGTAGGTATGATTACGAGTATAAATCCTACATATCCAGTAGTTCTAAAATAATAAATCTAAACCTTAATTTACTCTTAAATCACAAGATTATCCATATATTTTGGGTAACTTAATCGAAACCAGCTGAAGTCCACAGCATTGCCCGGGATTTTCACAGTATTTAGAATCAAATGTGGACAGTAATACATTTTCCTTTTATTATTAAAGTCGAGTGTGCAAAATTTCATCAAGAAGTAGCAACATTCTGGACATAGGGGTGGTTTTAAGAAATCTTATTTAGACAATGATCTTTCTCTTCTTTTGAAGGTCAAGTGTGAAAATTTTAAACGATTTCTGATTAAAACTGCAGATTTGTGTAAAAATCAAAACCACTTCGCCCTCTTCAGACACTCTTCTGATGAATAAAAAGAAGATAGTTAGAAGAAATTTTTCCAAAGAAACGTCTCAATGGCATTTTTATTTATATTCTTCATTCAGGTAAGTACCATAATTTTGACAAAAATGCGAATAAGAAAGTCCGAATGAACATGTCGATTACACATTTGAAAAACTAATCTTTACTGCGTCATTAAAACGGCCACCATCTTAAAACGGAAAACAGGATGCAAAACAGGACTTCATTACGCTTGCGCTCAGTCAAATAGTTGTCTTCTCTTATACCACAGGACCAAAATGAGAAAACTTCCTCCAAGCAGATAAAATAACTTCAGCTACTGATCCAGATTTAATTCTCCCGAGATTAAAATAGCAACAGATCTCTGTCGGGAGATGATCACAGCATTGAGAGAGTCAAGAGGCGATTATCCAATTGCCTGGACCAATTGATGCTTTACCATTCATACGGGACTGGAGGCATTAGCCCATATTCTATATTCTACTATGTGTCTTGAACTAAGACGTTAATACCTACATACAGACTTGCCTATTTAGGTACAATGATGATCATGGCAGCATCGTAACTCTTTTGAGGATTCAAGGGTAAACAAATAAAATCGTTACCTATGATTATGATAACGAATTTAAGATTTTATTTTCCCTGATAATAGACCAATTTGGGAGGCGGGTATGGATGGATAACCAACACCTCTGCACGGAGAAAAATTAGTATTGCTAAATAATTAAAAACGTCTTCAAATCATTGGTAATCCCGTTGAAAACGGTATTGCAGGCCGTTTCCTTAAAAACCTTGGTAAATTCGTAATATATCAGAACAAGGACACGGGAAGGAAGAATATAAATGAAATGTTGCAACCTAACAAAGATTAACGTTATGTTTTTCTTCCGTATGTTTTACCACTATACATTTTTATTGTACAATGTTATGTTTTTCTTCTGTATGTTTTACCACTATACATTTTTCTTGTACAATGTTATGTTTTTCTTCTTTATGTTTTACCACTATACATTTTTCTCATACAATGTTATGTTTTTCTTTTATTATTTCGCTTTATAATTTACCTCTTGTATATTTTGAACGTTTACAAAAATTACTTTAAAAAAAATTAGCGAACATAAAAAACTAAATTTACAATTTATAATTCAACCAAATTACGCCAGTAATGTCAAATTCTTTTCAACAATGTAAAAAAAACATTGTTCATACACCTTCATTTGCCTTGATAATATACAATGCAACGTCACACGAGAATGGCAATAATAGATTTTTATGGACACATGTTCCGACATCGTGATAATACATTCGCGTTTTATTAAAAGTTGATTAGGAAACCTGTCAATTTATTCGTTAAGGGCCTGCAATCCTGTTTTTAACCAGATTACGAATAATTTGAAGAGATTCTTAATGAATTAGCAATATTCAATATCAGTTATTTTTCCCCGTGTGTCATAGGTCATCATAGGTCATAGGAGACACGGAGCCGAATTAAAGTCAATGGAACGTAGTTGTTTTTAACAATAACATTGTTGTATACAGTGGTGAAATGTGGAAGAAGTCCAGATAAGGACATTAGCAATAGCGAAGTTTTTAACAATAACATTGTTGTATACAGTGGTGAAATGTGGAAGAAGTCCAGATAAGGACATTAGCAATAGCGAAGTTTTTAACAATAACATTGTTGTATACAGTGGTGAAATGTGGAAGAAGTCCAGATAAGGACATTAGCAATAGCGAAGTTTTTAACAATAACATTGTTGTATACAGTGGCGAAATGTGGAAGAAGTCCAGATAAGGACATTAGCAATAGCGAAGTTTTTAACAATAACATTGTTGTATACAGTGGTGAAATGTGGAAGAAGTCCAGATAAGGACATTAGCAATAGCGAAGTTTTTAACAATAACATTGTTGTATACAGTGGTGAAATGTGGAAGAAGTCCAGATAAGGACATTAGCAATAGCGAAGTTTTTAACAATAACATTGTTGTATACAGTGGTGAAATGTGGAAGAAGTCCAGATAAGGACATTAGCAATAGCGAAGTTTTTAACAATAACATTGTTGTATACAGTGGTGAAATGTGGAAGAAGTCCAGATAAGGACATTAGCAATAGCGAAGTTTTTAACAATAACATTGTTGTATACAGTGGTGAAATGTGGAAGAAGTCCAGATAAGGACATTAGCAATAGCGAAGTTTTTAACAATAACATTGTTGTATACAGTGGTGAAATGTGGAAGAAGTCCAGATAAGGACATTAGCAATAGCGAAGTTTTTAACAATAACATTGTTGTATACAGTGGTGAAATGTGGAAGAAGTCCAGATAAGGACATTAGCATTAGCGAAGTTTTTAACAATAACATTGTTGTATACAGTGGTGAAATGTGGAAGAAGTCCAGATAAGGACATTAGCAATAGCGAAGTTTTTAACAATAACATTGTTGTATACAGTGGTGAAATGTGGAAGAAGTCCAGATAAGGACATTAGCAATAGCGAAGTTTTTAACAATAACATTGTTGTATACAGTGGTGAAATGTGGAAGAAGTCCAGATAAGGACATTAGCAATAGCGAAGTTTTTAACAATAACATTGTTGTATACAGTGGTGAAATGTGGAAGAAGTCCAGATAAGGACATTAGCAATAGCGAAGTTTTTAACAATAACATTGTTGTATACAGTGGTGAAATGTGGAAGAAGTCCAGATAAGGACATTAGCAATAGCGAAGTTTTTAACAATAACATTGTTGTATACAGTGGTGAAATGTGGAAGAAGTCCAGATAAGGACATTAGCAATAGCGAAGTTTTTAACAATAACATTGTTGTATACAGTGGTGAAATGTGGAAGAAGTCCAGATAAGGACATTAGCAATAGCGAAGTTTTTAACAATAACATTGTTGTATACAGTGGTGAAATGTGGAAGAAGTCCAGATAAGGACATTAGCAATAGCGAAGTTTTTAACAATAACATTGTTGTATACAGTGGTGAAATGTGGAAGAAGTCCAGATAAGGACATTAGCAATAGCGAAGTTTTTAACAATAACATTGTTGTATACAGTGGTGAAATGTGGAAGAAGTCCAGATAAGGACATTAGCAATAGCGAAGTTTTTAACAATAACATTGTTGTATACAGTGGTGAAATGTGGAAGAAGTCCAGATAAGGACATTAGCAATAGCGAAGTTTTTAACAATAACATTGTTGTATACAGTGGTGAAATGTGGAAGAAGTCCAGATAAGGACATTAGCAATAGCGAAGTTTTTAACAATAACATTGTTGTATACAGTGGTGAAATGTGGAAGAAGTCCAGATAAGGACATTAGCAATAGCGAAGTTTTTAACAATAACATTGTTGTATACAGTGGTGAAATGTGGAAGAAGTCCAGATAAGGACATTAGCAATAGCGAAGTTTTGCGGGATCCACTAGTTAAAAAAATGACTATTCAAAAAGTTGTGTATATTGACAGTTAACAGTTTGACTTTTGTCTACTGACTGTTTGAATCATATGTCGACCATGCTTGCAAATATTGCTAACTGACCATAGATACGGACTTAGTCAATATAGTATTGATATAGCCTTTATCGATCGACCATGCTATTGATACCCTGGACATCATTCTACATCATTCGTACGCGAGATTACTTTGTACAGAGTACCGTCTTGTGCTGCGGACAACGTTTATTGTAGACCTATGCCTAATAGTAATAATAATAATAATAATAATAAAATAAATTGATAATTTGTGTAGAAAATGTTTGGCTTTTCCGGAAACTATAGAACATATTATATCGGGATGTTCTATATTAGCACCGTCCGAGTATACATTTAGGCACAATCAAGTTTTAAAAATAATTCACCAAAATTTGGTAATTAAACATAACTTGATTGACTGCCGTAATGTAGTACCATATTATGAATACGAACCAAATTCATTTTTAGAAAACGAATTTTATAAAATATATTATGATAAAACTATACTAACAGACCGAGCGATTAGTCATAATAGACCCGATATAGTTTTACATGACAAAATTAAAAAAATAACTTATATCATTGATGTTGCTATTCCAAATTCCTGTAATATTCAAAAATCTGTTAGTGAAAAAATAAGAAAATACACAGATTTAGGAAATGAAATAAAAAGAATTTGGCATTCTCAGACTATAAAAATATTACCATTCGTTATTTCGGCTACTGGCATTATACCTAGCTCTCTAATTAAAAATTTAGGCGTATTAGATCTATCAAAAAATTTATATATAAAGATGCAAAAGTCGGTCATTTTGAATACATGTAGGATAACAAAAGATTTTTTAAATATTTATGTTGAGGGATCAGTAGGATTTATAGGCCCTGTTAGAAGTTCTACCGAGCCGAACCCTCTGATATGAAAATATCTGGAGACGGTGAATTTTTTTTCCCATTTGATATCTGGTGATTTGACGTGTTGTTGTTCTTGTATTGTTTTGTATTTATTTTGCTTATATAATGCACTTGCATAGTGTTGATTGATTAGCTGATAATTTGTGGAAAAGTGAGTGGAAGGGTTTAGTTTTTCCTATGGGGAAGATTTAACCCGGACAATAAAATCGGAAGTATAAAAAAAAAAAAAAAATATTGGACAATTTTTATAGCGCCGCTTTTGTGAGTTATCACGTCAGGGTCTAGGTATTTTTTTATTTGTTACATCGGAATAGTTATAGAATATTTTAAAAAATGACCTAGAAAGATATTAGCAATAGCGAAGCTTCTCGGGGTCCACTAATTTTATATTAATGTACATTAAGGCGATGCCATATGTAATAATGCAAAATCATGTGTTTTTGGTTTGAAAATTTGGTCGCCTAGAAATGTTTCAGGTGCTTTAATTAAATACTGCGAGTAGAATACATCATGGCCTTTGAAATAATCGAGTATTTTTTAGATAAGTCTTTTTATACGCCCAGAAAAAAATAATGTATAAGCTTATGAAAACTGCTTAAAAGTTCAAAATCTCCTACTTACGAACCCATTTTCGGTTATGGTTTTATTGTATAATGAGGCAAATTAAGTTATTTATAAAATGATCGGAAAAAAAAGAAATATTTATGGCCGAACATCAACAAAATAAAATAAAAGGCACTTTTTGGCCATGTTTTTTTCTTGTTTTGTTTTTGAATCTTTATTTAGATGTATGCAAATTTTTTCATACATCTAGTAGGAAAATATAAAAAAATACAAGAAATAACAATTACATTTTAAAAGAAAAAGATAAATACACAAAATTATAGTATATAAGATATCTAGGTGACTAAAATAATATTGGTGAGTTCAACAATCAAAAATTATTTTTTACATATAAAGCACATGTCCTACGAAAAGTGCATAAAAAAGCATAAATCAAAACAGGCGGATTGCCATCTACGTAAGGGTTGTTATTGGTTGTTAAGGGTCGGCTCAATTTAAAATACTACACGACGTAGTGCATCGCCTTAATTACTTCACCATATAATACATTATAACCGAAGACCACCAATGTAAGAACATAATTTGTGGAATTAAATATTGTTTACGTAAGTTGGAAAATATCTTTAAAACTGACCATTTTTATGAGGCACCTTGGTAGGTCTACCCATTATAAAATTTTTATAGCTTGAATCTTGAAACTACTCGCGGTTGGACAATCGACGCAAAACCAGTTGACAAGGTTCTCATAACTATTAAATAATAGATTGACATCAAACAATACACAGACGGAATAATGAACATAATTCGAAACTACATGCTTATTGAACGTCTACCTACAGTGATATATCTGTGAATGCATTTACAAATCGACTGCTCAGAATTAATTAACGTTTTACATCTGTTATATCGATTTTAATGAAAACTGCTGTCGCAAAATTTACATAACACCGTTCGACTACTGGATCTCATAGACCATATCTTCAAGAAAGAATTAGATTTTTAGATAGGTATCAAAAATACTATTTTCGAATGTGACTCTGTAACTCCGGTTCAATGAACTCTAGAACTTTTTCTTTGAATTTAACTTTCATTTTAAAAAAATTGAAAGTGACAGAAAATTATTTTAATTGCCGTTATCAAAATTGGAAACGATTTTTCGATAATAGACACTATTCCCTGTTGATATTTGACGCGAAGTTTAAAACATACGCCGAACGACCGGAAACTACGGAATCCGGTCCTGCGCATTGCTACTCGCTTGAAACAAGTTTCGATAGTACGCAATAGCTCCTCTATGAATATCTTGTGAGTTTTAACAGGTCTGCGCTAGTAATTTAATGCTACGTATACATACGCGAGCCGAGCTGCCGAACTGAACCTCAACTTATGGGAAAGCAATGAATCAACTTCAAATGGCGCAAAACGCCGCTGGCAGTTTCTTCGCGCCTTTCCCGTAATTCGTAACTCGGTTCGCATTAAAGTTCGCAAAAGTATACGTACCAAAGTATTGTAATTCATGTATGTAGATATACCTACCAATACTGTACAGTACCTAAATGGAAAAATAAATAAAAAAGGATCACAAAATAAAACGCAGATGAATCCTTGCATTGGCGGCGCTTTAACATTTAAACAAGGCGATATTTTAGTTCTAAAGCAGTTATGCTGAACCCGTGGCCCGCGAGCTTATTTCGGCCCACTCGGCTAAATAAAAAAAAACAACAGCGTTATTGTATTGGTTTGACGTTGGGTGTAGAAAAAAATTCGTATACAACATACCATCGTGGTGCGTACCAAAATATAACGTCATCTCGACGTGGTGTGACCAACGTGTTATGCATCCCATTGTGATACGTACCAGATACCCTATAATATTAATAATTTGTCCACCTTCAATGAAATAGTGGCAATTTCAACAATTCAAGCCGGTAGAGGCACCAGTGAATTATGACTTTGATATTCCTTTCAATGGGTTCCATGGTAACTCCTCAAAATGTCAATTCAACACACCTTTAAAAGGTGGAATTAACAGATGAAACAAAAACTATGTTAAATAGTTACATATGTAACATATTTAACCTAGTTTTTGTTTCATTACTTTTCATAACTTTATAACACTTTTTATACGTGTGTTGAATTACCATTTTCATGAGTTATCCGGTCCCTCTTTTAATGGTGGCAAATTGTATTTATTTAGTACTTCGTGGAGGTTTTTTGAAATTTTTAATTTTAATTGTTGTATACATTGATAAAAAAAATTATATATATTTATAAATGTCCCTAAAAGTACGTTTTGTGTGTGCAGTTTATGGATGCAATAATTACAAACAACAAAAACACTCGTTTTCAGGATGCCAAAAAACGTTGTTAAGACGATGCCATACGTAGTAATGCAAAATCATGTAGTTTTGGTTTGAAAATTTGGTCGCCTAGAAATGTTTCAGGTGCTTTAATTAAATACTGCGAGTAGAATACATCTTGGCTTTTGAAATAATCGAGTATTTTTAGATAAGTCTTTTTATAAGCCCAGAAAAAAAAATGTATAAGGCATATGAAAACTGCTTTAAAGTTCAAAATCTCCTACTTACGAACCCATTTTCGCTGATGATTTTATTGTAAAATGTGTCAAATTAAGTTATTTATAAAATGATTGGAAAAAAAAATATTTATGCCTGAACATCCACAAAATAAAATAAAAGTCACTTTTTGGCCATGTTTTTTTCTTGCATAAATCAAAACAGGCGGATGATGTTAAGCAGGAATTTAAACCTTATCGCCATCTACGTAAGGGTTATTATTGATAGCGGCTCAATTTAAAATATTACACGAGGTAGTGCATCGCCTTAAGTTGGTGAAATATAACATAAGTTCATTAAATACTATAATATAATTAATTCCGTAAAAAGTTGATTATACCATGAAAAATTTAATTATAAACTTTTTAAGGTTAATTAAGAAAAGCTGTGTTAATTCCTTGTGGCATTCTGTGTTCATGTCGATGTTATAAATTATCTTCATCAAAACTGATGTCCTTCTAAACTACGGATTTTGATAAGGTTTTTGTTCACTAACGCTATCATTTAGAGAATTTATTCCGGAAGGTTTATGTATATAATACATGCATATTATATTTATAGAAAGTAGAGAAAGTCGATGTTTTGTAAACAAGTAGTAAATGTTCGGGTGCTTACATTGCTAACCCTGGATAAACCTTATGAGATGCATCAAAATAATATGCTGTGGAATTGTATATCTTAAAAAGGCCTACAGAAAAACCTGCGATGGTACATGTCTATCTCCTAAGAATAACTACCAGGAACGCCGGAAAGACATCAGCTAGTAAAATATAATTTTTTTAAATGCGTCTAAGAATTTTTGCATTTTAAATTGTAATGAAAAGTGATAATTTAGGTAGGTACCTACCTAGTTATTTCTTTTGTTTGTATTAGGTGATATATTCTAGATATTTTTTTTACGATATTCACTGTCATTTACTGACAATATCGACTCTTAGCCATGTCAAGCTTCGGATATCCTAAATACCCGCAGTATGTAAACATTCTTTTTTTTTATTAGGAACATTAACAGGTTTATAACATAACATGCATAAAGAGAGAGAAAAAATACGTAAAAGAATTAGGTTACAACCCAATAACCAATGTTCACATCATGCAATAAAGATAAAGAAGGTTAAAAAGCAATAAACAAATAAAGAAAGGTTAAAAACAAAGAAATGTTAAAAACAAGGAAATAATAAGAGAAAATGTATATATATATATATATATATATATATACACGTATAGACACATACATACATATATATACATACACATGCATATACACATATAAATACATACGTACACACATACATATACATAGTTGCATACATACATACGCATACATACATGCATACATACATACATACACACACGTACATTTGATATTAAATACAAATAATATGTAAGAGTGATAATGAGTAAATGATGAATGTAATGTATTAAATTTAGAAAAGGGTTAATTATTACAATACTCTGTTAACAATTTTTTTAAAAGCTCCTAAGGTACACGACAGGATACCAGCATCAAAATAAGTTTTATTATAATGATTGCAAGTTCTTAGTAAGAAAGAATTTTGCCTGAGACTCATTAATTTATAACATTGTTCTCAGGCTAAAAAGGTTGTGCAGCACTGCTCTAAAGACAAGGTAACACTGTATTATATAGCCTTAAAGATAACGCCACAGATAAGAAATGGCACAGAATGAGAGTTGCATAGACTGTACGGTCCCACCCGATCTCTAGCATGCACACGTAACCTTGCTATTTAGAGAAAAAAAATGTAAAAGCATATATACGTATAGATAACGTCATTTTAAAAGCCTCATTGAAAAACTAACAATGGAACACGATCCGTCTGGAACACAAAGACAAAATAACTAAGGGATCTGTTCTAATTTAGAACGAGGAAATGCAGTCAACTTTTCATTTCAATTTTACCAATATGCACAGTTTATTGTTAATATCTTTTATTTAGTTAGTTAGTTAAGCATAAAATAATGTTATTAATCATCAGAAATTATTTATTCGAAAGCTGAAACGTAATAAGATTTGGCGTTCCGAGACCGGACGTTCAAATGTCAAATATATGCAATGGCGCTGATCGCCGACTTGGTTATCATCACACGTAACGAGTGTTTGAAATACACCAAAATTAAACTCCAGTATTTTGTTTATTTCAAAAACACGTTTACATACTAGAGCAAATATTAGATTTTTTTCCGTGGTGAAAACGTAGTCGATTTGAAGTCTATTGAGAGATGGATACGATATTAATGTGAAGTTTAACCCTTTGCACTCCTAATTTTTTTTTTAATTACCTACTACCAACTCCTTAATTAATTTACCAAAAAGGGATAAAAAGTGGCCTCAATAAAAAGTTAAACAAAAAATTTTAAAATATGTAATTTTTATTACTCTTTCTTTACATAGAGTACAAAAAACATAGAAATATATAAAATTAACAACTTAATATGCCCTTATTCACTTAAACTTTTTCAGTGTGTGGTATTTCTTGAAACATTCTCCTGGATGGAGGCCAGGTTTCCTATCACAAGTTTCACAATAGAACGTTGTTTCTTTTCTCCCTCCCCGAATTTGTGGAGAAGGAGGAACATCTCTGTCATTTTCAAGTAAACGAAGTTCACTGTCTATTTCAAGCATGTATTGGTCATCACCACTTTCATATTCATTGATCACAGATTGTTTTTTTTTATCCGGGGCATTTTTATTTTATTCAAGGTATATAATAAAGCACGTTAAATTATTACTAACAAATCACTAATTATGAAGAAAAAAGAAATGTAAAACTATATTTTCACCTAATTACTTAGTATTATTTTCAAGACCGAACGACACATGTGCTTTCTCGGCCACGAAATATTTGCTACTAAAAACAGTAAAAACATATGTAAATACACAAACAGAACAAAATATTATGTGATAACAAGTGAATAGGTATAATAATCCTTTGTTATGTGTTGGGAGAAATCCCTCAGCGCTTCCTATTGTTACGCAGGTAGACAGGCAAGTACCTACCTACTTACATGCGTCGCAACCAAATAACTGCGCAGTGCATTTACAAGGTTAAAAATAATACGATTTTAAAAATTATCTAAAAGGCGAAACTTGACGAGATATATGTATTTTGCGTATTCGGAATATTCAGAATGAGATATAAAGTGTTTAAAAGAAAAAAAAATACATTTGATAATTTAAATTATTTTTCGAAATTGCGTTACTATAATGTCGAGTATGACTCGACATAGGAGTTGGTGTAAGAAATATAATGTCGAGCCACACTCGACAAAGGAGTGGTATGATTTAATGCCTAATCACTATTTTGATTAATCTTTATAACGAATTGGTGTACATTATGAATACCAAAAAATATGCTTTAGATAAATTGAAGGTTTTCCTATCGTTTCGCTTGTAAGGAATACAAGTAAAAAAAATAAATAACTCAATAAAAAATATAAATGTAAACTATTAAAAATATTTTTTTTCAATAGAAATGTATGAACACATAAAGGAAACAACTTTAAAAAAATACAGTATTATAGCTCAGATTATTTGTGACAGTTTCATTTGATTAACTTTTTTTGTTTTCTTATAAAATTATTTACAAAATAAATAAAAACCAGTTTTGTGCTTGAAATCCGTTTGTCAAGCGATCTTATTGCCTATTACCTACAATATAAGGTATACCAAGAATATACAAATTTTTGGTGTGTAGCTTCCTCTTAAATCAGATAACTTCAAGAGAGCTCAAAGTTTACAATGATTCACAACAGCGCGCGCTATGATCGATTTCGTTGTTTAATAAAATTCGTGATAAGTTCGATTTCCGTTTTGATTCATATGGAAAATATCAAAAAAAGGCGCCAAAGTTGAAGATATTCTAGGCGTCATTGGAGTTGCTTCAGCATACCAGCTACATGTTTTTATTTTAATCTGATTTTTTAATGCACGTCATATACTCCTATTAGACAACTTCATTGAAACGCTCCATCCTTTATGGCTACGTTATCTAATACAAATCCTTTTCAAGCAGTCCACTTTCACCGGCAAAAGTAACAAAACCGAGCCTCCTATTGGTTCGTCGATCAGCACGTGAGAGAATGCACCATTCCGGGCACGTTTCACGTTCAAACGGGCCAATCGGAGCATCATTATCATGTTTTTGGACGCGGTACGCGACTACCAAAAAGCGCAGTCGTTTTGCATTGTTTTCCGTATGGCAACACAGAGTTACAGACAAAAGAAGAACTAGATAAATTAATGAATTAACTAATAAAGAACTAACCATCCGCGCCGTTTTGCACGGCTAGGCAGAGAGAATTGACCAAACAATTCGGTATTGACAGATTCCTTGCTTAGTTCACATTTACATCGTCTCGTGTTATATATTATTATTCAATTAATATTAAAAGGATGTAAAGCGAAATTATGCAATTTTGAATTGATAATGTGATCGCCTAGAAATATTATGCATAGACGCTGATAAAATACTGCGAGTAGAACACAAACCTTGGAAAATACATGTTTTTTAATATTGTCTTCAATTAACAAATCGAGTCGTCGACTTGCAAAATCCGCACTTCATTTTGATTAACATGAAATACAAAGTTATTTACAAATTCTGATGCAATTTGTCAATAAACAGATTTTTGTTTATGGGTTACTTGCAAAACCCGATCCGGTGGTAAAATGCATCAGATGCTTTCATTCAAATAAAGATGCTTAAAATCCAAGATGGCCGCACCCGATCCGGTGATAAAATG
Source organism: Hesperophylax consimilis (assembly GCF_061612785.1). Taxonomy (NCBI): domain Eukaryota; kingdom Metazoa; phylum Arthropoda; class Insecta; order Trichoptera; family Limnephilidae; genus Hesperophylax; species Hesperophylax consimilis. The sequence goes on along the minus strand of NC_142862.1, from coordinate 13,805,599 downwards.
CATCAGATGCTTTCATTCAAATAAAGATGCTTAAAATCCAAGATGGCCGCACCCGATCCGGTGATAAAATGCATCAGATGCTTTCATTCAAATAAAGATACTTAAAATCCAAGATGGCCGCACCCGATCCGGTGATAAAATGCATCAGATGCTTTCATTCAAATAAAGATGCTTAAAATCCAAGATGGCCGCTTACAAAAAGTACAGTTCTTCAGAGGAAGTCATGAAAAAAAAGGTTTTTTTAATTAATTAATTGAAACAATGGATACATCTATGGGTGTGGGGAATCTCTTCTTATTGAATGAAGGAAGTGTCCTTAAATCCAGATGTGTGGAAACGTAATTAAATACGCAATGACAGGTATTTAAAGTTGTGACATTTGACGATATATATTATATGACATTTGTCAGTGCCGGTCCGTGAAAACTCATCATTCATAAATTTGATTTTTAACTGATATTAAAAACAAAAACCTCATCATTTTACATTTCTTTTTCTCAGGGTTTGATTGTTTTCTTCACGAGTATTTATTCCAATAAAAATTGCATTATCTCAGAGTAGAAACCACCCGTCACTGTGTTTTTATTGTCATACCTACTTCTCGACGTGGAGACCCGTAAAGAGTGCAAGGCCGACGTAAGCGTAATGAGTATGATTAAGAAAGGGACGCTTAGATGATTTGGACATATAAAGCGAATGAGCGAACAAAGGAGTGTAAGGAGAATATATGACGCAAATGCAAATGGTAGCAGAAGTCGGGGACGCCCGAGGAAGACATAGCACGATCAAGTCAAACAGATACTCGAGTCGGGCCATGTCAAGAGTCAGAACAATAGAAGAGTATGTATGAGACGATGTATGAATGTGAATGAGGCAAGGAGTGTGTGCCAAGACCGAGTTCTTTGGCGGTCCGTCCTCTCTGCCTACCCCTGCAGAAAACGGCGTGATGCAAAAGGGTTAATTAGTTAATTACTTCTCGATACGGGATGCAATATCCGCTCCGTCAAAAAAATAAATACAAAACATAATATGGTATGGTTATTTTTACTCCCTGATAGCTATTAAATATGATTTTAGATTTTCACGGCTAAAAGTATTTTTAACAATTTGTTTTTGGGGTGTTATGCCGTGTTGCGCTAACTCCTTCTTTAACCAACATTTCGGACAAATATTCCCGGGTTACGAATAATATCACAATATTTGAAAATATCCTCCTACCACCACAGTAAGCGTAAAATGTTGATTGTGTTGTGATGGAGGACTTTGCCAGTCGAGGAATTGAACACACGACGCCTGGGTGGGAGCCAAATGCGATGCCAACTCAGTCACTGACGTCAATGTCAATGTGTCGTATAGCTACTTACTATATTTGCACGCAGGGATCTGGTGAAAGACCACCATTTTTAATTGATTCCTCTCAACGCCTATGTCATCTTTGGGGGTGCTAATAATTACGCCGAGCAGGAAATTAGTCTTAAAATGATGTAGACAGTAACCTCATTCCTACTTGCGGTATGACGTTCACAGTATATTTCTTAATGACCAATTTGGGAGACGGGTATGTGCCCAAGGAACCATTCATTGGATAACCAACACCTCTGACGTAGGTTACCCCAAGATTGTTTAGCGACTAAAATACGTTTAGTGACCAAGATTGTATAGTGACTAAGATTGTTTAGTGACTAAAATGCGTCTAGTAACTAAGATTGTTTAGTGACTACAATACGTTTAGTGACCAAGATTGTGTAGTGACTAAAATACGTCTAGTGACTAAGATGGTTTAGTGACTAAAATACGTTTAGTGACCAAGATTGTTTAGTGACTAAAATACGTTTAGTGACCAAGATTGTGTAGTGACTAAAATACGTCTAGTGACTAAGATGGTTTAGTGACTAAAATACGTTTAGTGACCAAGATTGTTTAGTGACTAAAATACGTTTAGTGACCAAGATTGTGTAGTGACTAAAATACGTCTAGTGACTAAGATGGTTTAGTGACTAAAATACGTTTAGTGACCAAGATTGTTTAGTGACTAAAATACGTTTAGTGACCAAGATTGTTTAGTGACTAAAATATGTTTAGTAACCAAGATTGTTTAGTGACCAAGATTGCTTAGTGACTAAAATATGTTTAGTGACCAAGATTTTTTAGTAAGACGAAGATACATTTGGTGACTTAGCAGGGGTGCCCGGGTTCATGGAGTGAAGATTGTCTAGTGACTTAAATATGTTTAGTGACCAAGATTTGTTTAGTAAGACCATGATTTTTTGGTGACTTAGCAGGGATGCCCGGGTTCATGGAGTGAGGATTGTCGAGTTCTTGACGCAGATGCGTCTGCCTACCTACAGTGTGGCGGGCCGGATTTGAAGAGAATGGTTAAGGGATATACCATTCTCCCTCAACCATTCTTATATCTCCAGCAGGACTTTCTCGACCCATCGAATTGCACCGCAGTGGGAGGAATAAATTTGAATGTCTGTCACTCCTGGACACACTGACCCCCAGTTCCTACCCATCCCTCAAACCCTTTTCCTTCCCAGATCTTCCTCTCCTTCCCTTCCTTAAAAAATCGATCCATACAGCATCCCCAAAGATGGACCCTGAGGTAAATAATTTCCATTTAAAAACCTTAAAAACAGATGCACCTATTTCTTAGCAACGACAACCGAAATTATACATCTTTTATTTCCGTTTTACTATCTTTCTTTTTGGTAACAAATAGATATGAGGATATCCCCATTGGGTACAGTATCGTTTAACAGTATTGTATTTAAATTGGTTAACATAATATTTTTCAACTTTGTCGGTAGTTTCTTGCGATAAACTGTCAGCAAACCAACTGCAAAAGTGCAGACGTATCGAATGGAGAGATCAACGAACCTTTATAAAAAAGACATCAACGCGCGGTTAGTTACGAAACCCGAATCATGACGAAAAGGATAAATAATCGTTTGAAAGAAACAATTCATTAATTTGTTTTTCAGCGTGGCGAATTCAACTTCGTCGAATTATATCAGATACCTATTATGACCAAATAATATTTAAAGATTCAATTATTGACTAAGCGTTGTCCTGTTATAACCCGATCGTTTTGCATTCCGTCTGTCTGTAAATTTGTTTGTAGATACCGTTTCCGTTTCAAGATGGTCGCTGTTTTCAAATATGAAATCTTCGTGTTTATTTGGACTTTCTTATTCGATATTATGATAAGCTGCCTGAAAAAATTATAAAAAATAATTATCATTGACATAGTGACGTTTCTTTTATGAATAATTTATGAAACAAAAAGTTACATAAAATATATGTTTTATAATTAAGTAGGTAGATCTTTATGTTGGTACCTTCTTACAAATCATATGATTTCAGAGGATATTTGGTTATGAATTTATTAAAAAAGAGAAAAAATGAAACATACTTTTTTTGGACACGAGGTCTACTGTTCACAGAACTACTAGTTACTAGAAAAATAAGTTTTGAGATATTTTGAAATGTAGTGGCATGACGAATAGCTTCGTATCTCGTATCAAGAATTGGTTTTTTACGTGAATACCCCACAAAATTTCATCAAATTACAATAGGCGATTTAAAATAGCATATAGAATTTAGTAATATACAGCAGTATAGGTATTACATAGATACGGTTATATAGGTATAGCTTAGATACAGTAATATAGGTATAGCTTAGATACAGTAATATAGGTATAGCTTAGATCTTTTATTGAATCTTGGATTATCCAATCTTTTTACAAAGATTTGGCTGTTGGTCTGGAGGGCAATCAAAGAGAGAGATTAGGTAATACGAACCCATGCGTTTAGAATACAAAACAAACACTACAATTTCTTATTTTAATCGCTAGGCCATCGGGTGACTATTAATGGGTGTATTAACAGCGATAAATTAAAAGTTTTGTTGCGCGTTTCCATTCCGATGTTGAAATAATTTGCACTGATTTTTATCAAGTTTCACTAAGCTAAAAATCGACTTGCTGATGAAAACGGAGAAATCAATTCTGTATTTTTGTAAGGTTGAAGCTAAAACCTTACGTATTACGAATTTCATCGTAGAAAAATCTAAAAAAATACAGTGTGTGGCAAGCCTACGCACGACGGAAGTGAAACTTTTAGTATTCTTCACTCTCTCTTTTCATTTCATATTATTATTATTCAGAATGCTGTACATTATAGTTTTAAAAAGCATAAATTTATTTATAGGCGTGTTGTTAACAAATGAACGTTTAACTATATTCCTAATATTGACATATTTATAAGTAGCATGTGATAAAAAAAATTAAAAGTTATACAAATATGGGATTCGAACCCGGGTCCTGCATAACGAGTGTCGAACGCTCTGCCTCTAGACCGCGAGGAGAGGTATCTCGCGCGACAAGAACCGTGTATACAACGTGTACTCCTATCACATAACGTCTCGTTAACGCTTTACATAGGGTCGAATCGAAGATATATCGGCAGTGTGAAGTCATATCTGTCGTTTTTCAAAATATTTCCGTATATTTGTCCGTTTTGGAAAAGATCTATCGTGTTTTAACAGTCTATACCCGTATGGAGTCTGAATTTGAAAAACATTTCTAAATTTTGAAAAACTCACTTACGGCTGTGTTTTTTACTAAAAAAACTTGTCACGCACGTCTGCGAGGGTAATTAGTCGCGTTATCGGCCTTGATTAGTAATTTTAATGATTCAAAATAAAAATAATTAATCAAAATACCGAGCGACTCTACCAGCTCGATTTGTAAGCTATATTTCGACCAAAATATCATATAGTCAAAATATCTAAAAGTCGCAACACGAGAGCATTTTATCACTTTTCCTCGTATTAAAAAAATCACAAAAATAAAAAATAAATTAGTTAAAGCGGAGATCGAACCTCGGTTCTTCACGACGAGAGTCGGGCGCTCTGCCTCTAGACCGCGAAGCTGAGTTTGGAGAGTGACCTAAACTAGGTATATAATATTAGCTAGGCTCCTATAGCGAAATGATCACGGTTTTTCGTGACGGTCATGAGTCGGTTTTACTCCGGTTCTCGAAAATACATAACGAGCGTAAAGAAGTTTCACTTCAAAAATGGAGGAAATTTCAAGTGAAATTGACAAGATTTACAATAATAATTATTGGTCATTTCCAGATTTACAATACGAAATGATGAACATTACAAGATTTTACAATACGAAATAATGAACATTAAAAGATTTTACAATATGAAACACTGAACATTACCAGATTTACAATACGAAATAATGAACATTACAAGATTTTACACGACACACATATGAAATTTTTGTTACAAATAAAACATGTGTAAAACTGGTAGTTTTTACATAAAGTCTCCGGTAAACGAGCACGTTTTTATGGAAATTTCTTTTCAGAAAAGTATTGCCGTCAAGATTTCCATATTTTCGGTCAAGATTGTCGTATATTGCCTATTCCTGTCGATATATTGCTCCGTTTTGCCGGCATGTTCGCTCGGCTACCGATTTTAAGACAATATTGCCCAGCAAAATATATTTCCTTCGCTACCAAAACTTTTTTTTAATTTCAACTCAATAAAAGTTTGGTGTCTATTGTAGGAGATCGTTGTGTATTTGTCCTGCGGGTACTTTTACACTGAGGCAATCTTATGCTGTGAATTTGTCCTACGGGTACTTTTACACTGCGGCAATCTTATGCTGTGAATTTGTCCTAAGAGTACTTTTACACTGAGGCAATCTTATGCTGTGAATTTGTCCTACGGGTACTTTTACACTTCGGAAATCTTATGCTGTAAATTTATCCTACGGGTACTTTTACACTGCGGCAATCTTATGCTGTGAATTTGTCCTACGGGTACTTTTACACTGCGGCAATCTTATGCTGTGAATTTGTCCTACGGGTACTTTTACACTGCGGCAATCTTATGCTGTGAATTTGTCCTACGGGTACTTTTACACTGCGGCAATCTTATGCGGTGAATTTGTCCTACGGGTACTTTTACACTGCGGCAATTTTATGGTGTGAATTTGTCTTACGAGTACTTTTACATTGCGGCAATCTTATGCTGTGAATTTGTCCTACGGGTAGTTTTACACTGCGGCAATCTTATGCTGTGAAATTGTCCTACGGGTACTTTTACACTGCTGCAATCTTGACGGGACACGGCAATATTGACGGCCAACACTTTTCCCTGAAAGACTATTGACGGACAAGACAAGTGTAGGTATGGCAATAATAGGCAATTTATCTTGCTCGAATCAGTATTCGAACACACGTACGAAAATGAAGTCAAGAAACTATTTTTATTTAAATAAAAAATGCATGAAACTGACGAATTTCTGTTCAATACACTGTTGTTTAGAATTTCAAATTGTATACATTCGCTTCCAAATAAACAACGACCAGAGAAACACTGTGTGAAGCAATATCGTATAATATCACATTATCTTACTGCCTGGTGCGTGCAGTCGACAATGCAGAAAATGCGAGAAAAAATGCATTCCCGCGCGCTCTTTGGGCAGCGGAAAAAGTTGTACTTTCTCAAACTTTTTCTACAGAACACCGAGCACTGCAAATGCACGCATCAAGATAACACATATATATTAAACCATGGCTACAATTAAACCATGGCTACAATTAAACCATGGCTACAATTAAACCATGGCTACAATTAAACCATGGCTACAATTAAACCATGGCTACAATTAAACCATGGCTACAATTAAACCATGGCTACAATTCAACATGATCAAAGCAGACTGAAAAATATGAAGAGTAGATTTCACATAGATAGGAGGACGCTAGAAAGTATAGAACATAGAAAAATAAAATCAATATAGCATTTATCTACCCTCTCTCTTTAAAATGATATTATTAATGACGACACACTACGCCAAATGTAATGTGTGCCATATGCAGCTCGTGCTAATGTGGTGTAGAGGCTGAGTATTATTGTAGCGGGTGAGGGTCGTACACAATAATGATACTTGATCTTGTACTGATATTTATTGGGGAGCTGCTTGTAACAAAAGAGGGCGCACAACTAACGTGCATCGCCTTTTATAGATCTTGCAAGCATTCCATCTCGCTTGCACTCATCCACATTCGTCTGTACATCACAGTGTATAAATATATTTTCAAAACAACCTACAAAATTTACTTTTAAAAAAATGTTATTAACCTTGACTTTGCATTTGTTGAAAACGCGTAAAAAAGTCAATAGATGTCACGTATTAAAATAAAAATGGACATATTATTTATCAAAGACACTATCTAAAATCAATTTAAATTGGGTAAAATCTTGCAATTGTACATACAGATGAAGATAATGTTAGAAGCTCTTAGTCAAAGAAGGATTAGCAATGCCCCGGCAAGGCAGAGGTCCTAGGTTCAATTCGCAGATGTGACTGAATTTATGGTCGTTAAAAGTCTGCAATAATTAAATATTACAATTTGACGTTTTATTCAATAAGTTATTCGACAGAAAAATGCAATCAGTGTGTTTTTATGAAGTTCTACCTCGGGGTAAAACCACGCAAACGTTCCGAGAACGCTGTGGACTAAAAGAAGCAAATAAGATAAAAATGATACCTACGTAACGGAGAGATATGTATGTGGGAACCGACTGCATTGTTTGAGGAGAACATTATAATGCCCGATTCTTGATGCATGTCCCCATTGTTGCTACGCGAGGGAACTGTTTACGCCACACCAACGTCAGAAGAACAACATACAAATACCTTCTACTGGAGTGGTAGATGTTCTCAGATTCTTAGAATATATATATGTATATTATATGTACATATACGTACCTTCTACTGGAGTGATAGATTTTAGATGTTTTCAGCTACGTAGAATCGCCCTGGTGAAAGACCACCATTCTGGATCGAAACGTTACTTCAAATGGCTTTAGAAGTGTTTTGTGACAAGATATGAATAGCTAGGTGCTCCACAACCTTCCTCTTTCTCTTCCACTCCTCCTTCTCTACATGACTCCCTTCTTCCTCACTATTGGGATGCCATAGTCGAAATGGCTACGGGATCAGAAGGACTATTTCAATCACAAATGAGGTAATATTTTGTGCTGTTGAAGGGAGTGGATGGGGGAAGGAGATGGGGGAAGGAGATGTGTACAGGACGGTTGGGAAGTACCTAACCATTCACTATATTCATAATGGTGAGCTTTCATAGGTTGTTTCATAGAACAATTCGTCAAGTTTTAACGTCCATTTTCGGGTTCCATGAATGTCCTGTTCAAGTTCTGTTATTATATCATTATAGACTAGTTACTTTGACAGAACTGAAATAATTAAAGAAGTTGAGAAGAATTTTTACAGAACTTGAAAATTAACTTTTAAATTTGAAAAATTGTTCAAATTCTTTGAAACTATCCGTCCTAAGGGTTTCGACCACTCTTAATGTTAGACTAGCAGAAGTCGCATTTTACTTTAAAAAAAAAATGAATCCATTATTAACGATTTTTTTAGGAGCTTTTATATAGGAACGGTGAAAAATTCTATATTATGTTGCCTTAGTATTTGTTTAGCGATTAATTGAAGACGTCCACTAACTCGGCATAATTATTTCTCTTCTTTAATATTCTGGTCAATGAGGAATACAAATGGCAATTAGTCCCAGAATTTCTGCCCGAAAATCAATGCGAGAAAATGCAGTGATAATTAATAATCCGTCTCTCTGACAACTTAAACGAGCAATTTAAAATAGTTTAACAAAATTGATGGAATTTTAAAGCGTAAGAATTCATTTATTCCATAGATTTTCGATTGAATCATAGTTTTATTTTACTCTTGCAAAAAATTGATCGCTAGTGCGAAGGGTCATTAATAAATAATTCCCCAATAACAGCCCACTTTTCTTCCTCGGTTCAAATTACGCAGCTTATTGATTTTATTCCATTTTTAGAATTTACAAAACATGTGATTTTAATTTACTTAGCCTACGTATAAGTAGGTACCTTTCCACCAGAGTTCTTTTACTTTAATAATTTACGAAAAGGAATTATCGATTGAATCGTAATAATTCATAAAGTTACTTCGAAGGTCGATGGTTTTAAAAGAAAGAATAATTGTGATTGTTGGAAATTTTTGACCGACATCAGCAGAAGTAAATCAAAATTGAGATTAGTTCGAATTTACACTTATATCTAAAAAATTATTAGCCTGAAACACAAATATAAATTGAAAAAATCTTCCGAAAAAAAAAAAATGCCGCCGACGGGAATTGAACCCGCACCTACTGATTTTTTCATTTTATATTCGTGTTTCAGGTTAATAATTATTACTTTTAATATTTTGTTATCCTTTGTGCTTTAAATAATGATAATATTTGGCTAATTTACATGGGGCCGTTTTCGTGAAAAATCACCTCTAGGGCGCTGTACAAATCATCATCATCATCAATTTCGTCTCTACAACCCCTGGTGGGTCTTGGCCTCCTCAAGAGCCTCTCACTCATCTCGGTCCCGCGCCAGCTCTCTCCAGTTTCGAAGCTCCAAAGGCAGACAAATATATTTCTTAAATAATTAATACTAGAACTACTGACTTAAAACTAGTGACTTACGACTAAGGCCTATAACTTCTATCCTTATGACATATATATTTATATGTAGAAACTTACAATTAACATTAACAATCTAATTTTACTAGCGCCAGAAGAAATTGTATAATATTATTGTGTTTTTATAATTAATTATAGAACGCGGATGCAAAATGCGCCCAAAGGGTTAGGTACTATTTTTGCGGAACGATGGAAAAAATATAAATTTAATTTTATTAAGGCGAAGCTTAATGCTAAATCACTATTTCGATTAATCTTTATAAAGAGTTGGTGTGCATTATAAATACAAAAAAAATATGCTTTAGATAAATTGAAGGTTTTCCTATCGTTTCGCTTAAGTAGAATACAAAAAAAAATAATTAGTCAGTAAAAAATATAAATGTACACTACTAAAAAATTATTTTTTTCAATAGAAATGTATCAAGCATAAAGGAAATAACTTTTAAAAAATACAGTATTATAGCTAAGTTTATCTGTGACAGTATCACTTGATTAACTTTTTTGCTTTCTTATAAAATTATTTACAAAATAAATAAAAACCAGTTTTGTGCTTGAAATCGAACGTTTCTAGACTCCGTCTGTCAAGCGATTTTAATGCCTATTACCTACAATATAAGGTATACCAAGAATATACAAATTTTTGGCTTGTAGCTTCCTCGTAGCGATCCCGAATTTACCTTAGATAGCAAAAACTTCGATTTATCAAAATCATATGTTTTGTATTCGTAATGTAAACCGATTTGTAGTAAAGAGTAGTCGAAAATAGTGATTTCGAATGCTTCGCCATGTACAGGGTTTTCCAATAAGAGGTGTTATTTTGATATTCAATCGTAAAAGATCAATGGTTTCGTTGCTTGTGTGGCACGTAGCGCCGTCTTGTTGAAAGTAAACGTTGTCCAGATCAATACCATCCGATTCAGCCATTAAAAATCATTAATCATCTCTCGATAGCGCAATCCTTTCACCGTAACTGTTGCTCCAGCCTCATTTTTGAAAAAGTAAGGTCCAATGACTCCGCCGGACCATAAACTGCACCAAACAGTCACACGTTGAGGATAGAGAGGCTTTTCAAAAATAACTTTTGGGTTTTCCGAGCCTCAGATGCGACAATTTTGCTTGTTGACGAAGCCACCGAGGTGGAAATGGGCCTCATCACTCAAGATGATTTGCATTTGATTCACTCAAGTGAATTTTAATAATTTCAATGCGTTGTTGAAGCGTGTATCGTTCCATTTTTATTAATAGCGTAGTTTTTACTTGTCAAATGTTAAAAAATGACAGCTTCAAAAGTAACATCTACCGAAATAGCGGGCTATTTGAAATAACACCTCTTATTGGAAAACCCTGTAGTGTCATTTTCAAAAATTGTAACTGCTTGTGTGAAGATTTGTTCAGATAAAGCAATTAGGTTAGGTTACGTACCTGCCTGTTTAAATAATATATTTAACAGAATATAATTTTAATTTCCATTTTAAAAATTCATCATTTCAACTCTAGGAAGGAAAATTGCTTATTTTGTGGAAAATTTTACGACCGCAGCATATTGCTTATTGTGTTATCTAAGAGGAACAAGCCAAACGGCACAGCTCATTAATTTGTTTAGTCGAACATTTCCTGGTTAGATTTGAGCCAACTTAACAGTGTATTGTTGGCATTTACAGTATGGTGCGTTAATTTGGTGACCTCAGTGGCAAGGAGGTAAAGCACTATGCATCGAAACGTAACTTACCTAGTAGGACTTTTGGAAAAGTGATTATTTTCAATGTTACCAAAATCTTGACTGATTGAATCGTGTTGAAGTAGAACTCTCGAATCATGAGCTCTGGCGTTAAAATCTGCATAATTTTTCTGTCTGGAGTTTATAGAAACGCATCAATTTTAACTCGCAGTGCAATTCTATCATGAGCTACGGAGCATATTACTTCTTCAACATTTTTTAAATATTCAATAATAAACAAAAATTACTTAAATTGAATATTGCTATTTTATTAAGATTCTCTTCCAATTATTCGTACTCCTTTTAAAAACGGGACTGCAGGCCTTTTACGAATTAATTTAATGATTTCCTAATAAACTATCAATAAAAGTAACTTCTTTTCAATATTTTATAATAAGCCATATTCTAAAACTTCCGGTAATTGTTTGGTTTTGTTTGTCTCCTTATTGTACCTTTTTAAAATGTCTGCTCAGAAAATTCTAATTTCTGAGCATAAACTGCCTCCTGTTTTGTATTATGTTTTAGTTTTAATATTACTTTTTTGTCCTGTCCTGCTGTTATTGTTATTCTAAGTTTTGTCATCACTTTGTATAAACAGTATATTTAGTGTTATAATTTAGATCTGTATTGGGTAAGGCACACTGTAGGAATAATTTTAAGAACAACTAATACTGAATTACCATTTATTAAGTCTGTTATACGAGTAGTTAAGCGCACTTGAGAAGTGAAATGACACTAAACTGCGCTATATAAATGCCATGTTATTATTATTAATATGTTATGGCGATGTCGGAACACGTGTTCATAAAAAATCTAATATTTTCGCATTTCGTCATTATATAATAACAGGATAAAAGCAGTTATTATGAAAGCAGTAATAGTTTATTAGGAAATATCGGGCTATGATTTTTTAACAGGATTTTAATAAATCAGCAATACTATTTTTCCGTTTACCTATAGCAGGTACTTCTCACACTAATCCGCCATCCCGAAAACAGGGCAAGAAGTGTCCATTTAGTGAAAGGCATTTCGTAAAAATAAACAAACAACACTATTCGATTTCAATAAAAATTTAATTTTTGGTATAAAGACTCCCATTTTGTAAGCATATTCATATAATACATGTTGCAGAATGAAACGAACAATAAACACATTCGACAGCTGTTGCTAGAGTACACAGAGGTAAACCAAATTGTCCTAAAACAACAATAATTAACCCTCGTGACTGGTAGAATGGTCAGCTAAGGTAAGCAAGATGGCAATATAGTAACTGAGTGTGTAAGAGTAGGACAACCCAACCCTTCGGCGTACAAAGTTTGGCCAGTCTAGGCAAGCGGTGGAATTTTGAATTTCTCATTCGAATACCGTCAATTTATAGAAGCTTGATGTTGTTTTCTACTGGAAAAAAACATTTTTTAACTCAATTTTAGAGTTCTATTTTAATTACTAGATTTTTATTTGAATTTGTTTTTTGGATTGACTGACGATTGAACCTTCCTTCCTAAGGGACTGGCTCTTTTTTTATTTTTTGTTTACACGTAGTTCCCGTGAGCACTTGACCGTGGGCCGGTGACCGGATAAATCATGACAATGATAATTCATCACATCTTTAAAAAGTTATATAAAGTCATGGAAAGTGATGAAACAATTTTTTTACTAACTGGGTTAAGTAGGTTAGGTTAGGTTAGGTTTAAATTATATTTTTCATCGATTTTAATGATTTTATATCACTTTTTAAAAGTGTGTTTAATTGTCACTGTGTTGAGTTATCATGGAACCCTTAGGCCATAGGCCCATTGTGCCATCTCCCATTTTACCTCAATCCTTTAACAACAACCCAGTCCCTTTAAAAAAGTTCACCAGGGTTGTTATTGGGTATGTGTCTATGTCTTCTGGTTCTACTGTATGTCTCCCCAGGTATCCGAGCTTAGTTCCCACCAGGGCAAGACATTGGCACCATAGCTGAATTGGAGTCTCTTCATCCTCTTCACATTTCCTGCATCTATTGGTGTTTTCCACTCCCAATATCTGCATGTGTCTCCTGAGATGGCAGTGTCCTGTTAGTAGTCCTACCAGTTCCCTCAGCGAGTTTCTGTCCATATTGAGTAGTTGCTTGGTTCGTCTAGGGTCTGGGTCTAGGTTATGAGTACTTTGACTGGCTCTTAAACTGCTGAGAACTTTTAAAATATCTTTTAAAAATAAATAAAAAATGGTTTGACTTAGGATTGAACGTTCCTCCCCAGGGGCAGTAGCCAACTGCGCTAATAACTGCACCAAATCCAGATTGGGGAGAACCGACATTTATTTCGCATATTACCAATTTCAGTAATATCATTCAACTTCAGAGAAATACGTATGTGTCCGCGTGTGTAAGCGTGATTGCCATTGTTGATAGAATGCATTGTCATCGACAACGCATTCTATCTGCTGAGTTTCAGCTCGATCGGATGTCGGAAAGTGGGTTAATTTCCACTTCCAAGACATGCATTCATTCATTCATTTATTACCGAACAAAAGTTGTCGGAAAATTGAGCAGCGTTGATTGATAATCAACCCGCCAAATTATTCAATATGCACTGGTATTTTTTCATTCAACAATTAATGCTCATTAGATTTCTCACTAGAAAACAACCAACTTTATTTTTTTGAATAATTTGGCGGGTTTGGAATAAGCCGACGTAGCGCATCATTTAAAAAAAATATAATTAAAAATAAGTAAAAAAAAAATGTTTGAATCAATTGATTGGACTGGGCAGAGGAGAATCTGAAAAAATGTTAAAAAACGTCACGTAATAAATAGACATAGACTAATCACACACTATATATATCTTCCATTATTCTAATCATTGCTCATACACAATTGAGACATACACAACAGCTCAAGTTCGACTCTATCATAAGATTGTAACGATTAAACATCACAAATTAAAACATTAATGAGATATATTATAGACATAGACAAATCACACACTTATTTTTACATATTTTTTGGTTCCTTGGAACGGGCAATTTGCCTAGTTAGGAACCAATAATTTCGACCTGATAAGGTACAATAATCTATAATCACTAAAAATATTTTAATTATATCTTGTATCATATTGTACTGTGTGTAAATCTAAAGGAATAAATAAATAAAATATTATACAAATTTTTAAATGTGTTCTTTGAAACATCAAAATGTATTTTCATGAAATTAAGTTAATTGTCTTTCGGGCATCTCTGTTATTTCTGGTACCTTTTTATGTTAAGTCTTTTGAGAGATATCACATATTATATAACAGACATTATCATAATAATTAAAACCTAGATTCTTCCATTGTCATGCCATGATTGAATGACGTAACAAAAGCAACCTGCTTTCTGTCACACAGTGGAGTTAAAATGATTCCAAGAATGTCATAATTCGCTAAAGGGAAAATGTAAGAACGATAACGTTATATAAACATAATTAGCTCGTTAAATCACTGATTTGAATTGTATTAACTATCAAAAAGGAGGGGAAAGAACAAAATACACATAATAGATAACAAAATATGAAACGGAGGCCCCACCACGGGTAAGCCACCCAGTGAGGCCAACATTACTAAATTGTACTAAGAAATGGAAAATATAGAACCAAAAAAAAAAAGTCCATTCATTTGCATCACCTCTCCAAAATCTCATAGCCCCACAACGTACCCCAGTAGGGTATTTGCACAAACTATGAGTTTAATGAGTAAAATCAAGAAAGGGACGCTTAGATGGATTGGGCATGTAGAGCAAATGAGAGAAGAAAGGAGTGTAAGAAGAATGTACGATGCAAATGTGAATGGTAGCAGACGTCGGGGCACCCGAGGAAGACATGGCACGATCAAGTGAATCAGATACTTGGTCGGGCCATGTCAAGAGTCAGAATAATAGAAGAGTGAGACGCTGTATTAAAGTTAATGAGGCAAGGAGTGTGTGCGTAACGGGGGAAACCGAGTGATGGTTAGTTAGTTTATGAAAACCGTTCAAAGTGTGTGGAAGATTTGAAGTTTTTATTATTATGATTATAGTAGGTACTAAATACATGTAATTTTAATATTTTCATTCATAATTTCAAAAACGATTAAAAACAGCATATTTCTAAAAGTTTCCAACTGGCTACAACCTCATTATGACAAAGAAAACGCCATTGTTTGGTAAGACGGCTGTAACTAACGTCGCCCGGCGTGAAGTGAACAGCCGAATTCAGATAAGATTTCTTACAATTAAACTCAGTTTTGTAGGATTTAAGTAAGATAAAATATTGTACAAATAAAAAAAACTGAAAAAAAAGAAAAAAAAACGAAAAAAAAAAAAAAAAAAAGAATAAAAACATGTCGTTTAGACGGCAAATAGAAAATGGCACATATATAAAATATCACATACCTATATAAAATATCACATATATAAAATATCACATATAAAATATCACATCTATAAAATATTTCTCATTTACAAAATATCACATACACCTATAAAATATCATTATTGCTGATGCCATAGTAACTCTAGCTGCGAACAGTTGGCAATCTGTGCATTGTTACATAAAAAGAGACAAGATCTAATTGCCAGGATTATTTTATAACGACAGCCAGATAGTCTAACGACCCACATCCATCGCCAGGGACATGTTGTATGCTGTTGATCCATAGAGATTTAACATTATAAAGGTGTCTTCACGTCTGCCAAAAGGGAAATTGATAGCTTGGTACCTACATACACAAAAATATCTGGTTATGTTGAATTCGCAAACTTGATTTGGTTAATCGCAAGTTAGTCATGTATTATTACATTATTCGGGTCGTTGCTCTCGCTAACAACTACTTTGGTGTTGTGACACTTCGAACAGCCAGCTTTAATGAAGGTTGAACACTCTCAGCCCAATTATTTTTTCTGTCATTTTTAACATAAATAAATTTCCTCACTCATTCGAATGAGAATTTTGCGTCGTTCCGTTCCTTCTTGCCTTTTTAAAATTCGCTTGTTTGACTCCCCGGATTGTACATTCTGTGGTCTACACGGAGAAAAATGAGTATTGCTGATTCATTAAAAATTTCTTCAAATTATTGGTAATCCGGTTAAAATCCGTTTCCTTACAAACTTTTAGTAAATTTGTAATATATCTGAACACGTGTTTATGCACCAGCATTTGCCTCTATAATATGCAATGACGAAATGCGAAAATATTTGAATTTTTATTAATACGTTTACTAGGAAACCTATCAATTTATTCGTTAAGGGCCTACAATTCTGTTTTTAGCCGGATTGCGAAAAATTTTAAGAGATTCTTTTAAGTAATTTTTCTCCGTGTAGAAGTGGGAACTCTAAACAAATATCCTATCTTCTATCAATCCTTATCTAAAATTGCCTCCCATCCATTCAACATCTCATCTCTTCTATGCCTGAACTCGACGCCAATCTTCCAAATAATTTTGAAATTTTCACATTCAATACGTAAAATCACCTTCCTTCTGTTAATAATTTGAAACGATGGACTAGAACACCCTTGAAGAGTGAAAACCAGAAACATTTTGAAAACAAAACAAAAAATTAAGACATTGACCTAACCATATATGTACATATTTTTTAAATTACCTATTTCTAAGATAATATTTAAATTACATATTTTACACGAGTAACATTTTTCAATATGCAATTTTGTGCAAAGTTATAATACTTTCATAATGTAATACTTGTGCTTATAATTAGGAAAGTAACAAATACAGAAAAGCCAAATAAAAATATATCAACTAAGGAAAGATAAGTATACAGAAATACGAATAAAGAATACAAAAGTATGTGAATAATTAGAGTTTTAAATATTATTTATATGCATGTTTCGTGACGCTGAATTGTTTTAACGTTTTTTTTCCGCTCCAACCAATAAATAGGCTAGGATTCAAATTTTACTGGTTTGAATCTGCGCAGTGTTGCTTTGAGTTGAATCGAGCCGCCCGCGCCTGTGCCGTAACGAAAACGTCATTTAATGACAGTTGACAAGAACACCATACCGAAAACAGAACCGATGTGTTAATTCGAATTTTAGCCGGAGTTATAATTAGTTCAATCTTATCCGAGTGCCTGTGAATTCCTCCACCATACGAGCGCTCACCAAAAGAACCATATCATCGAACATCACAACCAACTCTTCCGTAAGTCACATTTGCGAATACCTATCCTTTTGGTTTAGCGAACTTAGCGTTCGTTTACATAGGCACATAACAATTATAATCTAACCCATGTGTTGATAGTCTTCGCGATTATCGCACAATGCATGATCTTTAAAAAATATCTTGAAATAAATCTTATGTGCATAGTTCCGATAAAGAGAAATAAAGCTAAAAATAGTATGATTTACATTTCAACATAGTACCTATATATGTAGAAGAATTAATTTTCAATGGAGGGCACCAAGAGTGCGATTTTCAAGCAGAGAGTAATTATTTAAGATCGGGGAAGTGATCAGATACGAATCCTGGATAAAATTTAAGCTTCCTAATTCCACGGCTAGTCTCAATCTATGATTGAAGTAGTTCAATTATGTTTCTCTATTAAAATCTTAAAATGTGGAATATTGTATAAATGAATGCTAATATATGAAATAAGGTCCATAATATAATATGTACGTTAAGCTAGATTTAAAACACATCGTGACCAATGACATTCATGAAGTACACTGACAAACCATTTAAAAAAGAGGAAAGAGAAAAACAGATTTTGATTACCAGAAGAGGGCAACTGTAATTTTTTAAACTTTTTACAATTCGATACAAAGTTGAAACGCACACAGAATCTCCGTTTAAGAGGAAACTTTCAAATGCGCTAAATTTCATGTTAATGTTACATTTGAATTTCTGTCAAAGGTCGGCGTATCAACGTACACGGTGTTCACATATCACCCCAGCTGACTGTCACAACTTTCCTTTGCGCTTATCCTTAATAGCAAGTCAGGTACTGGCTCTAATATTATTTTATTATTATGAACACACCGAACTTAGTCTAACAATAATAATTGAGGTACATACTCAGTTCCATAGATGGCGGGTGAACCTCATAACGGTCGCCATCTTGCTCTACTTTCGCGCCTGTTTTGAATTTGGAATTATGCATTACGCATCGTACACAATGTCCTGTTGCAGAAACTTCCACGGTAAGTACCGCGAATCTTGTAAACATATTCCTATTACTTTCAAAGATCTATTCACGATAACAGACAACTAGTATTTACATTCATACAACCATCCAGAATAATAATAATAACCTTGCTTGAAATGGATTTGGCCGCGGTTGGTGACCAGATCTGAATAATCAGGTGGTTCTTCCCCACCTGGCTCCAGACGGGAGAGGCTTCGGATCAGTTGGGGCTCTTCTGCGGTATTCACATATACTGTTCTGGAATGTTGTGGAATACTCGAATACTCTCGAAAGTTCTGGACTGTTTTAGAAATTTCTAGAGGGCGAAACTTCCACCCCTTATATCGTAAAACCCTTCAGGTAAAAACGGCAACCTTCTTCATGGATGTGGATAGAGGGCTACCGCACCATATAACTCCGTTGGTCGTACGGGGACTCGTTTCTGAGTTTTAGCGGCATGCTCATTGTACACTTACTTTTATAATATATATTGATTAGTAATTTGTGAAATATTTATTTAGAACAGGTAACTAAAATTAAATACTTAGGTATTATTTTTGACAAAACATTTTTGAAAGTGGAAACAACATATAACCACTACAGCAAACAAACTTAGAAAATTCATTTACTTTTTTAGACAAACTCGCAACTTTCTCAACCTAAGCCAGCTCAAAACAATCTACTATGCACTTTGTCAATTTTTAATAGAATATGGTATCATAGCATGGGGAGGAGCAAACGCTGCCGCCATTGATCCAATATCTAAAGCTCAGAAACTTATAATAAAGATTATCCTCAAACTACCAATCACAAGCAGTTCGGATGAAATCTTTAGGAAAATCTGTGTTATGGACATTAGGCAACTTTATTCCAAAAACATACTAACATACCTCTTCAAACACAAAACTACTTTTGACAATATCCAAACTACTCGTGATACTAGAACCAAAGGACATAATTTCTTACAAATCCCTTTCGCTAAAACAACTTTTGGCCAGAGAAATTTTAGATATTTTGCAACAAGGCTATATAATGCTCTCCCACTAGCCATTAGACTGAACGATTTTTTTTTGAAATATAAAACAGACATCAAGTCTTGGATCATCAGCCAAGACAGATCCATGATCAAAAATTTTATAAAAATCCCTACATAAGTATGTACTCCAACTAGATGCTGATTAAAAAAATTATCATTTATTATTATTATTTATTATTTTGTATCTTTTTCACAATGTCATTTAATGTAATGAAATATTTTATGTATCAAAAAATATGTAAACATTAATTCATGTATCAAATACGTCTGTCTCGACACAGGTTTATCCTAGTGAGACAGACATCGAAAAAAAAACCTGTAAAAAAAACTTTATATTGATAATAAAAAAAAAACTTTATATTGATAATAAAAAATTAAAAAAAAAAACACACACAAATAAATCAACTAAAATCCGCACGGTGGCATTTGGACCCGCAACCTCCAGCTTGCTAATCGAGAGCCTTACCCCTCGACTAAAGGGTCTGCCCTAGTTTTATACTATATTTCGATGGAAGAACCTTACCTATATGATTGCACTCAAATTGCAATACAGAAGGACTTTGGAATTCTAATTATAAGCTACAAAACGATGTACAAGGTATGAATTCCAAAAATGCATTTCTGTGTGCAATAATAACGGTGCGCGCTCATTGGGTATAATCACACCATTGTTATGCAATTTGAACTCCTACTTTTTTAATTTCGTTTTGTCACGATCTGTGCCCAATCTATTCTGGATTTGCACGGTCAATAAATTGACGGCCTCTAAAGTTATCATAAAACACAATAATAATGTTTAAATTTTAATAAACTTATGTACTCAACATTTATAATTATATATTTTTATGCCATTCGCAATGAGATTTTCGTCATACCTACTAACCAGGCCGCGAAATTATTAGAGTTGACCAAAGCAAAACAACTACTGCCTTGCCAAACGTCACTGAGAAACAGCATTTTGTCATGTTTATGACTGCTTATTGTTTTTGACGAGAAAGGGACAACAAAAAGTTTTATTTTATTTTATAGCAAGCACATACATTTGAAAAATCATGCGCAGTCTGAATTCTCGACAAATCAATTCCAACTTTGGAAATGACAATCATTTTCTGAATTCGAAGCAAATCCGAGTTCTAGAGCTCACTGAACCGGAGTTACTGACACAACCACAACCATTGGTATTTTAAATTACATCAGAATTTTCCTTCGGTGAAACATTATAAATTTCAATTAGAGTAACTAACGTTGATTGTGAAGAATGCATAAGTACTTAAGTTTTATTAATTTAAATTAAATATGAGAGGAAAATTTAAAGGTAGGGATATACGTGTATAATGTCTTTTAAGAAATCATTAGTAGGTATTATATTTTATCAAGATAAATAATTTTAAAAAATACAACATATCTTGTCACATTGAGAGACTGTCCTTGTGACTTGTTCCATTGTTCGAAAAAAACCCTATTTTATATTTTTATTTTTCCCAACAAGAAAACAATGACAAGTTACTTTTTAATCAATTGACAAATCTTGTTGTTATTTTCAGCGGAAACTTTTAAGGACCACACAACTTAGGTGAATATGTTGTAAATTTACGTTGAACTTGAAATTGGCCTCAGATCATTTTAATTCCAAAGTACAGAGTTAATTTGAACACGAACATTCTTTAGATTAGACGCGTGGTCGGGAAACACATTAGTTAAGAAAGTCAAATATCAGCAGTAAAACGGAATCAAATTTCCTTTGATACAACTTTTATTACAATAACCCTGTTTTTACAAGTCGGCTAAAAATGTTACACTGAATATTTATTTTTTTCCGATTTTAATGTCCGAGTTAAATCTTCCCCATAGGAAAAACTAAACCCTCCACACACTTTTCCACATATGATCATCTAGTCTATCAACATTATGCAAGTGCATTATATAAGCAAAATAAATACAAAACAATACAAGAACAACACGTCAACTCACCAGAGATCAAATGGGAAAATAATTCACCGACTCCAGATATTTTCATATTAGAGGGCTCGGCTCGGTAGAACTCCTAACAGGGACTATAAATCCTACTGATCCATCAGCATAAATATTTTAAAAAATCTTTCGTTATCCTACATGTATTTAAAATGACTGATTTTTTCATTTTTATATATGAATTTTTTGATAGATATAATACGCCTAAATTTTTAATGAGAGAGCTAGGTAAAATGCCAGTAGCCGAAATAACGAATAGTCATATTTTTATAGTCTGAGAATGCCAAATTCTTTTATCTCATTTATTTTGAAACATCATATATATAATAAATAATAATAATATTTGGATGATTTGTATAGCCTCCCTTTTTGTGAAAAATCACCTGAGGGGCGCTGTACAAATATATGATACATTTCTACAATCACAACTATTATTAATAACTATAGCCTAGTCAAACTATTATCAATTGATGGCTAACAGATTGCATCAACCGCTTCATCGATCACAAATACAAAGCTATATGTACAATGCATTTGATTGATGAACGTGATGCTAGAATGTACATATGTTATTATTATTATTTATTTAAGTTTTATACAGGCAGATAATAAATATACAGTTCCATACTAATAATGAACCTGGTAGGTCACTTGAGATTAACACTGTTTATTGTTTATTGGAGAAATTTAGATACGGTTCAAACGCACAGGACATAATTAGAAAAATGGACATTGGCGGTACCACAGTACAAGGTTTTGATCAGAATTCATTTTCTTAATTGTGATCCGTCCCTCGGTATAAGACAGATTTCGAATAATATAAATTTAATAAGAAAAGTGTGATTAGGATGTATTATAGGCTATACAAGAATACAGCTCTCAGGAATGGTTTATTTAATTTAAGGGTAGAACAGCTTAAAAATGTAAGTTTTGTTGGACTTGTTATGGATCTTAATTCCGGAGGAAGTTTATTCCAAGCCTCCGGCCCAGATGCTCCGAAATCATAAAGCTATATATGTATCATAATACAGGATTTTCCAATAAGAGGTGTTATTTTGAATAGACCGCTATTTCGGTAGATGTTACTTTTGAAGGTGTCATTTTTTGACAATTGACAAGTAAAAACAACGCCATTAATAAAAATGGAACAATACGCGCTTCAACAACGCATTGAAATTATTAAAATTCACTTGAGTCAATCAAATGCAAATCATCTTGAGTGATGAGGCCCATTTCCACCTCGGTGGCTTCGTCAACAAGCAAAATAGTCGCATCTGAGGCTCGGAAAACCCAAAAATTATTGTTGAAAAGCCTTTCTATCCTCAACTTGTGACTGTTTGGTGCGATTTATGGTCCGGCGGAGTCATTAGACCTTACTTTTTCGAAAATGAGGCTGGAGCAACAGTTACGGTGAATGGATTGCGCTATCGAGAGATGATTAATGATTTTTTATGGCCGAAATTGGATGGTATTGATCTGGACAACGTTTACTTTCAACAAAACGGCGCTACATCCCACACAAGCAACGAAACCATTGATCTTTTACGATTGAATATCAAAATAACACCTCTTATTGGAAAACTCTGTATATAGTAATAATGATGATAAAATAAATAAAAAAAAACTATCAAAATAACTAACTGACGTTTTTAATTACAAATGTAAGTACTTACGGGCACTTATATCGCTGATTTAATAAATAACGACAATTTTACAAATCATCAATTTCAGCGAGTACAAAATCCTGGATGGAGCTATTCTAGAACAATTTGAAGCCGCGGGGTAGGGGTAAAGATGCATACAAAATGCCAAAACCTATTTTTTTTAATGACATATCCCATTCCAATTTATTTATTATGTATATTGAAATGGTCAAATAAATAGTTTTCGAAATACGTTATTCGTCGAAGTAGCCAAAGAGCCGCGCGTGACTCGCCAGCTGAAGTTTGCGACCACTGGATTAGACTGAGTATAGAATGCACACAGTGCAATAGTGCATTATTTCACAAGCACGATGTGTTGTAGATGATTCAATCTTCTAGGTGCAATCACGTCCATACTAATTACTGTGGCACCTTCGTCACGGTGGCTATAGTTAACTGGTTATGAAAATTGCTCATACATTATTATTTACTAATAATCTATTTCTAAAACTACTGGGTTTTCCAATAAGAGGTGTTATTTTGATATTCAATCGTAAAAGATCAATGGTTTGTTGCTTGTGTGGCACGTAGCGCCGTCTTGTTGAAAGTAAACGTTATCCAGATCAATACCATCCAATTCCGGCCATAAATAAATTAATTCGTATCATGCTTTCATGTATTTACCCCAATCTTGTGGTGGCTGTCTAGATAGTAGCCACGCCACTGCTCAAGATTTTCTTCAAATTTCCATTAAAATAAGTATTATTTAGTTATGAATAACTTTTAAATGTCGCTAAACAAAGCATTCAAAAAATGTCTCAATAAAATTAGAATTTTCAACGTCCATCGAGAATACAATATGTTGGATCCTACTAAATGTAGATTTTTGTCCAGTCCAATGTCCATAAAACAGCGTCATGTTATAACTAATCAACCATTCATATTGCTAATAACGATATTACTAATGCATAAACAAAAACCATTCACAATCCGTTTTTGTTACACATTATACAAAGATTGTACACTGTTTATTTAGAATTATTACTAATAAACATGTCTCGCAACATTGCCTTTTTCATGCGCTACTTTTACGCATGCACGTCAGTTTCCTCGCGATTGACTGCATTGGTTTGTCATGTGTGATTACAGTAATGTTTTTAATAATAATATCTATTCTAATAACCAATTCATTTTAACATTAGTATATTTCAGTATATTTACCATCATTTGTGCTATTTTTGTCAGATTTAATCCATTAATAATGTAATATTGTGAATGACATAGTTTCATCTTATCGGAAAAAGCGAGGTTATAACCTAATTTTTAATTGACTTTTACTGCGTGAATTTAATAAAACTTCCATCGAAGTGATGTTGTTTAATAACATAAATGCAATTCGCATGTGAGATAAATATAAATAAAAAAACACCGTTTATATTGATGATAAAATGGATCCAAGATGTCTGATTTTTTTTGGGTATTCTCTGAGAATTATTATTAAAATTTTGAATCATTTTTAATTGTATGAAAGAGATAAAAAGTGAAATCACAGTTATCTTGCTAAATTCTTAAATAAAATTAATGCGTTCTCTGAATTTTTAATTTTTTTCAACTTTTTCCATGTTTGAAATTTTTAAACGTTTAAATATTTTTCAAATACAGAAATCTAAAATGTGATTTTATCTAGTTTCTAAAATATTATTTGTTTGAACGACATCTTTAAAATGAAGAAATATATGGAATATTTAGGACGGGTTGTTTCGGAGAATTTGAACAATTCATCAAATTTCAACGTTCATTTTCGGGTTCTGTGAAAGACTTATTCAAGTTCTGTTTTTATATCATTGTAGGCTAGTTGCTTGACAAAACTGAAATAAAAACAGAACTTGAAAAAATCTTTCACAGAACTTGAAAATGAACGTTGAAATTTGATGAATTGTTCAGATTCTCCGAAACAACCCGTCCTTAAAATTCCGAAATTATTATTATTTCAAGTTTACACAACAGATAAAGAACCCCCTTTGACTGGATAAGCAATATATTGAGTGGCTGAGCCGCTATCAATAATAACCCTTACGTAAACGACGATAAGGTTTAAATTCCCGCTTAACACCATCCGCCTGTTTTGATTTATGCAAGAAAAAAACATGGACCAAAAGTGCCTTTTATTTTATTTTGTGGATGTTCAGACATAAATATTTAATTTTTTTTTCGATCATTTTATAAATAACTTAATTTGCCACATTATACAATAAAACCATAACCGAAAACGGGTTCGTAAGTAGGAGATTTTGTAACTTTAAAGCAATTTCATATGCCTATACATTATTTTTTTCTGGGCTTATAAAAAGACTTTTATAAAAAATACTCGATTATTTCAAAGGCCAAGATGTATTCTACTCGCAGTATTTAATTAAAGCATCTGAAACATTTCTAGGCGACCAAATTTTCAAACCAAAAACATATGATTTTGCATTACTACGTATGGCATCGCCTTAAGGTTTTCACATACACGTAAGTCAAAAATTCAGTTGTGTATATGTTTTACCTCTTATAATATGTGTTAATTTTTCTAATATTAACTCCACACATGTATGTGTACACTGTACACATATAAAAACTTGTTATCAAACTTACATTACAAAATATAAAATTAATGAATACTTCGTGCTTGCTTGTTATCAACAGGGTCCGGCTATGAAACGATGAGATCAAGTTTTGAGTTCCGAGTATGGAATTATGAATATAGTAGCAAGCGAGATCGCAAATAATAATACATAATATTATACAGATACATCGCGGGTATTAGATGCCATTTTTTAGCTTGGATAATATTGGATAATCCCCACAGTCACGGTGTTATTCTGGCCTCTGTTAGGTATTCTGTGTTACTTGTGCAGGGTAGAACTGGTTGGATAGACTACCGGATATTTCCATATTTGGTTATTCGAATTTCCTCTGAGGCAGATATAAACAAAATAGCATGACTCCTTTCAAATACTCCAATGATTTTTCTTTTCGTTTCTATTCGCATTTGGCATTTTTATGTAGCATACACAATTTAAAACTATTCTTTATTCTTATAACTTCCAGTAAACAAATTACTTTTAATCAAGTTATGGCATATTATACGTCTCGTAAGAGGTTAAATTTACATCGCACACTTTTTGTCTACATTAATCGAATTCGCATTACTACTTTACCATACCACTATTTTAATTATTATTAAAATGAAATTTTGGTGATATCTTACAATATGGCTTCTTTAAGATATTTTCCACTGTACCCTAAAAACAAATGAACCTTACAATGTTCCTTAATCACAACGATTATTTTTTTTAATTATTGAAGACAATATTGGCGATTTCTAAACGAAAATCTGAAACAGAAAAATCAGAAAAGGATACGGTCACATCTAGGACTCGAACCCAGGACCCTTGTCTTGCCGGGACACCGCTCTACCACTGAGCTAATGGGACCCTATCCCCCTCGGTCACTTTTAACTGTATCATACTTCGAATAAGAACTACTAACATTGTCTTCATTTTTTCACCGCATACCAATATTGTCTTCAATAATTAAATATTACAATTTGATTTTACTCAATAAAGTTATTCCGAAAAATAAAGATTATTTTTTATTATTCGCCTATTCTTTTAATAATTTTTTTAACCAATGTCTTTAAATATCTATTTTCTTCCTAACCTGTAACTATAAAAAAGATTGTAAATGGAACTTAACTGGTTTATCTTATATTCCGCTAAAATGTAAAAATTATTCACATGTACAACTGTCTGTTTCCTAAATAAACTAAAATAAAAAATATGTATTTGTTGCCCATAGATATTATAAACAAGAGAGATGGGCTATAAACCATTGTATATTAGGATGAAACAGGATCATTATTTGAAAATATACTATTCCAAACTGCATTCGGGAATTTTCGCCAAAATTTGTATATTGTCCATTCCGTTACTTTTACGTTTTATTTATAAGTTTCCGCCAATACTTCTGGTATCGGTGGAAAGAAGAAGTGAACTTAAAGTCGACTTTTTTGTTTTATTTGTATTCTTCAGTCTAGAAATTCTGAGACTAACTACCATAATATTTTATGTACTCCTCATTGTCCAGAATACTAATGGAGTGTAATAATATAAATTCTTCAGTGAATATCTTCAATTTAACACTTATTAAAAAGAAGACTGTTGCTGGGGGACTTCAGTTACGCATAAAAAAATAATGGTTTAGTAGTAGATAATATAACTGTGTATAATTTTATTAACTACTCCTATATAAAAACCCTCAAAAAGGTCTAAAATGTGGTCACGTAATGGAACTAAATAAAGAAATGAATGAATTTGCATGTTAAAAACATATAACTTCACAATCATGGGACATGACAAAAACGCAATGTGCAAACTTTTGCAAAAATGTTCATGTATAAAAATTTCCATGTATAAAAATTTCCATGTATAAAAATGTCCATGTATAAAAATTTTCATGTATATTCAACACGAATAACTTTTACTGATTTTACCGCTTCAATAGTCCGTGCATTTTGACACTCTTCCATGCCATATCTTCCTTTGTTTCTATTATCAATGGTAGCACCGGTGTGTTGGATTACCGGGTATTTCCAAGTATGAGTTGACGTTGGAAACACATTTCTAGTTATCGTGATATTGCATTACTGTTTGTATTCTTGGTATTTAGCATTTATTTATGATTTATTAGTAAACATTTATTTATGTAAGGCTTACGCATATTTTTACTGAGCCTGGTCCACTAGATTTACTGTGTCGAGACAAGCTACTTTACTGATGTTTTATTTTAACAATAGGTACATTTTCCATAAGCTTCATTTCGTTTAGTACATTTTCCATAAGCCTTATTTCGAAAAGTACGTTTTCCATAAGCCTTATTTCCATAGGTACATTTTCCTTAAGACTTATTTCCATAGGTACATTTTCCATAAGCCTTATTTCCATAGGTACATTTTCCATAAGCCTTATTTCCATAGGTACATTTTCCATAAGCCTTATTTCGATAGGTACATTTTCCATAAGCCTTATTTCCATAGGTACATTTTCCATAAGCCTTATAACATTACATTTATTACAGTTTTTGATAAAGTGGTATGAAAAACTGTTTGACAGAAATAAATTCATTCTATTGATATTTCAATAATTTTATTTATTCTTCATTATACCAGACAAAAATGACATAAAAAAAATCAGGTCGCAATGGCAGAGATGCAAGTCTCCCTAAATGTCAAATCAACAAATTACAATCCGTTTTCAACGCCGCGGCAAGGCTTATCACCGGAGTATCTAAATACTCCCACATTTCAGAGCATCTCAAAAATCTGCACTGGCTCAAATGTCCTGAAAGAATCCAGTTCAAGGTATGCAGGATGGTATTTAAGTCACTTAACGGAATGGCTCCGGCTTATTTATCAGAATTGTGTATTCCAGAAGATTCCAACTCCCGACAGTCAACCCTTAGGTCAGCAACGTCATCAGCTATCGGAAGGTTGAAGGAACCAAAGCGCACACCAGATACTAAGTTCGGTTAGCGTGCTTTTGCCGTGTCAGGACCTAAAGCCTGGAATGGACTGCCACATGATTTGAGAATGATCGCAGACTCGACAGAATTTAGGTCTAAACTTAAAACGCACCTTTTCAGACAGTCGTATCCATAATTTCAGAAACCTCCACTTTCACAGTTGACGGCAATTTAAATTTAAATTAACAAAATGTAAAAAATACTAAAAATAAAATAAAATAAATAAAAATAATAATTAAAAATAAATAAATAAAAATGATAACAACTAACAATTTGTAGGCTTTTAAGACAGTTAAAATACATTTAAATTAAAATAAAAACTATAGCAGACTTAAGATCATGCGACGACCAGTGTTTTTTGATATAGTGTCCTCTGCGTGCAGTTCTATCTTTTATAAGCATAAACTTTTTAATATAAGTGTGTTTGTTGGAAGTGACTTGCCAGGTAAGTATGTTTTGGTATCATTTCTAAATAACAAATGTAGATCCTAGGAAATAAATTGTACAGCGCCCTTGAGGTGATTTTTCACAAAAACGGCGCTCTACAAATTATCCAATTATTATTATTATTATTATTGTTGTCCCAGTTAGGCTAAGTAATGGGTTACCTTTTTATTTTATGTTGTGGCATGTTCTGCTTCATATTTTATTTAGATTTATTAGTTTTATCTTCTTATTCAATAATTAATTAGTACAATTCATTATATTATTTTAGACTTTAATTAATTAATTAGTCTAAAATAATAAATCTCGACAAGATACCCCTCCACTCGACTCTTCATAGAGTATAAGGTTTTAAACATACGACAACTCCACCTAAAATTTTCGCTAATACATTTCAGGTTCAAATATAAAAACAAAACTCTTTTACAACACAACTACACCACCAGAACAATAACCAACGGTCACTACAAAGTACCTTCACTACAAACCATTTCAGCTCAAAGACAATTTTTCTTCCTAGCTCCTAAAATCTTTAAACTTATCCCTGAAAACCTAAAAACCGTGAGTCAACCCCATTCCTTTAAAAAACAAATTACGAAATGGATCCTTACACAAGGAATACATTACAACTACAATAACCATTCTTCTACACTCTATCAATTTAATCACCTTTCAGACGAAATATAATATATCCTTATTCCCTAACTTAGCGGTATAGTATGTCCATAATTAATTAGTGTGATCTATTTACTAATAATTTCTCAAATTTTTCATCTTCTTATAATTCTCTAACTTCTCCATTCTCTTCTTGCAACCCAAACTAGCTTTACATAATTTTTCTTTTTCATATTATAGTAATGTATAGATTCTGTTCAAACTGTAAAATTCACCCGCCATAACACAGGGTCATCCCTAGCATGGAGGGTGAAATATCACAAAAACCATATGTACCCTCTAAGTCTTGTATTAATAAAATAAAAAATAAAAAAATAATAATTGATTGTCAGTCTGCCCCTGTGAGTGTACCTGTGCCTGTATTGACTACATCTAAGTGTTTATTGTCTATGCTATTTCGTCATGGCATAGATAAAAAAGACGATATCCTTGAACTGCGCCGATAGCCGCCAAGGGAACGATGTCTTTTATATGATGACTTTACATAATGGACGATGTTTTATGTATGGAGTGTTGCAGTATGTTCGCTGACATTGCTAAAACATTACGTTGCGTATTTTATTGAAGTTCAAATAACAAAATATTTGCTGCAAAATCATTTTTCATTTCATTCGACATAATATAATACATATATTATTGTTTCTTATCTGCATAATATGTACACAAAGAGGTCTCGGTTTTAAATGTTTGAAGGACGCTTGTGTTATGGGGAGACGTGTTTGTACGAGCAAAATGGTTATTAAAAAGAACATAGTAATTCACATAATGGAATTCCAATGAAGAATATAAAATGAAAGAAAAAACTAATCATGTTGTATTATTGAATGATTTGTGGAATTAATAAATCGTTCTTGATGAACCATTAAATAATTTATTTAATTATTGAAGACAATATTAGCGAAGTTACATCTAGGACTCGAACTCAGGACCCTTGCCTTGCCCGGGCACATAATTATTAATACATAAAAACGCTCCGAATGAGTTCTGATGTCATGTGTACCAAACGGGAAGTCATCAAATAACAAATTTTTGTCAAGTTTGGGTACTAAATGCAATACTCTACACTCCTTCGCTGCTTACGGGTTAAAATTGGGCCGATTTGCCGGTTTTAACAAATTCAATCACAATTCTACGCTTTGAGGACTAGTAGCCAGTCCTCAAAGCTAGCAAACTAGTAGCTAGTCCATAAAGCTAAGAAACTAGAAGACAGCCCTCAAAGCTAGCAAACTAGTAGCTAGTCCTCTAAGCTAACAAACTAGTAGCTAGTCCATAAATCTAAGAAACTAGTAGCCAGTCCTAAAGCTAGCAAACTAGTAGCTAGTCCGTAAAGCTGAAAAACTAGAAGACAGCCCTCAAAGCTAGCAAACTAGTAGCTAGTCCTCAAAGCTAACAAACTAGTAGCTAGTCCATAAATCTAAGAAACTAGTAGCCAGTCCTCAAAGCTAGCAAACTAGTAGCTAGTCCGTAAAGCTGAGAAACTAGAAGACAGCCCTCAAAGTTAGCAAACTAGTATCTAGTCCTACAAAACTTGTAGCCAGTCCTCAAAGCTAGCAAACTAGTAGCTAGTACGTAAAGCTAAGAAACTAGTAGACAGCCCTCAAAACAAGCAAGCAAACTAGTATCTAGTCCTCAAAGCTACGAAACTTGTAGCTAGTCCTAAATGCTCAGAAACTAGTAGCATGTACTCAAAGCTAACAAATTGGTAGCTAGTCCTCAAATCTAACAAACTAGTAGCTAGTTCTCAAAGCTAACAAACTAGTAGCTAGTTCTCAAAGCTAACAAACTATTAGCTAGTCCTCAAAGCTAACAAATTACTAGCTAGTCGTCAAAGGGATCCGGTCCCGGGCATTATTCCACAGCGATACAGGTGGATCAATCTGTTATCGAGACAATTTATACATTAAATATTATAAATATTTCAATTTTGTTCTAACCGATCTGGCAACGTCTTAGGGCAGGAAAATAATACTAATTGTTGATAACGCAATATTTTCAAGACCGTCTTTCGTATTATATACTGGAGCAAATCCAGAGGAAAGACGTAGGCCACCACAGACAAACCTTGGAAAGAAATTAAACTCCAGAGAATGTGCAAGGAGAGGCTTGGTCTGCGATGGACAGAGACCCCGACCCCAATACAAGACAAGGGGAAGAATATTACACGAGATAAAATTTTGTATTTCTTACCGAGAATTTTTAAAAGATGTCAAAAATAGATGAACGCTCACCTGAAAGGAAAAAAAATACAATTATTAGACAAAATTAACAGATTAAATAATTTGATTGAAAAGAGTAGTTATGGCATGTTTCAATAAAAATATACAGAGATGTTTTTTTACTATAAGAAAATTACATCGGTACTGTAAAAACAAAAAATCAGCAAATTCATAATCCAGGGGGAGATTGTTATAAGACGGAGAAAAGGAAGACGCAGGACAGGTGATTTTGCACAAAAACGGTGCTATACAAATCATCCAAATATTATTATTATTATTATTCATGGTTTCATAAATTCACTCTACAGTGTGGAAGATACTCTCATTGATACACATTATTCAAAATCTTAGTTTTTTTTTTTTTATATTAACTCCACACAGGAGGCCCTGAAGAAAATAATTTCCCTCAGGGCCTATGTCATCTTTGGGGATGCTGTGTGGAGGGTCTTTTTGTGGAGAGGAAGGAGTGAACATGGGTCTTGAAGAGTCCCATGTTGTAGAAGGGAGGAAACACAGAGGCCGGCAGTTCGTTCCCCAGCCGAGCTGTTGAACTTAAGAACGAATCGTAGAAGCGACCCGTTCTCATGTGACAAATGTCAACCGTGTACAAATGTTGGGTGCGCGTTTGGCGTGTATCCCGACTACGCACCGGTGCCGAAGGGATCAATGACGCTAGTTCCTCAGAGCATCTTCCATTGTAATACCGATAGAACAAGGACAGCATACCTACCTGACGCCTGTGCTCTAAAGATTGCAGTCCGTTTGTTAAGATTGGGGAATCTATCAAACGGACCGCCCGTTTTTGCACAGAGTCAAGGGTTTTTTTCAGGTATTTAGGGGGTCCGGACCAGAGATGGCTGCCAAATTGAAATGGCTATAGCCATTTCAATTTGGTATAGGTATTTGGTGACCATATCTGAATGGCCGTGTATTTTCGCACCTTGCTCTTACTTATCTCCTTCCCCTCCCCACTACCTTCAGCCTCACTACATTCCCCAATTGGGAATGCCATAGATGGCTTCAGACGGTTGGGAACATTAAAAAAACTTAAAAAAACTTCACAAATAATTTAACCTTGAAATAGTAGACACAAATAAATTGCTGTTCGATTTTTTTGACTAGCTCACCATTCGAGCGTTTTTTGCTGCTTTATCATAGTTGCAGTTTATCGGTAACCGGTCAACTCAGGACAGTGGTAATTCAACGCACTCTTGCAAATGATATAAAGTCATGAAAAGTAATAAAAAATTCTGTTAAAAGGTTAGGTTTCTACGCATTTTTATTTCTCTTCCCACACTGCAAAACATATTTAATTGGGAGATATTAACAGTAAAAATTAATTAATATTTAATATATAAGTGTTAAAAACATTTTAACGGTAAAATAAACTCATGGTTAAACCCCTTATCGCGTCAAATTAAGTTCCCATTTTTGTCACGAATCGCTTTAGCAAAAGATAAACAAAAAATAAATGTCCGGATTTCCTCTCAAATGCACTATCCGATGTGGCACACGATATAAATAACAATTCTGTTCAATGCCAAAATTAATTTTAAACTGCAAAAGCCAGGCTGGGCTTTGTGTGTATTGGTCTATATCAGAGGTCCCCAAACTTTTTGTTTTGGGTAGATCCCCGCTTTCCTGATATTGATTTTTCAAACCGAAATTTCCCTAGATTTCAGAATTGTTTGGTATGCATTAGGTATTCTCGATTGCTCGGTGCTGAATTCCCCACAATATTTTCGAATTCACTGATTCCTCAATAAAATTACACAATATTTTCAAATCCATGGGGGGGCGGTTAGGGAATATCTAAATAATTAATTGACCCCAATATTTTCGAATTCACTGATTCCTCACACACTATTTTCAAA
Organism: Hesperophylax consimilis; assembly: GCF_061612785.1. NCBI lineage: Eukaryota > Metazoa > Arthropoda > Insecta > Trichoptera > Limnephilidae > Hesperophylax > Hesperophylax consimilis. The sequence continues at coordinate 13,771,754 of NC_142862.1, read as the reverse complement.
TCCATGGGGGGGCGGTTAGGGAATTTCGAAATAGTCAATTCCCCACAATATTTTCGAATTCACTTATTCCTCACACAATATTTTCAAATCCATGGGGGCACGGTTAGGGAATTTCGAAATAGTTAATTCCCCACAATATTTTCGAATTCACTGATTCCTCACACAATATTTTCAAATCCATGGGGGGACGGTTAGGGAATTTCGAAATAATATATTTTTTTCAGTGTTTTTATTGGTTTCTATACAGTTTTTGGGTATGTTGTGGTGGTTGATTATGTATACAGTACAGTACTAATACAGTAATCCCCAAGAATATTTTCGAATTCACTGATTCCTCACACAATATTTTCAAGTCCATGGGGGGGCGGTTAGGGAACTTCGAAATAATGAATTCCCCACAATATTTTCGAATTCACTGATTCCTCACACAATATTTTCAAATTCATGGGGGGCGGTTAGTGAATTTCGAAATAATTAATTGGAAAATTGGAAAGTTTCGAGATTTTCACTACAATATTCGAGGAAACCATAAAAGGTGAAAATCCCAAAAAATGTGGCCTAAATGGATCCACTCTCGTGTACCCCCATTTACATATCATGCATCCCCAATCTCCCCTGGTGGTCGATAACCACATTGGGAATTACAGGACTTCCGACAGCGATGTCCTTGCCAAATGTCACTGATTATTGTTTTCAGCGAGAAAGATTAATTAAAGTTCATTAGTAGAAATGATTTCCAGTATGTTATTCTATTACTTACTAGCGTAGAACCCATTAAATATCACGCTATAGTCTTAATTCTTGACAACTCAGTTATAATTTTGAAAATAATTTCCTGTTAAAATATTAGATATATTATAGGAAGGTATTTTACCGCTTGTATGAAATATTCAGACAATCAGTTACAATTCATAAAATTACAACATACCATAAATACAAAGCAATTTTGAGTTCATTTAACAAGATTTCACGCAGGACTAACACACAACACCGATAACTAAAATTAATATTTTTTATAATTAACCAGCGCAGACCCGTGAAAAATCACGGGATATTTTGAATTCTTGACAAATCAGTTCCAACTTTGAAACACAATTAAAAAAAAAATGTTAAAAATATTATATTATAGGTACGTACTTTGTTGCTTGTCTGAATTCTTCACACAATCAGTACAAATTTTGATAATCACACTTAAATTCAAAGCAAATTTGAGTTCACTGAACCAGATTTCTTGGTGATTGATAGTTTTAAATTTCAACGGAATTTTCTTTTCTGAAGTAGAAAATAATTATTTAAACGTGCTGTATGCAACAAATGCATCTGCATGAGTAGGTACTCAATTTGTGCTGGCTGAGATACCTATAAAACACAAGAATAAGTCAGTGTCGATGGTAGCGTGTCAGTCCATCCTCTCTGCCTACACTGTTACTGTTCCAAATAATTATGAACATAATATGGAACAAAGAATATATCGTGGTCAGAAAATAACAGCAATAAAATAATAACAATAATATATTCAATTTTAATGTATTATTTTATATTGAATGCGTATTATAATGAATTGCATTGATACAACTGAGGTCAAGGTTTCATTCCGCTGATTATTTGTTGATGACTTAAAAACAGCTGATCAAACGACGCCACGTTTATTCAACAATGTGACATTTATAAATGAAATATAAATATTTATGATATTCAATCATGAGTGCAAGGCTGATGTAAGCGTAGTGAATAACATCAAGAAAGGGGCGCTTAGATGGTTTGGGTATGTAGAGCGAATGAGCGAAGAAAGGAGTAATATACGATGCAAATGTGAATGGAAGAAGAAGTCGGGGACGCCCGACGAAGACATGGCACGACCAAGTAAATCAGATACTTGGTCGGGCCATGTCAAGAGTCCAAATAATAGAAGAGTATGTATGAGACGATGTATGAATGTGAATGAGGCAAGGAGTGTGTTTGGCGGTCCATCCTCTCTGCCTACCCCTGCGGGGAAACGGCGTGATGGTTAGTTAGTTTGTTAAATCAACAATGGTTAGGTGCTTTGCGCCACAGCGATTCAAACTTACGTGTGTAAATAAATAAGTTATTGTCATCAAATGCATAATAATTTTTTTATATAAATTAAATGTAACATTTTCATCAAGTGCACAGTAACTTATTTATATAAATTAAATATAACATTCATAAAATGCATAATAACTTATTTATATAAATTAAATGTAACACTGACGTCAAATGCATAAAAACTTATTTATATAAATTAAATGTAACATTTTTATCAGATGCACAATAACTTACATAAATAAATAAATGTAACATTACCATCAAATGCCCAATTAGCGCAATTTTGTTTTCTTGACAAGCGTTACGATATTGCTGATCAAAATTTGTTCAAAAGCTGAAACGGGCCGAGAATCGGTAACTTTCAAATATATAAAAAAAAACTATTTTGTGGAAAGCGCAGACAACAAACAAAGGAAGACCAGTGGCATGTTTATATATTGAGTTGTTTTGGAAGCGTATGATTATTAATATTTAGACTAGCCCATTTAATAATTACGATTTGACCTCTGAGCAGGCCACAGGTCAGACTTTGACTGCAGCCGACCATCTGGTACGGGCTAGTACGGGTTCAGAAGGCTATCAAACACTACTGCACGTACCTACTAAGTTATGACCAAAGATATTCATTCTAATATATTTGGTTACGACCAGAGATGTGCAAAATGGGTACCCAAAACCATTTGAAAATGCAAAATGCAAAATGGTTTTTAGAAAAGCATTTCAAATGCAAAATGCTAAATACCTATTTTCAAAATGCATTGAAAATGCAAAATGGTTTCTCATTCAAACAATTAAAATAATTAGAGAATTTTTAAACAATTTTGTCATTTAATAATGGACATCAATGTAGAACAAACATATTACATGATGGTAAATCCAAAAACACCACGACTACAGATTATGAAACCACAAAAAATTTGCGCGGGACTATGTTGCCAACGTAAAAACATAGAAACTGCTATCTAACATTTAATATGACAGCGTCATGGCCCCATGTTCAGTATTTGAATCAGTATTTTTTGTAATGGTATCACTCAATTGCCAGGGCTCCTACCAGGGAGCAACTTAACAAATGTAAATTATCTCTCATAGCGAGGTTGAGGACCGACTGATATTTGGGGCTTATGAAAAAAAGATGAGTGGAGATAGCATTTAAAGCATTTAAAATGCAAAATACAAAATGGTTTTTAGAAAAGCATTTAAAATGCAAAATGGAAAATACCCATTTTGCATTTCCATTTGAAATGGATTTATTTGAAATAAAGCACATCTCTGTGAGCGCGTCCATGTGCTGAAAGAAAACTCAACGTATACATACGCGAACCGAACAGCCGAACAGAACCTCAACTTATGGGAAAGATGGCGCGAATCGCCGCTTGCAGTTATTTCAATCCTTTCCCGTAATTCGTGGCTCGGTTCGCAAATGTATACTTTTTTTTAAATATTTTTATTTTATTTCATTTATTAACGCCCTATCGGGCTTTTACATAGTAAGTTGACAGTAAATGTATGTAAGTGTAAAATGTACATGGATAAAACAGCTAAATATAATTTACTCATAAGGTAATTAGAAAAAATAATATGGTAAAGTAAAACAATGTAAGAAGGGAAGACCTTTTTTTAAAGCTAATAAATAATACAAGTTAATAACTAGCAAATAGGTCTAAAATTAGTTGCCTTTTGAAACTCACAAATTTATTAACACCAAGTATATCGATAAGTTTACAATATTTGTTTGCAAGGTGATGAATTCTTGGAATTGGTGAATACATAGAGTAGTTAGTATTGAGGTTATTGTTACATTTAAAAGTGTCTTTGCTTCGAGTTTGTCTGGCAGGTACATTCATATAAATTAATTCCAATAATTCAGGGCTGTCAATGAGAGATTTGATAATTTTGAATACAAATAATATATCAGTTAGAACTCTTCTATCCGATAGTTTGAGAAGTCTGGTTTCGGTACGTACCATAATATTAGCTAAAACAGATCAAACATTTAAATTTCGATATTCGTTCCCGAGCATACAAACAGGTTTTAGTTCAACACTTGTTGCGATTATCTGTTTATGAACATGACAAACACGCCTTTTTAAAACAGCGCCATCTGTTGGACGTAAAAACAACACGCGCTATTGTTTCTCTATCTGCACAGACAGACTGAGCCACAGCAACGCGTGAGGGGGTACAGCTAGTAGAATATATAAAGAATAATTTAAATTTAAAACTGCGTTCTACACATTTCTTCCTTGAACTCAAGGAGACCATATTTACATAAATTTGCGACATTTGTTTTCTTTCAAATCGGTATAGATCACACTTCTAAAGATAATTTGCTCATTGTACGTGATATATGGCTAATTTCTATAGCACCTTTTTATGAAATAAATAGTCTGAAAGACGCTAAACAAAAAAAAACTATTGATCGCCGTATTATTTAACAGTACCTAGAACAAGAAATCAGGTGGTGAGTCATTCATGCTAAAATTGATACAATGTATAATTTCTTGTATTTGTTACATAACAAAGTTAATCGAAATGGCTGAATAAATTAATACCAGAGCTCACTGTTCGAGAGCAGCTTTACAGCTGCGATAAGAGTTAAGTTTATGGGAAGATTTTTGCCTAATAGTCAATTTATACGATTTTTTTTATGGAACTGAACTTAAAGTGCAATTTGCAAATGGAAATCGAACCACATAAATTACATTTCGGCAGTTTGTGGTCGAGAGAAATTCGAGTTCTCTGGACCACGAGCATAAAATTGGCGAGGTATATAAATATGTAGGTATTGTTATTATTGTGGGAAATTTTGAGACTGGTACATTATTTTTAATAGGTACCTACCTACTCTTGGTAATTTTGTTAAACATTACTAACAACTTACGTTGCCAAACATTACTAACAATTAATGTCAAACATTACCAACAACTAATGTTGTCAAACATTACTAACAACTAATGTCAAACATTACCAACAACTAATGTTGTCAAACATTACTAACAACTAATGTCAAACATTACCAACAACTAATGTTGTCAAACATTACTAACAACTAATGTTGCCAAACATTACTAACAATTAATGTCAAAAATTACCAACAACTAATGTTGTCAAACATTACTAACAACTAATGTCAAACATTACCAACAACTAATGTTGTCAAACAATACTGACAACTAATGTTGTCAAACATTACTAACTTAAGCGCCCCTGAGGTGATATACAAATTGTCCAATAAATAAATAAATAAAAAACTAATGTCAAACATTACCAAACACTAATGTTGTCAAACATTACTAACAACTAATGTTGTCAAAAATTACCAACAACTTATATTGTCAAACATTACAAACAACTAATGTTGTCAAACATTACTAACAACTAATGTCAAACATTAGTAACAACTAATGTCAAACATTAGTAACAACTAATGTTGTCAAACATTACAAACAACTAGTGTCAAACATTACCAACAACTAATGTTGCCAAACATTACAACAATTAATGTCAAAAATTACCAACAACTAATGTTGTCAAACATTACTAACAACTAATGTCAAACATTACCAACAACTAATGTTGTCAAACATTACTAACAACTAATGTCAAACATTACCAACAACTAATGTTGTCAAACATTACTAACAACTAATGTCAAACATTACCAACAACTAATGTTGTCAAACATTACTAACAACTAATGTCAAACATTACCAACAACTAATGTTGTCAAACATTACTAACAACTAATGTCAAACATTACCAACAACTAATGTTGTCAAACAATACTGACAACTAATGTTGTCAAACATTACTAACTTAAGCGCCCCTGAGGTGATATACAAATTGTCCAATAAATAAATAAATAAAAAAAACTAATGTCAAACATTACCAAACACTAATGTTGTCAAACATTACAAACAACTAATGTTATCAAACATTACCAACAACTAATATTGTGTAACATTAACAATTACAGATTTTTAATTAATATACGTGAAATACTAATAAACCTAATGTTGTCAAACATCGCCAACAACTAATGTTTATTTTATTTATTTATTTAAGGAGAAAACACAGATACAGACAGTAATTAAAAGGTAATTTTGTAAAACAATAACCTGAGAATTCGCCTGCATCCTAACTATTTCTCACAGATTGACTGGTAGATAACAATTTTAAATATTTTTTACTTGTAAATAAGGAAAAGTATAAAAGTAACTTATTTTGCATATAGATAATGCTCAGCGTCAAATAAAAGTGCACAAATATTTTTTTTATATAAGTTTAGAGATAAATCATAAAAAAGTACTTAAAGAGTATAGGAAATGAAGTAAGTACACATTTTCTTTTTTTTTATAGGAAAACAGACTTCAATTTCCTACCAAAAGTACTATATGTATCAAAAAATATGTCGAAATCCTTCAGGTTTTTGTTATTATTATACAATTCGCACATTCTTCTGATTGGATCCCTGACACCAGCATTAGTGCGCGTCCGGCTAATATGGAATAAGTCGTTAAGCCTCGTCGTTCTGGGTGGTATTTTAAAGTTTATTAGATTGAGTAAGCCAGGACAGTCGATAAAGTTGTTACAGATTTTGTACAAGGTCATTAGGTCAAGGTAAGTTCGCCGGTTAGTAAGAGTGGAGACGTTATATTTCGAGAGCATATTTGTGTATCCCCGTTTAGGTGTGCTCATTCTGTGGTTGAGGTAACGCAGAAATTTCTTCTGGATACTTTCAATATTTTCTTTATAGATATCATAAAGTGGAGTCCATATGGAGGTGCAATATTCAAGTTGAGAACGGACCAGCGTATAGTAAATCAGAATGTTGTCAAACATTACCAGCAACTAATGTTGTCAAAAATTACTAACAACTAATGTTGTCAAACATTACCTACAACTAATGTTGTCAAACATTAACAATTACAGAATTGTAATTTATATTCGTGAAATACCGTTAATTGTAAGGTTGAAAGAAGTGCATAGGGGATAGAAGTAACTGGGAGGAGTAATTTCGCTGAAGTAGGTTTGGTCACTAAACATGGCTGTTTCAAACCATGTATAAATTTTTACAATTATTCTACCGTTATCCTGATTATTTACATGACCCGACTCAACTATTTGATTTATTTGATCGAGCCACGTCTCCATCCTCGGGAGGCCCCGACTACTTCTACCATTCTTCTTATACTCCTTAAGACACAGCTGTCAAGAATTTGCAAATATCGGAAAGATCTAGAAAGGATTAAGAGGAGGTGATCCGGGTCTTGAAACAAACCAGAGGAAGAACCACAAGAGATGAAGACCGATCTTCCGATAACCCAGCCGTAATAATATAAAAATAAATGACACAAAAGCCACTTCTGTCACCACTCACTAACCAGTCGAGACAACATTAATAACAAACGATTATCCTCTTATATCTGAAACACCTACCAGACTCAGACAGGAGATGCTTTTATTGTGCCACAATCGACCTGTCACTTTACATTACGGTCGGGATGAACTAACTTACGAAATACGGACACCACGAAACGAAACTAAATTAAAAAAACCAAAACAGATCCTCCAGAATGATCAGCTCCCCTTTTATAAGTACCTAAATACCGCACAAGAGTCCCAACTGTCAGTGGGACTATGACATTCCCAATCGGGATATTGTATTTTATTTATTAAGGCGAAGCTTAATGCTAAATCCCTATTTTCGATTAATCTTATTAATTGATTAATTATCTTATTATTGATTAATCACGAATTGATTTACATTAAGAATACCAAAAAAATGCTTAGATAAATTGAAGCTTTTCCATCGTTTCCCTTGTGTAGAAATCAAATTAGTTACTCAATATAAAACATAAGGTTTAACTACTAAATGATGCATTTTTTACTAGAAATGTATGAACGCATACCGAAATGAACTAGTGCCCAGTTAGTGTCCAATACAAAGTTATGATAATATAATATTTCTATTTTTTTGCGGTTTACAAAGCGTTCGTGTTAACACACCTTTATAATAATTATTTCTTCCCATTCGGTCAGCTGTTCTACTTACGATTTTTAATATGAGGGTGGCCATTTTGTTATCTGAACACGCAAAAGAAAAGCTACGATTACACGGGACATTTTTTTGTAATTGAAATTGCTCCGTTTAAAAATCTTTACTAGGATTTTTTTCTAAGATTACACGGAATGAGTATTGCTAATTTATTAAGAATCTTTTCAAATTATTGGTAATCCGGTTTCCTGATAAACTTTTATTAAGCTCCTCATACACCGCATCGTAATAGTTCTTCGATATTTATTGTACCATAAAACAGTAACCACATGAGTTCCTCAATATTATTGTAGATACCGATTGTGCCATAAAACAGGCGCCGTATAATTTTTTTTTATTTATTTTTTTATTTTTATTTAACATTATAAATGATAACAATATGCAGACTTATATATATAATTTTTCGTTATTATTCTATTTCTCCATAAGTTGAGCTCCAGGAGCTCGTGTTTATGGGAGGAGTATTTACATTTAGTTCTAATGATTTTTTAAACAATAATCAAAAACTTTTGAAATAAATACAAACATAATATTAACATAGGTACACAAATTAGAAATTCATCAATGTTATTGTAGATACCGATTGTACCATAAAACAGGCAACGTGTGAGTTCCTCAATATTATTGTAGATACCGATTGTACCATGAAACAGGCACCGTATGAGTTCCTCAATATTACTGTAGATACCGATTGTACCATAAAACAGGCAACATATGAGCTCCTCAATATAATTGTAGATACCGATTGTACCATAAAACAGGCACCGTACGAGTTCCTCAATATTATTGTAGATACCGATTGTACCATAAAACAGGCAACCTATGAACTCCTCAATATTATTGTACATACCGATTGTACCATAAAATTTCAGTAAACAATTATAAAAAATATTATCTAAAAATAATCAAAAAACCATAATACATCTATTTTCAATTTTCGACTTAGTTTAGCCATCTCTTGGGCCGGCTACTAGCCCATTTCATGAATATTTTTTTTTGTTAGATTGAGGATTGAACATTCCTCCCCAGGGACTTGAGTCAACATAGCTAATACCTAAACCAAATCCCAAATAAACAGTAGCGACATTTATTTAGTGTATTAACTGCTGATTTATTTTTTTAAATATAATGTAATCCAATTTCAGAAAAATGCTTTTGCGCGCATTTGTGTACCTGAGTTCCACCAAAAATCGACAACGAGTCTATCTGCCGAGTTTCAGCTCGATCGGATGTCGGGAAGTGGTTTAAATTCTTCCAAGATTGTGTTTCATTAATTTATTTATTTATTCAATCAAGAAAACAAAATTGAAATTCAAATAGAGTGGTACGCCACTACTTGACTCGAACGTTATTCTAGAAGTTTCCAAACAAGCTCCTTGGATTTTCTTTTATTTTTTTAATATCTGTTTCTGTAGCAACTGGAATGTTCGAGAATGTTTTATTTTCCACCTAGATAAGCGACAAAGTGAACGAAATTGTCAGTACAATACCAGCAACCGCGACATCGAGATCGGAACATTCTCGAACCTTCCTTTCGTAAATCATTTTGTTGTATTTTCTACGTTTATTTATTGTTTTCGGATGTATTTTTAATAACCGCTTCAGCCAAATTTCGTAGTTATTTATTAATAAAAAGAATACCGAACATAACTACATATATATAGATATATTAAAAAAAGCGTTGAGTTAACTTTAAAGTTGAATGTTTAGCTTTGCGGTTTGGGTGACCTTATTTTACTCGGTGTGACATTATTGGGACGCTTCGGTTCAATTTCAGCTGCATCCTCTACAGCCGTATTATTAAAATGGTGACCCTAGTGGCCGGTTATTGGAACACCAACTGGCCCAGTGGACACAATAAGAGAAGTGGACACTTACCGTATTACGTATCTTAATATGGGCATCATGACAACATGAACAATTTATTATTGTATACAGGGTGTAACAGGACGTACCCTACTGACTTCCAGCGCTTATCTGGAGTAAAAAAATTAGACGTCATTTTGGTCATGACACCTTTTAATTTTTTTGAATAGATGCATAATGTAACATAAATATTGTCAAAACAGTTAATATCGACAGTTAAAAGCAGTGCCTGCGATAAAAAAATCTTTTCGAAATACTGTCGTGGATTTTGTATTAGCTGCTTGAAGATGTCGATACGGACGCCTTGTAGCAGTCCGTGAATTTCCAGCTTAATGGAGGTTTTACATGATGTATGTTTTCATGCCGATCCCCACATGGAAACTATATTGGTACCCATACGAAAAATCTTTGCTTCCGACGATCATTATTTTCATTCACACGATTTCATACCGATAGTTGCCATTAGAGAAGAAATAATATTTTGAATCATAGATCACGTCAAAGCATCTGTCACCTTTTCTGTTGCGTCAACAAATCTATTCGCAAATACGCAATACCGAACAGTAATAAATTCTAAATCAGTGATAAACACGTATACCGCCTTACTAATTAGATTTTTACACGCCCGTTCAACGTTGGTGTGGTAAATGGTAAAGCCGACCTCAAGCTTGGTTTAAGGCCGTTTTAACCAATCACCTCAAGGGCTCAATTTGCAAGGCTGGCATGGGTACCGCCGCCCCGGGAACCATTTGTTGGAAAACCAACACCTCTGCTATAAGTCACCCAAGGTGGTTCGCTACGTTTGATGACTTAGCAGGGGTGCCCGGGTTCATGAGGTTGAGGTTTGTCCAGGTCTTGACTGATCATCTGCCCACCGACTGCGTTACGAGTGGGATTGAATGAGGCCGTTTGGGGGAGATACTTTTTGACGTCTTCGGCCGGACTCTCTCGACCCATCGCCTAGCAACGCGGTGGGAGGGACGGATTCTTACGTCCGTCACTTCTGGACACATTGACACCTAGATTTGTACCCACCCCTCATACCTTTTTTCTTCCCAGAACTTCGTCTCCTTCCTTTTCCTAAAAAGGACTACCACACAGTATGTGGACGTCCCAAAGATGACATAGGCAATGAGCGTTTTTTTTTGTCCTCAGTGCCTCCCGTGTGGGGTAATGTAAAAAAAAAATTAATTTTTAACCGCCAACACAGGGTAAAGAGGAAGAAACAGTTGACAACCCGATGAGCTGGTTTTAGATAAGTTTACAAAAATATGCTTCGGTCAGGCAAGTACAGGGTTTTCCAATAAGAGGTGTTATTTTGAATAGCCCGCTATTTCGGTAGATGTTACTTTTGAAGCTGTCATTTTTCGACATTTGACAAGTAGAAACTACGCCATTAATAAAAATGGAACGATACACGCTTCAACAACGCATTGAAATTATTAAAATTCACTTGAGTGAATCAAATGTAAATCATCTTGAGTGATGAGGCCCATTTCCACCTCGGTGGCTTCGTCAACATGCAAAATTGTCGCATCTGGGTCTCGGAATACCCAAGAGTTATTGTTGAAAAGCCTCTCACGTGTGACTGTTTGGTGCGGTTTATGGTCCGGCGGAGTCATTGGACCTTACTTTTTCGAAAATGAGGCTGGAGCAACAGTTACGGTGAATGGATAGCTATCGAGAGATGATTAATAATTTTTTATGGCCGGAATTGGATGGTATTAATTTGGACAACGTTTACCTTCAACAAGATGGCGCTACGTGCCACACAAGCAACGAAACCATTGATCTTTTACGATTGAATATCAAAATAACGCCTCTTATTGCAAAACCCTGTACATACTATGAAGAAGTGAAAACCATAATAAAAGCTAATGACTTGTTTAAACATAATTAAACAATTTCTGCGAAATATTGCGAAATTGGACTTAGGACTCAAATATAACATGTTGTTTTTTGAGTTGGTTTGAATTAACGAGCCTAGGTCTAAAAGCCTGTACAGCTGTCCCTATCTCCGTCATCTCCCGTCCCGCTCCAACGGTTGTTGATGGAGATTACAGCGATAGACAACTTTCCATGGGCAAATAACGAACTTCTGCCTCCAATGGTAATTTCTAGGTTATTTTAACCATTCATTGACCACTAGGATATTTTTCTCACCTGCTTTGGCGCGATCACTAATAACATAAACGATAACTTATTATGAACGGAGAAAACTTACTGATATTAAAATATTGCTAATTTATTAAAAATCTCTACAAATTATTTGTGACAGAGAGACAGAGAGCAGTCAGACTGACAGGGATGGAGATGATGAATCAAACATCAATAATACTACCTATCATCTTTCCAAAGGAGAAGTAGTTAAGAGGAAGCTATAAGCCAAAAATGTCTATATTATTAGTATTCCTTATATTTTAGGTAATGGGCATTAAAATCGCTTGACAAACAGAGTCTAGAAACGTTCGATTTCAAGTTTCAAGCACAAAACTGGTTTTTATTTATTTTGTTAATAATTTTATAAGAAAGCAAAAAAGTAAATCAAGTGAAACTGTCACAGATAATCTTAGCTATTACTAATACTGTATGTTTTGTTGTTTACTTTACGCGTTCATACATTTCTATTGAAAAAAATTTTTTTAGTAGTTTACATTTATATTTTTATTTGAGTAATTTATTTTTTTATTAGTATTCTACTCAAGCGAAACGATAGGAAAACCTTCAATTTATCTAAATCACATTTTTTGGTATTGATAATGTAACCCAATTAAAATAGTGATTTAGCATTAAACTTCGCCTTAACTCGGTGCTTCTCAACGGGGACGATGGTGGCCTTAAGGACAAATTGGGGGCGGTTAAAGGCTACAATGGGGCGATGAAGAGTTATATATACTTGGAAAGTGGGCGGTGAGCCAGATAAGGTTGGACACCTCTGTAACTAAACCAATTAAACCGATAAAAATAAATATTGATTTATAATTAATTTTTACGGTCATTCACGGTTAGTTTGAACCAGCCGCCATCGTCTGTCAGCCTGACAGAGCATTCCAGTATGTAATATGGTGAGGAATAAAGCATCGTGCGGTCTCACCACGGACCACGACCCGCGGAACAACGAAGCAACGGACCCGCGGAACCACGGAACCACGAAGCAGCCGCCCATATCTAACGGCACCGGCGCGGACTCGCGATAGAAAGTGAAAACAGAAATATAATACCAGCAGAGGTCGCCAGTTACCGGTAACCAGTAACCACTAGTTAGTAGTTAGTCGCTGACTAGCGGTTAGCCAGGAGAAACCTGGCGCCTAGCGGTATTTAAGTTCGATGGGTGTTTTTATAACATTACCTACCTAATAGTAGTCTGAAAATTCACGGGATGTTCTCGTAGTAATTTATTTATTGATTTTTGGGAAATCGACAGTTTACATTTAATCAGTTTGTACATAAGTATTATATAGTAAAATAAAACAAATTATGGATTTCCTCCTTGTGACTTTAACTGAGTCAGCATAATATGGAATAAGTTATTTAAATTTGTGAGAAAGGAATATTAATTAAAAAAATTATACAAAACAAAAGATTATATAAAACGAAAAATTTACAAAACAATACATTTATAGCCATGGAGAGAGGTTAATAATAATAATAATATTTGGCTAATTTATATAGCGCCGTTTTCGTGAGAAATCACCTCAAGGGCGCTGTACAAATATAATTGTAGGTACCTATAAATCAAATCATAATAGAGATATAAACAATAGAGACATAATAGTCACAAACCATCAGAGAAATATTATTGTATGGACTTCTTGTATTTGGTAAGTTCGCAACTGAAAATATCAACCTTGGATAATACGCTATTGTAATTTGAACGGTCAGTAGCTGAGTTGGCATCGCATTTGGCTGGCTAAGTCCTCCATCACAACACGAGCAATATTTTCCGCTTACTGTGGTGGTAGTAGGAGATTTTCAAATATTGTCAGGTTATTCGTAACCCGGGAATGTTTGTCAATCTTTAAAATAATTGTGTTTTCGTTTGAAAATTTGATCGCTTGGAAATGATTTTGATACTTTTATTAAATATTGCAAGTAGAACACATCTTGGCCTTTGAAGCAATTGAATGATTTTTTTGATAAGCCTTTTTATAAGCCCAGAAAAAATTATGTATCACGCATATAAATATTGCTTAAAAGTTCAAAGTCTCCTACTTACAAACCAATTTTAGGTTATGGATTTATGGTATAATGTGGCAATTTAAGTTCTTTATAAAATTTATTCTGCCTGAAAGTTCACAAAATAAAATGAAAGATACTTTTTGCGATATTTTTTTCTTGCATAAATCAAAAATGGGCGGATGGTATTAAGCGGGAATTTAAATCTTATCGCCATCTGCATAAGGAGTTTTATTGTTAGCGGCTCGATTCAAAATGTTACACGATTTAGTGCATCGCCTTACTTGACTTGCCATTCCTACCAGGATGAATACTGTGAAGTTTTGTTTCTACGAAACAAAATTTTAAAAAATGTCTGTTATAAATAATATTAAGGGTTATAGGTAGAAGGTAGGTAGGTACATAATCGCTTATTTGGATTTTTTTAAATGTTTTTAATAATTTTCATAACACATCAGTTTAATTTTAAAAATGTCACACACGTACAGAAGAAAGTCAGTATGGTTTAATTTTCTTTTTAGTTTATGATTCCATGTTAACTCAGGACAGTGACAAATGAACACACTTTTGAAAATCGATATAAAGTCATTAATTAAAAAGATATATTTAATTATTAGCGATTCATAAACGAAAATATGAAACAGAAAAATCAGAAAATGATACGGTCACACCTAGGACTCGAACCCAGGACCTTTGCCTTGCCGGGGCACCGCTCTGCCACTGAGCTTATGGGACCCTATCTCCTTCGGTCATATTTAACTGTATCATACTATGAATAAGAACTGCCGCCATTGCCTTCATTTTTCTCCGCATATTTTTATCGACAACTATCTTTTAATCTATGATCGCAAGATTCAACCCAAACTAAATGCGATCTATACAGCGTTCTGGGTGCTGTTTTTTGTTCTTGTTAAAAGCATTTTTTTACCTCATCTATGTAATATGGGTATATAAAAACGTATTCGAATGCAACTTTGTGTCAAAATATCAAGGCAATCGGAGACGAACTTTCGATGATTTAAGATTTTGAACAAACGAACATTTAAATTTTTATTTATATCTATGTACAGAGATAAATGGATGATTCAATTGAAAATCTAAGCAACGAGTATAGATAAATTGCAAACAATTCCAGTGAACACCATCGCCTAATTAGTCCTAGAGTCAATGATTATTATCATTTTCAACTGTATTATTTTTTTACCATCTTGTTTCCCAAGACACTATAATCAACTACCTACATAATTATGAATTCATTATCAGCCATACTTATATCAATGACGTCTTAGGGTTATTTCTCTCATTAAATCAAATTGATTAATGATATTATTAATTAATTCAAGTTAATTTTATATTTATTTAAGCCAAAGAAATTTAAACAAAAGAATTACCCATTCCAGAAATAAAATTATGCTATGGCTATAGGCCAGTGCAATTAGCGCCAAAAAGGGGGTCGCGATCGAAGTAATTCCGGTAGTCCCAATTTTTTTATATGTTATATAAAATGATCCCCTGATGTAAAATCGGAGTTTCCGACCTTGGCGCACCTGTGCTCGCGCCGCCATTTTGAAAAAACTGGCCGAAATCGGGCCAAAATCTAGTTTTTCTCAAATATCTCATTTCCAATGCAAATTTTGGCTAAAGTATTTGAACAAGTATAATAGAACATAAAATAACCTACAACTTTTGTTACAACAAATGTCTTCTATCTCTAATAGGTACCGAGGTAGAAAGTCGTAAAGGTGCGTATATTTTTGAAAAAACAAGTTTTTTGCGCGACTAGGTTTGGTTTTTTATAAATACCTCGTTTCCAGTGGAATTTCATGAAAATTTTATTGATACTAATTATGTAGAACATAAAATTTCAAAAAAGGTGTGCAGTTTTTATGTTTATACAGTTTTTTTACCGATATAAAGAATAAACAAATCTAGGTAGGTACGCACAGAAAATCTATCACGGTTTATTATCACGCTATTAGATTTTTGTTTGCATTTTCAAATACATACATCTATAAACTTACTAGAGGGCACTTCGGTATGGGGGGGACTACCCCCCCACCCTTCTACTCCTCCCCTCCGGTTCCCTTCACAGACAGTTCCATCCTTCGTTGGACTGCTGGATTCGTTTATCTGCATAACATTTGTGAGGGTATCGAGTCATTCTGTGGGATTGAATCAGGAACGTCAGAGCAACATGTAGAGATGAGGCCTACAAGAATTAAGAGGGATGATCGAGACGTTCAAACTCTCATTGATTGGTTTGCTTGCCATGAACCATTTCCTAAAACAAACGTGATTATGTCTATTAGCAGTGGCACAATCGGGGATAGCAAAGTCACTTGTCACATGGCTGAAAAGATGGGGAAATTAGCTATGTCTAAAGTTATCAACCAGAACTGAGGAAAACTACACTTAAAACGTAATGATGCGATAGTTTCTCTTGCGGCGGTGACCAGCAGTGTCAAAAATCAGGGTGTGACTATGGCAATAGATCCATTAATGCTATTCAATATGAACTCTCTCCGGTGCCATTGTCTCTTTTCTCAGAGGAAGGTATGCGCAAAGGAACGAAGTCTATATTTTATTCATCATTCAACCCTCTACCAAATAATACAGAACTGGGAAGCACTAAAATACACGTAATTGATGGAGGATATTTACTGCACAAAGTTGTATGGGTTCGTGTTCAACCTTTTTCAGTAATTTTCCAGCAATATGTCAGGTATGTACAAAATCATTATGGATCCAATGCAGTAGTGGTATTCGATGGATACCCAGATTATATGGAAAAGAAAAGCACTAAAGTTACAACTTCTGCTGAAGTTTTGTTTTTTGAAAGCATGCACCCACAAGTGCCACAGGAAAAGTTTCGGGGAAATGAGAAGAACAAGTCTCGTTTTATTTCCCTACTCGGAACCTCATTTGCACGATCCCACATAACGACAGTACAAGCTGAAGAGGATGCTGACGTTCTCATAGTGAACACAGCAAATTCGTTGTCATCTCAACATGATGTAGTCATAATCGTTGGTCAGGATATTGATCTGCTGGTACTCCTCACAGCTCTCTCACCTCCCAACGTATATTACCAAAAAGTTGGAAAAGGTAAATCACCTAACGCGTTGTACTCGAACAAATGTTTTAAACACATTGAAATAGTTGAAAACATTTTATTCCTTCATGCCATAAGTGGTTGCGATACAACTGGAGCTCCGTTCGGTCAAGGCAAACACAAATTTTGTAATATTCTTCTCAAGAACCACTCAGTAAATGAACTTGTTCGTGTATTTCAAGACCCAAAAGCAAAAGAAACAATCACTTTGGCTGCCGAACAACTATTTGCACTTTTGTATGGCGGCAACGAGAAATCAAATTTGGAAAATTTAAGGTACATCATTTTTGTCAAAGGAGTGAAAAAGAACAAATTCAATTTATCCAGGCTACCACCCACCAAAGATGCAGTCCAGCAACACGCTTCAAGAACATACTTGCAAGTGCAAACTTGGCTTGATCCACGATAAAGATCCGACTGAATGGGGGTGGAAAAAGGATGCTGTTGGGTTACTTACTCCAGTAACAATGTTGAAGGAAGCTGCACCTCAGGCCTTGCTGAACTTCATATCATGTCAATGCAAAAAAGGTTGCGCTGGAAAGTGCACCTGCAGAAAGTCGGGTTTGAAATGTTCCCTACTCTGCATTCATTGCAATGGCAACTCCTGCGAGAATGCTGTAGAAGCCTTCGTTGATGACGATGACGAGGAATATGATGACCCAGTCGCCACAAATTTGGGTGATGAGACAGATGAAGAAGCTATTCAGGGCCAGAAGTAAGAAACTATAGTCAAGGGCTCGTACTTCTGTCTAAACTGATCTACCATTAATATTATTTTTTGTTATGCTGACAACTTAACTAATAAAGAAAAGAATGTCAATAAATGTTAATTTTACGAAAATGCCAATTTTTTATCTTTTTTATGCACCTTATCATCTTAATTGTATTAATAATCTTAAATGTATGTTGTGATTACGTTGATAGGCATGTCAGACCAAGCTGCGAGCACAAATGTAGTGGCTTGGCCAATTTTAGTGGTCTTCCCATTGGGAATGTATGGCGACCGATATGCTGAAATAGTCTATCTACTATATTTATAGCTAGGTCTGACACAGGCATGACGATTGTTGTCAACGTATATGTTCTTAGAACAATAATTGTTAAAGAAAAATAAAATCAAGGAATGCCAAGTTTAAAACACCTAACCTCTGTTTCAATTTTTGGCCTGGTTTTGGAGGATTAGAGTTTGGATACGTAATAGAGATAAAAAGTATAAATTATATACCTATTTCTTTAACGAAATTTTATTTTCTACAAAATTATTATCAATAAATTTTTCACAAAATTGTACTGGAAACGAGGTATTTATAAAAAACCAAACCTAGTCGCGCAAAAAACTTGTTTTTTCAAAAATATACGCACCTTTACGACTTTCTACCTCGGTACCTATTAGAGATAGAAGAAATTTGTTGTAACAAAAGTTGTAGGTTATTTTATGTTCTATTATACCTGTTAAGATATTTTAGTCGAAATTTGCATTGGAAATGAGATATTTGGGAAAAACTAGATTTTGGCCCGATTTCAGCCAGTTTTTTCAAAATGGCGGCGCGAGCACAGGTGCGCCAAGGTCGGAAAATCAGATTTTACATCAGGGGATCAGTTTATATAACATATAAAAAATTTGGGACTACCGGAATTACTTCGATCGCGAATCGCTAATTGCACTGGCCTACTAGCTACTTTATTCTTTCTTTTGATGGCCTCCGTGATCTAGATGCAAGGCTCTCGACTAGCAAGACAGACGTCGCAGGTTCAAATACCAGCGTGCGCAAGCAAATTTTATTTGATTCATCTGTGTTATTTCACAATTTACTCATAGTATATTTTCGGCACGTTCCAGAGTGGAAGATACTCTCAGTATCGCCCTGATGTAAGACCACTATTCAGAATTGAAACGTTGCTTTAAATCGCTTTGGTCGTATTTGGTGACCAGATCTGAATATTCAGGTATTTCCCCACCATCCTCCTCCCATCTCTTTCCCCTCCCTACTACCTTCAGCTTCACAATGTACCCCAATTGGGGATGCCATAGTCTCAAAGGATCCAGACGTTTAAATCTCACGTTAAAAAAAATAGTACATCATCGCATGTCTGAATTATTTTTAAATTATTTGTTGAAAATGACACTTAAATTCAAAACAATCACTCAAATCTGTACTTACAACCGAAATTACTATTTTTTATGATTAGGCACTTAGGTACGTGCTTACTATAAACCATTTAAATTTCAGAACCAAATTAAAATAAGCAACCAAAAAGCATTAGTTTCGAAGATAAAAATAAGTGAGAATTGGTCGAAATAATCAGAACATTAATCGTTTTTGTTGACACGAAAATAATGTCGCTTTTTACAACATCTATATTGACTTCGTCTATTATTACTGTAAGGCTTTGTTCACATCGGAAGGAAAGTACAGCCTTGGGTCTTTTTCCAGCCAATTACGGCCACAAAAAAATCACTGTTACTACCGAGACAACAATGGAGTCTCCTTAGTAGCCATCATTGGCTAGAAAAAGACTTCAAAGTGCTTTTTAAGTCCACCCTGAATGCGGCTTTCAAATAAATAAATTAAACAACATTGTTAATTTTCTTTGTAAATTTCGTTCAAGAAATCGTAACTATGAAACAAAAAATATTTGTATCAATAAAATACAGGGTTTTCGAATAAGAGGTGTTATTTTGATACTCAATCGTAAAAAATCAATAGTTTCGTTCCTTGTGTGGCACGTATCGCCGTCTTGTTGAAAGTAAACGTTGTCCAGATCAATACCATCCAATTCCGGCCATAAAAAATCATTAATCATCTATCGATAGCGATTCATTCACCGCAACTGTTGCTCCAGCCTCATTTTAGAAAAAAGTAAGGTCCAATGACTCCGCCTACATTCATACCTACAACGTGTTACCAGATTTTTCAATAATAATCCAATCATTATTAGAAGGAATTCAAAAATATTGTAAGGTTATTCGTAACATATAAGTATTTCTTAAAAAAAAGTTTGATTAAAGGCATCCATTCCTTCTACATCCGTGAAAATGCCTTAAATGTAGGAAATGTGATTTTACTCAAATAAATGAGGAACTAAAGACGAGGACGTCAGACGAAGAGTACTTCAAAAGAACGCTTATAAATAACGAACAAGTTAATTCAAATTCCGAGGTTGGCCATGACAAGAATGTCGATGCTAAAACATAATTTGTTTTTACATGCTGTACCCCACCACGAGTTGCTGTGGCTCAGTATGTCTGTGCAGATAGAGAAACAATAACACCAACTGCTGTTTTTCGGTATAGGTATATATAAACACATATATTGGAATGAAACGTTGTGTCAAAATTTCAAAGCAATCGGTGAAGATTTAAGATTTTGAACCAACGAACATTAACATTTTTATTTATATAGATAGAATAGAAGATAGATGATAGATAATCATGTTTTTTTCGAAACTTCATCAAACTTAAATCCACATTGGATGAAGAAATAATAAAATAATTCAAACTGGCTTTCACTTTGGTTTCTTTAGTCGTATAATGTTTTATAACAAACGTTTTAAATGATTTTCGAGTAGTCGAAATTTTAGGTTTATTTTGTACAGTACTTATATGTATAAAGACAAGAATATTATATAATATACCTAAATAATTATAATGTAACAAAATATTGCGAAAATTAGTCAAAATGAGAACCTACGTAATTATAAATATATGTAACTAAAATTAGTTAGGACAGGTTTCACAGAATGAAGTTGATTTACAAGTTCTGTGCAGGTTCTATTATTATATCACTATTGCTCAGTTGATTCACAAAACTGAACTTTGTAATTTGATGAATTGTTCAATTTATATGAAAGAACCCGTCCTTACTCTACATACTTAGATCTTTTATACATTGAATTTACTGATCGATGATTTATACCATTACTAACCCAAAATAAAATTTAAAACATATAAATAATAAGACCAACAATTAACACATTTTAATGATATGATAACAATATCAGGAGAATGAACGAGATAAAAATAAATAGCGTCAAGGGTAGGAACTTCTTAATTAACGTTGTTATTAATTTTTTCTAGTATGCATTTAGTAAATTGACCAGAGGGTACATGAAAAATTCTTATCAGCATGCATCGCGAAAGATGTTTTTGTATTTTATGCATAAATACTTACACATTATAGATGAGTAGAAAACACAAATTTAATTTATATATATGCTTTAGTGTCCGATAACATTTTAGGGCGTGATCATCTAGATAAAAAAGTTCCACAAAAAAAGTTGAATTTCGCGAACCGGATCAACGTTCCGGTTTTATCGAAGATTGGTTAGACTCACTTCAGTGATAACGATGTTGAAATCTGGAAACATCTTAACTGAAACAGTTCACTTTGATAATTTAAAATTGTGATGTTGTCAAACCTCTTCCGTATAGAAATACGTCACTGTTTTACATGAAACACAAAACATAAAAGAACTTTAAAATGCATAAGTCACCCGGGAACTCAGGTTCAACGAACTTCAGAAATCGGATTTGCTCTGAATTAAAGTTTCAAAAGTGTTTGTTTTGGGAATTCAGACAAGCGGTGAAGTACCTACAACGAAGGCATTTGGGAGCCCCACAATACTTGATAAAACCGACTTGATTCTGTGAAAAAGAGGGCGGCCCGTGTGTTCTACGGGTATTTCAATGAAGTCTGCTCTAAGAAGCTAGCAGCATTGATCCACGGTGCGCCGGTGCACGTACGTGAAACTCGACGTACACGAGCGGAACACCCGTTCACAGATGATGCTGTCTTCATAAGAACGGGCCACTTCTTCGACTTTCGACTCGGGCCTCTTTAAGACCCGCATTAATAAAGCCTTTCCTACAGCCTATGCCTTAACCCGCCTTACAACGCTGCCCAGCCAGGTGACGTCATAGCTCCCTTGCCTTTATACTGTACAGACAGGGGCGCTCTTGTGAGGCGTAACATAAAATAATAAAAATCAAATCCGTGATTATTTTTTAGTGTAGGTAAGTACTGATAATCATTCTTATCGCTTGTATTGTAGATTATTTTTATGTTTCGATATTTTTAGATACAATTTTGAAAATGTCACTCGAAACAACGCTCAACGAAATTATGTTGTTAAAAATTGAAGAAATATTTAAATTCTTACAAAAAGTTCTCATTTTTGCATTCGAAAATTATTACGATTCGAGTCTCCATGGTACAATACCTCCATGCCCTATGCTTGTAAATTAATTGAAAATTATTGAGGAAACGATAAAAGATACATTATAACAACTCTCAATAAGGACCCAATAGGCGCTCCGTGACCTGCGAATGCCATTATGCAAATATAAAAAGGTTGTTTTTATATTTTGACAGTACGGCAATTGTCACAGCTAAACGGAGGAAAACCAGTGTTTTTACACTGTCAGGTTGGAGTTACTAGTTGTACCTGCAATGGATAGAAAACCATTGGTTTTCGTATTAATATGTAGTAAATTTTTCTCGATACTTAAATTTAAAAAATCAATTAGTAGATAATATTTTCCCCGTTTGGTTTTGAACAAATGCGTTTTTATGAAGACATTAAAAAGTTAATTCAAAACTACATCTATAATAATAATAATATTTGGATGACTTGTATAGCGCCGTTTTTGTGCAAAATTACCTCAAGGGCGCTGTACAAATATATAATACATTTCTACAGTAATCTATGTTTTTACTAACTATTTATGGAGATAATATACAGTACAATACTTACCTGGTAGGTCACTTGAAATTAACATTAACTAATTGTTTTTTAGCGAAATTCAGATACAGGATTTAGGACACAATTGGAAAATTGGATATAACTGGACTTTCTCTCAGGAATGGTATATTTAATTTAAGGGTATGACAGCTCAAAAAGGTAAGTTTTTAGTTTAGACCTGAATTCTGTTGGACTTGTGCATAGTGTTTCCAATTTTATCCCCTTACTAACGGGCATTTTTAAATTTTGTGCAGCTGAGAAACAACCATTTTACTCTATTTTAAGGGTTGATTAACAGTTGTGTAGGATTTGAAACGCGTTTATTAGTAAGGCACAAAATACATTACTTTATATTTTTTACAAAATAACCATGATATATTGGTCACCATGAAACAGGCAGTTGCCAAGTATGGTGATCAATGTATCACCGCTTTGTAAATGTCAATTAAATAAATTAATAATATACCTGCTCATGTATTTAATATTGTACAATATGAACGACACTAGATTAAAAAAAATCTAACTTAATCGATGTTCTAATAGTGAAAAAATTCACTCTAAAACAAAAAAATGCGTGACTGCGTCACATATATTCTTACTTGGAAGCCTTTCTCGCACAATTTAATAATGACTAAAGTTTTTGCTCCCTGTCTGGGCGTTTCCGAAGTATGTTGTCGACCCCTGGCAAGTAGGTGGCATGGATAGAGCGGTAAAACCGGAATTTGAGCACAGACACATACCAGCACCACTGATCGAGCAGAGACCAGAGCAGTGAAGTGTCCAATGTCAAGTCTGCTGGGTTGAATGATCAGTGACCATTGCTCACCGCTGGGAAGTTTTGCAATACGCATTTCATTTATTGATGATAAATTATTATCTAATTATAGATGACGAAGGATGATAATCAACAGAAGTTGTGATAAGACGGTCATGAAATTATTGATCTTTTTGAGAAAAAAATTAGTACCTATGACTGATTTATTAAAATCCTGTTAAAAACTTGATTGTACGCCATTTCTTAACAAACTATCAGTACATTCACTGTGTGAACATGTGTTCACGCAACTGCGCTTGTGCTTATAAATATAAAGATGTAATGAAAAAATATCATAATTTTTATAAACACGTGTTCAGACATCCCCACTTTACCAACATTTTGTTAGGAAACCTGTCAATTCATTCGTCAAAGGCCTGCAGTCCCGTTTTTAACATTTAATCAATATTTCATATCAGTAAGTTTTCTCCGCGTACTGCCTAAGTGTTGTGTCGTCCTTTCTAATATTTAGTTTAATTTTTTATTTGCTATTTGTGTTTAAACTCATTTTTTTCTAAAATTTCCGTCTATGGATCTTTACATTTGTGTGTCTCATTTACATTAAATTATGTACGTAAAAATTGTCTTTGTCATTTTCTCTATGCCTTCTCGGGAGCTAAAAGTGTTAACTCATTGTTTTTCTATGTCTGAATATTTTTATCAATTCCTTTCAAAGCCTTTATTTAAAGGCTCGACAGTAATCATCGTCTCACCATTGCTTCTTTATCTAAACTTTTATATGCAATCCTTCAATATAAGTAAATATATACAGAAGTGTTTTATTCGATCTAACCTACAAACATATTACTGTACGCCAACTCTTCTGTTCTGGTAACAAAAGAAGTTAAGACGAGCCAATACCCTAAAATAAAACCAATATCTTAAAGACCTAAGTGAAGCAGCCGTGCACAAAAAAATGCGACGCGCCGCCCTTGTGTATTGGTTAGACCTACAGTTGAATTTGCCTTGTCAAATCTCCAAAATAAAGTTGGAATATTAACGACATCATAAGTGAAGAAGTCTCGTCAAAACAATATTCGGCATGCGGCCCGGCTTAATGGACGGACCTACGGTCGACTTTGCCCTAGCATGCCTAGAAAATCGAAATTTTCGTGGGTTTATATTCATTATTTCTTATGAACGTATTACTTAATCACAAATGTTTCTAGAGGATTCCTAAGGAAAGTTACTAAATCATCGTCTAGAAAAATAAAATCTGGTGCTTACCGCTAATTTTATTCTTGAAAAATGTTTTATAAAATTTTCAAACCGTTTTACATAAAATATTTTGACTGTTAGGTCCTGTTATTATTGATCTTAAATATAAATAACTTACATCCGTAGGGATCCATCTAGAAACATTTGAGGTTTTAGTAATACGTTCCTCACAAATAATTAAAATGTGAGCGTCGAGCAAACCCCCTTATTAGGGTCTTAAGTAGCCTTAACAAACGGAGCTTGATTTATGACCAACCCTAACGGCCGTTCTTCCCAATCCTACTGATCAACCGCTGAGCCGAAATTTTGGCTCAACACTGCTCAAACGCACAACTATGCTCTTTCCAACGGAAAAGTGACAACTGAGTGATCAACCAATTTAAGGAAGCCAAACTACTGGATTAAGCTTGCCTCAGTAAATGACTACTTATAAAAAGTGTCAATAGAGTGAAACATATTTGCGAGGCCAAGGCACGGTGGCATTAAAGTCAAGCTAATACTTTATTTTTAACATATTTCAAACGCTTAAATATTAAATATCGGTTTACGTATTACAGTGCTTAAAAAAATATAGGCATTAATAATAAATACGATAATTAATTCGTTAATGTTAATTTAGCATTGAAATTTTAACTTTGATTTCATTTTATTGTCTATGGAAGTGGGCATGGCCACTTAAGATAATCAACAGAAAAGATGTTTGGAAACAGGCGAATCGAACGTTACTGAATAAATCACTTGGCTGATCGGACCCTGAGATTGATCGTTCGAAATGTTGGGAACAACGGCCGTAAACATCCAGAGACCAGAACAAGGGACCGTCCACTGCCATCATGTATGGGAAGTGTCAGAAGTTGGAGGTATTATAACTATTCTACAATTCTTACTAAGATGTACCACACATTATTACAAAGGTATTTTTGCGTAACAGAAATTTTAATAATCGTGCTAATATAATAATATATTCTCAGTTCACAGTAGTGCAGCGTAGCTAGGATAACGTGATGAAGCAACAATCTTTGAATCCATAACATTCACAATCCAAGGTTATATCCGCCACATTAAAATTCATCATTTTTTAACCCGTGTGTGTTATTCAATCCAATCATGATAATTATGTATAGAGTCCAATCAACCGCCGAGCAAAATAATAGAATGAACGCTAAAAATGTTCTCAACTGTCGATCAGTAATCAGTAATTGATTTCTTTCAGTGGCGTATCGACAGTCTGAATATTGGGCAGACGCCCAAAGTACCAGAAATTCAAAGGGGCAAGAGTTAAGTCAATCAAGGCAATGAAAAATACTCTATTTGTACGATCTACCGGACGTCAGAAACTCAAATCTATATCGTTCGCGTAGAATAAAAATGGACCCGATACTGTAGAAAATAGAGCCAACAGTATGTTTGAAAAATTATCAGTTCGACTGTGTTGCAAATGGGGAGATTCAACAATAATGAAAGGCTATAAAAAAAGATTGGGAAAACGCTTAGTAGACATGTTGAGCAAATAGACGAAGAAAGGAATGTTGAAGGCATGGTTCGATCAAATCAATCAATTCTCGAATCTGGTCATGTCAATCTGATATCAAAAGGGGATAACGTTATAACTTAATGAGTAAAACCTCAAATTGTACTATTTAATTATTGAAGACTTTGAAACAGAAAAAAATACGGTCACATCTAGGACTAGTCTAGATATGAAAAATAAGATATATTTATCTAAGACACTGTCTAGATTGCATTTAGTTCGGGTTGAATCTTGAGATTATACATAAAGATAGCATCCAATAAAAATATGCGGTGAGAAAATGAAGATAATGTTGGTAGTAATAACTAGTAGTAATAACTACCAACATTATCTTCATTTTCTCACCGCATATTTATATATAAATAATAATTCGAAGTATGATACAGTTAAATATGACCGAAGGATATAGGGACCTATTTGCTCAGTTTGTTGATCGGTGCCCCGGCAAGGCAAGGGTCCTGATTCATGTCCCAGATGTGAGCGAATCTTTTTCTGATTTTTCGCTGATATATTGTCTTCAATAATTAAAAAATAATAATTTCGGTTGCGGCTTAGTCTGTAACTCCGGTTCGATGAACTTTTGTTTTGAATTTAAGCTTTATTTAAAAAAATTGGAAGGGTTTGTTGCCTTTTATTATAATATTTTAACAGAAAAGTATTAAAATAGATATTTTAAAAATTGGAACGGATTTTTCTGGAATTCAAACTATTCCCATTGACGTATTGTATTTAGATGAGACACGAAGCGAAAAAAATGGTTTCACTTGTTTGCCTCCAGTTTGACCTCCGACGCTATTACGCCGAACGATCGGAAACTACCGAATACGGTCCCGCGCCCCGCTACTCCCGTCATAATAGTGAAACACGTTTCGCCGATATATTAGTATGCTTTAGCGCCTCTACGTCTCTTTTGTAATTTTTCCCAGATCTGTGCTTTTTTATATTAAATAGGAAGGAATAAGTTTAAAGAAATTAGTTTTTATAAAATCATTACACGTGTGCAACAACCGACACATTCACATTATTTTTGACGCATTTAATAATTTACTTAGTCATTTTATTTGCAATTATATGTTAATACACAACAACACGTGCATTATGCACTTATGCGATCATTAAATCAATTAAAAGAAAAAAAATGTTGGATTACCAAATTAGAATAATTAATCACTTGTGTTGTTTTTCGCAAAACCTCAACAAACGAGGATGAACGTATTACATTCATCCTCGTATTTCTAAATATTTCTCGAAGGATCCCTCGGGAATTAATTAATTCATCGTCTAGAAAAATAAAATCTGGTGCTTACCGCTAATTTTATAGTTGAACAACTTTATATATAATTTTCTAACGGTTTACATAACATATTTTAATGGTAAGGTTCTGTTTTTATTAATCTCAAATATAAATAACTTACATCAGTAGGGATCCCTTTAGAAACATTTGAGATTTTGGGAATACGTTAATCAGAAATAATTACAATGTGATCGTCGAGCAAACCCCCGTCTTATTAGAGTCATATTTCGCCTTAAGGCGATGCACTACGTAGTAATGCAAAATCACGTGTCTTTAATTAAATACTGCGAGTAGAATACATCTTGGACTTTGAAATAATCGAGTATTTTTTAGATAAGTCTTTTTATAAGCCCAGAATAAAATAATGTATAAGGCCTATGAAAACTGCTTTAAAGTTATAAATCTCCTTCTTAGGAACCCATTTTCGTTTATGAGTTTATTGTATAATGTGGCAAGTTAAGTTATTTATAAAATGATAGAAAAACATTTAAATATTTGTGCCTGAACATCCACAAAATAAAATAAAAAGCACTTTTTTGGCCATGTTTTTTTATTGCATAAATCAAAACAGGTGGATGGTGTTAAGCAGAAATTTAAGCCTTATCGCCATCTACGTAAGGTGTGTTATTGATAGCGGCTCGATTCAAAATATTACACGACGTAGTGCATCGCCTTAATTTTTTTGTTTCTTGCCCGGGCGACCGGGAGTGTAGTCGATACTCCACTGTGTGCCCGGCCAGTTTGCGGCCGTTTGAGGCATTCACCCAACAATGCATAAACCACGGCTGACAATACTTGCAAAATTGGAAAAACCAGTGATTCATGTAACCCAATTGTTCCGAGTAGCAGACCGTACGAATATTATTAATTCGGTTAATATCAACATAGCTGTTACCAGTTTTATATCAATTTTAGCATATCTTTATGACTACGCGATACCGCATCGCTGCCTTCATTAAAAGACTCAATACATGCAATAACTCTTGTTAGTTAGTTGCATTACTTAATGGCCTTCCATACCAGCGACCAACCTAAAAGTGTTGTGAATTCTATGATTCAATGCATACACAATGGAAGATTTAACCTTTGTTTGTTCGGGGCATAACACGGCAAGTGTTTACAGATGCACAAGTCCAAACGCGTGTCTTACACGCCAAATGGCGTACGTATTTTAAATGCATTTGAACGTATGTTAAAACCAGTGGCGGCTCGTGACTTTTGGGTGTACTAGAGTGATAATACAGGTTTTTCCAATAAGAGGTGTTATTTTGATGTTCAATCGTAAAATATCAAAGGTTTCGTTGCTTGTGTGGCACGTAGCGACGTCTTGTTGAAAGTAAACGTTGTCCAGATCAATACCATGCAATTCCGGCCATAAAAAATCATTAATCATCTCTCGATAGCGCAATCCATTCACCGTAACTGTTGCTAAAGCCTCATTTTCGAAAAAGTAAGGTCCAATGACTCCGCCGGACCTAAACCGCACCAAACAGTCACACGTTGAGGATAGAGAGGCTTTTCAACAATAACTCTTGGGTTTTCCGAGCCCCAGATGCGACAATTTTGCTTGTTGACGAAGCCACCGAGGTGGAAATGGGCCTCATCACTCAAGATGATTTGCATTTGATTCACTCAAGTGAATTTTAATAATTTCAATGCGTTTGATGAGTTTCTACTTGTCAAATGTCAAAAATGACAGCTTCAAAAGTAACTTCTACCGAAATAGCGGGCTATTCAAAATAACACCTCTTATCGGAAAACCCTATATAAACAAATTGCATTATTGGTGTTGTTGTAGCCGAAAACGTTTTATTTCGTTTTCAGAAAATTTGGTTGTTTGTATGCATGTTTTCAGGAAGTTGGTGCAGTGTACTGCAACGGAAATTTATTGAAAATCTTCAAACAAAATCTAAATTTTCGAAACAATTTATGAAATCATATTGGACTTATATTGACTATACTCTATATATTACACTAAAAAGTCACGAAACTGGTTAAAACTCAAAGTATATGGGTAAGTTACTAATTATTGTTTCAGTCATAACAAGAAATATACTATGAATTACCATCGATCAAACATGCATCGCTGCTTACCTGTTAGTATATCGTTTTTACACGACTTCATTACTTGTGTCATTAGAAATTTGATATGGCAAATTCAACCGCAGGTCTCTCCAATACACCAGGGCCGCGCGTCTCATATTTGTGTGCACGGCTGCTTCACTTACGTCGTTAAGATTCTGGATTTATTTCAGGGTATTGTATAAATTTAAATTTTTTGTACAGAACGAGATTCTATGGATGTTTATATTCTTAGTTCTAATTTATATTCGCTAAATACCGTAAACTGAATTGTTCGAAATACTGTACCGGTTATGTATGTATGTATTTAACGAAAATGTGTTTAGGTTAGGTTAGGGCAAGGGTACGTATGAAGTCCCGCATTCCCAATTTATTACGACATGTTTCTCTTTAACTCTTTATATTTTTAAGTTTAAAAAAAT
The DNA here is from genome assembly GCF_061612785.1 of Hesperophylax consimilis. Taxonomy (NCBI): domain Eukaryota; kingdom Metazoa; phylum Arthropoda; class Insecta; order Trichoptera; family Limnephilidae; genus Hesperophylax; species Hesperophylax consimilis. Next base: position 13,741,369 of record NC_142862.1, on the reverse strand, counting down.
AACGGATAAATTTAAGATAACACCTATACATTTTTTTCTCCGAAACGGTAATTATATGAAATTCCGCCGATGGAAAAAAATCGCAAAGTAAACTCAGAAAATTATTAAAAATTCAAAATACAACCTGTCAAAGCAAATAAATGACCTGTAGCTTATTTCAATAGTCAATACTTAACTGTCAAAACGTCGCTATTATCACGTTTTGTTATGTTATTTAATATGTTACGAGTATGAAAAAATTTACTGTGTAACTTTAAATGCAACTAAAGCATTTGTCGAGAGATTTTTGCTCTATTTCAAACGAGTCGTTTTTGTTAAATATTTTCGAAATTTTCGATTAATTATTATAGAACGTAAAACCATAGCTATTCGTGTCGCCTGTAAAGGTTTCCTTGTAATGTTAGATATTTGATCCACAGATAAAAATTAAGAAATATAAATAGACAAAAAACAAATTAATAAAAGAGAAAGTCACTCAAGATGGAACGCATGAAATCAAAATTACAAAATATCGAACACAATGAGAAGAAGTAATTAAGATGGAAACCGATAAAGAAAATTATATTGAAAACGAACATGATGATATAAAACTCTTGTGTAATAAATTAACAATACAAATAATAATTCCGACAAATCATAATAAAGATAAATTTATTAGTTCACTGATAGATAAGCTTGGGGCAAAATTACGTGGAATATTATGTTGCTAATACTTTGTTTATTTTTAAATTGTTACACGGATGAAATTTGTCACTACGTCTCGTTCTTTTTCTAAATCTCGGCTGTGGAACGATTTACCGGCCTCTGTGTTTCCTCTCTCCTACAATATGGGTCTTTTTAAGACCTGTTTGACACTCTATCCTCTCCTCAAAAAGACCCTCCACATAACATCCCAAAAGATGACGTAGGTACTCAGGCAAATTATTTTTCTCAGGGCCTCCTGTGTGTAGATAATATTTGTTTATTTATTTATTATTTATCAACGCCCTATCGGGCTTTTACAGAGGAAATAGACAATTTATGTATGTAAGTGTAACATAATACATTTATAATAGCATAACTATATACAAAAAAAAATAAAAATCAAATGCTTATACTATGATTACATCAAATCCAAATAATAACACCTAATATTGTAAATAAATCAAAGTTTCAAATATGAAGTAAGTATGTAAATTCGTATATGTATACAATTATTCATGTTTGTTGCAAACCAGTAAGACTGAAAACAGGAAAATAATTTACTCGTAAGGTATATAAAAAATAAATATATATTTAATTTACTGATTTGTATTATAAAAGAGATGTTTAAAAAAAGGAAAAATATTATTAGAGATAAGATTATTTTTCTTTCACACTCCTGAGAGCAGTCTATATTGGCATCAGTATCGGTATCGCCGATTATTTTTGTTAAGAATCGGTATCGATATCGTATCGGCAAATTCATGTATCGTTACAACCCTAATATCAAGTATTACCGTACATGCATACAGTCATTAATATTAAAAAAAAAAACAAATAAACTAAGGAGTATGTGATTTAAACGCTGGAAGATATACAGAGAAGAGTTTTTTTTAAGATGTTAAAAAAACAACGTACCCCAATATTGTCTTGTGACATTTGGGAGCAGTTGGGACTGTTGTATTTTGGAGTATGCATTAACAACAAAAATACTCTTTTAATTAATAAAATAATACTCTTTGGGGTATTTACATAAAAAACTCATGTAGCTGAAAGAAAAAAAAATCACTTTTTGGAGACAGCTTGGGTGAATAGCGAAGAGTTGTTCATGAGCTAGTCGAAGAATTGAGCTAACTCTTTTTGATGAGTCGCAATAGTACGACTCCTGGGAAACTGTACCATGACTCATAAACGGTTACATGAACTTTCTAAAATATCTCCTTATAAACAAAAATATATCTCCTTTTTAATCAGGTGATATTTTAGAAAAATAGCGCCATTAAAATTATTTAAGGATTAATTGTTATTTATTACATACTCAGAGACATTAACAGCGTCCGACAGTCCGACATCTGGACTAAGATATATGTACCTTCATCTACTTACTACCTAGCATCTTATTTTTCTCGTGGTACGTGGCAGCGCACCGGCACCAAAAGTCGTACGATCATTCAAACGCTGGGAGCTGGGAGCCTTATCGGGGGAGCTGTATCGGGGAAGACGTATCGGAGCTCACAGCACCCGTCCATTGAGCCGTCGTTCAATTGAGCCGTCGTTCAATTGAGCCGTCGTTCAATTAAGCCGTCGTTCAATTGAGCCGTCGTTCAATTGAGCCATCGTTCAATTGAGCCGTCGTTCAATTGAGCCGTCGTTCAATTGAGCCGTCGTTCAATTGAGCCGTCGTTTAATTGAGCCGTCGTTCAATTGAGCCGTCGTTCAATTGAGCCGTCGTTCAATTGAGCCGTCGTTTAATTGAGAAGACTCTTTGAACCGTATGATAATATTTAGCTGGTAAATGAATAAATAACCCATCGCTAGTCGCTAGTGCAAAAAACCAGTCAAAATATTACTGTTACATCGTGAGGCAACAGTTAACAGGCAGAGCGATACAAAGCTATTCTACATGCACAGCAAACATGTTATGATGGTATATCATAAAAAAATAATATTACGATTATTACGTTCGTATCAGGGGTCAGCTACCATCACATCAAACATTAATTCAGATGATAATTTTTCTTTTAATATACATAACGCTTAAAGACCTTTTTACCAAGAATTGTGTTGGAAGGGGAGTAAGAAGGTTATCGGTAGCTGGATCCAACTGACTTCTTGTACAGCGTCCTGTCCATAGGAATATCGACCAACCTTATATAATAATTGTAGTGTTATTTGGTTGTAATTTCCATATCGCATACTAGATGTCGGTAGAGTGTGTAGATCTACTTACACTATAGAGATAGCATGTCGGCTGTACTCGAATGGTGACGAGTACACCCGATGCTAGCCGATCCCTAGGTGGGGAGCTCACTCCCAGTTGCTTCCCTCGTTAGAATAACTCATAGCCTCTGACAGAACGGACTATGTCCTGCTAGAGATTCATTGTAATTATCTTACTTGTAATTATAAAGTACTAGTAATCTTTGACGACCCAAAGCATTTATTCAATACTTCCTATCTTAAGTATAATCCATTTAAATGCATCTAAGAAGAAGATAATTAACTAAAATGAATTCTTCTTCATTTTTGAAGAGTTAGTTAGTGTTAACAATATGGCGTCTGCTTTTTATTCCAGTTGATTAATTATTTCAACACCCCATAACTCGTGACTTAAAAGACGTTTCAAGGTGAAAATAGCAGTACTGTCTTAGATGTTCCATTCAGAAAATGCTGTGAAAATTCCAGGACGCCAGAGCTCAAAGTTCTAATGGTATGTTATAACTTTCTTGTCATTCTCATAAATGACGAATTGAATAATGACATAGAAAGAGTTATTATAACGGAGCTCTCAGTGGAATTATTAACAGACCACAGCAATCAATTTTTAGCAAATCGGTCAGTAGCTGACTGGACAAATGCGTAATGTTTCCATCCACGACTCTATTCCAAGAATTGAATCGTGGGTTTAAAAAACATTTCCACTTATAATGATAGTAGTAGTTTTTAAAATATTATCAGGTTATTTCGTAACTCGGGTATATTTTATTTTATTTTATTAACGCCTAGAAGGCTTTTACATATACATGTTATGGGTTTTGTTGTTCAGTAGCATTATAAAATATTTTAATTACATAGCATAATAAATTGAGTATGAACTTACATAACAATGTGTAGGGTTATTGTTATGGTGTTATTATTTTATAAACATAAGCAAACAAAGTTTATTGTACAAAGTACGTCGGTTGAATACTTTACAGAACATAGGTTAAACTACTCGTAATACATAAACTTGAGAAAAATATAACAGATATAGGTAGGTAGTTAAGTAGATACAATTCAAGTATATAGTTACGGTGTTATTGGAATTTGGACAATGAGTTCGATAAGTTTATATAAATATAGTGTAGTTACAAGAGTACAATAATGTAAGTAGGTAATACACACTATATATATGAATTATTTATTAAAAAGGACAAAAAATCTCTTTAAGACCCGGCATTCCGAATTTCTACCGATTTATAACACATTTCCCTTGAACAAAGTTTTAAGCTCTTAAAAAAATATGTTGTTTTTTTAAGATAATCTCTACATTTGCTGAGTAGAAAAATTAAATATAATAAATTGTGTATATACAAAAAAAATTGCAAAGTAAATGAAAAAAATCACAGCGTTTCTTTAAATGTTATTTGAGACACTTGTGGAGAGATTTTTGCTTAATTTTAAATAAGTCATACTTTATTAAATATTTTCGCTTACGCCTGTGAATTATTATCGTTTTTTTATCAATATTCGTGCGCTCCCTCTAACATGCGTATTATATCTCCCCTTCAAACAATTTACTTATTATATTTAAACGCTTACTACGAAGCCTTAAATGTCACTTTTAAGTAGCTCGACTGGTTCTCGTGCCACGATCTTTGTACCCCTATTGCATTGGACATTGGAATCGACAAGACTAACGGTGAATTTCATAAATTTATGCACAACTTTGAACAAAAGACATACTGGGAACTGGGAACTGAAGACTCACGAGAAGTCATTGCTACTTTAGATGAGATGTTCTCGAATAGTTATGGGTGGTGCAGTGGCGTACAATGCTCTACGACTAAAAGTAGTCTGGGTTTATTTATTTATTTATTAATTTTCGGCAAAATCGGAGTGTATTCGAGTAAAGATTATTAAACTCAAAACACAAATTCGCATGTTTTTCATCTTAGGAGGTAATTTTTAAAATCACACAAAATATTTATATGGTGATTGAACATTTATGAACAACAAGGCTCCCTTTTCTCCACAAATATCTTCAAAATATGCATGTAATTCCAACGCTTCCATGGCCTGGAAATAGCTCCGATATGAACATGAACCCCATCGAAAATCTATCGAAGATTATGAAAGAATGGAAGAAAAAAAGGTAACTTATTCAAGTATGGCATCACAAACAAGAAATAAACTTTAAAAAAAGGTGCAAAAAATTTTATTCATAGCATGCCGACCAGGATTAAATTGCTTCTTAAGGCCCCGTAGTAAGCGTTCAAAGATGGTTTGAAAGGGAGATACATAAATACGATTGTTAGATGGAGCGCGCTAATATTAAAAAAACGATAATAATTAAGCGAAAATTGTGATTTTTTTAATAAATCGGACCGTTTGAAATACAGAAAAAAATCTCTTGACAAATGCTTTAGTTGCATTTAAAAATACACTGTGAATATTTTCATGCCTATAACATATTAAATAACAGAATAAAACGTGTTTTTAATCATTTATGGATCTTACTTTGCGATTTTTTTCTATCGAGGGAATTTCATATTATGAACGTTTCGACATTACAAATGTATAGATATTATCTTCTCAAATAACATTTATTGGAACTTAAAAACTTCAAAGAGTCAACGAGAAACTTGTTATAAATCGGTAGAAATTGGGTATGCTGTGGCTTAACAAAGGGATGTTGTACTAGATATAAGACATTAATGTATTTTTTAAATCTAATAATCTGTTCACGTCTGTACATTGTATATGACATGTATATATTGTATATAGAAAAAATGAAAACAGTTAAGGATGTGTCTTTACCTACTACAGTAAGACAACATGTAAAAAATAATTAAATTTATTAAAAAATTACACAAAACAAAAAATCGGGGTTTTTTTACAGTTCTGGGGTGAATTCTTCATTGAATAATATTTTATGGAAAACTTGCCATTGTATTGTCATCTTTTGCTGATTTCTGTGGCCAATCGAATACATTAATAAACGCACAAATTCCTACTAAATTCGTAGACAAACAAACAACTTGATCATAAATTTTAATTTAACTTTTCTTACGGTACTGCCCGCCACTGGGTGGTAGTCATGAACCGATAAGTTACAACTGTTATGGTATAACTCATTACTCAATAATAGATAATATCGGATTATAAGTACCCATTAAAATATGCTTTACAAATATGCACTAAAAATGATTTATTTTAATTTTTTATATGAATACCGTACTAGAGTTCTTGTGGGACCGTTACATTCCCAATTGGGTTATGTTGTGAAGCTGATGGGAGGTGGGGGGTAGGACATCACCCCATCGGGTAGAAGAAAGTTGAAAAGTACCTTGCTATTTATTATTTATCGATCTATTGTTAAAGCCATTCCAAGCAATTGTATTTCACCAGGGCAATATTGAGAGTATCTACCACTCTGTAAATGGTCTAGTACGTACCTACAATAAATGCACATCCGCCACTGCTCCTTGCACCATCCACATCCGGAATTCTCGATCGTTTTATTTCAAAATAGAATCGTCTGCTTCCGTTTCGCCTGATAGCCACGCCGGACGTTTCAACAACTTTTCAAGGATGTCCGATTTCAATAACATGCATAAAGGTCTCAAATCATTTTTGATTCAACAAAAATACCTATATACATTTAAAAATCCTTGCACTTATCAGAAAGCAAAAAATCGTAGATATATTATTAATACGTTACATTTTCACAATATTTTCTTAAAAGATATTCGCCAATGACATAACTAACAGGATATCCATTTCCTTGCACCGTTCCCGGAGGCAGTACGCAGTACTACTCGCTGGACCTAATGATGTCGTATTTCCACTTTACAACAACGTAAGAGTAAGTAGTTCGATAGCGCCCTGGTGAAAGACCACCTTTAAGAAACGAAACGTTGTTGCTTGAAATGGCTTTACACCTATTTGGTGACAATATCTGAATAGCCAAATCTCCTAAACCTTTCCATTCCCTTCAGCCTCACGTCATGTAAAAATATTTACCGCTGAATATGTATTCTAACGGTTCTCCTAAGAGATGTGGATTGAAAAATATCAGAGTATTTAGGGGTTAAAAAATCTCATTATTTAAGAAAGGACAAAGATGAAAACATATTATAGCCCTCTTCAGTCAGCATAGATATCGTAAAAATCCTTTTATTAAAATTTACCCAAGGCATTGAAGGACATAATACAAATCTGGAAGAATATTAAATGCAAGTGGAGTCCGATACAAATAGTTACTTTGACCAATTTAGTTAATTGAATATAATCTCTGCGGAAATTCCGGTGTACCGTGTGTGCGGATAAATGATAAATGCAGATAATGCGAATCTGACCACTTTCTTCTTGTGGCGCCACTTTAAACACCACCGTCCGATGGCAGTCTCCTAATTAATTAGATAGGTACCATTTATTAATTGGACAACTTTAGAACGGCGACACTAGGAATCTGCGTAAAACTTTTTTTTATTTGCAATATTAATTACATCGATGAAAATTGTGAAAAGCTCAGAAATTATTACCAGAAAGAAAATAATATTATGTAGAAAACAACGACTAACTTATCGATGATAAAAAAGAATGATAACACTTATAATAAACTACTCGGGTCACTTAGTGCTATATCTGTCACCGTCGTACAACTCATTCTATCTCATTTTCTATTATTGTCAGACATCTAATATAAACAGATTTAGAAAGAGAGAACACCAAGCTTTCTCTTTGCGTTAAAAAGTTAACCATAGACTCTCCCGTATAATTTGAAAAAAAATATCAATGAAACAAAACCGCCAAACAGTTCACCCGGTCAAGGTTTGCCAATATTTGTATAAATTATTTTTCGTGACAATGTTTTTTATAATACCTACATTTGTCTAGTTAAATTGTTTGTTTTTTTCGGAAAATGCGGTAAATACAGTTTAGAAAACAACCAAAAAAACAATTGGCCACATTGTTGTATATAGACGAGAAAACGAGAGACGAGTTATACTTTTTTTACCTCCAATTGACCTCCAACGCTCCCAAGGATATCAAAAACTAATGAATCCGGTCTACGCACACCGCTCATAGTGTTCTAATAGTGGAACACGTTTCGACGAGATATTCGTTCGCAATAGCCCTCTAACTATGTAGCTCTATGATTACCAAGCGATTTAAAAAAACTTTAGCAATGTTTGAATTTAATATTTTTAATTGCGTATGTTCGATTCAAATCTGCTTGATGACATGACATTATTTTGTCTAGGCCCAAGAAGTTAAAACTTTTTTATGTGAATATCGCCGAAGAGTTCCAACTGCTGCTCCCCTAGCTCCAACTAGCGCATCCCCAAATTGGCCGAAGTAAACGGCGAAGAGAACGATACGGCGAAGAGAACGATACGGGGAAGATAACGATACGGGGAAGAGGAATGTTGAGACGTACCTGGCAATTCCGCGATCTAGTCGACCAACACGTCTAAAGCCATTTGTTCCATCCACTCTGTCTACTCAATCTTCCACTAATATGAGCCAACGAGTATGATAAACAATAAGATAAATAATTAAATTACGATATAGATTTATAAATCACCATTTCATTAGAAATAGGAATTCTAATAACGACACTTTAGTCGAAGAATTCGAATGTTGCTAAACGGTGATTTCTTGGTAATCGCTAATTAATTAAATGATATGGACACATAATCATAGAGATATGTTTGTACAGGCTTACCACCAATAGATTAGTTGTATATTGCACGTAATACCGACGCTTGTATCGGAAAGAAAAGTTACCGCAGAGCTTCCTGCAGCAGGAGGGGCGGCTCGTGGTTTTTCACTGAACTAGAGGTAAGATTTAAAAATTCGACTTTCTAGGAGTTATTGTAGCTGAATATAAAAATATGATCATAAAATATAAGTTTACAGAGAGGCAAGAGTGAATACAAGACAAATACATTGATTGTTGTGTCGTTAAATCCTTAAATTTAAATAATAAATTATCTTAATACTAGTTCTAGTCTCATTACATTTTTTTTAATAATAAATGAAAAATCTTGGGCAAACTTGTGGCGCCACAATATATTTTTTAACGGTTCAACATATGCTTGAAAGTTTCAGAATTTATGACGTTGAAAGTTAAAAACAATTATTTCTTTGCGTATTTGACGTGGAATAGTGGAATTGAAACGTTGCTTAAAATGGCTTTGGCCGTGTTTGTTGATCAGATCTGAATAACCAGGTACTTTCTCATCTTCCTCTTCCCCATCTCCTCCCTCCCCGCTACCTTCAGCCTCAACATAACACAATTTGGGATGACATAGTTTAAATTGGTTGGAACATTTTTTTAAAGTAAAAAATTGCTCTAGACAATTTTTTGTTGCTTTTATTATTATTATTATTGATGATTTTTTAAGGCCGTGCAAAATCCGTGACTTCAGAGCTGAACGTTGACAGTTCAAGGTGTCATTGAACGTTGATTTGACGACCTTTAGAACATAAACAATACCTACTTAGCCAAACTACGAACAACTTTGATTTGCTTTTTTTCCATTTATTTCCAATTTTTTCCATGCTATTTTTAGAGCACTAATGAAGTGGTTTTTTTCTTCAAGCCTCCAATTATTTATTTAATAAGTTGAACGGCTCTTCACGCCAGTGAACAAAGTCTTGTAAATATATAAGGTAGTCAAAGATTCAATCGAAGATATAAATCGTAAAATGGAAAACGTTACACTGCTACCTATTAAGTAATTTATTCTACATAATTTCCACCTTTTCATTTCTAATTATTAATGTTCGCTAAATACCTCATATTGAATATTTTTATTAATCGTCTCCTCGAAGAAGCAGGTATATCTTAAAAAGTTATATTCTATTTTATGTTGGCTGTGCTGTATGTTATATTTTATGTTGACTGTGCTGTATATTCTATTTTATGTTGGCTGTGCTGTATATTCTATTTTATGTTGGCTTTGCTGTATGATATATTTTATGTTGGCTGTGCTGTATATTCTATTTTATGTTGGCTGTGCTGAATGATATATTTTATGTTGGCTGTGCTGTATATTCTATTTTATGTTGGCTGTGCTGTATATTCTATTTTATGTTGGCCGTGCTGTATATTTTATTTTATGTTGGCTGTGCTGTATATTATATTTTATGTTGGCTGTGCTGTATATTTTATTTTATGTTGGCTGTGCTGTATATTCTATTTTATGTTGGCTGTGCTGTATATTCATTCTATTTTATGTTGACTGTGCTGTATATTCTATTTTATGTTGGCTGTGCTGTATATTCTATTTTATGTTGGCTGTGCTGTATATTCATTATATTTTATGTTGACTGGACTGTATATTCTATTTTATGTTGGTTGTGCTGTATATTCTATTTTTTTAGATTTATAGCTTACATCGTTGATGTAATATATTTAGATGAGACATGAAGCGAAAAAAGAGGTTTCACTTTTTTACCTCCAACTGACCTCCAACGCTCTAACTAAATCTACTGAATCCAGTAAGATGGAACACATTTCGACAAGATATGATACAATAGCACCTATAATTGTATAACTCTAGACAATATTCCGATAGTGTGGAAGGTGAAATAACACAATTCATAAAATGGCTTTAGAAGTGTTTTCTGGCAGGTCTGAATATTCAGATGTTTTCATTCTGAATGTGTATGCGTGATTGCTACCATAATTTGGAAGAATGCATTGTGATCGACATCGAGTCTATCTGCCGAATTTCAGTTCGATCGGATGTCGGGAAGTGGATTCATTTCCAATTGCAAGATTTGCATTCAAACATTCCTCTTCACATCTCCTTCCTCTCCCTACTCCATTCAACCGAGGATGTCACAGTCCCACTCACTCAAAGTATTTGAGACTCTTATTCTGTATGAACATACAAAAAAGGCAGTTAGTTAGTTAGTGAGCTGTTTCTTCTTTAAATATTCACTCCGGAAACATTAACTAAAAAAGAACAGAGTTCCAGATAAAACTACAGTCAAACTCGGTTAGAACGATCACGGCAACAGCGAGTTCACGGTTATAATGGACAATAACCTAATTATTATACAGGGTTTATTTTGGTATTCAATCGTAAACGATCAATGGTTTCGTTGCTTGTGTGGCACGTAGCGCCGTCTTGTTGAAAGTAAACGTTGTCCAGATCAATACCATCCAATTCCGGCCATAAAAAATCATTAATCATCTCTCGATAGCGCAATCCATTCACCGTAACTGTTGCTCCAGCCTCATTTTCGAAAAATTAAGGTCCAATGACAGTCACACGTCGAGGATAAAGAGGCTTTTCAACAATAACTCTTGGGTTTTCCGAGCCCCAGATGCGACAATTTTGCTTGTTGACGAAACCACCGAGGTGGAAATGGGCCTCATCATTCAAGATGATTTGCATTTGATTCACTCAAGTGAATTTTAATAATTTCAATGCGTTGTTGAAGCGTGTATCGTTCCATTTTTATGAATGGCGTAGTTTTTACTTGTCAAATGTTAAAAAATGACAGATTCAAAAGTAACATCTACCGAAATAGCGGGCTATTCAAAATAACACCTCTTATTGGAAAACCCTGTATTTAATTTCAGGCTTATTCTTATACAATCGTATGCTGTTATAACAAGGTCGCTTTATTGATATACAGTACAAACAACATTCCTTACTTTCTTTCTTTTAATAAAGAATGGTAAACATTCCCGGGTTAGGAATAACCTGACAATATTAAGCGTTTACTGTTCTCACTGTGAGCGGAAAATGTAGCTTGTGCAATGAAACTACTACTGTACTTGGAGAGGAATTGAACCCACTAAGTTTGGGTGGGAAACAGACGCATTTTTAAAATCAGTTACTTTACCTAAATACATTCACTTCGCTAGAGGAACAACTTCCCTGAATTCTGTCATGAAAGCAATTAAATTCAAGGCGTCTCATCAAATACGTAAATAAGTTTTTTTCCTCAGACCTTCAATTAATTGGATAGTTTTAATGAGCAGTTTCCTCCTGAAGTAGATCGGCCCAGCCAAGCGGAGCGTCTGCCCAGATTTAGATCGACCTTGACGATTAAAAACCTATTTAAAATGTAAATTTTATACACAAAAATCATAAAATTACACTGCTAACTTAAAATGATGTTATGTTAAATACATAAAAGACAGATATCTTTTTGATAAATAATAGGTTTGGTATAAATTGATATCTAAATGAGTATTATTTTAAAATTAAACGTTAAACGCAATATCCATATAGCTAGTTTTAACTAAGCTTAGCTTAATTCGCTTCGTAACGAATCTACGTAACACTGCTAAGTAATACGCTATAATAATGGTAAAACTAAGCGATATGACTTTTTTTAATAACCCTGATTAAACGCAACTTTTATTAATTAAGTGCTGTTGCAATTGTTGGCTTTTTTGTACATTGTTAATGGTGTCTAGTTAGTACATCAGTTTTCTAATCGGGATTTGTATCTAAATTGGACATTTTTTCTCGGATTTTTAAGGCTATCATGATTTGTCATAAGTTTTGTGAGGTCAAAGGTCCGCAAAATAATGATAATCATTGTCATTAATTGTCATTCCCCCTGAATCCTTCAATTCTCTTATCATCAAGCATTTGTTTGCATTTTGATATTGTGGCTTGTGTAATATTAGCAGTAGGTACGACATGCAAGGCCAGTGCAGTCATTAAAATGCAATGGTTACACCAACCGCGTGCATATTGTTGACCAGGGGAACGCAACATCAACTCTCCCCAAATGTGCTTACCTTTTCAGCAATAAATAAGGCCAATAAGATCAATTTTAGGCTTAGCACGCACTGCGATTAAACGCAGCGGTTTTGGAATAGCTGAAAACGCCAACCAACGCGAACCGCGTACAAATACGCACTGCGGCAGGTGTTTTTACTTAATTCTATGTCACGGCGGTACTGAAGAGACATGCTGATGGTTATGCTACACAATAACATGCACGTACAAATTAGTCAAAATAATAATATTATTATAAAGGGAGTTAAGGGACGTATTTGACTTACTTTAACCAGTGATTCATTATTTTGCATAAAAAATGCAAATGCTCCGGTGACATTTTCAATGTTTTTTTTTTGTGTTTCAACGAAAAATATAGAAAATCAGTAGGAATTGGACAGCTAGGGCCGATGTAGGGTATTGGGCGGGTACTTGGGGGAGTGACTCCCGAATAGTTTCAAATTTTTTTTTATATTTTGAAAAAAAAAATCACACAATTCACCGGAGACCAAAATATTAATTGCATTTTTTACTCCAAATGATGTCATGAATCACTGGTTAGTAAGTTAAGTACGTCCCTTATCACCCTATATTTACTGTTTTTGCTGGTGTACAAAAAGCCTCCTAGAAATGAAGCAATAATAATAGTTTGGTAAAATCATAGACATCTAAATTGATAGACTTGCCCTAACATGAAATCTGGGTATCATTTCGACTAGCTGGAGGCAAACCACGTGATCATATTTTTGGCACCAGGAGAGTTCGAGAATAAACTATGACATCAGTCGTACATGGATCATCGAAGAGCGCGAATTAAATAACCGGACCATGAACCCAAAAGTAAACTTCGCTTAAGACAATACAAGCCACAAATGTGTATATTCTTGGTATGCCTTATATCGTAGGTAATAGGCACTAAAATCGATTGACAAACGGAGTCTCGAAACGTTCGATTTCAAGCACAAAACTGGTTTTTATTTATTTTTTAAATAATTTTATAAGAAAGCAAAAAAGGTAATAAAGTGAAACTGTCACAGATAATTTTAGCTATAATACTGTATTTTTAAAAAGTTGTTTCCTTTACGCTTTCATACATTTCTATTGAAAAAAGAGATTTTTTATTGAGTAATTTATTATTTTATTTGTATTCTACTAAAGGAAAACGATAGGAAAACCTTCAATTTATCTAAAGCATAGTTTTTTATTCATAATGTACACCAATTAGTTATAAAGATTAATCAAAATAATTTAGCATTAAGCTTCGCCTTAAGTAAGGCAAAGGTTTGCAGCGCTGTCCATTGTGGGACTTTTTGCGTAGAATATGAATGTTCGTTTTAATACGAATCGCCTGGCATGTCGACGGTAAAAAAAAGTAGTATACAACAAGGCCACCATCTTAAACTGGAACCGGAATATAACTAAAAAAAATTATAGACAGATAAAATCCAAATGGTCGAGTTAAAAGAAAAATTCAGTTGGCTCAGTCAATAAAGAATTTAGGAGATTTTTGAAACCAGGGCCAAAAGTAATTAATCAATAAATAATTTCGCTTTTTTATTTCAGAAAAATGTTATCTACCTCTGTGACAGTAGATGACCATTATGAAATGAACCTTCTGATTATAATGGGCCAGTTAGACGTTAACAAAAGCTTACATTATCATAACATTATTGTACGTGGTTACAATTAGGTTACCACGACCGTTTTGCTTTCCGTCTGTCTGTAAATTTGTTTGTACGTTCGATTTCCGTTTCAAGATGGTAGGTATTTAAGAACCTACTTACAAATCTCATGATTTCAGAGGAAATTTTGGTTTTCATTTAATAAGAACAAATTAGGGTAAATTTTTACCTATAACTACCGTTTTTAAGATGCATTTTTTTTAAATAAACTTTTAATTCAACAATGAATGACAATAATGAGCGCTTTTTTGCATTTACGATTTTTGAAAATAATGATATTTAAAATAATTTTCGTAAATATTAATAATACCCACATAAAATCCTTCATATTTCATATAATGGTAAGTATACATCTGCGAACTTAAACGCGAAACGAGCCACGAATTACGGAAAAGTAACCAAGTAAATGCAAGCGGCATTCCTTTCCTATAAATTGAGGTCCAGTTCGGCAGTTCGGCTCGCGTATGTATACGTAGCATAACATTGTGGAAGCTAAACGAAGCGACGCACAGTGGGCTGAAAATCACCTTTCATAGACATAGAGACTTGAATTTTCAAGGGTATTTTTTTGGGCTAGAAATGGATTCTGCTGATCTTAAATCTTTAAAGTATCTGCTGATACTTTAAGGACCTTATGATTCCAGAGATAGCCTCATTTTTAATGTCAGTGCCATACAATTTTTTCTTAAAAAAATGACAACTTCTTCATTTGTACACGAAATCGCTTCATACGAAATTTTATAGCATAGTAATGATCAGCAGAATCCATTTCTAGCCAAAAAAAGACCCTTGAAAAATCAAGTCTCTATGTCTATGAAAGGCGATTTTCAGCCCACTGTGTGACGTTCAGTAGGTAGGTACTGCCCACCTAAAATATTACTTAACCAGGGACCTTAAACGCAGGGTCCCCCTATTTCGAAATTAGATACGAAAATGTCAATTTCAATTACTTGTTTATTTGAAACCGCACAAAAGTCCAAACTACTCCCAAAAGTCTGGAGCCATTGAGAGTATGGCATCCCCAATTGGGGTATGTTGTGACACTGAAGGTAGTGGGGAGGGGAAGGAGACGGGGAAGAGGAAGATGGGTAAATATCTGGCTATTCAGGTCTGGTCACCAAACATGGTCAAAGCCATTTCAAGGAAAGTTTCAATTCTGAATGGTGGTCTTACACCAGGGCGATACTGTGAGTATCTTCCACCCCAACCGCCATCTAGAAGCATCCCAAGCATGGCGGTTGAAATAACATTCAAAATGTATCATCCAATGTAAATTTTCTTTGAAAGTAAAAAAATAAATTACTTGTGAACGCCGTGATTTGAACATGCAACCTTCGGATCGCTAGTCGATAGCATTATCACTCTATCAAGGAAGCCGTCAATGATCAGAATCAGAAAAATAAACTTTAAATATTTTAAATCTCTAAATAGTATAAAACAAAGTTGCCGTCGGTTTGTGCGCTTAGTTCGTCTAAACTAAGAAAACGATTTTAATAAGGTTTTCACTATCATTTAGATAATTTCTTCCTGAAGGTTTATCTATACAATACATGTAATTTATATTTACAGAAGGTAGAGAAAAGTCAATGCTTTGTGAAGTCTTTAAAAATATATTTTCGGGCGTTTACATTGTTAATGCTGGCTAAACCTTATGAGATGCATCAAAATAATGAACTACGAAATTGTATATCTTAAAAAAGGTCTTCAGAAAAAGTCACGATGGTGTGTTTATCTACTAAGGATAACCCTCGGCAACCCCGGGTATATATCAGCTAGTAATTTATAACGATATTTTACTGCTGTTAAAAAAGAAAAATAAATAATGCAATGTTTACGTGGGTGAAGATTTTAGCTCTTTCCCAATGCACAAGTCACCTTGAGAATCAGCTGCTAGCATAACCAACTAGTCATGATAAATAATCCGCACACCAGTACTTAACATCGGACATTTATTTTATTAATACAAGCTGAATTCATTATCAAAGAATGTACAGTGCAATATCAATCCTAAAGATGCCTGGCATGACCAAGCAGAACCTTGAAATGAGGTGGCGTCAGCAGGCCGGGCGTAGTGGTTAAAATGCTGACATCAGTATATCTCTATCAGTTCGCCCTGTTGAAACCATTGCTTGAAATAGGTCTAGCCTTGTGTTTTGCAGTTTTCCATTGGCCTTTACCAATCTCATCTTGAGGAATGCTGTGTGGAGTGTCTTATTAAAGAGAGGAAGGAGTGAACATGGGTCTTGAAGTGACAAATGTCAAAAGTGTAAGAATGTGGAGAAAACTCACTAGTATGACATATTGCTAATCTATTAAGAATTTCTTCAAATTATTCGTAATCCGGTTAAAAACGGGATTGTAGGCCTTCAACGAATTAATGGATTGGTTTCCTAATAAACTTTCATTAATACACTAATGTATTTTCGCGATGTCGGAACACGTATTTACAAAAATATTTTCGCATTTCGTCATTGTATATTATCAGAAAAAATGCAGGTGCATGAACACGTGTTCCTATATATTACGAATGTACTAAACCAGAGGTTCCCAAACTTTTTTGCCCCGTAGACCAACTTGACAAAAAAAAAATTCCGTAGATCCCCTGCCTGCCAAATATTGAATTTTCCTAAAACTATTAACGTCCCATGAGATAATCATTTATTTTTTTAGTAAAAATATTCCCTTCTCTTGCCTGCCCAACAACCGGGTGGCGGTATAGTTGCTCTGTCTTTACATTGTGCAGACAGGGGCACCCTTGTGAGGTATTTCACCAAATGAAAATGAAGCAGGATAAGCAACGGGAATTTCTTTCTTGAGCCAGCCCTACAGAACTGCCCCTTAAGTTCTTTGTCAGTGCTTATTCCGGTCAGTTCTTTTTGTCACATGATATCCGATTCTTCAACGTTGCATTTCCAAAGTCAAAATGTCCTCAAACTTAGTTTTGAAGTCTGTGTGAAGTGCATTTAAATGTTGAACGTCATTATTACCCTGGACGTTTTTCAAAAACACGCTGGGGAACTAGGAAAATTCGCGGCTTCCAATGTGCAATGTTTTGCTTGAATATATTAATTCTGACGAGAAAAGGAACGTAGACTCTATTTATATACCTCAATTAACAACTTTACGAAATATAAAAATACAAATGTCAAGTAAGTAATTTCTCAGTCAATTATATTTGTGTTAGGTCTATTGTGTCATTTACGGAACTCCTAAATGTTGACTTGAGGTAAATGGGGGTTCGCTCGTATGTACCCCCATTTGAATCTCGTGGACCCCCAAATTTTTTTCTTCGTGACATATACCCCCAGCATGCCGATATCGACCCCTGGGGGTCCATATAGACCACTTTGGGAACCTCTGTACTAAACGTTTAACAGGAAACGGCCTGCAATCTCAATTTTAACCGGATTTTAATAAATCCGCAATAATCATTTTTCTTTGTGCACCCTCGCCGAAGGGATCAATAACGCTAGTTCATCGGAGCATCTTCCCCTGAATAGCCAGGTACCTACCAACCTTCCCTTTCTTATCTCCTTCCTTTCCCCACTACCTTCAGTCCCAAATTGGTGACGCAATATTCCCACAAACCGATGGAAAAATATGTTTGTAGTCAGAGCTGCAATTTCGATTTACGACTTAAATCTTCGATTGAATCATTCGTTCCACGAGTGGTTTACGTGAATTTTGTCGTTAGCGTGGAGGGCCGTCAATCACACCCAACTATTGAATGACTCACCTATTATTTGTTGGCTTTATTCATAATACACTCGTAAATTATTTGTGAGGAAATAAAAACGGAATTTTGCGCAAAAGCGAGGCTAACCTACATTACTTGGGCATTTTCACCAACCAACACGCTCGATTTCAACAACCTAAAAATGAAATAAAAAAATTATGAACAAGTTATATTTTCTATCAGCAATTTATTTAATATTCGCATGAAACGGTGAAAGACCAATTCAAATACTATATTTTACACAACTTTTTCAAATTATATTCACTGATTTCGACTGTGTGTTTAGGCCATGTTTAACTGTGCTTGATTGTGATTTTTAATGATAAACTAACGTTTATAAGACAAGGTTTTATGCATAGCACAAAGGATAACAAATAATTGTGAACAATAATTAGTCGCCTGAAATATCAATACAAATTGAAAATGGTTCCATGATAACTCAACACAGTGACAATTCAACACACTTTGAAAAAGTGATATAAAGTCATTAGAAACAGTGAAAAAAATTTTTTTTTAACCTAACCTACATAACCCAGTTAATAATTTTTTTGTTTCATCACTTTCCATGACTTTATATAACTTTTCAAAGATGTGATGAATTATCATTGTGACGATTTATCCGGTTACAATTGAAAATATCTCACGAGTAAAAATAAATACCGCCAACGGGAATTGAACCAAATATAATAAGTAATTATTGATTGAGGTATTAGTACATATTGAATTATTTGGCGGATTGGAAATTAGCCGACATAGCTCAGTGGTTCAGATCACCTGACCGGACATCAGAAGGTTCGGGTTCAATTCCCGTTGGCGGCATTTATTTTTATTCGGGAGATATTTTCAATTTGTATTTTCTATTGATATTTCAGGCGACTAATTATTGCTTATAATTAATTGTGTTTGATGGTGTTTGATTGTATTTGATCATATTTGATCGTATTTGACTAAGTGCGACCGTAATTGACCTTTATTGTGTTTGACAGTATTCTGTATCTGACTTTATTTTGCTGAATAGAATTATATTTTATTTTATTTATAATTACTGTATTTGACTGAATTTTACTGTGTGTAAACAGTATTTTACTGTATTTGTATTGAACAGTATTTTACCGTACCGGACTCCATTGTACTGTAATCGAAAGTATTCCACTGTATTCGAATGTATTCGACTATTCTTCGAGAGAATGAGCTCCTCGCGACCCGACAATGTAATCGGAGGCCGTTGGTAGCGTTCGGTTATGTTCGGTAGAACCCGAACCTGCCCGAACCTAAATCACCAAACACTACAGTAATGTACACCAATTCGTTATAAACATTAATCAAAATAGTGATTTGGCATTAAGCTTCCAAACCTCGGAAGCTAAAATCAAGAGTGCTGACCGAAACATAACGTAGCAGATCCTGTCGAGTGCATACGAGCATATCCGATCGAACGTATTACGAAATCAGTATTCGCCTGCGTATTTCTTCGCCGGACGTAATTATAATTATATATCGCAATCGAGAAAATACAAATAAACTTTCTCGAGTCGTAGACCAGCCTAAATAGTATTAATTTAAACCCAATACGGGGACCTTTGTCAACCCGGCGATACATTTCGGCCGATAGTCCAAGCAATAATTTTATTATTTCCATTATTATATTACTACAAATAAAATCGTACGATTTAGAAATCGCGATTTCACCGCACGCCACCTCTAGGTGCCTTGCCCGTTTAGAAGGCAGAAGAATTATGGAGAAGTCGAAGGGAAAACGTTTCAAGATAAATGATTTATGCATGGGTATGTCTACATATTGATATTCTACTTAACTTCGCAGGCGGCCAAATGAGGAACTAACAAACGAACAAACCATTTTATAAATTTCCACTTCATTTGTTTATTTTCTAATAAATGGAATATTTCCGAACGTATCCGAAAACTAAAAACTGTTTTAGAAAGGTAATGAAATACGCTCACATATTTTATTATTAGAAATAAACACATATTTTGTGAAATATGAATTATTAAACAAACATGAAAAATAAAAAATTGTTTGTTTTACGTTTTTTGCAACTAAAATTACTGATAAAGAAAAAATATATAAAAACACACTTATTTTATTATACAAATATTATAGACAAACTATTGTATTACAAACGTTATGGTCATCTCACTTTTTATCGTTTCATACAAAAATCTATATAAATAAAAAATGTATTCTCTGGTTGTTTCAGAGAATTTGAAGAATTCTTCAAACTTCAAAGTTAATTTTCAAGTTTGGTGAAAGATTTTTTCAAGTTCTGTTATTATTTCAGTTCTGTCAAGCAACTAGCCTGTAATGATATAATAACAGAACTTGAATAGGACTTTCACAAAACCCGAAAATGAACGTTGAAATTTGATGATTTGTTCAAATTTTGCGAAACAGCCCATCCTATAAATGTTCGTTTGTTCAAAATCTTAAGTCTCCGATTGAGCGTCGAGCAAACCTCTGTTATTAGAGCTTATATCGCCTTTAGAAAATGAAGATAATGTTGGTAGCTCTCAGGTTAAAAATGAGGTTGATATGGTTGATTTAGCTCAGTTGTCAGAGCACTTCCACGGCTAGGAAGAGGACCTGGGTTCAATTTATTTGGGAGTTCTTTTTAAACAAGAAAAAACTCATGTTAATGAAACATGATTGATGAAACATGATCACGAAAAAACATGTTGATGAAACATGATCACATCAATGAAACATGATCACGTGTGATCATGTTGATGAAACGTGATCATGTTGATGAAACGTGATCACGTTGATGAAACATGATCACGAAAAAACCCATGCGTTTTCACAAAAACGGCGCTATATAAATCAGCCAAATATTATTATTGTGCTGCATCCTCTAAATTTCTTATGTCCAAACTTAAGGTAAGGTCCGCGACGAACTAGCCGAGACTAAAATAGAATAATGAGAGTTTCCAGGAGAAAATGGTTTTTACCGTCGGCAAAGACAGCCCGTTACTCATTACTGGTGCCTGTACCCCGGACCTAACTTATTCACCAAACAACATTTGAACAAATATGATTTGAGATTTTCACGGCCAACAGTATTATCGTGATTCATTTTTGGGTTATTATTTATTATAGATATGGGTTATTTATTTAATATTAACGGTATAGATAAACCAAAAGCAATAATTGCATATCACAGTTAAATATATTTTTTTAAATAACAAAGACAAACAGGCTAAGCTTTATAGTTCCTGGTATCCAGTACTTGAATGCTACACGCCAAAATCTACATTAATTTATTAAGGCGATGCCATACGTAGTAATGCAAAATCATGTGTTTTTGGTTTGAAAATTTGGTCGCCTAGAAAAGTTTCAGAGGCTTTAATTAAATACTGCGAGTAGAATACATCTTGGCCTTCGAAATGATCGAGTATTTTAAAATAAGTCTTTTTATAAGCTCAGAAAAAAAATAATGTAAAGGCCTTTGAAAACTGTTTTAAAGTTCAAAATCTCCTACTTAAGAACCCATTTTCGGTTATGGTTTTATTGTAAAATTTGGCAAATTAAGTTATTCATAAAATGATCAAAAAAAATTATTTATGCCTGAACATCCACAAAATAAAATAAAAGGCACTTTTTGGCCATGTTTTTTCTTGCATAAATCAAAACAGGTGGATGGTGTTAAGCGGGAATTTAAACCTTATCGCCATCTACGTAAGGGTTGTTATTGATAGCGGCTCAATTTAATATATTACACGACGTAGTGCATCGCCTTAATACAGGCGTAGTCCTAGTGAGGTTGATTATTATGTGGAAAATTATGCTTCACGTTCTGTGAAGAGTAATAAATAAATACTGAAATACTGGGCCTAAGAGGATTGACGCGTTGATGGACACTGAAAAGCTGTCCGAAACGTTGACTAAACAATTAGAAAGCGCAACACGGCATAATAACCCAATAATGATAGTATTTTTGAAAAAAATGTAAGTAAACCTTGTTCATCTTGGGAGAAAAAAAACGCATTAGTCTTTTCTAGCAAATTACCGTGGCAACATCGCCGATACGGATAGTGATTATTTACTAGAAAAACATGCCGGAAGTTTTTCTGCTACTCTGTATCTTTCGGGAACAAACCAGTAAGTTCGTGGTTTAACCTTTCCTTGCCGGTGCTGTCAACTGAATGAACATCGTCTCTAATTACTAATTCATCTGTGTAAACATACTAAACACAGAGATCATATTTTAAGTATTCCTTGGCAATACATTTATGTCTTGCATGCATGGAGTTACAATTAGAGGTTCTACTGCATACTAAATATCTCGAAACATGTTCCAGTATGAGAACGCGATAAGCGGTGCACGTAGACCGGAATCAGTAGTTTTAGTTACAGCGTTGGGAGAGTTGGAGGTCAGTTGGAGGTCAAAAATCAGAACTTATTTTTTCGGTTCATGTCTCATATAAATATAATACATCAGTGATTGCATCAAATAATTACAATTTATAAATATTTACCGAGTGTATAGCACCGGAACACAAGGAATTTTATAACACCGTTTGTGACGTGACTAAAAAGGGTACAGACTAGGCCCCCTGTTCATATGAACAGAACATTTCAATACAAAAAAAAATTATAAATAACAGAAATCTTAGACACACTTCAACACTTTCTACTCCGAAATGTAAAAAAAACAATAGGGCAGTTCAATAATAAATATCTCGGAGTTAATTTTTTTAACTCATTACCAGAAAAAATTAGAAACATGAATACAAATATTAAAGAATTTAAAAACCACCTTAAAAAGTATTCAGAACACTTGAACTGAATCATATCAAATTTAAACCAATATAACAACACCCCCCATACACACAAGCCCTGCTTATTTATGGGGGTACATCAAATACATATATTATGTAATTAATAACTGTATTATATTTATTATTTTTTTGTTTTTAATAAAAAAATAAATAAAAATAAAAAAAACCTAAAACTAAAAAAATTGTACTGTCCAATTTTCACGGTTCTACCTACGAATTAATAATTACATAGGATGAAAACAAATGCGTAATAGTACGATTATTGATTGCGTACTTGTAATAGTATGATTATTGATTGCGTACTTGTAATAGTACGATTATTGATGGGTACTTGCTATATAGTATGATTATTGATTGCGTACTTGTAATAGTATGATTATTGATTGCGTACTTGTAATAGTACGATTATTGATTGGGTACTTGCAATAGTACGATTATTGTTTGAATATCTGTGTGATTATAGATTGAGCGGTCGTAATAAAAATCGTATGACTAATCGATCATTTATTGCATGCATATTCCTAATCTTCGAAGTTAAAAATGCTGCGTAACTTTTCACTATAAAAACTTATTTGCTTTCACCACAGCCAGGATTACTCAGGACTATGCCGAGACATTTATCCCTTCAGACTTTTAAATATTTTTACCTACAACAAAGTCCCAACGACGGTGAAATTAAAAGACTACCGGGGTATTTTAAATGTGTTATTTATTTCTTATTTATGAAGTTGTCGTAAAAACAAATACCATTTTATACAATAGATAAAACTACCCTTCGGGTGTTTGTATTTGAAATAAACATTGATATTTATAAATAATAAAAATTTAATATCAACATTTTAGTAAAAAAATTTAACGTCATATTTTGACAAGAAACTTCCATAATTTTGAAAGAATTCATTATTATTTAGAAAACACGTTCCTTTTGGGCGGGGTTAGTAAGAAAACTGAGACTTCAATTTTATCCTCTTGTACAGCAAAAATATTTTTTTACCTCGACGAAAAAATTCCGCTAATTTGTAATCACACTTTTTTTTATTTTATCCATGGAATCAAGTATAAATATTTTAAACAAACCGGGACGAGTAATTATTTTGTATCTAGCGATGAAGCGAATCACATATCTCCGCTTTAAAGAAAAACAACTTTTATAATTTATAGACGCCCCGGTCAGATCTGTCCTTCGGAGACTCTGATGGAATATGTTGCTTGTGACTAGTAATGTCCTTCCGAGCCTTGAAAGGTTAAATGTTTGCAGAAAATTTTTAATAAATTCATAAATATATTTAGAGCAACAATGTGCATGTACATTGTACATTATATTTTATTAAACCGGTAGGTGGGTATAGCGGGTTACTGGTAGGACGGGTTTATTCATCGAATTACGTCTGATGCCACCTGACGTTAATATTTTGGTGCCCAATTTGCCAAAACACTTTTTTAATCATGATTATCAAGTCGTAATGACAGAGTGATGCAATACTTTAGCTTGCTATCAGAGGCGTAAAGTGACCGGTCAGATTCTGCAGTCGCCGGGGAACCGGATTTCAAAGGCGTGAAGTCAGAGTGGAAGATGCTAAGTATCGTCCTGGTAAATGACCACTGCTCAGAAATGTTGATTTAAATTGCTTTAAGCATGTTTGGTGACCAGATCTGAATAGCCAGGTACTTCACCACCTCCCTCTACCTCATCTTCTCCCCCTCCTCATAACGTAACCCAATTAGGGATAATAATAATACTTTGATCTAGTTTTTAGGCGTCTTCTTTAAAAAATCTATATAACCCGAATACCTTACAAAATAATTAAATGAACATTTTATTGTAACAGGACGAAACCGCGCAATCTATCGACGAACGCAGAAAATCGTAGATCTCATACTGGTAACGCATATTATTAACCAACTTATCAGTGGCCAGCTCCACGCTACCTACCAAATGATGTACAACGGACGGCCTATATAAGCGGGCGCATGGCCTTGAATGAGCAGAGATCCCGAACCGGTCGAAGTCTAGAGACCTAATCCTGGTAGTGAGATGTGTCGTCCCTTCAAGCGAGGTCTTACAGAAATCGCAGTCAGAAACCTGACACTGATATCGAGATGTATCGTCCCTTTTAATAAGGTTGAAGAGTGCCTAGAGGGATTCATCTTTTCAATATAGTCGGAGATAACGTATTTAATATACAAGGTGTCCGGGGGTGATTGATTGGTGATTGGTGACGGGGGGGGGGTTGATTCTACATAATGGTAGAAGTAAAGAAGATGAATAACTTATGTCGTAATTCAAATGTTTATTTTCCCATACAAACATATTTTTCCATAAGAATATTTATTTCCCCGTACAAAGAATTCAACTTTTTATCTAAAAACTACCTTAAAACATTGTAAATTCAAAAAAAAATCTTTTTCACTTCTAAAATCATTTAGAATCAACCCCCGAAGTTAGCGCACTTTACCCCCGGACACCCTGTTAAATATTTACAAAAACGCATTGCTAAGCAAGGGTGAGTTCATTAAGAGGAAGCTACAAGCTAAAATGTGTATATTCTTGGTATACTTATATCGTAGGAAATAGGCATTAAAATCACTTGACAAACGGAGTCTAGAAACGTTCGATTTCAAGCAAATAACTGCGGTATACAAATCATCCAAATATTATTATTTTCATTTTCTCTAATAAAAATAAATTTCGATGTTTCACATGTTTGCTAGACGTCCCGCGACGGCTATTTTTTTATGGAACCGAATAAAGGTGCTAATGGAATAGCCCTGACTACTTTTCCACCCACACAGTAACTAAAAACAACAGTAAATACGTTATGACGTGATTCAATAATCACAATACACGTTTACATATTTATATGTAGTAGTTTAGTACCAACACAAATCAAACTTTAAAAATACTGCAGTCATACGATTTCAAATATGTATTTGAAATAATTAAACAATATAGTTTCCTTGTTTTTTATAGTTTACGTGTGTGACATTTCAAATCTTGGTTAAATCTTAAGTTAAATCATTCCCTTTCTCCATAATTTGAAATGATGGCCTAGAACACCCCTGAAGGGTTGACAGTCGGAAACATTGAAAAAAAAACAAGTATTAATGACGAAAATATAGAACTTTAAAATTAAAATAAATACGAATTTTTTAGATGAATTTGTCCATTTTCCAAAAAATGGCTTACAATAAATTCAATAAGTTTTTTAAAGTGTATATAAAAATACATAATGAAGATCCTCAAAAAATTCAATAAATTTTAAAAAGTGTGTATAAAAATGTACAATGACTCTTCTCCAAAAAATCAATAAATTTTGAAAAGTGTGTATAAAAATGAATTATGACTTTTCTCAAAAAAAAATTTTTTTTTATGTGTGTATAAAAATTCATTATGACTAAAAAAAAAAAAAAAAAATTTAAAGTTTGTATAAAAATGTATAATGACTACTCTCCAAAAAAATCTATAATTTTTAAAAATGCATATAAAAATGTATAATAACCATTCTCTAAAAAAAATGGTTTACAATATATTCCTTTTTCTAATGTGTATAAAAATGTGTAATGAACGTTCTCCAAAACAATGGCTCACAATTTTAAATGTGTATTTCTTACCTTTCAATAATCCAAATATATCCGGTGAAGAGGGTTATAGATTCAGGAACACTTGGTTAGCACTCGACACTTTACTGTTATGACAATACAAAACAATAATTAATCCACGGAATGTTACCTAAAAAACATTTATTTTGCATTAGGTACTTCAATCAAAAATTAATGTCTTTAAAAAAGCCCTATGGTTAGACATACGGAATTCAATAATGAATGATTTGAAAACAAAGAATGTCTCTTGCCCAGCACAGTGAAATGCCAGAAGAGCTTAAGAGGAAGCTACAAGCCAAAAATGTGTATATTCTTGGTATACCTTATAATGTAGGCAATAGGAATTAAAATCGCTTGACAAACGGAGTCTAGAAACGTTCGATTTCAAGCACCAAACTAGTTTTTATTTATTTTATAAATAATTTTATAAGAAAGCAAAATAGTTAATCAAGTGAAACTGTCACAGATAATCTTTTCTATAATACTGTATTTTTTTAAGCTGTTTCCTTTACGCGTTCATAAATTTCTATTGAAAAAAAATATTTTTTAGTAGCTTACATTTATATTTTTTTATTGAGTAATTTATTTTTTCTTTGTATTCTACTCAAGCGAAACGATAGAAAAACCTTCAATTTATCTAAATCATATTTTTTTGTATTCATAATGTACACCAATTCGTTATAAAGATTAATCAAATAGTGATTTAACATTAAGGCGATGCCATACGTAGTAATGCAAAATCATGTGTTTTTGGTTTGAAAATTTGGTCGCCTAGAAATGTTTCAGATACTTTAATTAAATACTGCGAGTAGATTACACCTTGGCCTTTGAAAAAATCGAGTATTTTTTAGATAAGTCTTTTTATAAACCCAGAAAAAAATAATGTATAAGGCCTATGAAAACTGCTTTAAAGTTCAAAATCTCCTACTTACGAACCCATTTTCGGTTATGATTTTATTGTATAGTGTGGAAAATTAAGTTATTTATAAAATGATCGAAAAAAAAATAATATTTATGCCTGAACATCCACAAAATAAAACAAAAGGCACTTTTTGGCCATGTTTTTTTCTTGCATAAATCAAAACAGGTGCAGCCAAAGCGGGAATTTAAACCTTATCGCCATCTACGTAAGGGTTGTTATTGATAGCGGTCCAATTTAAAATATTACACGACGTAGTGCATCGCCTTAATGCGTACACTGTTGAATTGAAATAGTTTATAAAATAAAGTGTTTATAACAAAAATCAACAATATATAATATCACTGTCAAATCCGGGAATCAATATGTCGAGTATTTCATCGCAAATACAAATGAATAGACGAAACATGTTTTATTACTATTGCTTTGACAGCTGTTAAGTCTCTTGGAGTAGTAATTGTTTTCAAACAAGTGTTTTGGCTGCAGTTTTGCATCTGATATTGACTGACAACTGTTTCAACAAAAACAACATCGATAGAACGAGAAATCTCGATGTTAAAAACGATATAAAATGGGCTAACTAGACAACTAGGTACAGCATAATTAATATTTTCTAGAATTTTATGTTCGATTGATTT
Source organism: Hesperophylax consimilis (assembly GCF_061612785.1). Lineage (NCBI taxonomy): Eukaryota > Metazoa > Arthropoda > Insecta > Trichoptera > Limnephilidae > Hesperophylax > Hesperophylax consimilis. Next base: position 13,713,353 of record NC_142862.1, on the reverse strand, counting down.
GAACGATGAAAATAAAGAACGAACGTGCGTTTAAATATTTCAATCTATTGATGGCATATGAAAAGTTTTGATTTGAAATTAAGTTTCATAGAAGCTGTAGGAAAACCCCTTCGTAGAAGTTTTGTCCGTTTATTACTACTTTTATGAAATATGAACATGATAATATATTAATTAATTCAGATTTATACCAAATCATTAAACTATTTAAAATGTCGACCGGTTTTCGGAAAACTCGTTTTTTTTTTTTTTTTTTTATAGTGATTACCTCACAAGAGTCCCAACTGCTCCCGTCTGGAGCCAGTGAGACTATGACATCCCCAATTGGGGGATGTTGTGAGGCTGAAGGTAAGTGGGGAAGGGAAAGAGGAAGGTGGGGAAGTACCTGGCTATTCAGATCTAGTCACTAAACACGGCTAAAGCCATTTGGAGCAACGTTTCAATTCTGAATGGTGGTCTTACACCAGGGCGATACTGGTAGTATCTTCCACTCTGGAACGTGCCGCAAATATACTATATATTATTTTAATTAATTAATTGTGAAATAACACAAATTAATCAAATAAAATTTATTTGCGCACGCCGGGTTCGAACCCGCGACCTTCGGAATGGCAGTCCAATGCGTTACCACTGGACTATGCCGGCCGTCTAACTCGTGTTTCGATCGTAGCGAAAGTTAAACTAACAGCAATACAAGAATATTGTGCATTATAACGGTTACAATAATGTACTTTTTTGTTTTAATTGGATCTACAATAATTATTACAGTGAAAAATAAGACATTAGCTAGATACGCTTGTATGTAATCATTCGAGAAATCTAATTCGAATCCTACAAAACTAAGTACCTACTATTCAATAAAATAGTTATAAATGGCTTTGAATGCAAATTCCGTCGGCGAACGGACTGACTCTTCGCAGCTGACGAAAAAAAAGAACCATCTCCGTCGAGAGTTCAGGAATTCGCCCCTTGGAACAAGTTTGCACGATAGAAAAAAAAACACAGAGAGTCTAACTACAATAATAACAGCGAAAAAGAGTTTTTCAATACGTCATGACATATTTACTTCCTGTTCAAACAATGTAACATAGTCCCAAACGAACAAAAGGCAGCCTGCAAAAACTAATACCGCCTTTGTCTGAACTGAAAGGTAACTTTTTAAGACATTATTCACTATGCGCGTACAATAATAATAATTGTACAACAATAACCCGATTCCCAGTACAAAATGTACGGGTTTTACTGTTTTAAAAGGATTGAAAGCGAGATTTGTTGGTTAATATATTTAGAACGTACGGTTTTGAACGTGTTTGCGTCGCTTTACACTGTTTCCGAATAGTTTTCTAGCGTTTTTGTTGAGTTTTGGTCTGTTCAGGCGGAGATCAGCCCAGCGGAGCGAGCGGCGTGGACTGTGCCTGGCGGTGGCCAATCGAGAACTGAATTTGAAATGTAAAATGGAATTGTACAGAGTACAGAGGTACTGCTAGTTGTAGTTGGTACTCTGCCCCCACTTCAAGCGGTTACTGAAACGAAAACAACGGTAGGTATAATATACTTTCACACGATAGAAGCAGTCCTCAAAATGTGTGGGCTGAGAAGAGTGGCAATTTACTTCCCTTTCTCGCAAACCTCATGCGCTACCGCACAAGACTTTTAACAGACTAAAGCCAGGGGCATTCTTATTTTTTAATGATTTAAGACTGGTGAAGACCTAAATGTACCTAACAAGTGGCCAGATATTCCCTAAACCTAATAAAGGAAAGAAAAAAAATGCCGAATATCTTAAACCGCAAAAGTGTTAGAGCCGCCACTGTGTGGATGGATGGAGAAAGAAAAGAGGAGCAAACTAACTATCCATCACGTCGTTTTCCTGAAGAGGTAGGCAGAGAGGATGGAACGCTTCACAACTCTGTCTAGGCACACTCTCCTTCCTTAATTCACATTCATGCATCGACTCATACCTAGTAATTCTGACTCATGACATGACCAGTGATGGCTCGTAACTTTTGAGTCCAACGCGTTTTTTTTACGTTTTTTTTACAAAAAAACAAATTTTCGAGAAAAAAAAACGTTTTCTGCTACAACTCAATAAATGGCATTTTTTAATATAAGCACTCTAGTACACCCAAAAGCCATGAGCCGCTACTGGACATGACATGCCTCAAGTATTTCATTTACGTGACCCTCCCATGTCTTTCTCTGGCTTCACCGTCTTCTTCTACCATTCGCCAACTACAAGTCCTTCTTTCCCCATGGTATACTTACATTCACAAAAATGTTTTTTTTCTCTTTAATGTTACCAGACAACTCCTAGCGAATCCACGGTGAATTCGTTGGCACACAACGCGTTCAAATATCAGAAATTTGTGATTGTCAGCTGACGATTTATCAACAAGAGAACCTCTGAACGAATATTACATTTAGCCGCGTTGGTAACAGAGTTTGACGGAAGTTTGAGCAAAAAATATACCCAGCGTTCGCTGAAAATCATGAATATCACTTTCTTAACTCATAATAATGAAAAATTCCATATAATATTATATTGCGTACTCTTTCAAAACTGAGAAAGTAAAAACGCGCGCCAACATTTAACATTGGCCGACGAGAGGCACACCTGTTTTCAATGCATTCATCTAACATTTTCAAGCGAAAATGATACTAATTCCCATCTGCAACAAGAGTCATTTTATCTCAGCCAAACGAGCCGTCAACAAGTATCATCGACTTCTCCGGACCGTTACAAATTGCGCTCTATTGTGCTACGGAATAAGGACTAGATTTGTGTGTCTATTATGAATGCAGAGTTTGATTTGGTATTAGCCGAGATCAATCTTGATGAAAATAATATATAATATACATAATGCATGTATTTTTTTCCAACCTAATTTTTTAATGTGAAAACCTCACAAGACCAGTGGGATTGTGTCGTCCCCCAATATGTGATGTTCTTTTTAAGAAAAGGAAGCAGAGGAAGTTCTGGGAAGGAAAAAAGGGTTGGTAGGAATCTGGTGGTCGACGTGTTCAGGAGAGATGGACGTATATCCATCCCTCCCACTGCGATGTAAGGCGATGGGTTGAGAGAGCCCGGTTGGAGAGTTCAACGGGTCAGAAATGGGGTATGGTATGTTGTGAACCTGAAGGGTGAAGAGAGGGGAAAGAGATGTACAATAGTACATGGTTATTTAGATCTGGTCACCAAAGTTAGTGCCATTTCAAGCAATGTTTCTATTCAGAATGGTGATCTTTCAGTCCGTCACCAGGGTGATACTGTGAGTATCTACTAACATTATGAATCAATGGGGGTGGCAGGGGGAGGCAGCTGACAGCTGCTTGGTGAAGAATAAAAGATGTTTGTTCAAATCTGACTTATATTAATTTAGTACCAGATACGTAACACATCGTCTCAGTCAGGGCCGGACTTCCGCCTAGGCCCGAGAGGCCCTTGCCCAGGGGTGAATGACTATTAAAGAATATTTTCATATGTAAATTGTGTCATATTCACATGTCACAATTCAAATTAATAATAGCGGTATTTACAATATTTTTCAATTATTTAAAACTCTCAAATGCTCGTATATCTCCAAATCACTATTAGGTGGCAAAGCACTGTCTTGAACGAAACCCTTCAGTAAAATTATAGAAAACAATTGTGGTTTGTTGTTTTCCTGTAGGTTTACGGTATTCTAAAGGAGCCTCTAAACTCGGTAGCACATGGGCCCTCACGGTTTAAGATGGTCCCTCTTCAAACTCCAAGCAATGCCGGGTACACGTCAGCTTGAATGTATACATTTATAGTTTATTCTGACTACTTTCTTGTTCCTTCCCTGTAAACTCTATAAAAAAAATCAAACTTCCCCCCCCTCTAGCTTGGAAGCTGGCAACGCCCCTGAATCAGTGATCCATGATCTCATGCAAGCTGTCTTTAATCATTTCAACAATTTAGTCACAGAGTACAAATTGCTAAATCCTTTAATAATTATCTTTAAGGTTTGGAAAAATTAGTATTTACCCTTTTTAATTAGGAAATATCCAGACCTTAAACTGTTTAGATGTAATAATATTAGACAATTTTAATCGATATTGTTTTAACCCATTCATGACGAAGGTGCCATATGGACCTCGAAAAAGTGTTGGACCTCAATTAGTCACATCATGCCGATATATTAAAATGGCGATGCGAAATTCAGTTTTATGTAGTCTACAAGCATGTACGAACACGTTTGTCTTAGAGGCGCTCAGTTCGTTTGCATGTGCCGGCGTGGACAGACGTGTATAAACGGAGTTTGAAAAAAAGTGCAAATTTTTCAAAATGTCAAAGTGAGTGAAGTAAGTAATCCAATAAACTTATGTGTAGATTTGATTTTTTTTTTCCAAAACCGTTTATGATCCGTAAAGAATGAAATTTACTAACTATTTATAGACATATTGTTACAAAAATAATCCTTATTGTATCAAAGAGAGTACTTTGAATTGAAGGTTTTGATTTTTGGCTCCATATGGACCTTTCGGCAGATCTCACTATACATAAATTGTAATTTTTCGCAGATTTCATTGTTTTTTCGTGTTTTTTAGGGGTCTGACTGTTGAAGAAGTGATGTTACTGCTTGAAGAACAATCGGATACGAATTTGGAGGATGATGAGGTAGTGGATGTGGATGTGTATGTGGAGCCGCCAAATGAGAGTGATTTGTCCGGAGCAGATTCAGCTGATGAAGATGACGGTGGAATAATTGCCAATATTTCTCGAGCGCAATTGTTTTCTAATTGCCAAATCGTAAATCGCCGTCGACACAAAAAGGGACAAGATACGCCCGATTATGATTCAGATCAAGAGAATCCTAATCTAGAGCATTTCGGAGACGAGCGTTTGGATTCAACTTTCAGTGACTTCGACATAAATTTATTCGACGCTTCAGCATCACACGGTCAAGCGTCTGCAAGCACTTCTTTCGAGCCTCCTTTGAAACGATGCCGTGTTAGTACTGGAGACAGAGTGAATGATCCCGCTGAACCACCTTATCGCATTCCAATACGTATGCCTGGTCCGAAAACTATGTTTCAATGGAAGTCTAACGATGTGACGCCAATTGTTTCTAGCATATTTCCCGAAGGAAATTATACCGACGTAGCTGCTTTATCACCGGTGGAATTATTTGAACTAAATTTTGACAACGAAATGTACGAATTCATCGTTACAGAATCCAACAAATATCAGACCAAGCAAGACCCTGAAAATAGTCATAAAGTATCACCTTTAACTGTCGGGGATATCAAAGCGTACATGGGTATACTTATAACATCGGGATTATGCCAGATTCCATCAACTCGATTGTACTGGAGCAGCTCTCGCCCTTTCTACAATAAGCAGATTGCGTCCACCATGTCTCGTGATAGATTTGAATAGATACACAAAATGATACACTTTGCTTCACCAAATCAGTTCAATAGTGTAGACCGGATGTGGAAGTTACGTCCATTTACAGATAGGCTTATTGAACGGTTTATGCGAAACTTCCACCCAGAAGAAAATTTAAGTTATGATGAATCGATGATTCCATACTATGGCCGCCATGGATGTAAGCAATACATAAAAGGCAAACCCATTCGATTCGGATATAAAGTGTGGAGCCTAAATACACCCTCCGGTTACTTGATCAATTTTGAGATCTACCAAGGCAGCAATCCCCGGATTCCAAAGGAGTATGGTGTTGTAGGCTTGAATGCTTCACCACTACTTATGTTGGTCGATCAATTGCCAGTGGAAAAGCGCTAATTGCCATATCACTTCTACTTTGAAAATATTTTTACGGGTATGCCATTGCTGTACTATTTGCATTTTTATGGATACAATGGCACAGTTACAATTCGAGACAATCAGATTCCCAGTTCATCTCCTATCCCCAAGAAGAAGGCAACAATGTCAAAATACAACAAAGGTGTGCTTTCTCGAGGACATATTGAAAGTGCGCAGACATCATTTGGCAAGACCCCCATCTACGTTACTCAATGGGTTGATAACGCTGTTTGTTCTGTAGCTTCAACAAAATACGGAAAGAATCCATTGGATCTAGCAAGCCGTTACTCACGGAAGGAGCAAAAAAAGATCAGTATACAGAGGCCATATGTAATTCATCAATATAACACGAATATGGGCGGAACTGACAGAATGACCAAAACGTTGCATGTTATCGCATTACTGTTCGCCAACAGAAATGGTGGTGGTCCATTTTTACCTGGGCCATTGATGTAACCATTCAGAATTGCTGGCTTCTGAAGCGCAAAGCCACGGGCAATTTTAAATTGGGGCAGTTAGAATTCCGTGAAGAAATATCAAAGCATTACTGCGAGAAGTATTCTATCAAGAAATACTTCAAGGCACCCGACAAACTCACCAAAATAGGTCAAATGGCGATGCAGTATGATACCTCCGTCCCCCATTATCCTGGGCCAATACCGATAACTGAGACTAATAAGGGAGGAAAACTGTCTTGTGCATCTTGTAAAAGCAAGCAGCGCATCCGTTGCATCACATGTAAGGTCGGACTATGCGTGAAATGCTTCGAGGGCTATCACACTAAATAATGTTGTTGAAAATTACACTTTTTGAACAATAAAGATGAAAAAATGAAATTTCTGACTAGTTATTTGCCGAAAGATCCATATGGACCTCATCCTTCTCGAGGCTCCTGGGGGATGAGGAGACGATTTTTTCAAATTCCGAAAAAAACGTTCTTATTCTACTTTCAAAACCAACCACTCTGTGAATTTTCTGCGCGAAATTCGAAAAAAAAATAGTTCGTCATGAATGGGTTAATTTGACAAAACTTGAAAGAGAGCATGATGTGTTGACAATATGGATCAAGTTATTGTTGTTGTCAATAGGCAACGCTGTTCTCTTGGTTGTTGTGGTTGGCGATTCATATAAGTGAGTCATCAAAAATGATATATTTAAACTCAGTTATAGAGTCATCAAAATCATAACCAGACGGCATGTGTTAAACAGCCGAGACAGCAATCATTCTTACGAAACTTCGGTACCACCATACGTAGACTGCTGACTTGCATATAGGGTGATACCAACGCTCACACAATAAACCGAGTCAGCGGTCCTGCGGGTTCGAAGTCCAGACGTTACTCCAACCCGTGGCAGACGAGAACAAAGAAATCAGCAGCTATATAAGCGGTGGAGGACCTACCTAAGTCAGTAGTCAGTAAGTCATCAATCTGCCGCCAACGATTTACTAATCTCACGAGTGACAACTGGGGGGCCCCGCGCCCCTCCGCGAAGGACATATACCCGGCTTCGCCCGTACCATCATGGACTCTACCGGGACATCAACCTAGCGCCTTGTCCGGATCGCCGTCCCTGGCAAGCGCTACTCGGATTACAAGCGCCCTGGTCCCAGCATCTCTGACCAGCGTTTCTTCCACGCATCATGATCACCACGAGGACACGCAGCATCCTCACTGGTCACACCGCGCCCGTTCAACCGCCTACAAGGTCCACCGCAACTTTGGCCGTCTCGTCAGCACTGGAGTGCCTGAAGACCTACGTTCTTCGCCAGTGCCTGACCTTCATCGAGTCCTGGTCACCAGCGCCCGGCGTCGACTCACTGACCCGCGCTTGACCACCACATCATCGCAGCAACCGGAGTATTCAACATCTGTCCTACATCATCTCCTCGTCACGGCAACTGACTCTCAATAAACACCACAACAACAACATCCTTATCTTTCATTGTCTCACTACCAATTCCCATAGACACAATAATTCCATATTATATTATATTGCGCACTCTTTCAAAACTGAGAAAGTAAAAACGCGCGCCAACATTTAACATTGGCCGACGAGAGGCACACCTGTTTTCAATGCATTCATCTAACATTTTCAAGCGAAAATGATACTAATTCCCATCTGCAACAAGAGTCATTTTATCTCAGCCAAACGAGCCGTCAACAAGTATCATCGACTTCTCCGGACCGTTACAAATTGCGCTCTATTGTGCTACGGAATAAGGACTAGATTTGTGTGTCTATTATGAATGCAGAGTTTGATTTGGTATTAGCCGAGATCAATCTTGATGAAAATAATATATAATATACATAATGCATGTATTTTTTTCCAACCTAATTTTTTAATGTGAAAACCTCACAAGACCAGTGGGATTGTGTCGTCCCCCAATATGTGATGTTCTTTTTAAGAAAAGGAAGCAGAGGAAGTTCTGGGAAGGAAAAAAGGGTTGGTAGGAATCTGGTGGTCGACGTGTTCAGGAGAGATGGACGTATATCCATCCCTCCCACTGCGATGTAAGGCGATGGGTTGAGAGAGCCCGGTTGGAGAGTTCAACGGGTCAGAAATGGGGTATGGTATGTTGTGAACCTGAAGGGTGAAGAGAGGGGAAAGAGATGTACAATAGTACATGGTTATTTAGATCTGGTCACCAAAGTTAGTGCCATTTCAAGCAATGTTTCTATTCAGAATGGTGATCTTTCAGTCCGTCACCAGGGTGATACTGTGAGTATCTACTAACATTATGAATCAATGGGGGTGGCAGGGGGAGGCAGCTGACAGCTGCTTGGTGAAGAATAAAAGATGTTTGTTCAAATCTGACTTATATTAATTTAGTACCAGATACGTAACACATCGTCTCAGTCAGGGCCGGACTTCCGCCTAGGCCCGAGAGGCCCTTGCCCAGGGGTGAATGACTATTAAAGAATATTTTCATATGTAAATTGTGTCATATTCACATGTCACAATTCAAATTAATAATAGCGGTATTTACAATATTTTTCAATTATTTAAAACTCTCAAATGCTCGTATATCTCCAAATCACTATTAGGTGGCAAAGCACTGTCTTGAACGAAACCCTTCAGTAAAATTATAGAAAACAATTGTGGTTTGTTGTTTTCCTGTAGGTTTACGGTATTCTAAAGGAGCCTCTAAACTCGGTAGCACATGGGCCCTCACGGTTTAAGATGGTCCCTCTTCAAACTCCAAGCAATGCCGGGTACACGTCAGCTTGAATGTATACATTTATAGTTTATTCTGACTACTTTCTTGTTCCTTCCCTGTAAACTCTATAAAAAAAATCAAACTTCCCCCCCCTCTAGCTTGGAAGCTGGCAACGCCCCTGAATCAGTGATCCATGATCTCATGCAAGCTGTCTTTAATCATTTCAACAATTTAGTCACAGAGTACAAATTGCTAAATCCTTTAATAATTATCTTTAAGGTTTGGAAAAATTAGTATTTACCCTTTTTAATTAGGAAATATCCAGACCTTAAACTGTTTAGATGTAATAATATTAGACAATTTTAATCGATATTGTTTTAATTTGACAAAACTTGAAAGAGAGCATGATGTGTTGACAATATGGATCAAGTTATTGTTGTTGTCAATAGGCAACGCTGTTCTCTTGGTTGTTGTGGTTGGCGATTCATATAAGTGAGTCATCAAAAATGATATATTTAAACTCAGTTATAGAGTCATCAAAATCATAACCAGACGGCATGTGTTAAACAGCCGAGACAGCAATCATTCTTACGAAACTTCGGTACCACCATACGTAGACTGCTGACTTGCATATAGGGTGATACCAACGCTCACACAATAAACCGAGTCAGCGGTCCTGCGGGTTCGAAGTCCAGACGTTACTCCAACCCGTGGCAGACGAGAACAAAGAAATCAGCAGCTATATAAGCGGTGGAGGACCTACCTAAGTCAGTAGTCAGTAAGTCATCAATCTGCCGCCAACGATTTACTAATCTCACGAGTGACAACTGGGGGGCCCCGCGCCCCTCCGCGAAGGACATATACCCGGCTTCGCCCGTACCATCATGGACTCTACCGGGACATCAACCTAGCGCCTTGTCCGGATCGCCGTCCCTGGCAAGCGCTACTCGGATTACAAGCGCCCTGGTCCCAGCATCTCTGACCAGCGTTTCTTCCACGCATCATGATCACCACGAGGACACGCAGCATCCTCACTGGTCACACCGCGCCCGTTCAACCGCCTACAAGGTCCACCGCAACTTTGGCCGTCTCGTCAGCACTGGAGTGCCTGAAGACCTACGTTCTTCGCCAGTGCCTGACCTTCATCGAGTCCTGGTCACCAGCGCCCGGCGTCGACTCACTGACCCGCGCTTGACCACCACATCATCGCAGCAACCGGAGTATTCAACATCTGTCCTACATCATCTCCTCGTCACGGCAACTGACTCTCAATAAACACCACAACAACAACATCCTTATCTTTCATTGTCTCACTACCAATTCCCATAGACACAATAATTCCATATTATATTATATTGCGCACTCTTTCAAAACTGAGAAAGTAAAAACGCGCGCCAACATTTAACATTGGCCGACGAGAGGCACACCTGTTTTCAATGCATTCATCTAACATTTTCAAGCGAAAATGATACTAATTCCCATCTGCAACAAGAGTCATTTTATCTCAGCCAAACGAGCCGTCAACAAGTATCATCGACTTCTCCGGACCGTTACAAATTGCGCTCTATTGTGCTACGGAATAAGGACTAGATTTGTGTGTCTATTATGAATGCAGAGTTTGATTTGGTATTAGCCGAGATCAATCTTGATGAAAATAATATATACCTAATATACATAATGCATGTATTTTTTTCCAACCTAATTTTTTAATGTGAAAACCTCACAAGACCAGTGGGATTGTGTCGTCCCCCAATATGTGATGTTCTTTTTAAGAAAAGGAAGCAGAGGAAGTTCTGGGAAGGAAAAAAGGGTTGGTAGGAATCTGGTGGTCGACGTGTTCAGGAGAGATGGACGTATATCCATCCCTCCCACTGCGATGTAAGGCGATGGGTTGAGAGAGCCCGGTTGGAGAGTTCAACGGGTCAGAAATGGGGTATGGTATGTTGTGAACCTGAAGGGTGAAGAGAGGGGAAAGAGATGTACAATAGTACATGGTTATTTAGATCTGGTCACCAAAGTTAGTGCCATTTCAAGCAATGTTTCTATTCAGAATGGTGATCTTTCAGTCCGTCACCAGGGTGATACTGTGAGTATCTACTAACATTATGAATCAATGGGGGTGGCAGGGGGAGGCAGCTGACAGCTGCTTGGTGAAGAATAAAAGATGTTTGTTCAAATCTGACTTATATTAATTTAGTACCAGATACGTAACACATCGTCTCAGTCAGGGCCGGACTTCCGCCTAGGCCCGAGAGGCCCTTGCCCAGGGGTGAATGACTATTAAAGAATATTTTCATATGTAAATTGTGTCATATTCACATGTCACAATTCAAATTAATAATAGCGGTATTTACAATATTTTTCAATTATTTAAAACTCTCAAATGCTCGTATATCTCCAAATCACTATTAGGTGGCAAAGCACTGTCTTGAACGAAACCCTTCAGTAAAATTATAGAAAACAATTGTGGTTTGTTGTTTTCCTGTAGGTTTACGGTATTCTAAAGGAGCCTCTAAACTCGGTAGCACATGGGCCCTCACGGTTTAAGATGGTCCCTCTTCAAACTCCAAGCAATGCCGGGTACACGTCAGCTTGAATGTATACATTTATAGTTTATTCTGACTACTTTCTTGTTCCTTCCCTGTAAACTCTATAAAAAAAATCAAACTTCCCCCCCCTCTAGCTTGGAAGCTGGCAACGCCCCTGAATCAGTGATCCATGATCTCATGCAAGCTGTCTTTAATCATTTCAACAATTTAGTCACAGAGTACAAATTGCTAAATCCTTTAATAATTATCTTTAAGGTTTGGAAAAATTAGTATTTACCCTTTTTAATTAGGAAATATCCAGACCTTAAACTGTTTAGATGTAATAATATTAGACAATTTTAATCGATATTGTTTTAATTTGACAAAACTTGAAAGAGAGCATGAGTGTTGACAATTGGATCAAGTTATTGCTGTTGTCAATAGGCAACGCTGTTCTCTTGGTTGTTGTGGTTGGCGATTCATATAAGTGAGTCATCAAAAATGATATATTTAAACTCAGTTACAGTTCTTCCAGTAGTTCACTTCAAACAAAACAAATTAACACCCCTAAGGCTAATTTGTTCGCTTTCAGGACCAGTTTATATTGTATCATAGAAATCATTATCTTCTGTAAGGACAGTAACGTAATGTTGCAAAATATGATCTAAACAGTGTTAGAAAAAGAACTTCCATGTTTTTTTATTCAAATGTAGAAGTTTACCACAGAAGAATTAAATGTACGTCCAGGGCTTTTTGGTCCATGCCTCTATGAAACCAAAGTCTCCAAAGAAAAAATTATGAAACTTCTGAATTGTACATTCTGAATGAAACGGAACAGCTCACATAGGTATCATAGAAATCGTTGTCTCCCTTACTGTCATGGTGAGAAATATGATCTAAACAGTGTTAGAAAGAGAAAACACCACACTTTTTGTATTCGAATCTAGAAGTTAACCACAGAATAATTAAAATGTTGACTTCTATTATACCAAAGTTTCGATTCTAGAAAAATTTATGAAACTTGGGGAATTTTTTGTTACATATTTTTTATGAAACAACAAAAAAGTGAGGGGACAATAACATTTATAATACGTTTGTCTAATAAAATCTGTAAGCCATTTGATGATGTGTTTATTTCTAATAATAACATATGAAAGCGTATTTTATCACCTTTCAAAAACAATTTTTAGTTTTCAGATAGATTCAGAGATATTTTATAGCAAAGTGGAAATTTTTTAAATGAAAATTTGAAAAAATATGCCTGTGACCTGAGGAGTTAAAATTCTTTGATTCAAATACCGTCAAAAAAATTAGGAAGGTTCTCCAAACAAACAAGTACACAAACAACAAGGTATATCACTTATTGGGGTTCCTATTTTTATTCTCTCTCGATCCCTCCAATTTATCTCACATAAGGTTTTTTACGTTCCTTGGAAAACCTAATAAGTTTCACTGCAGTATATTTTAACCTGTTTTCCTCATGGTGGATACTACAAGTAACACTCTGGTGAAATACCACCATTGAGAAACATTCTTTGAAATGGCATGACTAGATCTGAACCACCAGACACTCCTCAATCCTTCTCTTTCCCTCTCCGTTTCATTCAGCCAGCCTCACAATATTCTCCATAATGGCGATGCTACAGTCCAACTGGTTCTAGGCAGTTGGAACACTAGTGAACACTACAAATAAATAAATAACTTTTTGGGGAATCAAGGGGTCTATCCCTATTTACAAGCAGAGGCAGTCCCTGCCATAGTGCATTTGTGCAATGCAATGCCGCATATTCACGGTAACATTAGATTTTATATCAGTAATAGAAAAAACTATAATAGCACAGTAATAACGAGAAAATATGTGCCAAACATCGATATACGAACCTATGCTCCACTCATGAAGGATTCCCGTCGCATCATTTGAACCTTAGCAACTCTGTACTAGACTCGCTTCGTGCATATTTCGAAATGCCCACAGACATAGGAATTAATAGACGAGAAGATATGGGCGAGGGGTAAAATCAACTGTTGAAGAACGAAGGGAGTGAAGCTGACTGTGATTCGTCAATAAATCAATCTGACAGTAAATAGGCATCTCGCATTATAATATCACCATTTACTTCTTAAAAGTAAAATCTGCTTTGAATGAATAGACATTTTTACATGGGAGCGCAAATTACTCGCCACGTTATGAACAAATTTGCGAAGTCCAAATTCGGCAAAGTAAGGCAGCTTCTATTTTCAGAGTCGTAGTTAGTTTCAGAGTATTTAGTTAAGACACTTTTATAAATGTTCATAATTTACTTCCCAGCAACCAACCAGCTTTGTGTTTCGCGTCCAGACGTTTCTCGATGTGATAGTAACAACTGATTCATATTATACGATGTGAATATGCTTAAAATAAAGTAAAATAATGCTTATATATGGAATGTAATACGACAATTGGGTTTATTCTCTTTTTTCACATCTATTTTTACCAGTTTTCATAGTACAAGTCAAAATTTTGCCGTGTTATTTCGTAAAATGAACCGATGATGCCTCGACCATAGTTCGCACAAGAATGATGACGTCACGTTTTCAAATTTCGTTTGAGGCCATACGCGAGCACAGCCGGCTCCAATGGAACCGGTATGGGGAGTGGGGATAATACGCTTTTAATCACTTAGGGCAGGTCTACTAATATTCATATGTCTATGGAAATGCCGAAGACGTGACGTGACATGACGTACTCTCACTACGGGCACTAGCCGTAGTGGCTGAAACCGTGAAATGAGGGAGACAGACTACTCTCATAATGGCAATTCATTTGTTAGAGCAGTGAAGATATTTCTACAGCGCATGCATTCGTGACGCAAACGAAGACGCATCCTTGGTCGTTGTCAATACGTTACACATGTTTACACATACCAAACGTTTGGAATGAACTAGTTAGAATTTACGGGTTTGGAACCAATTAACAATGTTAGATGTTAGAGCGCTACAAACTTGACGGTATGAACTCGGTATTTTCTGTTTATTTTTGATTAATGAAATTGTTTTTGAAAAATAATGACCCGCCAAAACCATTATGGGTTTGTAAGGTTAAGGCAAAAACTGTGAACAAAAATAACTTTAATTGACATTATAATAATAAAAATTATTGGATCATTTCTATAGCGCCAATTTCGTGAGAAAATCACCTCAAGGGCAAGACATTATAGTGGCTTTTTTGATGTGATCGTTAAGTTTGCCGTGTACAATTATCGAAGTCGATGTATCATTTAGAAATTCAATATTTTTGAACCTATTCGTCAACTAAAAACTGTTCTTGAAAGGCGATGAAATACGCTTTCAAATTTTCCTATTAGAAATAAATATATAATTTTTGAAATATTAAAATTTTGAATACAAACATAAAAAAATTTTAAAAATGGCTCACCTCACGTTTTTTTCTAAAATAATGAAAAAAAAAACAAAACAACTATATTTTATTAGAAAAATTTAATCTTACTTTTTTGTTGTTTCATATGAAAATAATTAATAAAAAATTCTCATAACCTCTCAGAAAAAGACTTTTATTTACTTTGTGTTCCTTTGCGAACTGTCAAAACGTGAAAATTTTTGTGTTATTCACGAGTTTTGTTAAAAGATTCATAACTCACGTTTTGGGAAACGTAGCCTCATTCTAAAAAATGTTTTGGAAAGATTATGAAATTCACTATCGTATTGTTTTGTTATACGTAAATATTTGCGTTTCTAAATATACATTTTCTGAAAACGTCAAAAATATGTAAAAATCGCTGACCATTATTTCAAAGCTGTGAAAAATGTACTTTTTTCTGAGTATCATAAAGAAATAACACTTTATATATTGAAGAAATATAATTAAAAACTATTAGTCACCTCAAAATATTAACCGTCCAAAGTAAAATATTTTTAATAAATTATTTAGAAACGCAATAAATTATGAACGAACAAGATGACAGATCCAATCGACTTAGATAATGCACCTCTACATTCCATAGATATTCTTGAATACAGACGCGTAGCGTTATTCATTATCGATACTCTGTTTTTTAAATCATGGCAATCCGTATACTAGTGATGGAAATAAATCGATTTTTGTAAAATCTCGCGCGTTTACGTGAAAAGACGTACTAATGTCTTGACCGCTATTATCATATTTACGTCTTTTGACGTTCTAATGTTCCAAGTGGTTAAAGGACCAGTTGTTTCACAGAATTTGAACAATTCATCAAATTTCAATGTTCATTTTCAAGTTCTGGGGCTCTATTCCTGAATCGAGGGCGCTCGTAATCGCCGTCGAAAGTACGTACGTTGGTCGTCGTTGCTATTCCCGAAATTGGTCAAAGGTACATACTTCGACGCCAAACGTCAAAAGTCATTCCACACAACAACTACTGGGTATAACCAGTAGAAACAGGGCAGCGAGTGGTAGGTTGTTGGCGTTTCTATGGAATTGGCTGTCAAAATCTAGTCTAGCTGTCAATTTTTGTTTTACCGCGCGGATTCCGCAAATGTAAAAGTGGGTGAAAATTTCCCACTTACTAAGTCTTTATCGGAGCTTACAAGCTCAATTAAGAGTTGCTTTTGGCAATTTGTAATATGTCCCGCAGCCATTTCTGTTTTGAATAACGAATAACTGTTGTCTGTTTGACAGTCACACCATAGAAATCCCAAAAACATCAGGAACATAGACAATATTCACAGGGGTGCCAATATAATCATGTCTTCTACCAACTTCGACCGTTCGATGCTCAAGAATACGTAAAATTGAAACATTCGAAAAAGTTAGTCGCGACGACTAGTAGTTTTTCACTCGAAGACGGCGCATACGAAAACGATTGATCGTTTAACTCCAGAATCGCAGGCCAGTTATTATGCGTCAGTTGCTTCACAGAACTGAAATATTAACAGAACTTGAATAGGACTTTCACAGAACTTGAAAATAAACAATGAAATTTGATGAATTGTTCAAACTGTCCTATGTTTCACAGTTTTTTTTCAAATCTCAGTCGGATCCTTAGGTTTAATACAGGTGTACATTTTGATTATTCTGTTGCTAACTTCTATGTTTGAATATAAAGCGTGAGGTTTTCTCTTTCTAACACCATTAAGATCATATTTCTCACCATGACGGTAAGGGAGATACAACCATTTTTATGAGACCATATGAGCTGTTCTTAAAAGAGAACAAATGAAACTGTGGGGTTGAGTTACCTGTATTACACGCAGAGATGTGCAAAATGGGTACCCAAAACCATTTGAAATGAAAAATGTAAATGGGTCAAAACTTTTCCATTTGAAAATGCAAAATACCTATTTTCAAAATGCAAAATGGTTTCTCAGGTCAAACAATCAAAATAATTATAGAATTTTTAAACAATTTTGTCATTTAATGGACATCAATGTAGAACAAACATATTACATGATGGTAAATCCAAAAAATGGTGTTTCATGTGACTACAGATTATGAAACCACAAAAAATTTGCGCGGGACTAATGTTGCCAACGTAAAAACATAGAAACTGCTATCTAACATTTAATATTACAGCGTCATGGCCCCATGTTCAGGATTTTTTGTAATGGTATCACTCAATTGCCAGAGCTCCTACAAGGGAGCAACTTGACAAATGTAAATTATCTCTCATAGCGAGGTTGAGGACCGACTTATATTTGGGGCTTATGAAAAAAAGATGAGTGGAGATAGTAGGAAGAATGTTGCAAAAAAAGCATTTAAAATGGAAAATGCATTGAAAAAAGCATTTAAAATGCAAAATGGAAAATACCCATTTTGCATTTCCATTTGAAATTGATTTATTTGAAATAAAGCACATCTTTGATTACACGTTACCATTTTTTAGTGCAATGCATTGCTATCAAACTCAATCACGAGCCGCCCCTGCTTACAAGGCTCCAGTGATTATATTATGACAGGGACTGAAAAGATGAAAATTTGAAAATAAATAAAACAGTGTATGTTGGTTTTGTTTTTTTTTATCATTTATTATCACTTATCTCCCCCGTGCCTCCGATCGCAATTGTTTAATAATATTTACATCCTAAAATCGCGGCCGTCCACCGCCGTCCAATACATGCGCGAAACAAACACTCCCATCCAAAAAAAAAATGTCCCAACACTAATTATTATTCGTTTTTCGCGCACTCGTCCGCATGCGTAATCGTGTCACGTGTTTTCCGTACACTCATTTATTTAAATACCTACATACTCCAAGTATTAATTACACTTTAAAATACAGGATTACATTTACCTTGCTTTCATAGAGGATTTTCTTTCAAGTTTCAATTACGACATTTTTAAATGCACTTACGCAATAAAAGGTAGTAATGTTTTTTTTTTAATATACATCAAGTCTAAGCGTCATCATTTTTTTTTTGTTTTTTGTTTTATTATTTATGATTTACACATTGATTTTGGAATTTTCAGTATTTAGTGTTTTTTACGTGTAGACACAAGCCAATCTTAAAATAAACAATACAAGTTTTTTGCCTTCAGAGCAATTTTTTTTCGCTTCGTAAAATGAACATTTTTAAAAACGATATTTTACATTTGTTTATTTAATATGTCATTTAAAACAGAAATCTGACATACCGAACAAAAAATAAGTTTCAAATAAAGAGTCGTTTCCGGTTTTCGTAATAAATTCAGCAAACAGCAATTTATTTGTAATTTTTCAAGCAGATTAAATGAATTCTACCGATTTGCCAAGTTTTTTTTTAAATAAGAGTATATATACAAATTTACATCAATCCAAAACAGATTATAAAAATAAAATATTTGTTTTGGTATATTAGCAGAGGCAAATGCGGTAACAAATAAAAGTCTAATTTTCACAAAAAATATTTCACTTCAATACAATTTTTATCAAAATGTGAATAATATGGTTTTAATATCAGTCTATTGCACTATTTATTTATTTATAAAATTAGTCATAAAGCATCAAAGTTCTGAAAATAACAAGATTATTTAAAGTGTATTTTTTCAAAGTTTGTTAACCTGTTAAAAGAACAAAATTTATGAAATTATTATTTTTACCAACAGGGAAATTTAAAAAAAAAATTATTTATGTACAACCAAAATAAATGTCTGCTTGCTCAATTTTAAAACCGGAGATCTGACACAACAATTTTCTATGCATATCAGTTTTATCATAATTTTTCTCAGTCCCCTGCAAAAATAAAAATGTTAATGTATTTTTGCAGCTGACTGTAAAACAATATACATAACATTTTAGAAATACATATAAGTTCAATGGTAAAAATTTGAAACCAAATTTTTTTACATCTCAAATCATAATACAAAAGAGAAAGTATAGAGGAAAAAAAATAATGCATCTTTTTTTTA
Source organism: Hesperophylax consimilis (assembly GCF_061612785.1). Classification (NCBI taxonomy): domain Eukaryota; kingdom Metazoa; phylum Arthropoda; class Insecta; order Trichoptera; family Limnephilidae; genus Hesperophylax; species Hesperophylax consimilis. The sequence continues at coordinate 13,694,511 of NC_142862.1, read as the reverse complement.
AATTTTCGGATAAAACCAAATACATAGTCCAAAAATCTATTGAGGAAAATATTATGTTTGCAACAACATCAAATAATTTAGTTTTGTTTTTTTTACGTTTTTTCATATTTTATCAGAATACATTTTTTGTTATTAATATAATTACCTAATTAACAAATTAAATAAAGACAGCCTTTTTTATTTTTCACCAACGCTTGTTAAAATGTTTACAAAAAAAATTGTTTAATTTTTTTTTCTTTACAATGTATGATCCTTACAGATTAAAGTTTACGACAATTGAAAAGTCTAAAAATGGTTGAATTTCGAGACTGCATTCAAGCCTAGATAGAGTTTGTGGATCTCTGTCAAAGAGATTACAACTGACTAAATAATATAATATGCATTACAACAGCTATATTATTGCAAATTGAATGCTCAAACCGTGAACATTAAAAAAATAAAGACAGTTATCTGAAGAGAAAGATCCATCTAAATGACATTTAGCATTCATTAAGTTCCTTTTTCAAAAACAACCACCAAACACAATTTTAGATTAAAAAAATCAATAGTAATATTGTCATTTTATCTATGGCCAACTTATCAAACATCCGTAAAATCAACTTCAACGGTAATTAATATTTGACCTCAATATGGCAACCATATAAGAGATTGATAAGTTTTAGAAATGGATAGCATCCATAAATTCAAAATTGTAGGAAATAATATTTGATCCCACTAAGATGGCCATTGAGTTTTTAAACTGGGTAGATTGGTTGACATTTTAAAGTTAGTAATTTTTTTAATCCAGGCTTCAATACAGCTTAGATTTTCCTTGCTTATTGTTTATTATGTAAATCTAAGACCCGTATTTTAGGGATGTGATTTTTTTGTGACAGCTATAATAATTAGATGGAAAACATACAAATGTATTGTAAATACTAAGGTTTTATATAAACATTTTACAAAGAGGTTAAATTCATCAAAACAAAAGTTGTGAAGATGAGATTAGTAGTAGTTTCTGAATGCAGAAATAAAGATAATGGTTTACAATTGTCACAAAAAATCACTCCTCTTTTTCATTTAATTTCACAAGCCTAGCTAACAATATTATTGAATCATTGTCATCAATACACAACACCTAGATTGGCTCCCACAAAATCAAATCAAACACCAATATATCATCACAGCAATGGACACAATTGAAATATAATAAAAGGTAATCCAAATGAATAAGGAATTGAAATGATATTATGGAACACTTCAAAAATAATTTAATCAATTGTTTCCAAAGATTCATTTTGATTGATTCAAAGGGAGGATGTTGTGAAAATTTTAGACTAGGTAATTTCGATTGCGCCCACCACATTATTTTGATAACTGTGGGGCCGTTCTAGGTAATTACCAATCGATGGAAACAATACTTCCAAAATCAATAGGGATATTATTTTATATTATCGATAGCTTATTATTTTAATAGCAAGTATTTTCCATATTTGAAACAGCCATATTGTTATTTAATATACACTTCATCGTCACATCGGTCATTTGTACTCAAATTCACCGACAGTGATGTTCGTTCACATTTTCAATTTAGCCATCAGTCAAATTTTCAAGTCAGAATATTACAGCACACTCAAGTTCTCCAGAGAACGTCAAGTATTTAGCTGCCAGATCACATTGGGCCAATACGTTGTGTTGAAACACGTTGGCCGGCCAACCGACTGTTGTCGGTTTTTCGTGAACACATCAAAGGATTTTGGCACCAAAAGGCTAACAGCGTTCAATCATCGTGGCAATAAATAGTTGGTGCCCAATGTGTTGGCCCAAAGTGTACTGGCAGCTTTAGATGCGCAAAAGATTACAAGATATTGTCCAAATGAGGTTGACCCCTAAGCAACAAGACTAAAGATCTGTTTTAGCCCAATAATTTATCAACCCTAAGTAATTTTTGTATCGGATTTACGTTGCATTACAGTACTACTGCATTTAAAAAATGTATGCAGATTTATTATTATAATGCAAAACAATTTTGCCACGGCTGACAAACCAAGCCACTGCCATATATTTCCGAAAGAAAGAATATTTTAAATAATTCAGGTCGTACAATGCCATAAAACTGCAGCACTGCGCGTTAATAATATCAATAAATAATAATATTGCGGGCCGTAAAGCCATTTGAATTTGACAAGCAACACAAATATGAATATGCCCAGAATACATCTATTGACAAGCAATGTGAACACACCAACATAAAGCATCTCGATAAATACACACTTTTGAATAAGTGTGTTGCGACACTGATAAGCAAAATGAATTACAGTTGTATAATTATCTTGAACCTTCTCGGTAACCAATTATGTTTGAACATTAGCAAGGATCTTGCCCCTCATCATCAACATCTTGAACACTGAACATTATTGAACCGATGACTACAAATGTTGGACATTGACGAGCATTTCGAACATCAACAAGGAGAAACTCGCACATCAATAAGCAGCGGTATCTTGTACGTTCAACGGGCAAATGCGAAACACTTGTGACACAATCTGAAACATTGACAAGCAACACAACTGAGCATCTGGAACACATCGCAACACACCACAGAAGAAGCACTGCTCAGCACTAAAACGGCATACGACAATTTCCCATTAAGGTATAATATATGTATGTACGATTACATAATATATGTTACATATTAGTCCCCTTTTGATTTCTGGGCGGGATTAGGCTGTACATCATGTGACCTCCATGGGTCCTTTTCTCTGTTGCGATGCGCCACCCTGTTGTTGGACGGCAGGCGTTGCGTTGGCAGGCGCGCCGGGAGCTGGGTTGACGACGTTGTTGGGCTGCTGCGCCGACACCACTACAGCGTTGGCGATGGAAGGGTTGGCGGGAGGGGCGTCGTTGATGTGGACGGTTCTCGCATCCTGGGCCTCACTGTAAAGGAGATTTTTATGATCAGTTTTATACAAGGATTTTCATAAGAATAGCCTAAAAATATGGGGAACACTTATATCAAAAGATCATAAGGTAAAAAGAAGAGTGAGAAACTTAAAAAAGACGTAAGCAAATATCTCTGTAAATCTAAATATAAAAGTTTTATTGGTTTGGTGTTCTGATAAAGGTACAATGTACATAGTAGCATTATCAAGTGCCCGTGAACACTTTGGAGGTTTTCCATTAATAAGGTTCTCATCATGTTACGAGAGATGAAAGGCTGATATAGATATTGAAAGAAGGGTAAATTTAGGTAACACTATAATGGAGAACGCGGTTGGCGCTAACAAAAAATTATCCAAAGAAAGGAAGTTAGCAGTTCACAATGGAATGCTGATACCTACCCTGATGAATGGCTATGAAGCATTGAATTGACAGAGAAAGGACGAAAGCAGAATGAATGTAACTCATGACTCGTAAACGTAACGCAACGACTGTAACATGTGGGTGGGTTATTATTCAATAACCCACGACGGCACACCCCTACTGAAGCAATCCCAACACTAGCCGGAGTTTGCCGAAGGTGTTACATATAACCTCATCATGAGTAAACTGATTCATTCAGGAAAGTTCTTTAAAAATGGAGCAGAGCAAGTAGCGCATCTCCCTGGTGCGAGCGCCCTAAGGGGGGGCTCCTTGGGGAACGAGCTCAAAGGATTGATTCATCCTCAATCGATAGAAGGAGTAAGGACGTGACTCTGGGAAGACTTGAACCAAGATACTATCTCCTTATGAAATTTAACACTAATCCTTTTTGTGATCACATCTGTTTGAGGAACGAGGTCTTTGCTATTCTGCACAACCGTCCTTCGGCATAAGGCAGCAAGTTTTTTTTGGAAATGACGCGGCGAGTTGTGGATGAATTCAGAACGGACCCTTGAGGAAGACTTAATTCGTAATTCGAAATTGTGCGCGCAGAATAATTTGTTTGTGTAATTCGAAAAAATTCAATTTTGGCAAAAAAAAAATCATTAAATTTCGTAAATCAAAATCTGAAAGACAACCGTGGCGGTAAAATGTCGAAAAATGTATTTTTTGGTGGTTTTACATCGTCCTAATTAGTGAATTTGTAAAAAATACTATATATTTACGCATGAATAGAAATTTTGCGGTCGATTTCCGTAGCGGCTGGCTTTTTAAACACAGATATACAAAATAAATTCATAAAAATGCAATATATTAACGCATAAATCAAGATTTACGAAATTTTGTGATTTACTTTGCAAAAATCGAATTTTTCAAATTACACAAACAAATTTTGGTGCGCGGCTATAATATATTTCGAATTGAAAAACCATTTTGTATGAAAAATTTTTCCTGGGAGAAATTTCGAATTATTGGGTAGGAATTAACGGGGTTCTACTGTAAAGGGTGTCCAGGGGTGGGGTAAAGTGCACAAACTTCGGGAGATGATTCTACTTGATAGTACAAGTCAAAAATATTTAAAAAAATATTTAAAAAAATTTAAAATTTCAATGTTTTCAGGTACAAACATTGAATTGTTTGTGAGGAGAAAATAATATTCTTCTAGGGAAAAATATTTTTGTATGAAATAAACAACGGAATTTCGAAAAAAGTTCTGTACCAGATTGGCGTCCAATTAACTTACATGACTAGCTAACTAAAAAATATACAATTCTACCATTAAAATATGATTTGAGATTTTCACGGCCAAAAGTATTTTTGTTGTTTGTTTTTGGGGTGTTATGCCGTGTTGTGCTAACTCCTTCTTTAGCCAACGTTTCGGACAACCTTACAGTGTCCATCACAGGGCTGATGTGTTGACACATCTGCCCTGATGATGGACACTGCAATGCTGTCCGAAACGTTGGCTAAAGAAGGAGTTAGCGCAACACGGCATAACACCCCAAAAACAAATAACAAAAATACTATCATTGGTTGCAGAGCAATGTATGCTACTAGTGCTATGGTGGTTCTAATTCTAAACATCACATAAACTGTGATGGGAGACAGATTTGATGCCAATTAATGCGAGACATATGTAGATGAAATAATGACCTTGTGTCATAACTCTGTCTTAACACACGCTCTGTTATTTTGACTCTCGGCATGGCCCACTTAATATTTCACTTAATCTTGCCATGTCTTCCTCGGGCGTCCAAGACATCTTCTAATAAAATTCAGGGTGCATATGAGGCAGGACGTACCCGTGCGAGGAGGGTCGCAGTTGCAGCATGCCTGCCAGCTCGCGCAGGCCGAGCGCCCCCGTGCCGGCGGCTTGCAGCAGGCGGTTGCGCTGCGCAGCCGTCAGCGTGCGCACCACCTTCACCTGGCGGCCCTGGTGGTGATGCGAGCTTAACGGGGCTCCGGGCGCGGCAGGGGGAGCGGCTGCACCGCCACCCGCCGCTGGGGCGGCCGGGTGTAGGTTCACCACAGCGCGGCGGCCTGCTTGCTGGACCAGACCTGCAAGCAAGAGACGGAAATAAGAAAAATGTGGAAATTACTTATTTAATAATAATAACATAGCATATAGTGCAGTTTAGTGTCATTTCACATCTCGGAAAAGCATGGTAAAAAGGTAGATTGTGACTTCTAGCTCAGACAAAAATGTCACTTAATGATCATTAAGATATCGTCAGAAAACTGACGATATTGAAATTTCATTAGCCAGGCCAGAAAGCAACATTAAGTTTTGGGAGGCGTGTTTGGGTATTGCCGCCCGGGAACCATTCATTGGATAACCAACACCTCAGCCGGTCTACCCAAGTGGTTTGCTAAGTTTGGTGGTTTAGCAGGGGTGCCCGGGTTCATCGGGTGAGGTGTGTTCAGGATGCTGCCCACTAGCTGCGTGGCATGCCAGATTGACAGAGGCTGGTTTGGGGAGACCCTTTGACCTCTCCAACTGGTCTCTCGACTATGCAGTAGAACCTTGTTAGTTCAAAATCCACGGGACATCAAAAATGAAATTTCGAATTCGTATTCCCAAAATGGAGTTCCTCGGCCGCCCCATCAAATTAGGGTAGAATCTTTGAAGTAAATTCGTAATAATATGAACTAGCAGTTAAAAACCCACTCCGCGGGTTTTTTGCTGCTGGGCCCTGCAGGCGGCACTTCGTTAGGCTTCGACCAGTTTAAGTGATAACAACAGTTACATTTAGTAGGTAGATATTAGGACATTCACAGAGAGAAGGTGAGTGAGTATATATTGTTAAAACACGAAACACGAAGGAGTCAATGAATGTTCAATTTGTGTTTCATGTTTTTTTTATTGTTAGGTAGGCAGTGTCTACACTGCCTACAAACAAACACGAATTATGCGTGAACTTCATATCGGTGTTCTGTCAAAATGGTGCGTCAGTTGGCAAATTTTCGCGTAAATTATTATTTACGTAAATAATATTAAATGTCAATATTTTTCAAAATCGTAAATGCAAAAAGTTGTTGTTTTTTGTCATAAAGTTGAATCAAATGTTTTTTTTTAAAAATGCATATTAAAAACGGTAGTTGTAGGTAAAGTTTTACTCAACGCTTGTTAATGGTCAAGTAATTTTGCATAACCATGTGTATTGTTAGCTGCATATTTAAATATTGGCACCAGTCATTTGTTTCGCTCTTATGCCGCCAGAGGTGCGCTCTGTCGGCCAATAGGGAAACTACTCCAGTTTCAAGGAACCTCAGAACGCGTGGTTCTTTACAAACGTCAAATATTTAACCACTCAGAACATTAGAACGTCAAAAGGCGTAAATATGATAATAGCGGTCAAGACATTAGAACGTCTTTTCACGTAAATGCGCGAGATTTTACAAAAATTGATTTATTTCCATCACTAGTATACCGATTCTCATGATTTAAAAAACAGAGTATCGATAATGAATAACGCTACGCGTCTGTATTCAAAAATATCTATGGAACGTAGAGGTTTTTTATCTGAGCCGATAGAATCATCAATCTTTTTCGTTCCCGTTGGTTAGCATTTTTCACAAATACCCTACTCAAGTTTTTCGAGTTTTTCACATTAATACCCAATAATGGACAAGTAAGTAATTATTTTATTGTTGAGATATATATCTGCCACTCTTTCGTCATGTATTTAGTTGGTTTGAAGTGTTTTTGATGTAAAAATCGTTATTTTCCAGCACACTTTCATGTAGCTCGAATTTTTCATCGCGTTGAACGTTGATTTCGTAATAAATCGCCGCTATTACCGCTTGAAATTGTATATGTCCATAAGATCATGTATTCTATTGTAATATTTACCAAAAACATGAGTAATTTCATGACAATATTGTTATTTTTGATCGTTTTTAGAAATATTGGCAAAAAGAGTCGATTACGTCAATCAACAAGCATTAGTGATGTCACTTCCATTTTTTTTGAAAAATTCGAATTCGAATTTTTTCTGTGTGAACTGATATTTGAGTAAACCATTATAATTTTTCTACGAATAGCCTGAAATGGAATCTGACGAATCCCAACGAACCCATACCGGATGCTTTTTTAGAGCAGCTGGAAGCCGAAGACTCCTCTGGAGCCGATAGCAGCAACAGCAGCTTTGGGGAAGTACAGGAGGCCATCGAATCCGACATCGAGGAAGCCGAAGAGACATTTGATGAGGTGATTTATATAATTAAAATCAATACTTTTTGTAATGTTTATTTTTTTATTCCGTCAATAAAATCAAATGTTTTTCAAATTTTTTTTCAGTCTGCTTCGTTTTTTGCGAGCACAGAAGAGGCTCATCAAATGCTCTTCATGGATACTGATTCGATGGTGGCTCCTGCTACCCAAGGCTCCAGTGGAGATCTGGCAAGTGGCGGTGGACATGTAGAAGGTATATACATTGTAATGAACAAAATAAATATATAAAATTGTTTATATATACATATATAAACAATTTTATTTATGTTGTGTTGCCTTTGCATTATATTTTCAGAATGGGAGCAGATGGAGCGTCAAAGTGCTGACAGTGATGCAGAAGCTGGACAAGCAAGCGTTAGTCACGTAGAAGGTATATGCATTATTATATATGTTAATACATTCTTATTTATCTTTTGCAGCATTTATCCATGATAATAATAATAATATTTGGATGACTTGTATAGCGCCGTTTTTTACCATTCACACTTTTAGAAATATACAGGACCATAATTACCTGTGTCCTATTCTTATATTTTCAGATTTCCAGTTCCTGCAGCCGCCTGTTTCACCGGCCGTACGCGGGAGCCGTGGAGGGCGACGTGGAGGGCGACGTGGAGGGCGCAGCGGGGTGAGGGGACGACGTGTTGTCGGAGAGGGAGGGGCCTGGTCTTCGGGACAATCACCCATTTTGGTAGGCGATTCTGATGACGAGCTCCCTCCCCAGTTCCTGGCTTTGCCTCGGGCACAAACCGCCCGTGCAGCTCGCGGTGGACGTTCGCGCCGAGCGCGGGCTACTGCGGGAGCCGCACGGCCGTTGGGGCGCTCTCATCATCAGTCGTCAAATGAGTCTGCTGATGACGAAATGGACGGAGCCTTGTTGTCTGATGACGAAATCGAGGCCGTCCATTCGTCACCAGATTCCTTGTATTTGTTCCCTGATGATCCGAGCGCAGCCAGCTTCTCTTGGACTGGCATTTCTTCATTTGCCGGTCAAAGAGAACGGTTCGTGCCCGAAAAGTCAGGAGCAATTAGAGAGTTTTTGACTCCATATGATTCTTTTCGTGCTATTTGGACAGATGAAATTCTGGATCATATTGTTGAAGAAACGAATAAGTATTCGAGGGACTCTCGTGTTCATGGTGACCGAGGCAGTTCATGGAGGGGCACAAATCGCCATGAGATTTTGATTTTGTTTGCTTTTTACATGATGCTAGGAATTATTCGCATGCCGAGCATAAGGTCGTGTTATTCAAACACTTGGTTAATGAAGACTTCTGTATTTCGGCAACTACTATCCCTTGCTCGTTTTAGTGAGTTGACGAAATATTTGCATTTCGCCGACAGTGATCTAATCCACACTAACTCTGAACACAAGAAACTTGCAAAGTTATTGCCAATAATTAATCACTTGAATGCAAAATTTCAGGAACTTTATATTCCTAGCCAGAACATTGCAGTTGACGAATCTCTTACAATGTGGAAAGGTCGTTTGGGTTTTAAACAATACATAAGAACAAAGGCTGCTAGATTCGGGATTAAATCTTTTGAGTTGTGCGAATCTGCGACTGGATATTTGTGGTCATTTAATATTTATACAGGAAAAGATCATTCACTTGCTGGTACATTCGCGGAAAAAGTGTTGAAATCAACACTTACGGTGGTGAATTTAATCAGGCCACTTTTGAATAAGGGTTATAGCCTGTGGATGGACAATTGGTTCAACTCTCCACTACTCGCTCGGTACCTCAAGCGGAACAAGACTGACTGCGTCGGGACATTGCGTACTAACAGAACCGATGTTCCGCCAGCAGTCGGTCGAATGAGCTTAAAGGATGGACAAATGTTCGGTCGCCACGCTGGTGATGTTGCCATACTGTCGTGGCAAGACAAGAAGAAGGTGACGACAATATCGACATTTCATGGCGCGGAAACTGAAATTGGTCGTTCTAGGGGCAGGGAGCAAGTATACAAGCCGACAGTTATCAGAGACTACAATAAATACATGGGGGGTGTGGATAAAAAAGACCAGATGCTGGAACCTTACTTACTTGAACGTAAGAGATGCAAGAAATGGTATCTCAAACTGTTCAAGCGCATGCTCAATGTGAGTATTCTTAACGCGAAAATTTTGCATTCCCAGTCACAGAGTTCGGAGGTACTGCACATGAATTTTCGGCTGGCTCTTGTACAAGAGTTGGCCGACCATCACCTCACGTTGTCCGTGCCTCCGAAACCAAGGCAGTCATTTGTAGGGCCATACAACCATCCCTTCCCCGCAATCCCTAACGCCCACTACCCCGCCTACAATGACTCGCCGCTGGCTGGGGATGCAAATAACCCTGTTCCTCTTACGAAGCCACGTACTCAAAATTGCGTTATTTGTAAGAGGAACGACATAAGAAAATCTACAGTTTTAGGATGCAAAACTTGTAAAGTTCCGTTGTGCATGGATCCGTGCTTTGAAATATATCATACTACAATTGTAGTATGATAATTTTCAAAGTGGCAACCGCGGTATGTATAACGAAATCTTACAAGTTTTTCACAAAACTGTAGATCATATGCTGAATGAATATTCACTTTGAGTGGAGTAGAGTTCCAGCGTTTTCTCTTGTCACGCTTCTCACATATTTTTGTTGTTTCGATTATGGGTTTTTATAGATCTCCTCTATCTTGTGAAATAGTCAATTCTTGTTCTGCACTTTGAAATGCGGTATAGTCATCATAGTTCATCCCTCATGTTTCACTTGAGTGTTGAGCGACTGGAGGTTAAATCAATTTGCCCGTCTACGGTATTTTCTCTTTCAATGTCGTCGAATTAACTTCACTACTTCTTTTGCGATTAATGTACCAGCAAAGTTTGTTGTTTATCTTGTGTAAATAATTATGATTGCAATTTATCTATCGCAAAGACACTACCCCTTATTTGTGTATTTCTGACTCTAGCTGTCTAGTTTTTGTGTTTTGTGGAAACCGATTGATCATTTCACCTTTTGCGAGGTCTTCAATTTTTTGTTTTGGCCGAGTTTAAGTTTTGTCTTCTTGTCATTCGGTAGGTTCTTATTGGCAAGTATCGAAGCGTTTCTTCTTTTCATAGAAAGCTGGGGTTCGTTTAATGGACAAGTATTTTCTGTAATGCAACATGTCTTCAACAACCATTGGTTTTTTAACATGCCTGCATGCTGCATTTGGACTCAACCCATGTATCAGAAAATGCAAATAAAATGAAGTATTATGACTTTTGGTACCATCTATAACGACTTAGGTGATGATCTGAATTAGACTCCCCCCGCATCTATTTGATCTTCAATAATAATCCAGATAATAATTCTAGACAGTCGTATCCATAAAGTCAAAAACCTTTCATCTTCACCTTCACTTCCTACTACATTGTAAATAACTAATTAAATAGAGCCTAATAATTCATAATAAGTTGTTCAGCGCCCTTGAGGCGATTTTTCACAAAAACGGCGCTATAGAAATCATCCAATTATTATTTTTAATGACTGTTTATTTTCTTTCCAAAAGGCACGACAAAAATTATACCTGTCATACTCTCTGGAGCTCCGCACAGGACGTCATGGGTTTTTTTTGTTCTGGTTTTTTGTTATATTTTTTTGTGTTTTTATGTGTAAATGGAAATAAATATTATTAAATTTAAATATTCGTACTGGAAAAAAATGTTGAATGAATTCCACAAGTTTCACTTCTAACTGGTTTTTTGTTATATTTTTTTGTGTTTTTATGTGTAAATGGAAATAAATATTGTTAAATTTAAATATTCGTACTGGAAAAAAATGTTGAATGAATTCCACAAGTTTCACTTCTAACGTGGCGTGGCGTAACGTGTTTTTATTTTATTTTTTAAATGTGAAAATATGATATTTAAAATAGTTGTACTGGAAAAAAATGTTAAATGAATTCCATAATGTATGATTTCCAAAATATGATAATATGAATCAAATATTATTTTACTTTTTTGTTTACTAATCTCCTGATATGGATTATATCTTATATTTCACACCGGAGTCAATATGTACAAGTTTGTATTTTATGAGTAATATTATTTATTATTGTGTAAAAAAAAAAAAAATCATCTCATATGCTCATGGAATTGGAATTGTCACTGTAACCATGTTTAATTTGTATGCTTATTGTCATAATTGTATGTGATATATTCTGTTGGCGAGCCAAAAAACAATAAATAAATACATAAATCATGTGTTTTTATTTTTGTCTAGCTACATTCAATAATAACCATGAATTTGAAATTATTTCGAGCTGGATGTCCAAAAAAATTCGAATCGTACCAAAATTGTTCCCATCACTATTAAGAGCTAACTTCACACCACTTGTCGATATGACAGATTGTCAGTTGTTTCCCGCGATATTTCTGCTTTTTCATTATAAAATAAATAAGTGTATACTTACATGTTTTCAATAGATTTCAACAATTATATATAATTCGACCTGTGTGCTAACGTTTTTGTGTAAATACAGTATTGAATTGCAAAGTTTCAATGTGAAATCACGTAGTAACAAATGTGCCTAGTTTTGGAGGTTATATCAAAATAACGCCAAGAACTGAAGTATTTCAAATTACAGAAATACAAATTGTTTATAATCCCATATATACGACAATAATGCATCGGTTGAAATCGATTGCCGTTGTAATTACGTTTTATAAAAAAATAAATTAAATAATTTAATATTTCCATTTTGCATTGAAATCGTAAAAAAAAAGTGAAGACATCATTAACTAAATAATTTATTAAAAATATTTTAGTTTGGACGGTTAATATTTTGAGGTGACTAATAGTTTTTAAATATATTTCTTCAGTATATAAAGTGTTATTTATTTATGCTACTCAGAAAAAAGGTTCATTTTGAAGGCTTCGAAATAATGGTAAGCTCATTTTTACAAATTTTTGACGTTTTCATAAAAAAATATATATTTAGAAACGCAAATATTTACGTTTTACAAAACAATACGATAATGGATTTCATAATCTTTCCAAAACATTTTTTAGAATGAGGCTACGTTTCCCAAGACGTGAGTTATGATGCTTTTAGCAAAACTCGTAAATAACACAAAAATTATCACGTTTGACAGCTCTCAAAGGCACACATATTATATTATTGTCTTTGTCTGAGAGGTTAACACCTAATTGTGGATAATTTTTATTGTAATGTAATTAATCAAATGGATTATTAACTTTCTAAAACATATTTTTTTCGATATTATCCAAAAATTATATGAGCAGAAACGATGTTTTTGAAGAAATATCGTATTACATGAGGCGATCCAAAAAGTAGTACATTGTCTAACAGCAAGACATCAAAAAAAAAAAAAATTTAAATACGTTTTTGGCACGAAAGTTTCCTCGTTAAAACTTACTTTTTTTAGTGGCGAACCTGCCGCTTGGAAATATAACTACGACGGAATTTCTTCTGTGAGTTATAAGAGGTTTCAGTTTTGATCGCCGTGAGGTCACAAGTAAATTTGGTAACGGTATTTCAGTATGAAACATTTTGTATGAAAAAATTTTTCTGGGGATATTTTTTGGTGAAAATTTCGAATTATGCGTTTTTCGAATTATCGGCGTTCTACTGTATTCAGACATCCGTCACTCCTGGACACACTGATTCCTGATCCCCGCCCAACTCTAACACTTTTTAACTTCACAGAAGTTTCTCTTCTAAAAAAGATCCTGGACACAGCATCCCCAAAGATGACATAGTCACTGAGGGAAAGTATTTTTCTCAGGGCTTCCTGTGAGGGGTCAATGTAAAAAAAAAAGCGGTGAGGTACACTTACCATCGCGCTGCCCCAGCAAGTGCCCCTGGAGCCTCAGCTTGAGAGACTCGGTGACTGCCACGGTCACCAGCTGCTGCTGCCCCCCTTGCTGATGCTGGTTCGGCTGCTGATTGGCGGTTGTGCCAGCATTCACTGTCATCTGGAAATTTTTTGGATAGTGAATTAGTTAAAAAAAATCAGTTTGTAAAATCAGTTGTGTATAATTTTAAACATGTTTATATTCACTGTCATCCCAGAATTCAGTTATGTTCTAGAATGGCATGGTCAATCAAGAGAATTAAATACTTGGGTCAAGTCATGTCAAGAGTCACAATAAACATAAGAAAAGATTTATAAATGTGGATGAAGCCCCAAAGATTTGTGTGGCATTAGATTGATAGCAAGTTAAATAAAATAAGAATAAAGTGAACTAACCTGTTCTTCATTCCCTATCCTTCTGGCTGCATCATGCTGCAACTTGCGTCCGATCTGCTGCTGCACCGCCTTTGTGACTGCATTGTGTCCGAGCGTCTTGTGTGTGGCGGCCACCGCCTTGTGCGTGCCCGCCACCTCTTTATGCCCACCCGCCACCGCCTTCACATGCTGAGCCAACAGCAGCTGCGGCCGACTCAACCTGTCCGTCCCCAACCTACTGATGACTTGACGCACGACGTTTGGTGCACGAACTTGGACTACAGCCAAACCTTGCCCTTCCGGCCGCTTCTTGATTTGCTGACTTGATGAAATCGGAATGTAGATACCGCCTTGTTGCGGGGATTGCGATGTGGCATTTAAAGGCGGCGGCGTCACAGCTCTAAACATCTGTTGCTTCTCAGCCGTGACAAAGATCCGCTTTTCGTTCATCACGTTTTTGAGCGTAAAGACGGAGCTGCCCATGCGTTTTTCCACTTTGAAATCGTCCATCTTCAAGAGTTGTTTCTCATTGCTGTTAGAATCGTTCCATTCTACGCCGTTGGTTCCCGATATGGCGTGATTTGAGTCGTCGTTGCAGGAGTGAAGGCTGTTTGGCGTCCCTGTTGAGGGGGTGAAGACGCTCGTATGATTGGAGCTTGAATCCGATGATTTTGATGTTAAAATTGGAGAGTCTAAACTGGATGGGTTATCAAAAAGTTTGTCGCTGGGCCCGTTGGTATTTCTCCAAGAGTTGATTGGTGATATTCCTAATTCTATGTCCAGTCGAGGGTCTGGTAGTAAGTTGTCCCCGTAGAGGTCTGACAGGGTGAACTCTGAGCTGGTGAAGAGGCTGGCATCATTGAAGGTTAGATCCGTGGGGGACATGGGCGCCAACGGGGGCAGGGGAGGCAGGACCTGTACAGTGATGGGGGCCCCATCCGTGAGACGGATCTCCCCATCCATGGGGGTGGACATTTTGGGGGACGGGGGAGGAGACTGCGGCCTGAAGTGAACGCTGAAATTGAGAAATTTGTTAAAATAAAAGGTCGATATTTATTGATCAATTTACAAAAACAAGATTTTGAAAATTTCTCCTAGGAAAATTATTTAAATCAATCAAGTTGGTAAAAAACCAATAATTACTGATAAAAAACAAATTACAGTAGAACCCCGCTAATTCGAACCCCGCTAATTCGAACCCCGCTAATTCGAACCCCGCTAATTCGAACCCCGCTAATTCGAACCCCGATAATTCGTAAAAACGCGTAATCTGAAATTTTCACCAAAAAAATTTCTGCAGAAAAAAATTTTCATACGAAAATTTTTTTAATTCGAAATTCGTTAATTCGTAATTCGAAATTTATTATTGTCCGCGCACGAAAATTTGTTGGTGTAATTTGAAAAAATATGATTTTTCGAAAAAATATGATCATAATATTTCGTAAATCTGAATATAAAAGTCAGCCGTGGCGGTAAAACGCAGAAAAATGTATTTATACGTAGTTATACATTGTCCTAATAAGTATTATTATTTTGTAAATCTGAATCGATTTACACTGGAATGTCGTACTTTTTCAAATTTATTTCAAATATCCGAGATTGAAGGGCCGAGAAAATACGTTTTACGCGGATATATGTCGTAGTTTTACGAGTTTACACCAAATATCTGAATTTAAAGGGTCGATTTACGCGTAAATTATCGTATATTTGCGAATTTATTTAGAATATCTGAATTTTAAAGGGCCCGCCGCGACGGAAATTGGACGCGAAAATTCAATTTACGCGAAAATTCAATTTACGCGGAAATATATATTATTTTTATTAACTTTACTTCGAATATCCGAGTTAAAAAATACGGCGCGACGAAAAATTTCGATTCACGCCGAAATATGACATATATTATTTGTTACGAATTTACTTCAAATATCTGAACTTAAAAGGCCGGCCGCGACGAAAAACTGCCGATAAAATTCGATTTACGCGGAAATATAATATATTTTTACGAATTTACATCAAATATCCGAATTTAAAGGGTCGGCCGCGCATTCTCAATTTACACGGAAATATATCATATTTTTGCGAATTTATTTCGAAAATCTGAATTTAGAGAGCCGGCCGCGGCGGAATACGGCCGCGAATTCTCGTTTTACGCGAAAATATATCGTATTTTTACGAACTTAACTTAAATTCAGGTATTTTAAAGGGCCGGCAAATTAAAAATTACCGCGAAATCTCGATTTACGCGGAAACATATCGTATTTTTACGAATATCTCAATTTAAAGGGTAGGCCGCGACCGAAATCGGCAGCGAAATCTCGATTTACGCATAAATATATAGCATTTTTACGAATTTATTGCGTAAAAAGCTTGTTAATTCGAAATCCACGGGACATCAAAAATCAAATTTCAAATTAACGAATTCCCACATAATTCAGAATTTTATGAAAAAAAAAAAAAAAAACGCCAAAAAATCGATTTTCTCGGCCGCCTCTTCAAATCCGGGTGGTATTTTAGGAGTAAATTCGTATTAATACCAGTTATTTCTTTATTTTCGCGGCCGATTACCATAGCGGCCGGCCCTTTAAATTCAGATATTCGCAATAAATTTGTAAAAATGCTATATATTTACGCGTAAATCTAGATTCGCGGCCGACCCTTTAAATTGAGATATTCGTAAAAATACAATATATTTCCGCGTAAATCGAGAATTCGCGACCGTATTCCGTCACAGCCGGCTCTTTAAAAACAAATATTCGAAATAAATTTGCAAAAATACGATATATTTCCGTGTAAATTGAAATTTCGCAGCCGGTTTTGTGTCGCGGCCGACCCTTTGAATTCAGATATTTTGTATAAATTCGTAAAACTACAACATAAATCCGTATAAAACGTATTTTCTCGGCCCTTCAAACTCGGATATTCAAAATAAATTTTTAAAAATTGTAAATCGATTCAGATTTACAAAATAATAATATTAATTAGGACGATGTATAGCCACGTAAAAATACATTTTTCGGTGTTTTACCGCCACGGCTGACTTTTAGATTCAGATTTACGAAATATTATGATTTATTTTCGCAAAAATCAAATTTTTTCCAATTACACGAACAAATTTTCGTGCGCGGACAAAAATAAATTTCGAATTACGAATTAACGAATTTCGAATTAAAAAACCATTTTGTATGAAAAAAATTTTCTGCAGAAATTTTTTTGGCGAAAATTTCGAATTACGCGTTATTTCGAATTATTGGGGTTCTACTGTAATTTCATAAAAATCATTAAGAATTAAAAAAATTGTGTGCAAGTTTTAAATAAAAACATAAATTTATTACATACAAAGGGGTTCATTAATATCAATTTTCCTGACTGAAAGACCGTTACTTCTGATGAGGAAACCTTATAATATGCAGGGTTATACTGTATATTTTGCACCTTGCACATAAACTCATGTTAGCCAAAATTTAAAATCATATAGGAATAAAATGAAAATGAGTTAAAAATTCACCAAATCTAAAAAATACCTCTAGACTTTAGACTGAGTTCCTACTGCATGGAACCAGTGGAACTATAATAGAGAATTTTGAGAGGTTTAATTCCTGGCTTTTCAGATCTAGTCACTATACCACTTCAAGCAATGTTTCAACACAGAATGGTGGTCTTTCAATCTAGCAAAGTATTAAAGTAGTAGAAAGAATCGAGTATTTTCCATTCACTAGCCAATAAATGTAAAAGTAAGTTATATATAAATCCCATAGAGAAACTTGTAACAGTTATCAAGAAATAGCTCACCAATCAGTGAAGATCTCGTCCACCTCAGCTGCAGTCTTGTGTCCCGGCATCATGGCAAACCTCTTAAGGCCTCTCCTCACCAGCATGTCCGCCATCCTCCTCTTCTCCCGGCCCCGCATATGGAAGGGTTCCTCGCCCCCACTCTTGATCACCTTGTTGCCAAACTCGTCCACACTGATGCGCCGGTCCCCAGTGGCGAGGCACTCACCGCCGCTCCGCCGATCGCTCATGCCAAACTCGTCGAGATTGCTCCGCACACCACCAAACTCTTTGTCACTAAAGTCCTCGCTCAGTCTATTTCTACAAGCAAATTCATCACTGACACTATTCCTAATTTCGTCTATGCTCACGTCCCTATTTCTAATGCGGTCAAAGTCGTCGTCGCGATTCGAACACGCGCCGATGATAAAATCACCATTTTGAAATTCACCGTTGTCCTCGTTGCAACTGTTCATGTCCTCCATTTTGATGATGCGTTCAATCTGATCGCTGATTGATAACTTGTCACAATTGGTGCCGAAGGTGAACCGATCCCCACACGGTTCGCTCTTAATCCTAACATCACTATTCCACTTTTCACTGTTGAAATTATTTGTATTGTTTATATTGCTAACACTATCCGGGTCGAATTCTGTTTTGATGATGATACTATTGGCGGTTGTTTGTTCGAGCCGGAGTTCTTTATTACTAATACTATGGTGTTTATCGATGGTGTGACTATTGGTGGTATTCCTACAGGTGTCGTGTGTTGGTGGTTTGTCCTGTGGGAGGTCGAGGGCATGTGAATCGGTGATTGTGTAGTCCATTGCGGCCCAGAGGCGGTCCAGCGAGGCGTGCGAGGAGAGGCGGTCGAGGATGACGCGTCCGCCACGCCCCAGTCTTCGCCGCGCCAGACCGATGAAGCGGGAGGTGGGGTGGCTCAGAGATGTGAGGGTATACCTGGAAGGACAAAATACTAATTAGAGTATACCTTTTTGGAGTTTCCCATCGCAGCATACAAATATGGGAAAAAATTTTTAATTTCGTGTGGGCGCTGTCATTGATAGTTAATGGCTTAGATGCGAATTTGGGGAATGACACAGCGAGCTGTGGATGAATTCCATAACTGCAAGTTCGGGACCGTTTAGACTCACACAAGAGGAACCTGAGGATAAATTTTGGGGACAATGTGAAGTCGACAGAACACGATTCAAGTTTACCATCGCAGTGCCACCTCCATAAATTGCGTACGCTAACATAAATTCATTTGAAATGAATTAGACACTCTCTCTCTCTCTCTCTCTCTCGCCTATATTGTAGTTACAAACATTTTAGTTGCATTCTTGAACTCCAATCAAATTGAATTTGCATATTGTATTGTTTGAGAAGAAGTGAGTTATTATCCAAGGAATTACTCCCCACAAACCCTTTGAATAAGATTATACCATAATTACTTGTGACAATACCTACATTATATGGCAAGCGTTGTAGTTTGTTTGGGTAAATATCTAGTAAATTTGGTGAACATTTACTCAATTTGTCATCAGTTTACATTTTAAAGTTCAAGCATCACTTTGTCAGTTGTAAATAATAATTTATTTATGATGCAGATTTACTATTTTACACATTCTTTGCTGTTCTTTGTCATTTTAGTGGTAAAGTGTTTGGGGAGTCAAAACTTATTTTGCTGAACAAAGTATTTGTTGCCATAGTTAATTATTATTGTTGGACAATTTAGTATTAGTGGTCATGTTCTTAAAATTATTCCTACAGTGTGCCTTACCCAATACAGATCTAATATTATAACACTAAATATACTGTTTATACAAAGTGATGACAAAATGTAGAATAACAATAAATGCAGGACAGGACAAAACAATAATATTAAAACTAAAACATAATATAAAATAGGAAATTTGTGCTCGGAAATGAAAATCTTCTGAGCAGACATTTTAAAAGGTACAATAAGGCAACCGAAACCAAACAATTACCGGAAGTTTGAGAATATTATTATAAAATATTGAAAAGAAGTTAAGATTTATGAATGGTAAGATAATAGTGTAAATATTATAAATTGACCTAATATAATGTATATATTGAAAGCTGTAGTTATCCCAGTAATTAAAAAATAAATAAAAATTACGGGACCAATTTGCCAGAAATTATAGTAGAATATATATATATATGAGTGGGGGTATTCATTACCTCAACCTCTGATCCGTATCGCCGGGGAAGGTGTTCTCTTTAGCACAGCCATTTCTCCAAGGGACGTCCACAGACGGACCGAAACTCGCAGTTGGCTAAAAAAAATTATATAAAAAACAATAAGTATGATATTGCATAACTAAATAGTAGATAAATAAACAAATGCGTCGGGTCCCAACAGAGGGGTCAAGGGTTCAATTCCTCTGCTGCCTACGTCCTCCATCATTGCACAAGTAACATTTTCTGCTTACATAGATGAGAGTAGAAGTTTTTAAAATATTGTCAGGTTATTCATGATCCGGGATTATCTTTCTTTTAAATAAATAATCTAATGCATAATGGATGCTGTAGCACTGTACACACAGATAATTCCTCCTTATATAGATGGCGATAAGGTTTAACGTAGACATGACATGACACATAGAACTCTAATTTTATAACTACATTTCAAACACAATGGTTTCCTTCGAAATGCATCAGCAGATGGATCCAGAATGGTAATTTTATATTTACATTCTGAACACAGGTTTTAATTTAAGAGGGAACCTTGTGCAAGTCCCCAATTTTAATTAAAACTACACCCAGAACACGAAAATGGTTGATGAATGGTCCAGTTTTTGCAACACAGTCCGCAACTAGAATTTTAATTTTTTTTCAAACACGTAAATGATTTCCTTCTTAAATGCGTCTGCAGATGAATTGAGTACACTGGAATGTCGTATTTTTGGGAATTTATTTAGAATATACGAGTTTGAAGGGCCGAGAAAATTCGTTTTACGCTGTAATATGTCATATTTCTAAGAACTAAATATCTGTTAAACATGGGCCGCGGCAATAATTTAGATTTACACATAAATATATAGTATTTTCACCAATTTATTTCGAATCGTTTGAGTGGATAAAGGTACAGATAAAAATGTAAGATAAACCTGAATGAAGGTTGTATGTGTTTGGTAAAAGGGAATGGTGTGTGAATTATCCAACAGGACTTGTATGTTTCCTCACCATATGATACTGGCATCCAGGCTTTCTCCGGAAGGCAAAGGGCCCCGAAGGATCTGGTGGAGGGGCTGCCTCCGCAGCCTCTCCTTCCGAGGAGCTGCTGGAACCGGAGACCACACCTACAAAATAAAATAATTTTTAAGTACATTGCTTTTGAAGAGGAAGATACAATACCAGTTGTAATATTACAAACAATATAATTTAATTGGAGAGCAATTTAGCTCATTTCATTCTCATTCCCCTCTCTCTATGTGCATTCCATCTTATAACATTTGTAAACTCCATAGACATCCAAATTAATAGACTTACCCTAATATGAAATCTGGTTATCATTTCGACAAGCTGGAGGCAAACCACGTGACCATATTTGTGGCACCCGGAGGATTCGAGGATGCTTTGAATAAACTATGACATCAGTCATACATTGGCCACAGAAGAGCGCACATTGAAATAATCAAACCATGCGCAGAAAAGTAAAGTTTGTAAGTGAGACTTTCCTGCGCAGGATCTGAATGTTCGTTTTAAACGAACTGCCTGACGTACAGTATGTAGTGCGAAAAAATATAAAATTTTGGAAACAGGCCAAAACTTTTTTTTACCCAATTTAGGATATGTAGTTAAGTTTTATACGCAGCCACCAATTTGCACACCATTGTAAAAAGGACAGAGTTCACATTAATTTATTGACAAATCACCGAAAGTAGGATGCCACCTCCCACGCCCCGCGCTAGTGGGATTGTTCCCTTTTCCTTGATTGCCTCATCTATTAATTTGAATATCTATGGTTAACTCCAATTTCAAGCTTTTTTAAACTAAAATTCCTCTTATACCTTTAGCCGACTATTTTGAATTGAGTATCATCCTTCATCAATTAATATCTTTGACATCGAAGTCCATACTGATAAAAGTAGGCAATTTAAACAATTTTTTGTGAAAATTACACTTTTCTCTGGTTAACGTCTAATGTTTTCCAACCATCCATCCAGTCCCCATTAGTGGTGTGTAGGTTCAGCCGGAGTGAGTTCTTGAGCCCGAATCCTTTGCCCGAAGCGAATCCCACTCATTTTTTAAATCAACAACTCCTAGAGAACTCAGACGCCTCTTCATATTTACCGCCCGGCAGTGTCGCTTTCCGGCACCCACAT
Source organism: Hesperophylax consimilis (assembly GCF_061612785.1). NCBI lineage: Eukaryota > Metazoa > Arthropoda > Insecta > Trichoptera > Limnephilidae > Hesperophylax > Hesperophylax consimilis. The sequence continues at coordinate 13,672,604 of NC_142862.1, read as the reverse complement.
TCCCCTGCTCCGCGTTATTCGAGGTCTCAGTGAGTGGTGACACATCAGTCTTTGCTTATACAGCGGTCGATTCTGTTTACGGACTTTACGGTGAGAAGTTTTTGTTCAATAATATTGGAGTAAAATAATAATATAGACTGGCACGGGCTTAGAATTCAATACTGTAAAAATACTAATTTTCAGTGTCAGTTAATATAGGATTAATTTAAATGAGTTTGTCAACTCTTAGGGCCAGTTTTTTCTCAGAATTTGAACAATTTTAAAGGTAAAGGTTCTATCCATGTTCTGTTATTAGATCATTATTGGCCAGCTGTTTCACATAACTGAAATGATAACAGAACTTAAATATAACCTTCACAGAACTTGAATTTTCACTTTTGATGAAGTGTTCAAATTCTGTAAAAACAACCCATCCTTAGAAATAGAATGCATGTAGCTATGTTTTATTTACTTAAAAAAAAAAAAAAAAAATAGTGCATAGGGTCGAGTCCTGATGAGGGGCCAGAACGGTGCGTCCCGTCACCCGCCACAGCACCCAGTTCGTTCCCAAGAACTCGGAACCCAGCCCCACTCCTAGAAATCGAGTTCTTTTAAAAGGAACCACTCCTCGGAGGCTTCAGGATTACTGGGGGTTCAAATTATCGTGGATTTAGATTACAGAGACTGTACTGTATTTATCAATTTAAATGAGATTGTAATTATCTGTCTTTCTTTAAAGTATGGAATATAACCCAAGATTATGTTTTTCGGAGCCAGGATCTTACCGTGATGCAGAGGATGAGGCTGGGCGGAGGATGAATGGTGGCGATGTTTTCTCCGCTTGTATTGTCTCTTCTCTCTCTGAAAACAAAATAAAACGCCGGTTCAATCTACCGCATAAACTATCCTTTCATTTGTGAAATTTAAACGCCTTTGAGGTGATTTAATTGAAAAACAGTGCATCACAAAAATGTCCAATAATATTATGCATATCAAAAAGCCAGGCTTAGTAATCACATCTGATTAGCCAGACAATTACCATATTTCCCTTCACCCTCCAGCATACCTGGATTGGGAATGCCATAGTCTCACTGGCTCCAGGCAGTTTCCTAAATAGAGTCCTTTCTAGCGCTGTATTCACACAACAAAACAATAAGCCAACGGCCTCGGTAGTCGAGGGGTAAGGCTCTCGACTAACAATCTAACAATCGCGGGTTCAAATCCCGGCGTGCGTAAGTAAATTTTATTCAATAAATTTGTTTTATTTCACATTTTTTTTAGTTAAAAATAATATATAGCATATTTGCAGCACGTTCCAGAATGGAAGATGCTCTCAGTATCGTCCTGGTAAGACCACCATTCAGAATTGAAACGTTGCTTGAAATGGCTTTAGCCGTGTTTGGTGACCAGATCTGAATAGCCAGGTACTCCCCACCTTCCTCTTCCTTATCTCCTTTCCCTCCCCACTACCTTCAGCCGTACAAACATACCCGTACACAACATACGCCATAGTCTCACTGGCCCCAGACGGTTAGGAGCAAGTTGGGACTCTAGTGCGGTATTCACAAAAAAAAAGCATTCACTAACCAATAATAAAAACAATCACAAATATATGCGATAGTGTCAAAGATATTAGAAGAACGAGATATGCTATGTTGGCCGCCGGACCGTAGGCGGAGTACTACCTAATTAGGGTACTTTGAACGGTATCGGGACGTGTACGCACAGAAATCTGTTCTATGTATTAGTGCGGATACCTTAGCGTAAGCGAAGGTGTGCAGTAGTATTGGTGAACAAAACCGGCGACACTGGGCAAAACAATTCCACACAGTATGAACTGCTCATAGCACATCTCGTTCTTCTAATATCTTTGGATAGTGTTTTCGTTTGTCTGTCCATCTTTCACGTCGCAACGGAGCGACTATTGACATGATTTTGTGCTTAGGGATAGTTGGAAGATTGGAAAGTGACACAGGCTACTTTTCTGAAAATTGTTTGTATAATAATATGTCCCTAATACCACGCAAGCGAATACGCGGGTAAAAGCTGATAGTATAATAATATTAGGGTAGATAGAGAAGGGTGTATTTACATGTATGTGTACCTGTCTAGCCACGGGGTCGACAGGTGGCCGGTGGTGGTGGGGGGCGGTGTAAGGGGGCGCCAGGATGGGCGGAGCCACAGCCACTCTGAAATTTATAATAAATAAATAATAACGTACTGCTAAATGTCTTCATTCATGTTATTCTTATAATTGTGGTGCGGTACGTATTACTGGATTGACAAAATGATCATGGGCATTGCAAAATAAAAAATGAAACAGAAAGCAAAAATATTGTCTGTTTTACCGGTATTTAAATGGTAGATGTTCTGAGGGACCAGAGTCATTAATCCATTTGACAAATTCGTAGAACCTAGACTCAGGACAAGCTCCAAGCTGTTGTTATCTTCTCAATCTTTCCGTATTTGGTAGCAGTGTTAATAATAGTGGTATTATTATTTTGAATTGATTATCTGAATCAATTTACACTGAATTTACTTTGAATATCGGACGGCCTTTAGCTGCTAAATTTTGATTTCCGCGGAAATCGTGGCATTTTTACAAATTTACATTGAATACTGAAAATGAATTACCTTATTATTAATTATTATGTATTGTAATGGGTCGCGAGATTTCGATTTCTGCAGAAATATGTGGTACTTTTATCAATTTACTGCGAATAACTGAATTTGAAGGGTTGACTGCGGCGGTAATGGGCTGCAAAAATTCGATTTACACATATTATTACGAATTTACTCAGAATATTCTTTCAAATTTGAAAGGGCAGCCGAAGAAATCGATTTTCAGCATTTTCTCTCTTCAAATTACCTCTATAGAGATGGTTATGCCGTCACTGATTATATGCACATACACATCTGTTGTCCCCATATAAAACACAACTGCGCATCGCTGTTGAATTTGGCAGCCTCCTCTGGTCTGGAGCCCCAAAATTCTTGAAAAAAAACCCTCGACTACGTGCAGAAATGGGCGGTCTGTTTGAGATTCCCCTATCTTAACGAATGGATTTCAATATTCAGAGCACAGGCGTCAGGTAGGAATGCTGTCCTCGTTCTACCGGTATATATACCGGAAGATGCTCTGAGGAACTAGTGTTCATTTTCACATGATCGAGCTCGGCTGTGGAACGATTTGCCGGCCTCTGTGTTTTCTCCCTCCTAAAACATGGATCTCATAAGACCCTCACCACTCCTTCCTCTCCCCAAAAAGACCCTCCACACAGCATGCCCAAAGATGACGTAAGCCCTGAGAAAAATTTATTTCTTCCGGGCCTCCTGTGTGGAGTTGGTAAATATATATATATTTTTAAATTCACTGAATAAAAATGAACTGTGATACATGGATCTCTTCCAAGATTCAAGCTTAGTCCTTTTTCTTCATCCACCATCGCCTGATATGTTCATCATATGTACAGCCTCTCACATCCGTTCACCTTCTCCTGATTGAGTGAGTTAATTAGTTAATTTGTTGATCGACATGTTACCTGGAAGCGGCCGCCTCGGCCAGCATGTGGCCGCTGAAGTCGCGCGCCTGATAGCGCTTGTCCATCAGGTTGGCGGCGAGACGGATGAGCTCCTTCTTGTGGCGCTCCCGCCGCCGCACCATCTCCAGCAGCGACACGGCGCGCGACAGCTCCCGACGCAGCTTCACCATCTTCTCGTACGAGCTCTCGTCATTCTTCCTGAAATTACAACCAAGTTTTTTCTGGATTAAAATGGGTTATAGACGATGGTTGGCGGAATTGTGGTATGAAAAGATAACAAACTAAAGCATAACAAAACCATACGATTGGAAGGAAACACACCACCTTGCTAACACCGGTATAAACAGAGTGAAAAAATGGCTGGACAGCAATTTGCTTACATTAAACGTATCAAAAACCAAATACCTAACATTAAGTTCTACTATTTCAGGGCAACCTCAAACACCTCACCACCTTATAATACATAAAATTAACTGTAATTTTGGAAATAATAACCCTCCATGTAAGTGTGAAGCCCTTGAGTGCGTTAAATTTATTAAATATTTAGGCGTTATAATTGATAATAACCTCAAATGGAAGAACCAGATTGAAAATGTAGCTAAAAGAGTGCGCACCCTGATTCACATATTTATTTCACTACGGGAAATTTTAAAAAAACAAGACTTAAAAACCATATACTACGGGCTGTGTAACTCAATCATAACCTACGGTTGCATTGGGTGGGGAGGTGCAGCAAGAACAACATTAGACCCGTTATTGAAGGCACAGAAATCTATTTTACGTGTTATTATGAAGAAACCTTTCAGATATTCAAGTGACGCTCTCTTCAAGGAATTTGATGTACTAGATGTCCGACAGTGCTATATAAAAAAAATTGTAATCCATGTTCATAAAAATAAAAACAAAATGAAAACAGCCGAACACAAACATCAAACCAGAAGTAAGGGAAGGAATGACCTCTCCGTTCCAACAAGCAACAGAGCGGCTTATCAAAAAATATTCTCATATCTCGGTCCTAAAATATATAATAAAATCCCCTCTCAGCTGAAACTGTGTGAATTGTCATCCTTCGGTCCAAGAGTGACAAAATGGTTGTTGGATCTAGGCAGGACTGATTCCGAAATGATACTAAAAAATGTAATTTGAAATCACGAACGCCTCTATGTATCTTTATGTATCTTTTTTGTGTATCTTTTTATGTATCTTCGTTTTAACATACTTATTTTAGCTAGTCTTAAATCCTGTATTCGTCTAGGATAACTTGAAACTTGTAAATTTGACTGTCCTGAAACGGGAATCCTTCCTAGTTGGATAGTCTCAATCATAAAATGTAATCAATATTATATTATAAAAAAAAAAAAAAATACTACATGTAAATAAGACAAGAAAATATGAAGTTTGTCTTCGCTATTTGCGAGCTGTCAACTGTGGGGTGTGCAGCTGCACATATTTTGAAAAATTATCCACACACATGTTTTCATCTTCTGCAGACACTTCGAAAATAGGAATGTGTCACCAGATTTTTGACTTGCTCAAGTATACAGAAAAATAACCGATATTATTTTATGATAGGTTCTCAGAATTCGCACAACACTTTATGAATTATCCCCTGTGTGAAGGCCTTCTTGTTAGTTTATTTGTGTTTTGTTGTGTACCCAAGAAACAATGCATAATATATTATCCTTCCAAGGGGATACATAAAGTACGGATGGAAGTGTGGATGAAAAACGTTTTATTATACATGAAAACGGAAAGTGTTTTGATTAGAGGAGTTTGTGAAACATTACCAGAGTATATAGAAAAAGTGTAGTAAAAAGCTTTATTCCTATTAAGCTATTAGCAAATAATAAAACAATCTTATAACAAAAATTAACAAAAAGGTGGAGTTTTCGCTGAATTTGTAAGTTTGTAAATTTAAGGTTAACTACGCCACCTGAAGATTTCAAAGCAGGTCAAAATATTTTTGTGTTTTTTCTCATGTAGTATAATAGGGGGGCATTCATTAAACATAGAGATTTTGAAATTTAAAAGTCACTCCGCCCTAATTATCACCTAGATAGATTTTTACAAACGGTTCTTCTGCATTATTGGACCTACACCAGCATTAAGGTAAAGCACGGATGGCATAATAGACCTTAACACTTCGGGGGCTAGTAGCACAGGTAAAATAGTACCAAAATATACTACAAAATTCGTACATTCTTGTTGGCAGTGGAAAGGAAGATCTGCAGAGTCCGCCCAACTAAATGATATACGGCCAAGTTGAATGTATGACCAAAGTTTCAAGAATGCACAAATTGTTATTATTTATCAAACCCTATTTTACCATTTCATACAGGCAGACTGTCTCCTAATCAATGTACGATATGACAAATTCAGGAGATGTGACATGCACCTGAGAATGCTGAGATATTTAGGTGGCGTACATATTATACCAATGATAATCAAATCTGGCTCATGATGACAACCCTGTTGAACTTTCAATCAATTCTATTGTCTCTGTATCAATAATAATAACACAAGCATTGTGCATTACTTCCGTCATTCAGTACCTGTTCTTCCTGGTCTGCATCTTCTCGGTGCGCCGCCTGAAGGCGAGGTAGGGGGAGGGCGCCCCTGGCCGGGCCTCCGTCCTGACGGCCAGCAGCAGGGGCTGTTGCGTGGCCAGCCGCTTGTTGAGCCAGTAGTCGTACACGGCGGCCAGAAGGTGCTCCGCAGGCCCGTTGCGGCCAGACAGAGCCTTGGCCTCGCGCAACGTCACCACCGTTTGGCCCGAACTGCGCTCCAGCCGCTCCATGGTCTCCTCGAACTTCAGCTCTGGAAGATGAACAAATATACAATGAAAAAATATATATATGCAGTTAATGGGTTGTGTGTTCTAAATATAAAATAATAACTACTGAAATTTGTAGCAGCATTTATTATATTACACATCCACAAAAAAATAAACTTAGTTAACAAAAGGCAGGAAGTTTTTTAAGAAGGAAATTTCGAGAGAATATTTCATGCGCGAAACGTAGATCAACTTGGTAATGGTTGCTGGTACTAGACTGACTTCTCGACCGCGCCGGGTCGCTTTAAATAACTCGGCAGGCTACGATAGAAGGTTCGCGAGACTGCCGGTAAATTGGCGAACTCTCGCACAATCGAAATCATTCTACGGCCCTGTAAAAATGCCTAAGCGATAGCCTAGACCCTTCTGGCGAACGCCGCCGAATCTAAACAAATGCAATGTACTCGCGTAGGTACTTCGGCCTAGCGCCGCTGCGTGCAGGTAGGTACTGTCTGATATTATTATAGCAGTCGATACATATATAACTCCCCATAGGAGACCATGGGGGAAATAATTTCCCTTAGTACATGTCATCATTGATAATACTGTGTGGAGGGTCATTTTTGAGGAAAGAAAGGAGGGAATGTGTAGGAGGTAGAAAACACAGAGGCTGACAAATTATTTCACAACCGTATAATGAGTCGTAGAAGCAACCCATTCTCAAGTGACAAATTCATTTCAACAGTGTACATAAGTTGGACACACTTTTAGCGTTTTTTTTCGAACTTAGCACTGGCGCCGAAAGGATTAATGACACTAGTTCCTCAGAGCATCTTCCATTGAAATACTGGTAGAACATATGCATTACTGGTAAATCATAATATCTCAACAATGAGGATTATTATTATGGTCATAATAATACAATGAATATATTAATAATCAACTCCAATTGTCTTGAACTCCCTTTAAATGTTACGAAAGTTAAAAGTCTGGCAGTTTTTCGTGGATTATGTCTCTATGTTGTGAAGTCCAAATTTTCGTATGTAAGTAATTATAATAGTTTTAGAATAGATATAGGTACACTAAATGTAATATATTTTTAAAATTATTACTAAATAAAATATTTAAAAAAAAAACAACAACAAGAAACTGTAACCGGCACTTTGGTGGAGATTCTCTTGCATTGTATTAACACACTTCAGGTGGGTATCTTTTGTGCCGGCGGACCGCTGGCGACGGGCGTAAATAAAGGTCACGTGCGAATTATTTTAATTTGTTTTAAATCGCTATATCTTGGAAAATAATTAAAATATTTTAATTAAAATTTCTACATACTAACTCAGCATACCCAAGCTATAAAATGACTAACCGAAAAATTACTTATTTCGTTAATCTTCTAACGCATTGCTTATCAAGTGTCAGGTATTCAATAATAAAAGGTCCCTTTGTTGAAATACCGATGTACACGAAAGACTCGAATATAAATATAAAAAGAACAATTGTATTGCGATTTGATAATTATGTAAGTACATATAGTTGGGACCTTTAGAAAGAGATTGGCACATAGTATTCATACAAAAACATTGGTTAATTTATTCTTTTCTGCCATTGAAATGAAGCCGGTGCAAAAGGTAAAAATACCCTTCCCGTCCTTAAGCAACAACCGAACGGGTAGAAATACCTTTCCCGTCCGAAGTGTGTTAAACATGATTTTTGGTGCCAGGAATGCTTTGTTGAAACCCAAACAATAGGACTTGACATTTTCACCTTACGTGTTTCCTCCATCCAATGCAATGAATGAAAAGAAACTCCACACAGCATCCCAAAAGATAACAAGAGTTTCCCTCAGGCCATTCTGTATGAATTTGGAGATATTTTTTCTCATACACTCATTGGCAAATTGGTCTTAGGTGGTTTTTTCACACGCAAAGGAAATAAAGAAAGAAGAAGAGTTACCCGTGAGATCGCAGCGTCTGGCCCCCGCAGCCGCCTGCTGCCTCTTCAGCCACTTCTCGTCCTCAGAGTCCATGTCGTAGTCCGGCACATCTTGCTCTAGGCCAAGAGCTGGACAGATAATTAGGCATTATTACAAGTTGATTCATTACTGTGCAAGTATTGATTTTACTCTTGTTTCAAACAGAAACAAAGATTCATTCATGACTGCACATTTAAATAAGATGCAAATAGAATTGTGCCCAACAACCAGGCGCATTGTGTGCAGTAAAGATAATCTGCAAATATTTACTTTGCTTTCAATTCAGGACCGTTGCTCTTTCACACGCCATGTCTAACACTATGCATATATTTGCAAACCGAACCGCGAGCTGAACCACAAATCTTGTGAAAGGACTGAAGCAGCCGCAAGCTGAGTTTCACGCCTACGGTTTCACACATTTGCGGTTCGTTTCTTTTGTATAATGCATGGTTCGGTTCGCAAATGTATATACAATGTAATAGGTTTAATAACTTTCCCAATAATTGTGTAATTGATTTGTAATTTATATTATTTATCTCTAATCAACAAACAATTGAGCAAAATAAGCATTTCTGAATCACATCAAATAATGGGACAACTGTTCTCATTTCTCAAAATAGTTTTAATGGCTGATTTGACATGAATGCACTAACATTGTAATCTGATATATGTACCTATACAATAATTGTTACAGACAAAATAAACCTTCAAACAAAAATATCATTTTTACCAAGAAACTTCTGCACTTTACAGGAATCGATAAAAGTATGGAAGTGTGAAAGAGAATATTTAGTTTCATGAAATGATGTCAAATAATGTGTTTCTATGAAAAAAAAAATTCACTATAGTTGTTGGATCAAAGTATCTTTTCAAGACCCAGTTGTATCATAAATTATATATTATAACTGGGTTATTCTCCAGAGCAGGTCAAAAAGTGTGCAATTTTCATGTTAAATATTTAATATATTATTAGCATAAGTGGCTTTAAGTTTTGGCATTACTAAAGAACTAACTAAGTTAAAAGCATCTTTTGAAGACCCAGTTGTATCATAAATTATGTATTATAATTATAACTGGGTTATTACTCAGAGCAGGTCAAAAAATGGGCAATTTTCATGTTAAATATTTACTATATTATTAGCATAAGTTGTAGCATTACTAAAGAAAGTTTAAAGTTTCTTTTGAAAATCTTATAAACTCACTGAAATAATTAATGTTTTGCGGTCCACAGAAGTGATTTTTGTGAATTTGGATAGTTTGAAGTGGGGGTCGTGATCTCATCAGCAATTACAGAAGAAAATATAATGTTTAACTCACGCTGCATGTGAATGAGCTGGCGGGGCATGCGGTAGTCGGGTGGATAGATGCGGTCGTGTACCACGCAGTCTGACACCTCCAGCACCTCGGGCGTAGGGATGATGAGACCCGTGCAGATGGCACGCTGCAGATGGTGCTCCTGGAATACCACAAATTACAGATTTAACCAATGAATGTGGATAGTGATTACACAAGTAAAAATGTAATTTAAATTCAAGAAAATCACCAGATAATAGGTACATAGAATATAAGAGAAAAGGGGGAACGCATTAAAACGGGAATTCGCTATGCTCAGTCAAAACGACTTTTCACAACCTCTGAGTAAACTCTTGAGTAACTACTCAAGCGTTACTCAGCGGTGGTAAACCAGATAATATATGATAATCACGAGTTTACTCATGGGTGGTGAAATACCTCCCAAAGAGTATATTTGACATGCTTATGTCAGTTGGGAGGAGTGAAATCTTTTAAATTAAAGCGAGTACATGTCAAAAAGCATTTAATTGAGAGTGTGCAGTAATATGAAATTGGAATAGTGCAGTGAAATAACATGGATTGATATAATATAAGCAATGTTAATTAGCTGGATGGACAAATGCGTCAGGATCCCAACTAGGTATCGTAGCTATACTCCCCTGGTAGCCTCAAGTCCTCAATCATTCATTGCTCAAGTCACATTTTCCGCTTATAGCGATGGTAGTAAGAGTTTTACAAACATTATCAGGTTATTCGTAACCAGGAAATGTTTGTCTATCTTTCAGAAAAACAAGAATAAAAATAAAATATTTTTGCCGATTTGGCAGGTGTTTAATTTTAAAGGCATGTAATAATAATGTCAATAAATGTCTCCTCAGCTTTAATTTATCATTAGACAAATTATAGTAGATTCCTCCTTGACCACAGTAACTAGTTTCTTCTATTTGTCACCAGAGCAACATTAGTAGATTTCTCCTTTACCGTAGTAACCATTATTCTTGTGTTTTTCTGATGTATTTCCCACTTTTTAAATTTTCTAAGTTCTATGAAAGATTTTTTCAAGTTCTGTTTTTATTTCAGTTTTGTCAAGCAACTAGCCTACAATGATATAATAACGGAACTTGAATAGGACTTTCACAGAACCCGAAAATGAACGTTGAAATTTGATGAATTGTTCAAACTCTCCGAAACAACCCGTCCTAACTCTACAATAAGTGGAAAATCATTGTGATTGACATCATAAAGAGTACCTTTATTTAACAGCAGGATCACCTGTAGCCTGGTGACGCTATTAAACGGTTAAATATCATTTGTAGGAAAAACATTGATACACTTTTATTTTTATTCAAATGATCTCAATCATTGATCTCACACATAGAATTTTTGCCTAAATCTCCTGACATGTTTGAAGCAAACATAAATACTTGTCACTTGATTTGTTATTAACTCGAGATAAACACGCTGAACAAAGCTGTGTGTGATCTTAGCTCATAAATTGTTACCTTTTTTATTTAGACATTCGCAGTACATTTTACAAGTTTTTTTTTCACACAAAGGAGGCCTCAAGGAAAATAATTTCGCTCAGGGCCTATTTCATCTTTTCGGATGCTGTGTGGAGGGTCGTTTTTAAGGAAAGGAAGGAGAGGAAGTTCTGGGAAGGTAAAAGGTATGAGGGTTGGGTAGGAATCTAGGGATCAGTGTGTCCAGGAGTGACGGATAAATCCCTCCCACTGCGGCGCAAGGCTGTGAGTCGAGAGACTCGTTATAAGATACTAAGTATTAAATTATCCATAGTTATATGTATGTCCTTAAAACGTCTTGGTAATTTCGTCCTGAAAATGAAAATAATTGTTCTTAATCCTCGCTAATGGTGTAGGTATGAGTAATATAAACATGTTAAATAGGAAGAAAGTGTGCGGAAGAATTTTGTTGGGGTGAAATTTTTTTTTTTTTTTTAAATCTTTAAGTAGATGAAGCTTACACATTGTAATCGACTATTGATAAAAGTTTAATGAAAGATTAGTGCAAATAGTTTTAAAATCATTTATCACGCCAGGAAATCATTAAAAATGTCCAAGTGTAGTAATTGTTCTTCGTGGGTATAATTTGAGATTGCGTGGGCAATTTGAGAGTTATTTGTTGCATTAGTGTTGTTGGCTTGGTTTTGTTATGCTTGTGCTTGTGTGAATAATCAAGTACTTCTCAACCTTCCTCTTCATACATACTCCCTTCAGTTTCATACATATGCAAATGGCCTGCTCCCACTAGCTTCAGGCAGTTGGACTGTTGTGCGGTATTAAAACATTGATATATTTATTGACTTCATTCACAGAATCAAGCATAATCTATACAAGCACTTTGTTGAATCCTACAAATTAGAATGGCGTTGGCAACAAAGTTTTAGTGTTTTATCTTAAATGTAGTGTTGTTCTAATTTCTATTTTATTTTATGTTAGTTTTTTTTTAAATTATTTTTTAATATATTCTCATTTTACTTGTAATCACAATTTTACATTTGTGTATTCATAGATCTATTTTGTACCTACTTTATAATGGATTACGTATATCTATATACTGTTAGTATTTCCTATAAAACAGATATTCTCCTATGTACACTGCATCATGTATTACTTTTATGTAGAAGCCTTTTTAGGCGTATAAATAAATGAATTAAAACAAAAAATTCAACAGCAGTTTAAATAGAAATGTTTAAAAAAAAGTTTATTTTTATAAATGTAATCTATTGGGTTCCATGGCATGATAGTGGAAATTCAACACACTCTCTCTCCTATACACCTAACCTAACGTAACATATTTAACCTAGTTTCTTTTTTCATCACTTTTCATGACTTTATATCACTATTCAAGAGTGTGTTGAAGTGTGATGAGTTTGCCACTGTTCCGAGTTGCCCGGTTACCAATATATTGGTATGTTATTTAAGGAAAACTTTAACTATTACTTCAGAGGAAAATTAAGACTATTTACTTAATTATAAGAATAATGAATTGCTTGTAGACGAGTCTTTTGATAAACCTCAGAAATGTGACTTGGAAACATAAATAAGCCAATGAGTAAATGGTGAATGTGATTGTGCTGACCACTCATTTTTAATTTGGCGTAAGAGGGTCAAGGTTTAAAGAAATATGGTTTGGTGACTCAAAGCTTTCCCATAGCATTTATTTAAGTGTTTCTAATTTTGCTTTTAAGCCAAAATAGCAGTCAAATTATCCTATAACCACTTACGAGCGATAGCTACCCAAATTTGGGTAGCAGTAGATAGGTGATTATTATGAAATAAAATGAATTTATTTTGAACTTCCCAGTCAACTAATATGTTTAGCCTCTAGCTTGACTAAGCTTCTATCAAATTCCAAAAGATGTCACTGATGTTCCTTTCATTGGATTTTTTCAGATATTTTGTACAGGGTAGTCAACATGTAGACGCCATTTTAAATTGTTTTCTAAAAATTGGACATCTGCTTATGTGTTATGATGCCAGTATCTTTGGCCCGTATATTGGCCGTTGCACATCAAAGGATCCTGGCGCCAACGTAGGCCCAACATGTACTAGGGGCTTTAAAACATTTAACCTTCGGCATGCCAAGATATACAACAAAACGTGGGTTGCAATGAGGGGTGAATCTGTGACCTAACGCATTGTCATTTTAATGCCCCTTTTCCATTTATTCATTAATTTCATCTAAAATGATCCTTCTAGATTACACGTTAAATATGTTCTCGTGAAATAATTATCACAATATAGATAATTTTATTATAAAAAAAAACCTCTTTATTAAACCAACAAACATGGCCTCTGGTCAACGGCTTGTGTTGGAGTGACTTTCCACATGTACCGGGCAGCATCAGATCGAGATGGAGGTATAAGGTTTACTATTTAAAATAATACAAGGAGGGTAGAAGTTTTGGAGATTTTGGGTATCCCTATTGGCAGCGGAAAGGTTAATGTCTGTGACTATAGACATTTCCAGTAGACTATAGACAACAAACAGAAATAGTAATATTCAATATTGCCTCAAGGCATTACAAGGTAGAGCAATTTCTGGTAACTAACATACAAAATTCACGCATTTATAAATTTTACCATTTAAAAAAAAATTATAACTAACTAACTAACCATCACACCTTTTTCCGCAGGTGTAGGCAGAGGACGGATCGCCAAACAACTCGGTCTTGGCACATACTCCTTGCCTCATTCACATTCACACATCGTCTCATACATACTCTTCTGTTATTCTGACTGTTGACATGGCCCGACTCAAGTGTCTGATTCACTTGGTCGTGCCATGTCTTCCTCGGGCGTCCCCAACTTCTGCTACCATTCACACTTGCATTTTTGTTGTTTGTTTTTGGGGTGTTATGCCGTGTTGCGCTAACTCCTTCTTTAGCCGACGTTTCGGACAACGTTGCAGTGTCCATCATCAGGGCAGATCCGGTAGATCCGAAGATGTGTGAATCTATCTACCGGATCTGCCCTGATGATGGACACTGCAACGCTGTCCGAAACGTCGGCTAAAGAAGGAGTTAGCGCAACACGGCATAACACCCCAAAAACAAACAACAAAAATGCTTTTGGCCGTGAGAATCTAAAAACTTACCACACTTGCATTGTATATTCTCGTTACACTCCTTTCTTCGCTCATTCGCTCTACATGCCCAATCCATCTAAGCGACCCTTTCTTTGATCTTACTCATTATAAATATATAAAACCTAAAAATATGGGATAAACGATAAAATAAAGGTGGATTAATTGGCTTTAAAACACATTAAGCAGTTTACATGTTTCCATATTAAGGAGATACACAATGATGTGGAACATTTAAAATCACTCCTTAATCGCACCTACACCTCTGCCGGTTCCATGATAACTCCTCAAAATGTCAGTTCAACACACCTTTAAAAGGTGATATAAAGTTGTCAAAAGTGATGAAACAAAAACTAGGGTTAAATAGTTACATATATAACCTAGTTTTTGTTTCATCACTATTCATAACTATATAACACTTTTTATAGGTGTGTCGAATTGTAATTTTGATGAGTTATCCGGTCACCAGGAAACTGTATCCCATTCAGACTCATAACATATCCCAATGAGGATGCCTCACTGTGAGTCCCACTGTCTCCAGATGGTTGGGAGTAGTTAGGACTCTTGTGCGGTATTCCATGAAAAAAAATGTGATTATTTATGAGAAACTTATTTGCCTGTATTACGTATATGATCTAGTTGTTTGCTCGTTAACCATTGGCCAAAAAGTAGTTAAATGCAGTTTTTCAGGCTCTGTTGATGGCGGTGACAAAAATAGATACTGTAGCATATTTCGTTTTGATATAAAAATGATTTTAATATCGACATTTTAAATGTAACAAATTCAATGTTTAAAACATACCTTGAAACCTATAAATTTTACTGTCCTGAAACGGGAATCCTTCCTAGTTGGACAGTCAAAATCATAAAATGTAATCAATATTATATTATATATAAAAAAAAATAAATAAAATACCTTTTGTGTCAAGATATTATTTCTGATAATTTGGTTAGTGATTATTTTAATATGAAAGATTTTCACGGCCAAAAGTATTGTAAGTAAGATGTCACACATCTGCCCTGATGATGGACACTGTACGTTGTCCGAAACATTAGCTAAAGAAGGAGTTAGCGCAATACGGCATAACACCCCAAAAACAAATAACAAAAAAGTGATTATTTTATTTTATCTGATTGAAATCCGCCGTAACGGGTGAAATTATTTTTTTGCAACCATTGTTTATAACCCTTGTGTACAAAATTGTAAACATTTCAATCTACCCAATGTAAAAGCCCAGTGGGCGTATTAAAGGAGTAAATTAAAATAATAATAAGACAATACGAAATGAAAAATAAAGACCCTAACACGGGTAGAACCCCCAGTGATGCAAAAAATAATTTGTCATTATTATTGTAAAATTATTAATTGTAAAACAATTTAGTAGATACATTCATAATAGCCCTGGTGAAAGACCATCATTCAGAATAGAAACATTGCTTGAAATGGTTTTAGCCGTGTTTGGCAACCAGACCTGACTGGCTATAAAGTACCTCCCCACTGTCCTCTTCCCCACCACCTTCAGCCTCACAACATACCCTAATCGGGTACGCCATAGTCTCACTGGCTCCAGATGGTTGGGAGCAGATAGGACTCTTGTACGGCGCTCAAATACAAAATAAATTAAAATAAGTAAACAATGAAAAATCTCATTTTATGATTTTTTACAGCAACAAAAACCCACATTACGTGTGTTATTGTGATTAACATTATTGGACAAAACTAAAAAAAAAATGTACGGAAGAAATTTAGTTATCTAATTGTAGGTATGAAATAATCGGCATGGGCTGTTACGACAAACGCGTCCAGGGTTACCACACTTATTCCTTATTATCTGTTCTGAGAATAAGAATTTTTTATGAAATGAAAGTTAAACTTGAATAATTTGATTGAAATATCGATTTTAATATCCGTTTATATTTGTTTTCATTTGTATGTATTGCTAATCGCGAAAGCCGTCAGAATGTGTAGGCACGGTCTATCTGGTCTAGTATTAGTGCCAACAAAATCAAATAGATTCACTGTTTTTGATCATATTTCAAAATAAAATACTGTTTTTGAAAGCGGATAAGATAAAAATATAAAAATTTTGAATGCAAAGATAGATTAAGTTTTCCGGTGATTTTTTATGTTGTAAACTTTAATAACCACTTTACATATGAAACTAAAAACATATTGAATTAGACAAAGGTATTAGGCTGCCTTTACACTTGTAAGTTTTTTCCTGTAAGTTGCTAACGTAAGCGACTTACGACAAATTTACCAATGTAAACGACACCATAAGTCACTTACCGTAATTTTTACCAAGTTACGGAAGTTTTTTTACGTAAGTTTTTGACAGGTCTAATCGCTCACGCGGGAATTTACGGCTCTCTCACAGCTTATCAAAACAGATTGATAAGTTGAGACACTTACAGTAAGTTTTGACGTCACTGTCTGGATAGTAAAACAGAAATCTGCAACACTGACAGGTCTTTCTGCCGTTGCTCCTAGGGACTTGTTTATTTGTCGCCATGAACAGCTTCATGAAATACACTGCAATAATCTATGGAGACTAACATAACATTATTTATCATTAACACAATGTCATGTTTGAAAAATGCCTGTATAAATGTGTGATAATGATTCTAGTATTCGACTTCACGAACTGATGGATCAGCTATCAAACTTCACAACAAAAATTCCGAAAACGAGTATCATTCTTTTTTTAATTAGCGGTCCAATAATTTCCAATATGTATTAGAAGTCAGTTGCTATAATTTGGATAAAATTAAAGAATTTTCGTTGATCCTCAATTCTTAATTCTGCCGCTAAACGAACGAAAGCCCCATCAGTACTTCTTCTCTGAAGCCAACTCCTAATCCAACACACTCTGCGGGCCCTTACGTTTTTGTTTGACAAAATTTTGCATATTACAGCAGCGGCAATCCGTTGTGTGCAGAAATGGGTATTATATGGGAATCCGTGAACTAACCGTAAATAAACAAATCCCTGTTGTCAAATATTACTAAATGACAGCTGTCAAAGTCGGCAGCAACGCGTTGTTGTCAGGAAGCCATCTTACCAAAAATAGAATTACTGGTGTAGCGGTCTCTGTGAGAAGTTCGTAAATTAAACTTCCGTGAGCATTATTTACGATAAGTTGGATGCATATGTAAGCGCTCCTGTGAGTAACTAACTTATCAAAAATTTACGAAAGTGGTAAATTTTACTTACAAGTGTAAACCCAGCCTTATAAAAGTTATTGTCACATCCTTTCTTTTTCCTTTTACATAAACATAATATTTAGTATTTGCAAAACTTGACAAATGACTTGGCAAGGGTGCCCGGGTACACCGGACGAATGGTACACCGGGCGGGACGGTGTGTTCAGGATGCACCAGCCGACCAGCTTCATGGCGTGCCTCTCGACACATCGCTTTGCGCAACAGTGAGAGTGATATATTCATATGTCCGTCACTCCTGGACACACTGATCCCTAGATTCCCACCCAACCCTCATACCTTTTACCTTCCCCGAACTTCCTCTCCTTTTTTTCCCTAAAAAAGACCCTCCACACAGCACCCCAAAAGATGAAATAGGCCCTGAGGGAATCATTTTCCTCAGGGCGTCCTGTGTGGAGTTAAGGCGATGCACTACGTCGTGTAATATTTTAAATTGAGCCGCTATCAATAATAACCCTTACGTAGATGGCGATAAGGTTCAAATTCCCGCTTAACACCATCCGCCTGTTTTGATTTATGCAAGAAAAAAACATGGCCAAAAAGTGCCTTTTATTTTATTTTGTCGATGTTCAGGCATAAATATTTAATTTTTTTTTGGTCATTTTATAAATAACTTAATTTGCCACATTATACAATAAAATCATAACCGAAAATGGGTTCGTTAGTAGGAGATTTTGAACTTTAAAGCAGTTTTCATAGGCCTTTACATAATTTTTTTCTGGGCTTATAAAAAGACTTATTTAAAAAATACTCGATTATTTCAAAGGCCAAGATGTATTCTACTCGCAGTATTTAATTAAAGCATCTGAAACATTTCTAGGCGACCAAATTTTCAAACCAAAACCACATGATTTTGCATTACTACGTATGGCATCGCCTTAATGTAAAAAAAAATAAAACCACTTCCCATAACAAATGACTCGTTACGATTTATTACCTGAAAGAGTAATTAGTCGCCGAGGAGACATCAACTAGCCACCGACGAGTCCAAATTTTAATGCCTGCTGACTTTTTCTTTCAGGTATACTTAGACAGTAAAGTTTTCGACCCACTACCACCCGACTTGATTGTTTTAAAGTGATGAATCACAGAGGAAATCAATGCAAGTTCAAGAGCAATGATTCTCCAGCGAGAGTAAAAAAAAAGTTTTTTAAATCAGAAGGTGTTGCGGGTTCAATTCCCGTCAGCGGCATTTATTTTTACTCAGGAGATATTTTCAATTTGTATGAATATTTATACTATTGTTTATAATAATTTGTTATTATTTTCCTTCTCCAGAGACTGAATAAGTTGTTTCTCATTGTAATTAAACAGATATGAAATGTATTTAAAATAATTTGTGCGTATTAACGATGGCAATCTATCCTGAATATTTACCAATTATTATTGAATGGGCTCAACCCAAGGGAGCACGCGGCATTAATGATAGATGATAGGATACTTTTGCCTATTTTTCTGGCACTCAAATCCCGCTGATCTCAAAATGAGCCATTTATAATCTGCAGCATGAAACCATCCCACACAAAATGTGGCGAGGTACAGCCAAATGCATTAGGCTCGCTTCGTTTAAAAAAAACAAATTGCACAACAGTACAAGTAACATCAAAGGAACTCAATTTAAACAAGGCTTGACTGCGGAGACTATGGTGGCTTTAGTAAAATTAATTATCTTAACATCTTCAATGCGGTTGCAGCCAGTGGCGGCTCGTGACTTTTGGGTGTACTAGAGTGAAAACTGAAAACGATTTTTTATTTTCAAATTAATAAAAAAAATAGCATTTAAACAAGAGAATATTTAATGTTTATCTCATACTAGCTGTACGCCGCCATGCGTTGCTGTGGCACAATCTGTCTGTGCAGATAGAGAAACAATAGCGCATGTTAATTGTACGTCCAACAGATGGCGCTATTTAAAAAAAGCATGTTTGTCAAACAGATGGTGCTGTTTATCGGAAAAAACATGTTTTCACCTGTCACAGGCGACATCTTAATAATATAAGTATTTAAAAACACACGCATATTCAAATGCAACGTTGTGTTAAAATTTCAAAGTATTTCATCAGTGAAAAACTTTCGGAGATTTAAGATTTTGAACATTTACATTTTTATTTATATAGATTTAAAAAAAAGATATAGCGCATGAGAGAAAATATGTGGCTCGGCTAACTGGAATCCTCTGAGGTCAGGTGCTCTCTCATGTTGGAGAGGGTTCAGAAAAAGAGTCCTGTACAGGAGGGAGTGCAGCCGCTACCTGAAGCACTTTCTTCTGGGCATGCCGGGACTTCACTCCTTGCAGCTCAAAAGAGAGAAGCATTCCTCCACCCACTTATTCAGATTGCTACGAAGCTATATCAAGAACTCAGCTATTTTAAATGCATGAGTCTCTATGTTCCTGTTGACGACTGACTATTTTAGGCAGCGTCATAATAGATTATTCTGTCTTCCTATCTGTAGGACCAACCTGCCAATGGTTCTCCCGGTGGGGAGGAGTATATTGTTCCTGAAGCAAATTTCTTTTCATATAGATATATTTTGCGACAGTGAGGAGATATTCAAAGGGAAACCTATCTTGTAAATATATCTTGAAAAAATAATTGATGGATTTTCACCGCCATCTGAATTTTTTAGTTCTGAGTTATCTACCTTAAATATTTGTAAATTTATTTTTTGGGCTAAGTTACATGAAATTTATTATAAATTTGTAATGTACAATACATAAATGATTATTACCATCGGGGGTTCAAATCCCTGCATGTAGGTATAAATTTTATTTAACTTAGTTTTGTTATTTCACAACCGATAAATAAAATATAATAAATAGCATTTATGTGGCACATTCCAAAGCGGTACATGCTTTCAGAATTGTCCTGGTGAAAGACTCGGACTCGGAACCCAAACGTCCTTTGAAATGGCTTTAACCTTGTTTGGTTACCAGATCTAAGTAGCCAGAAACTTCCCCACCTCCCTCTTCACCATCTCCTTCCATTTTCCACTACCTTTAGCCTCACAACATATCCCAATTTGGAATGTGATAGTTCCACTGGCTTCGGACAGTTGGATTTTTTGAGTGGTGTTCATAATATAAACAAACAATAAAATTGGCCTTCATTCAACCCAGCATCTTCATAGGCGACAGTTAGTGGTGATTACAATGTTTGGCGCAGTTTTTTTTCAAAGCAATGTGATCGGATGTTAAATACTAAATAACGTAACTGTACAACTGTTAAACCTTCTAAATTATGTTTTATTTGAAAGTTCAAGGCTTTCTTTACTACGTCAAGACATAAAAACACAATCATTCGTACGTTAACAACAGCCCACATCACGATCGCGAAACGTGTTTACTATTCAATATTAGACAGAAATTACAATATGTGAAACATTGAGTAGTGTATTACCCATGTTTGTATGGGAAATATTTCTGGGAAATATTTCTGTGAAATATGCTTTGGTATAGTTTAATTAGCTTACGATAACGAAAGACTTGGAAAGAATGGAAGCGCGTTTTCCGACCTGTCATATTTATATTGAAAATGTATCGTCTGTTATACAAACTGGGAACGTGTATCTCGATGCGATGTTTGTACTCATAATTAGTTTGACCCGTTTGAAAGTCAATAAATATTAAAATAAAGCGCTCGTGCTTTATTTGTAAATATAAATAAACAATGTTTGACAACAGACCCGCGAAAAACGCCACCATGTTTTGCCACTTTTGACAGTTGTTATTATCTTAGGTAGCCTTGGCCGGTAAACAATTTGCGAAGTACAAACGTATTTTATTCGTGGGATAATATGCGCATTTATTAATTGAAATTACTACAATTTCAACTATTTCGATAACGTGGTAAAAACTTGCACCTCCCCTGGCGGAAACTAAAGTAAACTATCAAAAATCATCATGGCGGATCGAATGGCGGATGCTATTTTTTAATTTCCAGCTTAAAACATGTTATACTTACGCATTCTTCCTCTTTTTCCATCCCTGAGGGCATCTGGGGCACAGCCCTATTAATTGCCGAGTAATCAGGGAGGTCTGGAAGCTCCTCGGCGAGGTATACGGGCATCGGTTTCGACGCATCGAGGGCCCTCGCCCTGAACGAGAGCTTCGACATTTTTGTTGACAGAACAAAACACGCTAACGTCGAAACAAAAACGCACTGAAAAAACACTTTGTAGGTCCTTCGAGAGGTCCTAAAGGACCCAAAAATAAACTGGGTATTCTCTAGTTCGTTCCCATGGTTGAAATTTGCACACACTCAGTCACAATTATGGAAAAACAACATTGAAACTTTACATGTCGAGCGTGCCTCACAGAAAGCCATCATGGCGGCTTTCCGTTTGGCGAGCGACCATGACCAACTTCCAACCAGCACGCTGCGCGCTGCTTCCCGCGCGGACACGTTGCCATTCAAAATAACAACTTTTTTTCTAAATACGCTGTATTTGTTAGGGAAATATGTTTTTATATTGATACAAATATTTAAAAATCATATATATATTTTTAGAATGCAATAACGTAAATAAAAGTTTATTATATCAAAATTAATTTTCTTTTCGATATCAGCACTATCAGTATGTGTGCTGTATGTGATGGAGCGAACTACGAATATTTTTTACGCAAATAATTCGTGATTTCGTTCGTAGTTCATTCATCTATGCTATGCTCTTATCACAAGTGTCCTGAATAAGTATACGAATAATGTGAATCACTGCAAATTCATGTTGGCTGTTATTAGATCCCAGATGTGATTATTTATTACGCCGCGATGATATCATAAATTTTCCGCATTAAATTATTAAGGTTGCCAGATGCTAAAAGACATTCACATTTTCCAATCATTTCCTATATATCGATTTATAATACAGATATATTTTTGTATGCTTTCCAATGTATAAATGGTCTACATTTATTCGTATGTTGTAGATTTTTGTATTTTCTGAGATAACCAAAGCGGTAGGTGAACTTACAAAAATTATAAATAAGTAAATAAAAATTATTATTAGCGGCAAATTCTAGAAGGAAAACACATTCGAATGTATTTTTTAACATTAGTGGATTCATAAATGACTTATGCGTTTTCACATCAGCCGCAGGTTTCTGAAATTCGTAAAAAAATGTTTGTCGAAGAAGATAGAATGATAACAATTTGGGTAATTTAAATTCTTTATTGCTTTTTGCTTTAGCAGTTTTAGTACATAAATATCCGCCGCAGAATTCTAAACTGATATTTTTGATGGCTGAAATCCAAATTGAATTAAGGTAACGTAAATAAATATTATATTTATTAATTTATTTTTTACTACACTTATATTCTTGGTAGGTTATGAGATTTAAAAAAATACAATAAAACACAAAGAGGTAATTTTTTGTTACCTATCTCCTCGTACAAAATAAAATAATGACGTTTTCCGTTTGAGTTCCGTTCCGTTGAGTACCCAACACAAATGTTTCCTCTACTGGCAATACCAAATTTAAAAAAGTCAAAATCACGACTCTTTTCAAACCAGGATCTATCCGCTGATAGTAAAAATATTGTAAATTAGGATTTCAATAATCTTTTAAGCTGATATGTACAGTATGTGATAAGTTTTTTTTTAAATAATGGTGAATCATAAAATGATTACACTACGATATTTAATTATTCATTTTAGAAGGACCAAAAAAGGATTCACTAAAGTATTATTTATATATTTTGCATTCTGCATACATAGTAAGGGAGTACGTTCAATATAAAAATTGGAAAAAGCGATTGCGATAATAAAATGCATAGTAACAGAGCGTTGAAGTAAAAAGCAACTTGATTAAAATGTATGTTTATCAAATATAATATTTTGTGAATGAACATGAGAAAAAAGTTTCCATTATTTCTATAGATAAAAAACTTTTTTCACCGTCACGATTAAAAAGATTTCGTAGAGCAAGCATAAAAGCCCAGCTACACTACTCGCGAAGTTGATCGAAGTTGACCTAATACGATAGTGTGGGCACGAACTTCGCTTCGCTTCGGGCATCTTCGCTTCGCTTGGCCCGACTTCCGATTGTTGTCGGTAAATGCGCCCGAGTCAAAGGACTCGAAGTTCGAACACGAAGTGTCTGCCCACACTACTCGGTTCACTTCAGTTCGCTTCGAGACGTCGTGTTTGGTGGTTGTGCGTGCGCAGAGTCATAGTGACTATACGTAATAAAATATGGCTTCTACACTGTGGTCACAGGACCTAATTTTTTTGTTTCTAGAAACACTCCAATCCGAGGCGGTTATTTGGGACCCAATTGAAAGGGACTATAAAGATGACTAACTAACCATCACGCCGTTTCCCCGTAGGGGTAGGCAGAGAGGACGGACCGCCAAACAACTCGGTCTTGGCACACACTCCTTGCCTCATTCACATTCATACATCGTCTCATACATACTCTTCTATTATTCTGACTCTTGACATGGCCCGACTCGAGTATCTGATTCACTTGATCGTGCCATGTCTTCCTCGGGCGTCCCCGACTTCTGCTACCATTCACATTTGCATCATATATCCTCCTTTTTTTATATTTTTTTATAGTGAATACCTCACAAGAGTCCCAACTGCTCCCGTCTGGAGCCAGTGAGACTATGGCATCCCCAATTGGGGGATGTTGTGAGGCTGAAGGTAAGTGGGGAAGGGAAAGAGGAAGGTGGGGAAGTACCTGGCTATTCAGATCTAGTCACTAAACACGGCTAAAGCCATTTGGAGCAACGTTTCAATTCTGAATGGTGGTCTTACACCAGGGCGATACTGGTAGTATCTTCCACTCTGGAACGTGCCGCAAATATACTATATATTATTTTAATTAATTAATTGTGAAATAACACAAATTAATCAAATAAAATTTATTTGCGCACGTCGGGTTCGAACCCGCGACCTTCGGAATGGCAGTACAATGCGTTACCACTGGACTATGCCGGCTGTCACACTCTTCCCTATCTTCGCTCATTCGCTCTACATGCCCAAACCATCTAAGCGTCCCTTACTTAATCTTACTCATTACGCTTACATCAGCCTTGCACTCTTTGCGGATCTCCACATTCCTCACACGATCAAACATGGTTTTACCACACATACGCCCTTGAGGTGATTTTTCACAAAAACGGCGCTTTACAAATTATCCAATTATTATTATTATTATACGCCTCAGGGATCTCATTTCAACAGCATTTAATCTACTTTCATCCTTTATTTGCCACTTGAACGTCCATGTTGCCTAGTGCACGGACTCCGAGAGACTGAGCTGGACTGAGCTACTCGCGAAGTTGCACGAGTGTGTGGGCACGCACTTCGGACTTCGGCTAACTTCGTCGAGGACTTCGTCGAAGCGCCGAAGCGAGTAGTGTAGCGGCCGCTTTAGGAAATTATGGAAACTACCTTATAATAAATACTTCATAAATATTCAGGTTCTAACAAACTAATCATCACTCCATTTTCCACAGGGGTAGGCAGAGAGGTGGAGCGCAGCACAAATATATCTTGACACACACCTTGATTTATTCACATTCATACATCATTTCGGACTTACTATTCCGTTGTTCTGACTGTTGATATGACCCAGTTTTTTGGCGGCCCGTCCTCTCAGTCTACCCTTGCGGAAACGGCCTGATGGTTAGTTAGTTATTCACTTTTAATTAGAGAGGTGGCATTTGGGATAAACATATTTATGATGAGGATATAAAATGCTTAGTTTTTGTATGATGGCGATTTTCAATGGTGTTCGGGAACGTTGACAAATAACCGACATTGTTGAGAAAAGACCTTTATCAATGTGCATGTGCTAGAGGCCATGATAATTGACAGGGGTTGAATTTTTTTCAAATGTGAATACTACAGAAGAGTAACTGCTCCCTTCTAACCGGAGCCGGTGAGACTATGGCATCCCCAATTGGGGTATATTGTCAGACTGAAGGGTATGGGGAGAGGAAGGAGGGGAAATACCTGACTATTCAGATCTGATCACCAAACACTGTCAAAGCCATTTCAAGAATGGTGGTCTTACACCAGGGCGATACTGAGAGTATCTTCCACTCTGGAACGTGCCTCAAATATACCATATGTTTTTTAAATGTGAAAGAACACAAAATAATCAAATAAAATTTACTTGCGCAAACCGGGATTTGGACCCGCGATCCGCTAGTCGAGAGCCTTACCCCTTGACCACGGAGGCCGTCAACTTAAATAAATATAAATAACTTGCGCACGCCGAGATACGAACCTGCGATCTACGGATTCGTAGTCAAGGACCT
This sequence comes from Hesperophylax consimilis, assembly GCF_061612785.1. Lineage (NCBI taxonomy): Eukaryota > Metazoa > Arthropoda > Insecta > Trichoptera > Limnephilidae > Hesperophylax > Hesperophylax consimilis. The sequence goes on along the minus strand of NC_142862.1, from coordinate 13,646,945 downwards.
TACCAATCGACCACCGAACCGCAAAATGACATTTAGTACTTTTTGAATGTAATCAATAGTTGATTTAGAACTTAGACAATCGGAAAGGTCCTGATATCCCTGCATTATGGGTACATTTTACATTTTGTATCTTGTTCCAGAGTAGGTACTTACCTAAAAGATACTATAAGTACCATGGAAGTAAGAACCTATCGAATGAAAGTCTGTATGGAAAGTATGGTTAGCAGCTTTTAGGCCATACTTCGGGTCAAATTCAGACCGTTTGGGGCGGAAAAACTTTACAGACGTCGTTTCAGTGGTGGGAAATTTCCCTAGATCTAGGCACGAACAATTTATTTTAGGGAAATGGGAAATTAATACAAATCTAGGGAAATTTCTAACGCGGGTAAAATTTTCTTTCGCATATGACAATATTACTTGGATTGCTAATATCACTGCCGTCTCTATATTCAATATTCGTCTAATATTCATGTTTGTGTAATAATTTTTAACATTGGCAACACAAAATATACGAAAATTATAATATTTATTCTTCTAATTTGGTGGACCTAGTACCTACCTACTTCCAACGTGTATATTATACAAAGTGCATAATGAGCCGAACTGCCGAAGAAAAAAGAGATTGCGTAGTTTGTGGTTTTTGCGCAGTTTGAGGATTTTTCGTGGCTTGTAATATAGCCACAAAACTGCTTCCGTCTGGCTTGTGTTCACACAGCCAGGCCCCAACACCTTACAGCCGGCCGGAGATATCCAGCAGGCCTGGAGCAGGCGCACGCGCCCCAACTGCCCTTTTCAAGGCCAACTTCGCAGTTCACTTACGTCGCGTCGCCCCAACTGCCTTTTTCAAGGCATTCAGCAAAATACTCAAATAACATTAATTCTTTCTCGTTTCAGAACAAACAACACAAAATGCCTTACCACCGCACACCAAGAGGAACAGCGACATTTAAGCGCAACAAGCCCCTGCCCATGGATTTCCCGGAGGGTGCCACAGGCTGGAGATTAAATCCAGATACGCACGAGCAGGAATTCATGTATGGATCCTCGCAGACCTGCTCCGGCTCGGCAACCGGATCACCAAGAGCCTCATCACCCATGGTAGAGGAATGGACGAGGGCTACGGCTTCAAAGCGCCCCCATTCCCCCCCAAAGCCCATTTTTCGCGTGGTTCACGAGAATAAGTACGAACCCTTACATCAAGTAAGAGAACCAGCCCAGGATATCCCGTCGCCACCGACGAAGAAACGCCCTACGCCACCAGGACCAGTGGCGTCCACCAGCAGAGACCAGGCGCCCACCAGACAAAGACCAACGACTACTACGACTCTTGGGAAGAGTACTCGAGTCCCGCCCGTAATCATGACCATAGGGTCAATGACGCACGGCGACATCACGAAAGAAGTACAGAGGCACATTGGAAGTGCCAACTTCAACTTCAGGTATGCCAAAGGAGGCAAAATCAGCGTTGTGGTGAGCTCAGTAGAAGCCCACAAAAAACTGACAGCAGCCCTACGTGGAGAGGAGAAGCCGTTCCACACCTACACCACAGAAGCGGATAAATTGAAGAAAACCGTCATCAGAGGACTCCCGAAGTTGTCACCAGAGGAGATAATGCAAGACCTTGAGGATCAAGGCTTCCCGGCAAGGACTGTGGTCAAGATGACCACCCCGGGAACAGAATACCCGCTTTACCTGGCACACTTTGGCCAGGAAACAAACATGGGCCACCTGAGAGCCGCAGTGGTCTACCTGTGCCACTGCAGGATTACTTTGAGGAAGTATAGAAGCAACCACCTCCAACACGGAACACAGTGCCACAGATGCCAAAATTTCGGACATGGGTCCAGAAATTGCGCACACGTTGCCCGCTGCGTCAAATGCGAAGGCAGTCACGCCACACCGGAGTGCCCCAAAACCGATCGAGAAGAGCCGGCCGTCTGCTGCAATTGCGGCGGAGCCCATCCCGCAAACTACGGCAAATGCCCCAACAGGGTGGCATACGTAGCTGCTCTCCAGCGCAGACAGGAGCAATCCAACGCCCAGAGGCACAAAGAGGCAGAGCCCCGGGCACAGAGACCCGCGGCCCAAGTTGACGGCCGGTCTTGGGCGAACGTAGCGGGCCGAAGCAACCACCAGCAACAGGCTCCTGAACAACAGGAACCACCAAGAGCCACACCGGAACAACGCCAAGCGCCAAACACCGGATCCTCTGATGACGAGGACATAATGATCCTACTGCGAGGCCTCATCAGGGTACGCGAAAAACTGGCCTCCTGCTCATCCAAGACAGAGAAACTGATTATCCTAATGGAGCTTCTCAAGGAGACCACACCGTGAAGCTCCATGAGAAAAAAAATGACAGCGACGGCGAAGAAATAGTATCCTTTTTTAATATAACAAAATGTGTTTTTTCTTCCACAGGAATTCTCTCACAAACTTTTTTGCAGGACCACCGAAGCGAAAAGGACGCAGCCAAAACATGAAAAAATGAAATACTTAAATTCAGTAAATCACAAAGTCAAACAGCGTAAAAAGTTCAGAACTTATTGTTTTTTCTTTTTCTTGTCATTTGTATGAGGTTTTTTATCCAGTTAAGAATTTTTCCTCATAAAACTTATTAATGTAACATAAATTCAGTCAATTAAATACAACCATCAGATGGTGATAGTAATAAGGCTAATCAGCCGCAGTACTAGTTAGTTAGAAACATGAAGGGTATTTTTATAAGCCCTAGCTAGTTAGAGGATTACGAAAGAATCCATAAAATCAAAAAAAAAAAATGTTTGAAGTCGCTTGCGATTTTTAGTTTCTTGCGGTCGAAAGTAGACGTCAGACGTCCCTACTGAGTGAGTTATCTATGCGTACCTAGTTCCTACCATGGCATCTTCTTTCATCTTAAGTGGTCGAATGACAAGATGTTTAGATTTTTGGATCTATACCAAAGCCATCCCTGTATTTGAGATCAGAAGCAAGAAGTTTCCAAAATTTTATAATTTAAGAATTTATACATTTAAAAAAAAATAAAAGAGAAACAACATTAAAATAAAGATAAATTTAAAATAAAAAATAAAGATTAAAGATTAAAATATAATTATCACACTAAAAGAAAAATATTAAAAGAGAATGGAAATCGGCATTTATAATGATTTATGTGTTTGTGCGTGTTGCGTGTTTTATATATTTTGTTTGTGTTGCGTGTATATGTTTTATTCTTTTATGTTATAGAATTTTGGTAATATTGTCTTTTTTGTTCTTTAATCCATTTTATTTTTATTTTGTGTTTGAATTTATTTTTATTTTCCTCAATTTTTGTTTCAAGTGGAAGACTGTTGAATGCTTTAATAGCGTGGTATTTATGGTGTCTTTGTCCAAAGGTAGTGTTTACCGTCGGAGTTTTTATGTTTTCTTTGTACGCTTGTCTGACCGGTCTATTAGTGATATTTTGTGTTTGTTGGGGTTTGTTTTTTTGGTCGAAAATGTAGTTTAGTAGTGTTTTAACATATAATTGGCGTATATCAAGTACGTCACAGCTTTTAAATATAAGTCAGACTTGAAGAAGAATCCCCCGTTGCCATGTATCTTAGCGTAATTTGTAACTTAGTTTTTGCTGGGACAGCCGCGCGCATAACTGTGTCATTTTTTGGATTTTTTAAAATTTTAGACAACAGTTATTCTTCCGAAATTCGCAAATGATTGCGATAGCCTTCGGTATCTTTAAACGCCATCTCTCAATAGAGTGTTAGAAGCACCAAATTCGTTTCTCCTTATAATTTATTATCTGGCCCACGTACAACGTTTTTTGCCCTTTTTCATATTCTAAAGTTCGTTCCGTAAAAGGTTCGAAATCGTAGGGACGCAGTTGCCTCAAGCACGCAACGCACATGACGCCATCTTGATTAGCAAAATCGGTTCGAGCTAAATTGAAACGTCTGAACGATATCTTGTTCAATTTTTGTCGTTCAATAAAAGTTGTTCAACTAAAATCGCTCTGTCAGAACGGGGCAAGGGAAAGAAACGAAGCAACCACAAATGGAGCGAAACGCCGCTTGCGGTTGATTAGTTCCTTTACCGTAATTCATGGTACGGTTCGCAAATGTATACGTATCCTAATACGACAGCATATTTTTAGGATTCCCAGTAACCATAAATAATGTTGATGTAAATCAAGCAATGTTTTTTTATTATGTTTCAAGAAAGTATATACAATTATGTACCAACAAATAAAACCATTTTACTGATGGAGAAATAATTCATTTAAATTATAGCAATATCATGTGGCGGAATAGTACATAATTATCTATTCTTTGTACCCAAAAATTTATTTACCTGTCTGTGATATATACTTCTTGTATGTTTTAAATTATTTTCATTTTATTGATGGACATAATATAGCTACAATAAAATGTACCTAATGTAACGGCAAAAACCAAAACTACAAAACAAAAGATTTTTTTTAACACAGTCGATAGGTTTACAAAGAGGTAACCAAAGGTTCTGTGTTGTGGAAAAATGGTTTTGTGTTCTATGAACTCATGTTCCAACAAAAGCAATACAAACTCTAAATCGAATAGCGGTATTTCATATCACAAGTGAGTATTTTGAATATATTTTCTTCATTATTGTAGTGTTTAAATTTAAATACAGTGGAACCAACAAAACAATAAAAAATCGAAATAACTAGTTTATTATTTATGGATTTATGACAAATAATTCATAATTTTTTACTAGAAAGCTGTCTGGAGACATTTTTTTTGCCCACGCTTTACAATTTGGTGAAAATGTGACACAGCATTATCGTTGAATAAATATGTATATAGAACGCATAGCCGCCTACTTATTAGGGTGATGGTTCTCAATTTACGATGCAACAGTTTCCCATGCTTTCAGCATCTCTTTGAAAATTGTTGCTCTGCTACTTCCTCCACCTCTACTAACAAACTCTCCTCCTTAACTTATTGCTGTGAAACACAATGCAACTCCATTAGGTCTTCGGTGGTCAGCTCTTGACTGTACTTTTCCACAAACTCATCAATTTCGCTGTTATCCACCTCCAGTCCCACGGACGTATATAAGGGGGGGGTCTTGGGGGTCCGGACCCCCCCCATTGCACCGCGCCGATTGTAGAATACGATAGTTTCTTAAGTCCGCCACAGTGCGGGGAGCGGGGGAATGGGCAGTGCCCCCGCCGCGGCGCGCCGCCGCCGCCCGCGTTTCGGCCGCGCGCACCATACCAAGCTAGAATCTAGTTTAGTCTATTTTGTCTCTTCGCGTTGCGCAGTTGTCAGTTGTTTTAATACAGAAAGAAGTGTCGCATTTAAAAAGTATGAAACGATCAAATCAGGTATCTCTTTTGAGTTTTTTTTCTAAGAAAGAGAGACCAAATCCCAATGAACTTTTATCAAAAGACAATGTGGAATCCTGTCATATTGAAGAAGTAGGAATAAATAGAGCGGGGCCATCCACAGATACTGATGACGATGAAGTGAAGAAAGGTAAGTCTCTTGTTTATTTTATTAGGAAGGAACCCAGTTACTAGAATTTTAAAAACTTTTATCCTGCTCTTATTTTTATTCCCAGAGAATTTCTGTAAACAAATGTTTTGCCGTGAGCATAAAATATTTGACAAATGGTAATTTCAGTGTATATGCGACGTGTACCTAAGTGTTATAAAATCATTTCGCCTTTTAACAGAAAGAAATACAATTATATTTAACTAACAACTAACTGGTGCCCGCGACATTGTTCGCGTAGACTTAATTTTTAGTTGAAAATTCTTATTCTTAACATAACTTTTTAGTTTATGAACCGATTGGAATGAAACATAGACTAAAATGTTAAACAAAACCGCATACAAATCGATTAAGCCGTTTCTGAGATTAGCGTGGTCAAACGCACAGACAAACAGACAAAAATTTTAATAACTATTTTATTGACCTCAGTAACATAATTATAGTGCGTATGAATTGTTTTTTTTTTGTAAATATTTATGTACTTACAGAAACGGAACGCTTACGATTTAATTATAGTATGGATTAGAGTATTAGAGTCACAAATTATTATTATTATTCTTACAATTAAATATGACCAAAAAGCTGTTTGAAGATGGGTATGTGCTGTTGTTTTGTTTTAGTCAAATATGTCTTTGTTACAGCCAGGATGGATTTGTGTTCGGCTACGTCCGCAGCCGCAGCCAGGACGGGTTATGATATTGCGCTCTACGTATGTCATCCTCCAAGCAATGACGAGGAAAAGCTGAGAGCATTAAAAGAGCTTTGGACCCCTCCGGATACATTTAAATTTCCAGTCACTATCACTGGTAAAAAGAAACTTTCTTTTCAACGCCATTGGACTACCAGGTACTCATGGCTTGTATATTCAAACGTCATGCAGGGAGCACTTTGCAAAGTATGTGTTTTATTTGGAAAAAAGCATGGCGGTCGTGGTCAGCAAGAGCTTGGAGCCTTGGTTAGTAAGCCATTTACTTACTGGAAGAAAGATTTAGAGAGCTTTGATCACCATGCAGATACTAAGTATCATAAATTTGCTGTTGAGCAGGCAGCAAATTTTGCAAGGATCATGGAAGGAAAAACGTTTGATGTTATAGAGTGCATGAATGCAGAAAACAGTAAAATTGCCGAAGAGAACAGAAAAAGATTGAAAGCCATTGTTGAAACAATTATTCTTTGTGGAAGGCAAGAAATAGCACTAAGAGGAAGTCGTGATTTTGGAGAAATTGGGATAAATGAACCCGAACATAATGATGGTAGTTATAGAGCACTTCTTCGTTTTCGTGCGCGATCTGGCGATGAAGCACTTAAAAATCATTTACTAACACAAAACATTCACAGTAGAGCCATGTATACGTCACCAGGAATTCAAAATCAAGTGATTGAACTATGTGGTAGTGCTATTCAAGCGCAAGTACTTAATAGGGTCAAAGAGGCTGGTTTTTTTACTGTACTTGCTGATGAAACACAAGACATATCACGGCGAGAACAATTAGCGTTATGTTTACGATACGTACACTGCTCATCTGGGAAATCGGTTATACGGGAAGATTTTTTAGAATTCATCCACGTAGAAGATGTTTCAGCTCAAGCTTTGGCAACGACTATTATATCACATCTCTTATCATATAATTTGGATATGGATAAATGGATTGGTCAAGGCTATGATGGCGCTGCAGTGATGAGCGGCCGGTTACGGGGCGTAAGAACAAAAGCACAACCATTTATTTGAAATAAGGAATGATAATTTTTAATTAATAGTAGTTGTAAAACAATGAATCTCGTGTCAGTTTTTTTTGTTTGAGAGAAAACTACATTTATTTTCATGTATAACTTGAATTTACAATATTTTGTTAGTGTTACTGTAGGTAGGTAGGTAATTTTTAATTTTAATTATATTGTAGTTCATTAAAAAGAGTGTCATAATAATACGACCAAAGTTTAAAAGAAATTATTTTGTTCTTAAGATGAAAGCTCTTCATTTAGCTTGAGAGAAAACGCTTATTTTTTTCATACATTAAGTATTATTTGCATTAAAAATATTTTGTTATTGTAGGTAGGATGATACTTTTTGATTTTAATTTTATAATTGTAGTTCATTAAAAAGAGTGCCTTACAATATGACCAAAGTTTAGAATAAATTATTTGGTTATGTGATTAAATAAAAGGTGTTTCAATTTTAAAACAAATTATTTGTTCTTAAGATGAAAGAGTATTTTTGTTTAGTGTACCTTAACAAATTAGGTATAAAAAAAGTTATTTTGTTTTCCACCTTTTATTTTATGTTATTTCTTTTTTTATGTTATAAACGAAGCGATTTTATTTAAATAAGGAGCGATAATTATGTTATGTTTATTTTTAGTTCAAATATCAGAGACTGAATGATTTATATATATAATATTTAAAAATAAAGGCTGGTTGATTAAGACTGACTATTTTTTTCACGAAAACATGACCTTATATATTTTTTTTTAATTTGCGGACCCCCCCCTTATCAAAGCTATATATACGTCCGTGTCCAGTCCCATGGTATTGTCCAAAGACACAATCTCGTTGACTGTAGACTCCACGGGTTCTTTTTCAAACCCCTCAAAATCACATTCGACAACGCTCTTTGGCCAAAGCTTCTTCCAAGAAGAAGTGAGGGTCCGCTTGGTAACCCCTTCCTACGCCTTGTCAATAATCTTGAGGTAAGTAACGGTGTGAAAGTGATCTTTCCAAAACTCTATTAGAGTGAGACTTGTCCCTCCAGTCACCTCAAAACAACGCTCGAAGAGTGTTTTAGTGGAGAGTTTCTCAAAGTGAGAAATAACCTGCTGGTCCATAGGCTAGAGTAACGGAGTGGTGTTGCAAATATCTTCTTAAATTTCCCCTGTGTGGAGTACATGTACCTAATAAAAAATCTCTTTCACCTCCAATTCTCTCCATACTCACAACATATCCCAGAATATTGACTATACATTCCCACTCGCCTCGAACAGTTGGATAACAACATAGGTGGTATACCTATGTATTAAAAAAAAAACATTGCTACACTTTTTTAGCACCATTTATTAAAAGATGATGTTACAAAACACACGTACATTATAAATCCATTATATTTAATATAACTAAACTAGAGACTAGACAAGTTCCACCATAAAAGCAAAAAAGATAAAGTAGTCCATTAATATCAATTCAAACAATAGCCTGGTACCTAGCCTCGTCGAGTTCCTTATTCAAATTATCTTGCAGCTGGCGGCCGCCATCTTGTCCATCAGTTTGTCGGCCATTTTGCGGTGAGAAATCATAAGATGGCCGCCTTCGGTGTGCGAGACTGTCCTTATCAAAGTGTGTGGGAAACATGGCCAGGTACTCGTAGACGTTACTGTCTAGTTCAGGATTTACTGGCAAAGAATTGCGCATTTCGTTGTCTTGGTAGTTTGGAGAGATGCTGTCGCCATTTACAAAGTTCTCTGTGAAAAGATAATACATAATAATGATGGTATATGGTAGGAGAACTCGGGGACAACAGACGAAATGGTATGATCAAGATAATCAAATACTTGTGTCAGGTCATGTCAAGAGTCAGAATAACAGAAGAGTATGTATAAAACAATATTAAATTAATGCGAATGAATCAATTAGTGTGTGCCAAGACCGAGTTGTATGGCGGTCTGTCCTCCCAACCTATCTCCTTCTTGCGCTACACCGACGCTATGATGATTGTATTAACATTGAATATGGAGTTTTATTTTTATTTAGTCATTGATGTTTTCATTTCCCATCCCAGTTGGTAGAAGTTAAGTAATTTCAGAATGGCCGATGCCATACCACAATTCAGACGCGAATGGGCATTCAACAGAGACTGTTAATTTATAAAAAAAATTAAATGGTGCTGATCGTCGATTTGATAGTCAAACGCGAAGGCAGTTGAAACCTAACCTAACCCAAACGTACACCTCTCCATAATAGAAGATGCTTTCTGTATAGCGCTGGTGAGAGCATAACTGAAGAGTATAGTCCTTTTAGTATTAGTCTTCTCAGTCAAACAGAGTGAGGAGATCTGTTGTCATAAATTAAACTTTCAACCTTCCTGACTTCTTTCAACCTCATAACATTCCCCAAATGAGGATTCCTTAGTTTCAGGGCACTTAGAAATATTGTACCATATTACAAACAAACAAACATAGGACAATCGTTTGAAAGTTTCACTTATACAAGTTATCACTCATCAGTAAGTTGATATATTATTAGATTAGGTACTAGCTATACCCTGCCACGCGCAGTAGGTACTCTGCTCAGTCTGTCTCATAAATATACCACTCTCGTCTGTCTTTGCAGAGAGAGAAACAATACGACGTGTTTCTTTTACGTACATCAGATGGCACTGTTTTAAGCATGTTTTAGCATGCTTGTCTGACAGATGGCGTTGTTTTTTTAAAAAAAATTTTTTACCCGTCAACGGTGAAATCTATATAATATAGATATATAAAAACACAGGCGTATTTGAATGCATCATTTCATCAAATTTCAAAGTTAATTTTAAAGTTCTATGAAAGTTTTATTCACATTCTGTTATCATGGCATTATTGGCAAGTTGATTCACATCACTGAAATAACAACAGAACTTGATTAGGACTTTCATAGAACTTGAAAATTAACTTTGAAATTTGATGAACTGTTAAAATTTTCTGAAACAACCCATCCCAAGTCTAAGTACCTACCTACTTACTGAACTTGGCTTTCTAGATATGATTTAGTTCATTTCATGTTAAATTATAATGAAAATTTCGAAAACTTTTTAATGAAAAAAGTGACTATTTTTTTTATTATACCCAAACAATCGGGGCATTTCATACATATGGTGGTCTGTGCTCTCTGACTACTTCTATGAAAGACAACAATATTGTATTATTATTATTTGAACTTGCTTACCATAATATTGTTGTGAAGGAAGAGATGCTAAGTATTCATTGTTCAGCCATTGCTCGTAGGGACTGTCTGGAGAATCAACCTGTTATGAAATAAAATATAAATCATTAAAATGTGGTTAAGATAAATAACCTACTGGACCAATAATTGGAGGACGGCTAGACACAAAGATGAAAGTTCTTAACCATGACTTCAAAATAATTTTAAAGTGCTTATCCATGACTTATCTCTAGATGAAATACTGCTGCTAAACCACAGAATCTTAATACGTAAATTAAAATTGTTGGGAGTGAGAGGGAGCATGTTTGAATGGTTTAAGAGTTATCTGTTGGGAAGGTACTTAGCGGTAAATGTGGATTCATTCACTTCTCACAAATTTGCGGCATCAAGTGGAGTACCGCAAGGATCTCATTTGGACCCAATATTATTTTGTTTGTTCATCAATGACATAGTAAATATTTTTAGCAAAGTCAAAGTTCTGTTATTTGCCAATGATCTGAAGATCTACAGAATAATTAAAGATGATAATGATCGCGCTATTTTCCAGTTGAACCTGAATAAACATTTTGCTTGGAGTTCAGAAAATGATTTGCAACTAAATATTAGTAAATGCCAGATTATTAGTTTTTACATAGGTAAAAATCCTCTTCATTTTTCTTATTTCATTTGGCGCTAATCTTCTTCGAGTTTCACAGATTCTAGATCTCGGTGTCTTATTCCACGAAAGTCTACAGTTTAACTTACACATCGATGAAACTACAAGCGATGCAATGAGAATGCTCGGTTTTATTTTGAGAATGGGGGCAAAGTTTAAAAATGTTTTAACTTTAAAATATCCATATTGCTCATTAGTACGAAGTAAATTAGAAATTGAAATTGTACATAAACCAATTAAATTCGGAGTAGGTACTTGACCAGGATACCAAAAAGTTTGTAGTAAGTACCTACTCATTCCTCCTGCCGACCCTGGTACAGACTTACTGGCCTTCAGAAAGAAGCCCTCAAAAGCCACTGAACGGAGAGCGTTCGGACCGGCGCCTAGAAGAAGCAGCTGGGATCCCCTGGCATGGAGCCCCACCGCCCCCGTCGCCAGCAACATGACCAGGATTGTAGCAGGCAAATATCTATGTTTCCAGAAACCAATTTGAAAGTAATTACACTCACGGAGCCCCCATTCCTTCTGCCCACCCTGGGAACAGACTTGCTGGCCTTCAGGAAGAAACTCTCGAAGTCCCCGGGGGCGGAGCGCCCTGCCCGGGGCACGGACTTGGGCGCCTTAAGGAAGAAGGAGCTGGGCTCCCCGGGGCGCGAGGCCCCCACGGCCCCCGCCGTCAGTACCAGCAGGCAGAGACAAAAGCAGGATTGTGGCATAGCTGAAAAAACGACATAATAAAAAAATAATTATCAATTTGAGACAACAAAATAGTAGGCAAATATCCAGTGACGTTTGTTACAAAAACTGATTTCCGGAAACTAACACTTTTCTTAGAATCATATTATTAACTTGAATCACTCCCTACCACTACTCGGAGTCATTGGAAAACCATTATGAAACCTATAGGCTATAACCAATTGGCGAATGTTGAATTGCTGAAGAAAGAGGAAGGTGGCGATAATAGCAAAACCACGCAAGCATCATTACTATTTTAACTTTCACTAGAACGATATCAAGAGTACCTGATTTTAATACCTAATTTGGCATGGTTTAAAAAACAGATTTTTATAAGTACAGCACGAATCGATAGATTTTTGGAAACCCGTTGTTTTGTTATATAGCCCAGATACAGGAATGAAGATATTTTGCAATTTTGTGAAAATTTAAAATGTATTGTTGCCTCGTATTAAAATCGCGAACGGTAGACTCCTCTAGGGTCATGAAATTTGCTCAGACCCATCGAGATATCAAAAGACAATATAACTATTTTCTGCTCGTAATGTAATGTTATCATGAAAAATTGTGCTGTGAAAAAAAAATCGTGGTCACCGTTTTAAAAATAATAATATTGCGGAAGAGTCCCGACTGCCCGGAGTCAGTGGCACTTTGGCATCCCTAATAATTGAGATATGTTGTGAGATAAAATGGGGTGAGGAGGGAAACGATATCGAGAAGTTTGTTGGGATTGTCTGATAGTGCAATTGAAATAGAAAAAAAGGTGTTCATTTTATTGTATTCAATTAAATTAAATATGTAAATTAAAGATTGTATTATTTTTACCTTTAACTTGTTTTTAAAATAATCAGATGTAGGTATATTAAAATTTATGAACTTTTCCCTTTATAGTAGACTTGCAATCGTTGATTGCACGCTTCTGCATTACAGTCTGAAAATTCCAGCTTTTATATCAGATCTTATTTCGATCTGTCCCGCATATTGGTACCGTTTTGCGTTTAATCCCCTCTGATAACGATCAAACAGTTTTTATTAGACACATATTGACAACCTTCTGTGCCTAAAATTAAGCCAACATTTATTGGTGATCTATAGGTATACCACGTTTTTTTTTGTTCGCGACCTACAAGCAGTGGTGTCCACCACATTTTGTAAAAACGTTTCACAATATTTTTCTTAAAAATTCTCCCAATAAATTGAGAAATTACAATATTTTGCAGCAATAATGTTTTTTTTTGTATTTGTATTTGTTTATTATTTGTGTTTTTTACAATAAATATACAATGTTTACAAGTCATGCTGTTTTAATTTATACTACACTTCCATTAAAAGCATTTGCTTGTGGATGAAAGAGGAGTGTACATTTGCGAAAAAATAATATAACTAGGTTACAAAGTAAAAAAAATACAAAATTAAAATCCATACAAATTATTGTATTTGGAAGGAAGAAAAAATATATATTATGGGGGATAAATAGAGTATAGTAGGATAATTTGTGAGATTTTTATGTGAAATTAGGGGAATCAGTTTTTTTGTTAACGATTTCCCTAAAATATTTTTTTAAATAGTTCAATATTAGAAAGATTTTTTCAAGTTCTGTTTTTATTTCAGTTCTGTCAAGCAACTAGCCTATAATGATATAATAACAGAACTTGAATAGGACTTTCACAGAACCCGGAAATGAATGTTGAAATTTGAACAATTCTTCAAATTTCAAAGTTCATTTTCCAGTTCTGTGAAAGATTTTTTCAAGTTCTGTTATTATTTAGGTTCTGTCATGCAACTAGCCTATGATGATATAATAACAGAACTTGAATAAGACATTCACAGAACCCAGAAATGAACGTTGAAATTTGATGAATTGTTAAAATTCTCCGAATCAACCCGTCCTAGTGTTTAAATGTAGGAACTTTGAATTCTTCGAATACGCGTTCAGTGGGGAAGTCTGGAGGTTTTTGTGTTTGAGGTATGTTATTCTCTCTCTCTCTGGTTTCAATCCTAGGATTGGTTTGCAGCAATTTCATCTAATCTGCTCTTCCATTCTTCCCTGTCTTGTGCGGCTCTTTTGACTTCTGCATATGATGAGCAGCGCACGTCCACCAGCAGGTCCTCCAGGTACTCTCGGCGTGGGCGTCCCCTAGAGTTGGTCCCCTCGGTCATACCCTCCATTATGACATGCAAGAGGCCTTCTTGTCGTATAACATGGCCGATCCATCTTGCACGCCTTTCGGACAAGGCCCTGAGCAGGTGCCTTCCTCCTTCGATTCTTTGGAGAACTCATTTGTAATATGGTCTCTCCAGGAAATTCCTAACAGTCTTCTATAGGACCACATCTCAAAAGCCTCTAGTCTCCGTTTATCTCTTTCCGATAGGCACCATGTTTCGCAGCCGTACATCAAGATACTCCATGTGTTATTATAGCCTTCTTAAAACTAAATTCCGTGCAGTTAAACACATCTACTACTTCTGAGAAAACATTGCCAACTGCATGCAATCTAGGTATAAGCATTAAATATGAATTACAATATTTAACATTAAAATTTTGAAAAATTAATAACCACTTTCATATCAAGTCCAAGATTTTAAATTAGTTTTACGAATTTGTAGGGTTTTTCCAAAACAACACTTTTATCACAGGTTTTCGCTAGATAACACGAAAGTATTTTTTACTCAAACATATAAAAAATAGCCCGCCTTCCTAACAAATTAGATATCGGATGGAAGAACCATTTTCAGTTACCTGATCGGAAACTAAACCTTTTTACAGATTTTTACCTGAAAATCCCGGCCGACCGCAACTGTGGGTATATATTAGGCTGGCCGCATACATACGTTTTCCGTATTCGATTTTCGAATTCGTTTTCCGTATTCGGAATTCCGTGAGACTAGCGCAAACGTTCGTTTTTCTTCACTCGGAATGTATAAACGTCAGTACCAGTGTTGCCAACAAGGGCGATATATCGCCATTTAGGCTACTCAGAGCGAGAATCGGCGCCGAAAAAATCTAAAAGGCGACTGGTCGCCAATTAAGCTACGTTTTTTCACGTAAAAACATCAATTTTAAACATGTCCCACCTAACAGCAAATTCGGCTACTTTACGCTACCTTAGGTATGAGAAACGGCGATATTAGGTCAAGATCCGTTGGCAACACTGTATTACGAACGGAAAGTTCCGTACGTTTGCGTCGGCACAAACAAACTGTATGCAATAGCTGCGTTCCACATGACGTCATTAGGTTTTTTCCATTCGTTTTCTCCGAACGCGCCGGCTCGCATTCGGAACGTGCGTAAGGAATTTGTTCCGTTCGGAACTAAAACGAACGTGTGCGGCAGTTAATGTATTTTCTACTGATTCCGTGGATTCGGATGTCCGAATACGGAAAACGAATTCGGAAATCGAATACGAAAAACGTATGTATGCGGCCAGCCTAAGGGTGAACAATCATTAGTGGACACAAAACACAAACAAAATACTTAACGATTTTGACTAAATTCGGAATCAACTCATTTCGTGAGACGCCTGACCCCTGCTGTCCAGCTCAGTTATAAAACAACTCTTGGAGGCGGAGTCTCACCCGAAGCCGGCATTACATAGAGCCGAGTGGACAAGTGCGCCAGGTTCCCGCCCAGGCGTAATGTATTCTATTCCCGCATATCCAATTTCTACCGATTTATAACAAGTTTCTCGCTAACTCTTTAAGTTTTTACGTTCCAAAAAAAAGTTACTTTTGAAGACAATATACATTATTTGTTATGCCGAAACGTTAATTATATGAAATTCCCAAGACAGAAAAAATCGCAAAGTAAACTCCGAAAATTATAAAAAACATGTTTTGTTCTGTTATTTAAAATGTTATAGGCATGAAAAACACAGATCACAGCGTATCTTTAAATGCAACTAAAGCATTTGTAGAGATATTTTTGCTCTATTTCAAACGAGTCATGTTTTATTAAATATTTTCACCATTTTCGCTTAATTATTATCGTTTTTTTTAAATTTTATTCGTATTTGCATATCTCCCTTTAAAACCATATTTGAACACTTACTACGAGGCCTTAAGTTCTCCATCATTGCAAACGCAACATTTTCGGTCACCATTATTTTTTTTTGAAAGGAAGTCCTGGGAAGGTAAAAGAGGGTTGGGTAGGAATCTAAGGAGCAGTGTCTCCAGGAGTGACGGACGAAGTTTTGTTCCCACTGCGGCACTCTCGATGGGTCGAGGGACCAGTTGGAGAGGTCAAAGGATCTCCTCAAACCAGCCGCAGCTGTTGCACACATCTCATCCGATGTATTTCATTTATTGGATTTCAATTTTTGCAAGTTTCACTGTGAAGTTATTCGCCAGTTATTCCAAAACAAAACCACCCACAACTCACCCCAAGGAGGTGGCTGCCAACCAGAGGCGGATTTGCAGTCTTGGCCGCCCTAGGCCCCAGAGCATGTAGCCGCCCCTTTCTCAGTACCCATCATATTGACCAGGAGTATCCAAACTTTTCAGTAAGTTCCTAGGGTCAAAACCGTTTTAATTTTCCTGCCATTATCATTCATGGTTCATGGGGTGAGATTTGTCCAGGTCTTGGCGGCAGATACGTCTGCCCACCTGCTGCGTGGCGGGCCGGATCGAGAGAGACTGGGTGAGGGAGGCCTTTTGACCTTTCCAGCCGGACTATCTTGACCCATCGCCTTGCACCGCAGTTGGAGGGATGTATTCATACGTATGTCACTCCTGGACACACTAATCCCCAGATTCCTACCCACCCACCCCTCATACATTATCATTCATGGTTCATGGGGTGATATTTGTCCAGGTCTTGGCGGCGCTGTCTGGTCTGCCCACCTGCTGCGTGGCGGGCCGGATCGAGAGAGACTGGGTGAGGGAGGCCTTTTGACCTTTACAGCCGGACTATCTTGACCCATCGCCTTGCACCGCAGTTGGAAGGATGTATTCATACGTATGTCACTCCTGGACAAACTAATCCCCAGATTCCTTCCCACCCCTCATACATTTTCCTTTTCAGAACTTCCTATTCTTCCCTTCCTTAAAAAGACCCTCCACACAGCATCACCTAAGATGACATAGGTCGTGAGGGAAAATATTTTCCTCAAAGCCTCCTGTGTGGAATTAATGTAAAAAAATACGCTTGCTAAATTCGCTAGTTCAATTACTGTATAACTGTCGATTGTCGCAGGCCGGATTGATGACATTGGCGAGCCGTTGTTTGGAGACCCCTGATATAGACTATAGACTACATAATGAATTTACTTTATTGACAACTTTTATCGAAATCGATTCAGAAATTTAGTTAACTATAATAGCTGCTAGTTTGTAATACTTTCTAAGGTTTCAAGGATTTGAATAAAACATTTAAAACAGTTTTAGGTTTAATTTATTTAACTAGTTTCAGGTTTATTCTCATACAATAATATATAAGTGTTTCACAGATACAATTAGGGTTGCCAGATACGGGCTGGATAAAAAGTTATTATTAAGTCTCCAAACAAATAAAATAAATCAGCATCTCTTTTAAATAAAAATCAACTTAAGATACATATTCGCATATAATAACTAAACTTAAAATACAAATTAAAACGTCAGTAAAAAAATTTACGTTAAGTATTATCTAACATAAAAAAAAAACTGAACTCAAAACAAAAATCTGGCAGTTACAATTCTCGTCTGCACTTAAGTGCAGCAAAATCATTAATTAGATCTTCGCAATCCAATTTCCTTAAAAAATCTGCTTGTATGTTGAGTAAAGCAAGATTGTTCAGCCTTTGCTCCGCCATTGTTGTGCGTAAATAATTTTTATCCACGATCAATATCCACGTTTGGATAAATGGTTTGAAGATCTTCAGTTCGTAACCATTTTAACAAACTGACAGCATTGTTTCGATCCTTATTTTTCACACTGCAGTGAGCACGAAAATGGAGACATTCTTCTGAAAAATGGGCTTCTAAATCAATAGAATAAATCATTTGCAATGATTTTTCCTTTTCTTCGACTTCAGACGGGCTTAGTTTTGTCAATTGAGTAATAAAATTAAATTTATTATAAAGTGACACATTTCCTACCATTCGTAAAACTTCTATTGTAATTATTTAAAACATTTTCTTGGCCAGCCGTTTATTTTAACACGGAGCTATTGCAAATTGCAATGCTTTATCTATTTTGACCATATATGTCACAAATCCGAACTCCGTAGGCTACTTTAGAACAATGCTAAAAGAAATAAAAATCATTTGCCTCTTAATCCTATTCCTACGTTCCTCCACCCCCCCCCCCCCCCCCCTTCATAAATTTTGACTAAAAATATATGTATTTTTATTTTTTAAAGAAAATACCTTTATAATGTCACACTTTATTATTCACTATCATCAGTGGAAAGTTCATAATTGGCATAATCTTATTATTCTATTATTTCATAATCTCTGATTTATTTATTTATTATAGCTTTTGTAAGGTGATTACGCACAGAGCTATAATATGCGTGGGATGGCGTATTTCGGCATATCGCTCGCCGTACATTCCAAATTGGAAAGTATGGCGAGCGATATGCTGAAATACGCCATCCCACGCATATTATAGCTCTGTGTGTGAACACGCTATTATGCATAACAATACCTAACGCGGTTCAATCACTAGCGCAACTGAATCACGGTAGGGATTGGAAATACGCGAGCGGGCGAGCGACGGAGCATGATAGGTGTGGCGAGGGCGGCTGCGGGGCGTGGGGGCGCGCTGTGTGCTGTGTGTGAACACGCTCTTGCATATCGCTATTTCGTACGTAGAATATTTAGGTACTTAGGAAGTAATTTCTTGTTATCATCTGTGACTTTTTTGTCACGATTGGCCGCCCCTAATATCTGGCCGCCCTAGGCCCGGGCCTACATAGGCCTAAGGGGAAATCCGCCTCTGCTGCCAACGCATCCTACACCCTACCCAACCATCCATCAAAAGTAAGGGTGCGTTATTACCATAATACGAGGCGTATCCAGAAAGTAAGTGTACTGAATTTTTGTAGGTTACAAATTTTTTTATTGAAACAAAAAAATTACATGGTTACCGTAGTACATATGTAAGCTATTTTTCGACCTAGTCGCCATTCCTCTCAATGCAGGTGGTGAAGCGGGGGATCAACTTTTTGATGCCTTCCTCGAAGTAGTTTCCCGCCAACCCTTTCGTCCACTTTTCCACCTCCTCCTTTACCTCCTCGTCGGTTGAAAACCTTTTTCCACCCATGTACAGCTTCAGGGAGGTAAAGAGATAATAATCTGAAGGTGCTAGGTTAAGGGAATGCGCGGGGTGGTTCAGGATATCCCATTTAAACGAAGCAAGCAGTTCCTTCGTGGCGTTGGCCGTGTGTGGTCTGGCATTGTCGTTCAGCAGGCTGACTCCCTTTGTCAGCATGCCTCTCCTCTTGTTATGAATCGCCTTCCGCAATTTTTTTAGGGTCTCACAGTATCTTGCAGAGTTGATGGTCTCCCCTTGAGGCAGATATTCAATCAAAATTATGCCTTGACAGTCCCAAAACACGGATGCCACGATTTTCTTGGCTGAAATTGTGGTTTTGAACTTTTTGACGGAGGGTGAAGAGGTGAGAACCGTTTTTAAACTCGCGATACCACTTGTGCACACTCGTACAATTCATAGCTTTATCACCAAATGCAGTTTTAACCTCATTATAAACCTCAAACGGAGGTTTTTCCTTCCAAACGAGATAACGGATGACGCCGCGTATTTCGCACTTGGCGGGAGATTGGATTGACATTTTTCACACAACGTGTTGTCGCGTCGACACTTCTCAACGTACTGACCTTGAAAAGGTCTCATTTCGAAGGAGAAGAGTCAGGCTACACGTAAGTGTAGCGAACATATCAAAAATAAAATTCATTCGGTCGTGAGAGCCTCAGTACACTTACTTTATGGATACGCCTCGTATTTTAGAGTTATTCACAAAAATTGACTAGGATTCAGATTGACCAGTGGTTTGATTGACTAGTAAAGTGATATTTAAAGACATTGAACGCGATGAAAAGACCACCATGTAAACCTAACCTACGTAACCTATATAATCTAATTTTTGTTTCATCACTTTTCATTACTTTATATTACTTTTTAAAGTTGCGTTGAATGTTAATTTTGATTAGTTATCCGTTCACCAAAAAACACACACTTGTGTGAAGGCAAAGAATAAGAAAACATAATATTCTATTATAATGACTTTTTGTAATTATTTCCTCGAAACGCCAATGCATTTTCCAGAGGCAGCCCCTATCAGCTATCAGCAGTACGGCAGTATCGAGTTGGTAGGCATATATTCAGTTTGTCATGTTTTCGATAGGAGTTCAATGAAAGTGCAAATGTTTGATGTGGCGATGAGATCGGAATTCCAATGACTTGGTTTTATGAGTGCAGAATACAAATTTTTTGTTCGTTTAAGTGCGAGGTGCCGCGGTGTGTATATGTATTACCTATGCTTGTATAACTCCACACACGCACGTGCGCCGCTCCAAAGTAGCTTATAAATAATGAAACAATCAAAAGGGCAAAAGAAAGTGTATGAAATCAATTATGACTCTAATGGTGAGGGCCTTCCCATCAATGTTCAAGTATTTATTACTTACTTGCTAGTTGAGAACTGCTCACGTGCGTTGTGTGGCCCATTTGTATGAAGGTTATACTAAGCTTTACTATTTTCTTAATCACTTATAAATGATATAAATAAATCACTACGGTAATTTTTTTTGGTTAATATCCCACACGGGAGGCTCAGAGAAAAATAATTTCCCTCAGGGCCCTTTTGGGATGCTGTGTGGAGGGTCTTTTTGAAGGAAAGGAAGGAGAGAAAGTTCTGGGAAGGTAAAAGGATTGGGAAGGAATCTTGGGAGCAGTGTGTCCAGGAGTTACGGACATATGAACATATCCCTCCCACCAGTTGGAGAGGTCAACGGGTCTCCCCAAAACCAACCTCTCCCGATCTGGCACCCCACGCATCTTGTGGGCTGGAGCATCCTGAACACATCTCACCCGATATACCCGGGCACCCCTGCTAAATCACCAATCAACCAAAAGTATTTGGTCACTGAATGGAACTAACGAATCCGTTATTTGAAATGTTAAAAATCGTTTTTTTTTTCAATGTTTGTCCCAATTTATGTGAAAACTGTATATTTTCCAAAAATATATTGTACGAGCTACTTTAAGAAACCACAACATTAATCTCACATACCTAAAATGAATATTTTTTTCATTTTTAATCCAACCAAAAATATAAATCAGAAATTTATAATATTTTGTTTAGCTGACATCTCTAATCTATATCTCTAAATAGTATAAAACAAAAAGCGCTATCACGTCTGTCTGTCTGTGCGCTTAGTTCTTCTAAACTACACAACGGATTTTGGTAGAGTTTTCACTATAATTTAGAGAATTTCTTCCGGAAGGTTTATATATATTATAATACATGAATACTTTATTTATAGAAAGTAGAGAAAAGTCGATGTTTTGTAATCAAGTGGTAAAAATAATATTTTCTGGCGCTTACATTGCTAACGCTGGTTAAACCTTATGAGATACATGAAAATAATGTACTACGGAATTGAATATCTTAAAAAGGCTTACAGAAAAGTTCAGGATGGTATATATCTATCTCCTTAAGATAACCCCCACGTTAGGGTACACGTAAGCTAGTAGTACATAATCTGTAACTCACTATGTAAATGTTTACCTTGTAGTTAACTTTTTATTTTAATGTTGATTTTTATTACTTACCTCAGGCTATTAAAACCTTTTTTCTCTCTTTTTATGTTTGTTGTACTTTTTGCGTGTCATGTTTATTCGTTTTGTTCCTATTTTATTTTTATATCAGCCTCACAACGAACACCAACTGGGGATATCATAGTCTCATTAGCTCCTTGGGAGCAGTTGGAACTCTTGTGAGGTATTCAAATTTTTAAAAATAACAATAAAAAACAATGGTACCAACATTTTTCTAAAAAAACAATAATATAATAAAAATAGCTTGTACAAAATAAAACATTTTTTGCATAAAAAGGATTCCAAAACAATTATAAATTGTAAAAATACTAATATGACAACTAGATTTTATAACTTAGCCCGTCGTCCTACGGATCAGTAAGCAATCGGCATAAAAAATCGACTCCTGTAAGACCCTGCACAGAAAATTAAGTTAACTGTAGTAAAGTAAGGGTCTGCAGTGTGGAACTTTTCTACGTAGGGTTCTACGGCATTTGTTTTATGTCGATTGTTTACCGACCCGTGGAAAATGGGCTAAAATTTACAATCAGGCTATAGAAAACAAAATATCAACTAATGACTATTTTTTTAATATGTGAAATGCTTTTTGTAAGTTTTTTCAGTGCTATTAAACATATCTGATACTTCTGCATATTTAATATAAGTATAAGAGTTTATAAACTAATTGGTATTGACATTATCGTTGCAGTGAAAGAAATTTTCAGTTCGTGAACTCTATTGGGAACGATGAAATGAAATCGATTGCGATAATCCTGTATGATGGATGCTGGGGTTCTCAGCCAGTCGAAGACATGGAGAGTTATTTGATTCAGTGCAGATGTGCCTTCGGGAAACTGGTGGAGTGAATGTCCTTCTACGAGATGTTATGAAGTTTGTAGTAGTATGTGGCGTGTTGATATACATACATATGTAAAACCAAGATGACTCGACGGATACAATTAATATGCACAATGGTCCTCTATTTGGACAGTTTGGTGGTGTCCTTTTAAGGTTCATGCACGCACAATCCAGTGGTCAACGGATATAATTCGACAAGGGCAGGATAATATATCTCCAAGGTAAGGTTACATTTTAAATTCAAAATCAAAACAATAGTTCCGCGGGAAACAATAGCACACATAATACCGCTATCAAAAATGGAATACACCAGGGTTTAGATTAAAGAAACAACCTATAAAACAGGCACAAACTATTGGAAGATCATCAGTCACATTCTGAACTCACAGTATTCAAGTCAATATTTCGATAAGTCAGATAATAAAATGAAGTGTTTTGTAGCTCTCGTTTTGTGTGCGATTGTCGCAGGGAGCCACGGAATTCCGCAAGGAAGAGGGAGTGCAAAATTTAGATCGTCTAGACAAGAAGTTTCGGATTCTGCAGAGCTGCGAGTGATTCCATTAATACCTAAATCTGATGTTGTGAATGCGCCCTATCCACCATCAGGGTGGAAACCAACAGGAGAAAGACTTCAACTGCCCGCCAGATTGCCGCTCCCAAAGATTGAATCCGCAATCAAAAGTAATGGGGGTTATGTTTACAATCCACCAGCAACGGAATTTGAAGTTACAACTGCCATTGAAGAAGACAGCACAACAACTGAGCAGTCAACTACAGCTTCTGAAGATATGTCAACAGTAACTGAAAGTGTGACATCGCAAACTGAAGTACCCTTAACGACGCCACCAACGGAAAGTGCAACAGAACAAAGCGGTACAGTAGCAGGAAAGCTGCGACAGCCAGTCAGATTATCACTTCCAACTATAGAATACGCCAAAAAATCTGCAATGATAAATAATGGTTATGTTTACAATCCACCAAGAACGGAAACAGACGAAGTTACAACTATCATAGAAGAAAACGTCGGCACAACAACTGATGAATCAACAACAGCAAATGAGGAAGTAACAACAGCTACTGAAAGTACAGCAGAAACAGCAACTGAAGGGCCAACGACAACTCCACCAACCACAGTAGATGAATCTGGAAAACCACAGGCAGAAAGACTTGTTGGCAACCCGGAAAATGCAGATTTCGTCGAGAAAGATATCACAATGACTTTACAAGAACCCAAAGCGGAATTTGAAAATGTTCCAGTTTCTTTAGGACAACTGAATGCCCAAGGAGCGTATTATGTTCTTCTTCCAGAGTCGAATTTGCAGGGGATTTTCTACAGGCTACCTGCATATCCTCAACGCCAGAGGTTTTCATCACGTCAGCAAACTATTAACCCACAAAGATTTGATGCACCATTGATTCTGTACACTCAATAGACATCATGAACTTATTTATCTGACGATTGTATTTTGACTTTCTATGTATTTGTGGGGGTTATTTATTTATGTGTATTAATTTATTTTGCAAATTTTGGAAAATTTGGTAAAACAAATGTGAATAAAAATTTAATGTTATTTTTTTATTTTCTTAAGTTGGTACCCAAAAGTGAAAATTCCAAGAGAAAAAGTAGATACTCTTCGTATCGAACTGATGAAAGACCACCATTCGAAATCGAAACGGTGCTTGAAATGGCTTTAGCCGTGTTTGGTAACCGTATCTAAATAGGTACTTCCTTTTCTCCATCTCCTTCCCTTTCCCACTTTCTTCAGCCTCACAACATACCCGATTGCATAACATATAGCAGAACATAAAAAATGCCTTGTTATTTTATCAATTTATTTTGTTTTCCAAATATTTGCATAATCGAGGTTTAAATTTCCAATAGAAAACTGCGTTTACAAAATTCAAATGGGATGGAAATCTACGATTTCAGGCGGGTGTAAGTGAGACAGAGCGTTGGGCTATTGGGCTAAATGGAATATTTATTTCCATTCAAATTTGTATGGAAGGCACTTCTAGTTTTCTTCTTTATTCTATGCAAAATTGTGAATATCCTCAACTCCGGACAGTTGGGGATAGTTGGGATTTGGGACTCTTACGCCTATTCACGTAAAAATATATGCACAGAAGAAAAAGGCTGGAATTCGGAATGGAAAAGAATTTATATGGCTTTAGCTATATTTAGTTACCAGATCTGAATATTCACACTCTTCCCCTCCTCCCTCGACGTTAGTCAGCATCCCAAATCCAACATTCCTCGGGAATGTCGGGTAGGTTGAACCGGGTCGTGTCAATAGTTGGATAACAACGAAGTAGAGAATAGAAAATAAATAGGCGACGAATCAAAAAATCCTGAATCAAAGTCAGCGCTTTGTCACGACCCCTTGAAGTATTTCAGAACCATATCGATTTTTGATTAGTTCTAAACTTACTATCGCAAATTTAAATATTTATAAATATACCCTTCATTTCATATACTTATACTTTAATGGCTAACACATTGATCATGTGACAAGTCAACAATAAAATTCATTCATACCTAGGTACTAATAGGTACTCATTTCCGCAATAAACGGGTATGTGACAAAAATGAACAAAATACCCAATAGCCTTCAAGGGGCAACTACACAACCATTCAGACCTTCCATTTCATGATCATGCTTCCTTAAGTAATACAGATTTGTGAGATTTATTCATTAATCATGAAGTTTCATATAATTTGCTATGCTATAATTTTTTCGATCAGAGAAGGGAAAGCACCATCTGTCCTTCAACTCCAAACTACCAAACGTCACAATTTCTTGTTTTACAAGATCAATAAAGTTTGTATTGCAAGGTTGTGCAAAACCTTAAATAAAATTGTTAAAAACGTAATAATGTCTAGTTTAAATGTGTTATAATCATTAAAAACATATTATTTTACATTATTTTCCATATTTGCGCAAAAATCAAGTGATATGTGGTGAGTTGTGATGTGATTTGTTTGATATACATTTTTGAGGTTATGTCGACTCCCGTACAATATGTCTGCAAGTGCAATGTTTTGACTGCTTTAATGCTTTTTAAGTCCTTAATATCAAGTGACAGGATCAATGAATCATCGTGGGTTCGATTTTAAAGTTATTTAAGTGATTTAAATAATATTCAGAAACATTATTTGTGTTATTTTAGAAAGTTTTCAGCTTTTCTTTTGTAGACCGTGAACGAGTGGATAAACACGAAACCTGAGTTTCTTTTTTTATTATTACTAGTTTTATTGGAAAAGAAGTGTATTTTACTTTATTTTTTTGTGAACAAAGCTTTTGTATCATTCGTAGATAGCATTAATGACATCACAGCACATTGAGTTATGACTCAGAAAACCCAATATTCTATATTTTTTATTAAAGACCATAATAAAACTGGTCAAAAAATAAAACTACTTATTACAGTTAACGAAATATTTAGTAGTCAGTAATCAACATTTAAAGTCAATTTCGAATCTTCTTTGCAAATGTAAACCATTTTATTATTTACTTAACTGTATATTTTCCTTACATGGACAGACAGTGTGGGCAGTTGATTTACCTTTAAAAATGCGTAATAGAATGAGGTTTGTAGACAATCTTGAACGATGAGTCAGAGATAATTAATTAAAATACATTTCTATTCTAAATAGTATAAAATAAAGTCGCTATCAGCGTCTGTCTGTTTGTGTGCTTAGTTCTTCTAAACTATGGAACGGATTTTGATAGAGTTTTCACTGTCATTTAGAGAATTTCTTCCGGAAGGTTTACATGTATAAAACATGCATATTATATTTATAGAAAGTAGAAAAAAGTCGATGTTTTATAATCAAGTCGTAAAAATATATTTTTGGGCACTTACAATGCTAACGCTGGCTAAACCTTTTGAGATACATCAAAATAATGTACTACGGAATTGTATATTTTAAAAAGGCCTACAGCAAAGTCCGTGATAGTATATGTCTATATCCTTAGGGTACCTTGCTAATTTTACCTTGCTTTTGGTCAGAATCAGTAAGTTTTTTTATTAATATTATCTAAATCAAATATAACACTGGAGTGCAATATTTTATCAGTATCGCCTTGGTGAGATACCATAACTTGTTAATTCTGCACAAGATCCCCACCTGCCCAAAATCAGTGGGTCTATGGCATTCCCAATTGGGGTATGTTGGGTGGCTGAATGGGGTGAAGATGGACAGGATGTGTGAGGAAGAGAAAAGTTGCGAAGAATTTGACACAAATATTGTCACTGTCAAATTAACTTTCTTCACAAAATTTTAAACAAGGGTTCATGGAAACCTTTCAAACTTTTAATAATATAAAATCATATTTATATAGTCATTTAATTTTGTTTTCAGATACTAGAAAACACAACTCCTAAAAATAACCTATCAAGGCTCCAATATGGCCCTCATAAATATGATGCTTTACCTATTAGCGCTGGTATTAATATCGCTGCCAGTTATTAATTCGGAATACATCCCTCCTGGGCCTAGATATAGATGTCCCATGGAAAAATCAAAGGTAAACCACATTCCATTGAATTAATTAACTAGTAGTTCTGTGAACAGCAGACCCATAAGTAAACCACTCATTAGATCGATATCTTTGGGCTTCTTGTATTAAACAAATTGGTCCTAAAAAACCATAGATTTGCCAATATGTAGACAGTAAAATTCTCATTTGGAGCCTACTTATTATGCTATACACCAATGAAAAACTCTGAAAGTTTATTCCATAGACTTTTAGATTCTTTCGTTGGTGGGTATAGTTAGGCAGTAATATGACGTCACAATATTCACGGTTCCAATTTTCAATCAGAGTTATAACCCCCTGAGCCGACCTCTCAATCTGAAAAAGTATGTTTCTAATGTTATCCTATTTAATAAATCAAAATGAAAATTTTCTCTGAAATCATAAGATTAGTAAGTAGGTACATATCAATCTAATTATTTATAAATCATATATTTCACATAACATTTTTTTTTCAAAATGATTTAAAAAAAATTGTTTTATGTAAAACTGAACAAGAGTCCCAACTACTCCCAACCGTCTGGAGCCAGTGAGACTATGGCATCCCCAATTTGTGTATGTTGTGAGACTGAATGTAGCGGTGAAGAGAGGAGATGGGGAATAGGAAGGTGGGAAAGTACCTGCGTAATCTTTACTGGTTCATGCAACCATGTAACATGTAATTATTTCAATAAATATGTATAACTGTTTATTTCCCTAATAAACTTATTTAAATAAATTAAAAAATCAAAATGAAAATGACACCCATCTTCGTAAGGTCTAATAAATTAACCTATATCCCTAATGCCAACATTTTTTTAATTCCAGGCTGTTTTGTTGTACCCGTGTGAGTGCACACTGGGTACAGACTCGGGGCTGTACATCCAGTGCGAGAACTCGGGGCTGGCTACGCTCAGTGTTGGACTGGGTAACCTGGCCTCTCTGGACGTGCCCATAGAACAGCTGATACTGAAGGAGTGTAATATTGGTGAGAATTTTCTATTCGACTCCGTGATAAAAAATAACATTATAAAAAACAGAACATTGACAAAACAGAACATTGACAAAACAGAACATTGACAAAACAGAACATTGACAAAACAGAACATTGGCAAAACAGATCATTGCCAAAACAGAACATTGACAAAACAGAACATTGCCAAAACGGGCAAATTTCAAAATTATAATGAAAATTGGAGTCGAGTTCAGACTTAGAAGAGATGAGATGTTGAATGGAGGGGAGGCAATTTTAGATAAGGCTTGATAGAAGAGAGGATATTTGTTTAGAGAGGGACAACCAAAAAATATGTGATCTAAAGTTCCCACTTCTAGACCACAGAATGTACAATCTGAGGAGTCAACGACGTGAATTTTAAAAAGATGGGAAGGAACGGAACAATGTCCGATCCTCATTCGAATGAGTGAAGAAATTTCTTTTTTGGATAAATGAGGGAATTGCTGAAACCACGGTTTTGATGGAATAGTCCTTTGTATTGAGGCATAGCAGGCTCTCTTGGATTGACTAGCAATGTGCCAATACTCTGTCCAAACATTGCGGGATCTATCTTTGATGATGGAAAAAATGTCCGATAGGGGAATGTGGGAATGAACCTCTTCAAGACCCTCATTAATAAATCCCTCCTTACAGTCCATACCTTAACAGCCTCACAATACTGCCCAGGTGATATAGTTCCCCTGTCTTTACACTGTATAGACAGAGGCACTATTGTGAAGTGTCACATTAAAAAAAAAAATTAAAAACATCGACTTTGACTTGGCCACTTTTCATTGTATGCTCACTATATTTATGTTTGGCTAAAGCACTTTTTGTCAAAACATGCTGCATCATGGGATAGATTGTGTTTTAAAGGCCAGCGGTGTAAAGTTCAAACTGATGATTTTGTTTTCCAGGAAAACTGTATGGCTCCCTCCTGCACAGGCTGAAGGTGCGGATCTTGAAGATTGAGGAGACCCCTATTAGCACCATTAAAGAGGGAGCCTTCCTCGGCATCAACACCACCCTACAGGAGTTGTTCCTGACCAACACCATGCTAGATACCTTTCCCAAAGAGGCCTTTAAAGTAAGCAACACATTATTAGCGTATTAGTATATTTGAATCTATAGAGGCTATACATTTTGCAATGTAATTCTCTTAACCTTTCAGGCTTTTAAATGTTTACCTACAAGTCCCAACGAAGGTGAAATTTTTCATGGAATTAGAATGCTTCCGAGGTATTTTAAATGTAATATATGTAATATATGTTTCTTATAATTTTAGAAACTAGATAGAATTATCTTTCAGATGTTTAGCCACTCGAGCGATGGATTTTCGATTTGACCATTTGATTTAATTAATATGTATTAATATAGAAGCATATGAACTGCTTACTGCAGTTTCAAGCCAATAATTCCACCTGGATTTCACCATTTATTCCATATTTTTAGCTTCTTTATAAATTTGGCACACTATGGCAAGCGATCGCTTAAAAAGTATTGCAAACTTGTATTGCATTATGCGAGCCGTCGTTGAAATTGTGACATGGTTATATTTGAAATAAATATTGATTTTTTTTAAATACAGTAGAACTTTGAAAATCCGAAATAACGAAAAACAACACCTGTTCGGACTCGCAAAGCGTTCGGATCAGCGTAAAATCAGAGAAAAATTACGTGAATCATTTGTCTGCATAGGAAAATTATATTTAATGAACTTCTAAATCACATAACACAATAATTTGACATAAACTGCTCTAATTTAGTCATAAACTACCCAATAATGCACACTGTTGCAGTATAGTTACAGTTTTACTTAGTTTTGGCTAGGGAAGCATGTTTATAACATAAAACACCATGTAATGCACGTGCAACACAGACACGGCGCGAGAGCTCTTATGTAACTACAGAAAACCACAGCTTTAGCGGCCTCGATAGGAGGAGAGAGGGGTCATTAGAGTCGTATAGTTCCTATCTACGATAAGTCCACTATTTTCCAAAAATGAACTAATGATGCAGTTTTACTCTAGCGGCTCTTTAGCGCACTAATCAAATATCAATGAGTTCAAAACGGCCGTAAAATCCTACGAAAAGTGGATTTAAATATCGCAATGAGTTCCAAACAACGATAAATCCACAGAGCAGTATGTTCCAAAAGCCGATAAGTCCACCGCTCGTGTAGGCAGCCAATGAGCGAGAAAGATTTCGTCCAGGCAGCCAATGGGGGGGAAGCATTTTTCAAATTCCAACATGGCTGCTGAAGCAGTTGTTTTGTAAAAGTGTCTGCCTTTTTATACGTTTTTACAGCTAAATAATGTCCGATCTAACCACAAATGTTGTTCATGTGGCGGGTAATACATCTAGAAAGCGAGTCATCATCAAGGAATCTTGGAAAAAACACGTGGATAATAAAATAATAAATAATAATAATACTTGGATAACTTGTATAGCGCCGTTTTTGTGCAAAAACACCTCAAGGGCGCTGGGCGGATAGCCGTAATAGGTCCTTAAAAATCTCCTATTTTGAGTGGAATCATTCATTGAGAGTCGGTCATTACTGGGTGATCCCAAAACTTCGCTCAGTTGTTTTTAATAATTTTTAAGTTTGTATTTATTGTTTTCAAGTTTAATTTTTATTACAGTTTTTTATTATTATTTCTAATAATAAGTAAGGTACACAATACTATTAACAAATTAACAAAAGTTTTTATTTTATTTATTTATTTCTTGTAATAAGTAAGGTACATAATATTATTGGCAAATTAACCAAATTTTTTTCAATAAAAATAATACACCTGTTTTGTTTAAAACCACGAGTTTTTATTAAGAATTAATAATTGAAAATCCTTGATTTTTGTGTAAAAAATATCTGTTTTTGAATTTATCAAGATGAATACAAAAAAATATTATCATCATAAAATTGCTTCATTTCTTTAATCATTTTAATAATATATATTGTTCTATAATTTAGTTTATTCGCACAATAGCTTTTGAATTGATTGTGATAAATACAGAAAAATTGTAATCACAAAATTTCCTTTTTTATAATATTGTTGTGTTTTGTTCTATAATTTAGTTGATTGGCACAATAGTTTTTGAATATTTTGTGATAAATACAGAAAAATCGTAATCATAAAATATCTGCATTTACTTTTTTATAATAATATTATGTTTCGTTCTATAAATTGGTTTTGTTTCATTCTTAAATATTGCAATAATTGTTTACTTTTGTTTAGAGTACAAAAAATATTTTGTTT
The DNA here is from genome assembly GCF_061612785.1 of Hesperophylax consimilis. Lineage (NCBI taxonomy): Eukaryota > Metazoa > Arthropoda > Insecta > Trichoptera > Limnephilidae > Hesperophylax > Hesperophylax consimilis. The sequence goes on along the minus strand of NC_142862.1, from coordinate 13,615,748 downwards.
ATTTTTTGAGGAAAACAATAAAAAAATTATTTTTAGGTTTTCTTTTTGTAAACACATATTCTAATCCATCGTATTTTTTTGTAAAAAACTTATGAAAAAAAAATCGAAAAAAAAAATTACCTAAGTACATTTGTATTTTATTTTTTTTTTCTTCTATGCACTTTTCTTAACTTACTTTTGTTAAAAAAAATAATTATTAAATATTTTCGTTTCCTTTAAATCAAATTTTTTGCTGGCCCTATACTTGTCATTCACATGTCAACGGTGTTGAGAAACAAACACCGATAAGTCACAGGCTGTGAGTTCCTATATACGATTAATTTGACAGTTACTTTCAAATGCCGATAAGTCCATCATTATTTACGTAATCACTCCTAAACTATTAAGAAATTCATGGTTTTATCTTATTATTTACATCCGTAGTTTGACAACAAAGCCCACTTAATAAATAATTCTCTAGTTTTTATTTAAAAAACCTTGTAATTAAAAATATCAATTTGCCAACATTTCACGAAAGTGGACTTATCGTAGATAGGAACTATACGACTCATTTGGCAGTTTGGATTAGCCTGGGTACGGATTATCACGGCTCTACTGTAATAAAAAAATTATATCAAAATGTTACCAAAAAAAATTACCGAAACTTCAATAATTTTGAATGAATTCGATGATAATATTTGGATGACTTGTATAGCGCTGTTTTTGTGCAAAATTACCTCAATTTGTAAACACATTCCTTTTGTTTACGGAATTAGTAAGAAAACTGTCACTTCACTCTTTATGCCATATAAATGGTACAAACAGCACAAAAAGTTAAGAGTGGGTTATAGGGCATAATGGTGATTTGCTGGAAAACAGCTCCCTAAAACGGCTTAATACTACCTTTCGTATGTCATTCTCAGACTTCATATTTTTTTATACCAATTAATGGACTATTATTTTTCAGTCTGCCTATTTTTTTTTGTAGTTGTTGTAGGCATTCGACTATAAAAAATAAAAACATTGATACACCATACAACCCACTTTTAAAACTTCGATCCATGATTATCGCATTAAAAACGCTTTTACACAATATTTTTAATTTAAAATATGTATATAATACACACATCTGTAGAAGTACGGCCTCTTATTATCGTTATGATATCTGTGGATATTAACAATTAAATAAATACTTCATCTTGCACCAAATTTTCAAGACATTTCACAGTATTTTACTTATTACGGGTGAGAAGCCCCCGTGAACGGTACTGAAGCTATCGCTCCCTGTTTCACGGCGTATATATTTCGAAAATGCCATCAAAATGTTTCATTAATGGGTCTAAAAGTAGAATACCGACTCACTTGAAGCATTGCAATAATCTAATGAAGCTACAAAAACAGTAATTACTCACAAATTCTCTTTTTTCATGTAAATTTGACGTATTGTATTTTTTCAAGTGTCATATTTTAAAACTCAACATTTAATATGCGTTCCTTTTCCTAACGGTTAGCACTAACGTCATGTTGTTTACTGGCGGCATCTTTATGCAAGTGTGTGTGAGAGAATTCATTGTCTTTACGCGCTCTGACCAAGTGGGAGAGTGAACGTTTTATCATAGGGCACGTTTGGTAATTGAACCAAAAATTACCAATATTATTTTTCTCTTTGTAGATCAATATTATGATTTATCCATGGCAGCCGGAAAAAATACTCCAAACAAGGTATGCTTCAAGTAACGAATAAATGAAAAAAGATTATTGTTTAGTTGTACTAAATAACACAGAATAATTTAACAAATATATAAATAAAAAAATAAAATTTCTTTCATTTCTCGAGGTCAATTTATTAATGATGGTATTAATATGTATAGATATTCTATCAAATATAAAATTAAGAAATTTACCAAATAAATCCACCTTCGATTTTCTCGAAAACGAAAGCTCAAATAAAAAAAGTCATAACCCAAAATTGACAATAAATGAATAACTGCTTTGATAATTTTATAGAGAAACTGACCAGGACGCGATTTTCGTAAATTTACTCAACATGTGAGAACTTTGGGCGGTTGGTTCGATTCAAGACCTCTGTGCGTTACCTCAGAATGATTACAACCCAAGGGCTTATAACTTGTAAACATAAAGAAATATAAACCTTAATGTTGCAGGTTTCAAAACTATCCGTTTTTAGCTTATGACCTATAAAGGGTTTTACCGTTTATACCACGAGTTTCCGAACACCGTGTAAAACAAACTATATGTATCGGAAATGTTCCTCAACACTAATGACAACAGCAAGTGAATGATGAAACATTTATAAAAAATGTCAAATTAAATGCTTTACCAAAATAGTAGGTTCTGCAAATAAGTCATACTTTTTTACTAAGTTGTTTGTTTTACTTAATATTTCACATTCATATTATACGTTCATTGCTTTGCGACAAACGCACGTGTGACGTTATATTTTAACAAGTTCATTAATGTACAACTACCGCCCTCTAGTGACATAAAAATGAAGACATTTTGACAGTTTGCGAAATTTCGCTATCATATAACAAGCGCTTAAGTGAAGTAAACAATAAAAAAATATTAATATATTTTTAACTTTCAACTGTTTTTTCAACGAAAAAATCCCACCAATTTGTAATCACACAACTCATGGAATCAAGCATAAATATTTGAGATAAACTGAGAAGAATTATTATTTCTTTTTCTAACGACGAACACATCACATAAAACTTACTTTGAAAATGTAACTATATACATACTTATTTATTTCATACTCATCTTATTATGTTACAATATAGTTATTGTAATCCTTTTTACATCTTTCTGTAATTATGTAAACATGTAAAAGTCTTCAAGTCGTGAATAAATAAATAAATTAATGCGGAGAAACTAATGATACAATCTATTTTTGCGAGTTTTTTATGAAAACAATTCAGCACTAGAAGAAATAAACGACACATGAAAATTTTTATTTTCAGGTTCTTGGTAATCTGACCATCCTAAAAATAGATGGTCACAAGATGGAGACCCTGGACAAAGACATATTTGCAGACAGTTTGGCTTTGGGGAAATTGGAACGGCTCCATATTGTGAATGGGAAACTAAGAGAGCTGATGGTGGAATCCTTCCAGGTATTTATTTTTTACAAATTACTCTTGATTTTCAGTCCCGATTGCATTTGATCCGGTTGATTAGGAGTAACCAATCAAAATTTAAACATTTCAACGGTCTTCATTAAACACCAGTTTTTAAAACTTTTATACCTTTGACGAACTTTGAAACACCCTGATATTGTCAACATTTCGCCGTATTTTTTGTTTCCCCATAGGCCAGTGCAGTTAGCGATTCGCGATCGAAGTAATTCCGGCAGTCCCAATTTTTTTATATGTTTATGTTCTACATAATTGATATCAATAAAATTTTCATGAGATTCCACTGGAAACGAGGTATTTATAAAAAACCAAACCTAGTCGCGCAAAAAACTTGTTTTTTCAAAAATATACGCACCTTTACGACTTTCTACCTCGGTACCTATTAGAGATAGAAGAAATTTGTTTTCACAAAAGTTGTAGGTTATTTTATGCACACACTTTAACCGAAATTTGCATTGGAAATGAGGTATTTGGAAAAAACTAGATTTTGGCCCGATTTCGGCCAGTTTTTTCAAAATGGCGGCGCGAGCACAGGTGCGCCGAGGTCGGAAACTCAGATTTTACATCAGTTTATATAACATATAAAAAAATTGGGACTACCGGAATTACTTCGATCGCGACCCCCTTTTTGGCGCTAATTGCACTGGCCTACCAGTCAATTATTGTGATATAAATAGATAAATGTTTTGACATATTTACATTAAAGCATTATGATTTCAGCCTCTGAGAAAACTGAAGACGCTTGACCTCCACGGAAATAAGCTGACAGTTCTGAAAAAAAATCAGTTCAAGGGCTTGAGGGACGCTGAACTACTTGATATAAGGTATTGTTTATTGTTTCGTTACATTTTTTTTTAACCTCACTAGGACAAGCCTGAGTTGAGGTTATGATGCTGTATTAAATGTAGTTTTTCTCTTACCACAGGGTTTTCCAATAAGAAGTGTAATTTTGATATTCAATCGTAAAAGATCAATGGTTTCGTTCTTTGTGTGGCACGTAGCGCCGTCTTGTTGAAAGTAAACGTTGTCCAAATCAATACCATCCAATTCCGGCCATAAAAAATCATTAATCATCTCTCGATAGCGCAATCCACTCACCGTAACTGTTGCTCCAGCCTCATTTTCAAAAAAGTAAGGTCCAATGACTCCGCCGGACCATAAACCGCACCAAACAGTCACACGTCGAGGATAGAGAGGCTTTTCAACAATAACTCTTGGGTTTTCCGAGCCCCAGATGTCACAATTTTGCTTGTTGACGAAGCCACCGAGGTGGAAATGGGCCTCATCACTCAAGATTTGATTCACTCAAGTGAATTTTAATAATTTTAATGTGTTGTCGAAGCGTGTATCGTACCATTTGTATTAATGGCGAAGTTTCTACTTGTCAAATGTCAAAAAATGACAGCTTCAAAAGTAACATCTACCGAAATAGCGGGCTATTCAACAGAACACCTCTTATTGGAAAACCCTGTCCTTTCAGCTTCACAAATCCTATAATCATAAAACCCCATGATTTTTCACGGGTCTGAAATAATTGTTAATTTCTTTATTTTCATTTCACAGTTACAACAATATAACAAAGCTCGACAGTTCCCACATAGCCGACCTCACCAAACTTTCTTGGTGTAATGCCTCTCACAACCACCTCACAGAAATGGCCAGGTATGTCAAAAATATTATCAATGCCAAGATTCTCTCTTCCTCGGAAGATTTGAACTTCTACAAACCACATCCGATGCAGTCAAAGTCGCTGTGCGTACGCGATGCACAAACTATCTGGAACTAACAATGATTCTGAATTGTGTGAATGTGGACTTATTTAAACAATAGAACACATCATGAAGAAGAATATACCCTCCATCAGTTATCCAGATGCACGTCTGTGCTGAACCAAGTGACTCCCGATGCCGTCGATTGGGTGGATATCTTCGGCATTCCTCTTTTATTAATGAATTAATTTATCTTTCAGAGGAATGTTTGCTCGTAATGCGGTCCTAAGAGTGGTACACTTAAATCATAACTTCATCAAGAGGCTGGACACCAACAGCTTCAGGGGAATGAGATTTCTAAGGTAACAAAGTATGCACTTCATAGTACCATGTCTTCCTCTGCCATTGTTGGAGCCTGTATATTGCCTCAAGAGAATTGGACTTTCATCCCTGAGAAATAATTTAAAAAAAATTATGACGCAAGCGACATCTCAAAGATTATGATAAAAATTGCCTAAACATATATTGAAAGATGCACTAACCTCTGTAGTATTCGTAAGTCTCTGGTAATTCCATGTAGTTGGCAGATCAATCATCTATTAGAAAAGAATGGGCACCTTTCACAAAATTATTATTTTAATAAAGTTATTCCGACGCACTAGATGCGTCGAAAACCAATTTTATGATGATTTTGAATTCAAAAATACATTATAACAATCATTATTCAAATTCTTTGTCTAAAGGGAAACTGCAATGCCATTTATCGTTCACTGAAGTGAACATTAAACACTAAGATGAATTGTTCAAATTCTCCGAAACAACCCGTCCTAAACATTCTCGTGCTCTTCAAATACATAGAGGCAACAAAATCTTTGAAATATTTAAAAAAAGAGTCTCTAAAATCTAATAAAAAAAAGAGAAATGAAATGTTATGGTTCTTAACGAACCAATCACTTTCGCTTAAGCTTATAATTTATCTAGTACTATTAATTATTGTAACTGTCTAAATATCTTACGAATGTGGTTTTTATTTCCAGGCGTTTGTTCCTCTCGGACAATGAGATATCGGACATTGGTCGGGGCACCTTCAGCTCAGTGACCAGAATCGGTACCATTGACTTGGCCAGGAACAAAATCAAGAAGATTGACTACCAGATGTTCAGTCAGCTAAATTATGTTGAGGTTCGTCCATTTTTAATCTGATAGTATTATTATCCTAATGACTGTACAGTTTAAGATTGTTGTAAACGGAACTGGCGCCATCTGTTATTTTCAAAAAGAACCGTTGTTTCAAACAGCATCCCTGATTATTAAATGTCACATTATAAAAAAACTTGAAATGCGAGTTTTTATCTACCCTCATTAACCCTCAAGCCACGGGAAGCGACGTAAGTCGTTTTTGCCTCTCATGAGAGAGCCGACTAAATTCATTTCAAGGTTTGAGTTCTCGCTTTTTTGCTTACAAGGATGTTACGCAAAATGTTTGTGATCTTAACAATGGTCTCATGATCTATAAGGTTTTCAAGTTCGTGATTCATCTTTATCCTGTAAGATTAATTTTAATAAAGAAAATTATAATCTCAGAGTGGAAGATACCCTTGGTATCGCCCTGATGCAAACCATCATTCAGAATTGAAACGTTGCTTGAAATGGCTTTAGCCATGTTTGGTGACCAGATCTGAATAACCTGATACTTCTCTATCTTCCTCTTCCCCATCCCCTTCCCATCCCTTCTACCTTCAGCCTAATAACAAACCCCGATTGGGGATGCTATAGTCTCACAGGCTCCAGACGGTTGTGAGCAGTTGTGCGGAATTCACATTTAAAAAAAAATTATAATAATTTGATAATTTTTATAGTGTCGTTTTGGTACAAAATCACTTCAGGGGTGCTGGTTTTCTGGTGTAGGTCCAAATAATTTAATAGAATTTGACTCTATAACATTTTATTTGCAGTTAATCGACGTGTCAGCCAACCAGATAACCGAGATCCAGAAGAACTCCTTCAAGGACTTGTATCTTGCCACCATCAACATATCCCACAACGTCCTGTCCAAGATCGAGGCGGGCTCCTTCGAGAACTGCGCCAACATCACGCTGCTGGACCTCTCGCACAATAACCTCACCAAGATACTCCCCAAGGCCTTTGACTCCACCACCTATGCAACCGAGTTTCAGCTGTCTTATAATTTCTTTACGGAACTTAATCAGGTGTGTATCCGACAGTATACAGGCTAGAAGTGTGTGATTCCGCTCATTTTACGGACTCAAATTCCATGCTCAGCCGAATGGACTTGATTCACTGAATTCGTTCCTTTGATTCCTTTCATTCCGCCAGACTCATGAGGAATCAAACGCATTGTGTCTTTCCGCCGGACTCATCGAATCAATTGGAACGAAACTCATTGAGTTCGTTCAGCTGGACTGGCTGGACCCGGTGGAATGTCACGATAGGAGTTACAAGAAGACTGAACGAACTTATCAGATTTACAAACCTAAGACAAGTGAAATCGGAACCGATTGTGAACCACAACAGATGTCATGTTGTTAACACTCAAACAGTGATTTACTCTTGACCTAAAAATGCCCTAATAATATTAGTATTTGTAGGTTTATTAACATTACAAGCTGGCATAATGTATTTTTCTTCAGACCTGCTGGAATACGTTATATTTCTTACAACGGGCACTGTTGCATGTTTGCGCTTCATGTGACGTGCTAAATTACTTGTTAACCCACCACTAGAATTGATGATATCGGAACAATATTCACATTTGACATTATTTGTAAAATTTAGCACTGTAAAATGCTTTCATATTTCACTTCTTTTATTTACTGTAGACATTTTGAGATTTTTCCGTAAGTACCTTCACCCGACTTCGCCGTCGTTGGAGTTTGAAAATCCCGCATCTTTTACAGATCCCACGGGATTCGGAGATAGAATTTAGAAAATTCGCAGGATTTGTGGAATTTTTATTAACCACTTAATACTCGGTTTTTTTTAACAAAAATGAAACTAAAAACATCAGGTTATTTTATTTTTTATAAAGAGTTAACATAATTTAAAATTGATCAGTTCAAAAAAAAAAACAAAACAGAAGCAATAAAAATGTAAAAAAACTTAACCATATTCAAAAAAATAAAACAAGACTAACTGCTAAAACATAATAGTATAACAGTAATCCGCAGTAAGCAGTTCATTTGTTTATACAAGTCAAAAGACGCAAGCAGTGTTCGGGTTGTCGCGGTACGATACAGGCGCCGTCCGCGAACACCGCTCGTTCAAAAGCATTAAGTGGTTAAGGAAAAAGGTCAACGTTTCATAAATATTTTTTATATTATTTGGTATCAATTATATTTGATGCTAGTATATTATATAAAAGCCAAAAAGGTAACATAGTAAGTCATTTAATCACTCCAGCTATTTCGATTCAGCCATTCGACTTGATTAATATCATAACTCCAAATATTAATAAAGAAACATATGAACTGCTTACTGCGGTTCAAATCCAATGAATCCACATAGATTGCACTATTTACTCCATATTTTTAAGATTAATATAAAAAATATCGTTAAAATTTATGATTCATAAACTTCACTCACCTAATTTTGGGTAGCCATCGCTCGAGTGGTTAAGAGGACTTTTCATATCAATCATCTTTAATGACAGTACTGTCAACCATACGTGAACGACATTTGTATACAAAAGTAGCCCAGCAGTGGAAAATGCTCTCTCCAATTCCGCTCTAGTTGGTGGGACTGTCTTCTATTTTTCGATACTGCAATTCCACAAATCCCGCACATGAAAATCCTGCAAATCCCCAGAATCACATTTTGCTGCAATCCCGCAGGATTTCAGGATTGCAAACTGTAATTGTAGACCTTTCCTGTAAAATGCACCTTTTTGACCACACTCGCGGCTTATTTGAAATGAGCAATTTTAAAAAAAAATTGTGGGGATCCTGGGGAGGGGGAGGGGAGAGTAATTTTGTCGGAATTAGGTATTCCTATTACTGGGGCTCTATTCCTGAATCGAGGGCTCTCGTAATCGCCGTCGAAAGTACGTACGTTGGTCGTCGTTGCTATTCCCGAAATTGGTCGAAGGTACATACTTCGACGCCAAACGTCAAAAGTCATTCCACACAATAACTACTGGGTATAACCAGTAGAAACAGGGCAGCGAGTGGTAGGTTGTTGGCGTTTCTATGGAATTGGCTGTCAAAATCTAGTCTAGCTGTCAATTTTTTTTTTACCGCGCGGATTCCGCAAATGTAAAAGTGGGTGAAAATTTCCCACTTAATAAGTCTTTATCGGAGCTTACAAGCTCAATTAAGAGTTGCTTTTGGCAATTTGTAATATGTCCCGCAGCCATTTCTGTTTTGAATAACGAATAACTGTTGTCTGTTTGACAGTCACACCATAGAAATCCCAAAAACATCAGGAACATAGACAATATTCACAGGGGTGCCAATATAATCATCTCTTCTACCAACTTCGACCGTTCGACGCTCAAGAATACGTAAAATTGAAACATTCGAAAAAGTTAGTCGCGACGACTAGTAGTTTTTCACTCGAAGACGGCGCATACGAAAACGATTGATCGTTTAACTCCAGAATCGCAGGCCTGTTAAAAAACAGTAATGGGAAAATTTTTCAAATGGGGGTCTCCATCTCCCCCTCTGGTGCGAGTGGGTTAATCAAAAAACAGGGTATGAATCACTGCTATAAATAAATCATCAATAATATGTATCTTCTCCAGATTCCTCTGCACAACATGTCCGGCCTAAAAATCCTAAACGTGTCGCATAACCTGATCCACACTATACCGAAGAACACCTTCCCAAAGCTGTACGAACTGCACACTGTCGATGTATCCTATAACGAAGTCAAGGAGATTGCCAGCGCCGTTTTCCAGTCACTATTTTCTCTGAGGTAGGTAGTATAGTTGTTTTCTTATCTGTCTACTTATCGGTACCTATATGTACATCTAGATATGAAATTGATTTATAAATGAATAAATCTTTTACGAGCTGTATAAGCATTTCAGTCATAAATATGTATTTACAGGTAAATCATTTTAAAGAGACCCTTGCTTGCGTAGTGGTGTACTGGATGGATCAAAAATAATTTAATTTAACAAGTTTTGTTTTGTTGGGGAGCTGAAGAATGAAATAAAACACATAAAAATAACCTTGTCGAATTGAATTGCCAGCCTAAATTGTAATTGATGATCGTCGCTACCCACCTTTGGTATTTGCTGGATAGGAGGGGACTGCTGGCAGGTGTTCCAAACTTTCGACAACTTTTGATTTCAAGTCATATGAAGATCAATTCATGTTGTCTATTAATCTTTTAAAAAATCGATTCGTAAAATACAATTGTTTTTACTATAATATATCTATTTATCAAAAGTTGATAGGATGCTTTGTCATTGACATCGAGTGTATCTGCTGAGTTTGAGCTCAATCGGATATCGGTTAATTTCCATTTCCAAGATTTACATTTATTCTTCATTCACGAAAACAAAATCGAAATTCAAATAGGTGTATTGAAAAATGTGTTTTGTTTGTCCAGATTTGTAAACCTCAGCCACAATGCGATGGAGCAGATCAAACCGCCAACGTTCGGCACTCTACCCACCGTGCTGGAGATGGACCTGTCACACAACAACCTGTCGGATATATCGCGTGGGGCCCTTACCAAGATGGCCTCGTGCCGTCGTCTTGACGTCAGCCACAACCACCTGCAGAAGATCTTCATGATGCCCATCAGCTTGGGGTGATTATTGCTTAATCTTCTCATACATCGGTGAGGTCTATTCAGGATGCGCCAGCCCACCAGCTGCGTGGTGCGCCTTATCGGGAGAGACTGGTTTGGGAAGAACCTTTGACCTCTCCAACCGGTCTCCAGCTGGACTCTCTCGGCACGTCACCTGGCACCACAGTGAGAGGGGATATTTTCATGCGTCCATCACTCCTGGACTCACTGATCCCTAGATTCCTACGCACCCCTCACACATTTTTTTCTTACCAGACCATCCTTCCTTTCCTTAAAAAGACACACCAAACAGCATCCCTAAAGATGACATAGGCCCTGAGGAAAATATTTTCCCTCAGGGCCTTCTGTGTGGGTTAAAGTAAAAAAAAAAAATTACCAAGCTTGAATACAGCCTTCCGATCCTAACGATCCTATTGATTCCGATACTAGCGTTTCCAAGTATTATTTATGCTACTTTAGTAGGAGTGTTTCAAAATCTCTCAGATTTGATGACCATCAAATTAAGTGAAAACGATGAACGGTCCCCATTTAGGGTAAACCTAAAAATATTCAAAAACTGCCCTAAAAATATAAAAAAAGAGGTGTTATTTTGATATTCAATCTTAAAAGATCAATGGTTTCGTTGCTTGTGTGGCACGTAGCGCCGTCTTGTTGAAAGTAAACGTTGTCCAGATCAATACCATCCAATTTCGGCCATAAAAAATCATTAATCATCTCTCGATAGCGCAATCCATTCACTGTAACTGTTGCTCCAGCCTCATTTTCGAAAAAGTAAGGTCCAATGACTCCGCCGGACCATAAACCGCACCAAACAGTCACACGTTGAGGATAAAGAGGCTTTTAAAAAATAACTCTTGGGTTTTCCGAGCCCCAGATGCGACAATTTTGCTTGTTGACGAAGCCACCGCGAGGTGGAAATGGGCCTCATCACTCAAGATGATTTGCATTTGATTCACTCAAGTGAATTTTAATAATTTCAATGCGTTGTTGAAGCGTGTATCGTTCCATTTTTATTAATGGCGTAGTTTCTACTTGTCAAATGTCAAAAAATGACAGCTTCAAAAGTAACATCTACCGAAATAAAATAGTTTTACCTACCAATAAAACTTATATTATGTACCTAACCTCATTTAAAACCTTTATTGAGAGAAGCATTCTCAAATTCCCTTTCGCGTGGCACTTTCCCGCTCTTTTTCAGCACCTTGTGTTGGACAAGTGGTCACCAGATGCTACACAAAAGTAAAGCGTCCCCTATGCGACTTTTGTTTACGGCATTCTTTCTCATTAGTTCTCACCAGGCAGTGATTGCCTAGGTTTTAAATGAGGTTAGGTACATAATATAAGTTTTATTGGTAGGTAAAACTATTTTATTATGTAGCCTGAACCGTCATTTAAAACCTTTATTGAGATCTGTTTGTTATCGACGGGTGACCACTAACGCTAATGTGATACTATTATAATACGTCAAAAAAACTGGAATACCTACTCACGTGTTACAGTGGGTGGAATAGGGAGGCTACAGACAATGCCCTATTTACCTCTAGGGGAGTGTTAACTTCCCTTCTGTAGAATTTGGCAAAGGTGTCCCGGCTCCTCCAGTTCCCTCGAGCCAGGATGTCATCCAATCTAAAATTATCCAGCCAGTTAAGTGACGCCACTGCTGCCCGTACACTTCCCGGGGCAGCTGTGATCTTAGCTTCTTCTAGAATTGTTTTGACCCAACGGGCGATAACTGTTCTTGAAGCTGCCTTAACTGCTCCCGATGTAGTGATGAAGAGTTCTGTTAAATTCTGCTTTGTTTCCCTCCTTTCTTTGGAGGTTTCAATCAGTTTCTTAATCCAGTATGCTGGGTCTATATTTGGCTGATTTCCGTTTCTCAACCTCCAACCTGACTGTTGGTATGTAGCAGAGTCAGTTTTGGATCCGAAAACTGGCCATAACGAGACCCCTTCCTTATTTATGGATAGTTTGTCTGGCGAACACTGTAACAAGGTCAGGTCATGCACTCTTCGTCCCGAAGCTAACAAAAGTAAAGTCGCTGCCCTTCTCGAGACTTCAAAGAGACTCAACTTTTTGGGTGGGTTAGCTTCTAACCAGGTCAACACCATTCTGGGATCCCAGATAGGAGGCTTAGACAGTTTAGGATGCCTTAATGCTGCGGCTTTGAGAACTTGTCTGACTAGAGGGTGTGAGCTTAGGTTTCCTTCTTCCGGGCTACTGAAAGTTGTTACTACCGATTTATGGAGTCGAATTGTGCTGGGAGAGAAATTGTCTTCTAAACTAAGATCTGTTAAAAATCTTGCCAGGTTACTTCCTGTAGGGACATTCGGGTTTACCCCGTGATTTAATGCCCACTTTTGCCACCTAAGCCATGCCGGTTTATATGTTTTAAGTGTGGATTCTCTCCAACCTGACTTTAAAAATTCTTTCTGTTTGTCCGACCAATCTGTTAATGACTGACTCCACCCCGGCACTTCCACACCTCCAAAATAAAATCCTCTACTTGTGGAGGGGGTTTCAAGGTTCTGGTGTCTATCAGCACTTCTGTCAGGTTCATTATGGTGAAAGGAGGGCTCGTCGCTCGACTTTTCAAGTCTGGTCTCCAGAATACTTTCTTCCATCTCGGGGCTACAATCAGGTATAGGCCCTTGGCCCGGTTGAGGTGTGCGAGAACTCTCGGCATGAGGCATGGAGGGGGGAACACCCAAGCTAGAGGAAAATCCCACTCTCGAGTCCAAGCGTTGACAAAACTTGCCTCTTTGTCGAATACATTTAGGGACACATAATCTTCTACAACGTGAGCTGTCTCCGATGCAAACAGGTCTATAGTTGGTCTCCCCCATTTTGCAAAAATCAATTTTGTTGCTGCTGGTAAAAGATGCCACTCCGGAGGTTCCCGTTTCCTGGAGAGTTGATCTGCCACCTCGTTGAACCTTCCTGGTAGGTAGTGAGCAGACAGTGAAATGCGATACGTGTCTGTCATCTGAAGGACTTGACGAGTCGCTTCGAGCAATGTCTTGGATCGTGTGCCGCCTTCGTTGCGAAGGTACGCAACCACCGATTTGTTGTCTGACTGGATCAGGAGACCCGAGTCTGACAGCTCTGGCCCGTGAGGAGTAAGTGCTGCCAGCACGGCGAGCATTTCCTTGACATTGCTGTGGAGAGGTTGTTGTGTTTGGGACCAAGCTCCACTCAATCTGAGGTCGTCTAGCTGCGCACCCCATCCCCAGTCCGAGGCGTCGGTCGTGAGGGTATGACGAATCACTGCTTGATGCATTGGTGACCACGTCTGCAGGGACCTGCTCCACCATCTCAGCTCCTCTATCGCTGTTCGAGGAATGGGATGGAGTCGTCTCGGTTTGAATGCAGGCAGCTTGCGACTGGCACACTGTAACATGCGAAGGTTAAGCCTGCCTCTATGAATGGCGAAACTAGCAAAATTGAGGGTACCCAAGAGGCTCTGGGCCTGCTCAAGTGACCACCTTCCTAGATTAATGTATTGTTTCAGTAAATTTGTTATTTTCGCTATTTTAGTTTGCGGGAGGCCTTTTAAGTCGTCCCTTGAATTCCATGAAATTCCCAAATATTCAATTTTCTGAACTGGACACAGAGTGGATTTACTGAATTGTATTATCCACCCAAGAGTTTGTAACATTGAAATAGTTTCGAATGTATGCATTTTCAATATATTCTCATTTTGATGTACTATCAAAAAATCATCTAAGTAAACAATTATTCTGAGACCTTTGTCTCTTAATTTTTGCGCTATCCAATTGGTAAGTGAAGCAAAAACCTTTGAAGCTGAGGCTAGTCCAAAAGGCAAACATGTCATTTGAAGCAGTTCTCCATTAAAAATCAGTCTCAAAAAACGGCGATGATTCTCATGAATTGGAAGATGAAAGTAGGCTTGAGAAAGGTCCACTTTAACCATCCAGTCGCCTGGTTGAATAAATGTTGCAACCTTATTAACATTAATAAGTCTGAATTTGCTAATAGCTAAGAAATTGTTCAAACGACGAAGGTTGAAGACCGGCCTAAATGACCCGTCTTGCTTCGGTATGAGAAACATCCGTGACAGAAAGGAAGGCGATATTGAAGCTGATTCCAATATCTTTTCCTTTTTCATTTTGTCTATTTGTCGTGTCATTTCGTCTGTGATTTGGGTTTTATAAGTTGAGCTTACCGTGTCTGCCACTATACTTAGAGGGGGTTTCTGCCGAAAGGGTAGCTTGTACCCTCGCAACATGGTTAGCAGTGTTGGTTGTGCTTCTAATTCTTCCCATTTGCTTATAAAGTGCTGCAATTGCCCCCCCTGAAACGCCTTCTCCGGATAGTCATAGCCTATCCTTGTTGCCAAAATTCCTTTGTGGTTTGGCTGGTCCCCTCTTGTCCGCACCTCTTGCATCTTGATTAGATCGCCCTCCGCGGGGGGCTTTGTGGTCTCGGAAGGGCTTGTTGTCCCGAAACGTCCTGCTTTCCCGAAAGGGCCTGCTCTCACGAAAAGGCTTCCTCACTGGCACTTTCTTGGGCATCTGCGAGCTGGTTGATGGCTGAGGGTCGAAGCTTGAATGTGGGAAGCATTTATCCAGTCCTCCCATCCGCTGAATCTGGGATTCTAGCTTCATTGGTTCAAAAAGATAACCCGCTGCTGGAGGAATATTTTTGACTGCCTCCCGTACGTAGCGGCTCTTTATCTCGTTAAGGATTGCGTCCCTACGATGCTGGATCGCATTTGCTCTCCTTCCACAGACCATCTGCAGGACATCTTTGGTCACTGTCTGATATTGCGTATCCGGGGCAAATAGCGACTCCACTTTCTTGAAGAGGGAACCTGCTGACAATTCCTTGCCTTCCTCTGCACTCCAGTTTACCAGTTCCTGAAGAGATTTCTTGAGGCACTCATTTTGCTGCAACAGGGCATGGCTTAGTGACCCGCAAAATTTGTCAAGTGACCCCGCGTATTGCTCTGCCTTATTCAAATGCAGAAACTCTCCATTAACCTCCAACTGGTTGAACATGGGGTTGGCCAGGTATTTTCGTACGACCTCCCCATACCTTACTTCGTTCCATTCAGGCGAACCGAAGTGTTGTAAATCTTCGATTTTCTTTACGCGGTTTGCGTCAGCCTTAGGAACTGTAGGTTCCTTACACGTGGTTTCCGCCATCGATAGGTTTAATTCCTTGAATTCATGATTAGGATTTACTAATCCCATCCCTAGCGAAGATCGTGAATTTCTCTCCACGTGTATCTCTTGATCTTCCGATGATGCGTCCTCGTCGGAATCCAAGTTTCTCCTATCTTCGTATGTTCTAGACGCCATAAAATCCTGAATAAACGAGCTAATGTGCTCCACTTGAGCCGTGAGTTTATCAATGCGATGTTTTTTCGTAGATTTGGTCGATTTCGGCAACTTTCGTTTCGGCTCGTCTTGTTTTGGCAAAATAATCTTGTTCACTTCTTCTACCGTCATCTCTACCGAATCGGATGATGACATATCGGAGCCACTCATTGTTAATTGGACAAGAAACCAAAACACAAAACACAAGGTACACAAAACACAATGTAAATAAGCAAACAACACAAAATGGCCGACGAACTGACGAACTTTTCCGTCGTGTTTACCACGTGTTTTATCCGTTTTAAAACAGTTAAAAATTTAAAAAATACTTCGAACAGCCTCGCTGTTATAATATGTATTATCTTGAAATAATTATACACTTAAAATAATTATATACGGGAAAAATTGTTATAAATTCGGAGCTACTTCGCAACGACAACGCCAGCGACGGAATTTAAAACGCTAATGAGAAAGAATGCCGTAAACAAAAGTCGCATAGGGGACGCTTTACTTTTGTGTAGCATCTGGTGACCACTTGTCCAACACAAGGTGCTGAAAAAGAGCGGGAAAGTGCCACGCGAAAGGGAATTTGAGAATGCTTCTCTCAATAAAGGTTTTAAATGACGGTTCAGGCTACATAATAGCGGGCTATTCAAAATAACACCTCTTATTGGAAAACCCTGTACATCATACGGAATATGAATATGAATATGAATAAAAGTTTTGTCTGTATAAAGAAACAATTCTTTCAAGAAAGGCTTACAAATATCCATATAATATTTGTATGTTCTTGAAAGAATTGAGTTTTTAAATAGACAAAACGATTTATTCATATGTACATATATACATGCGCCAACAAACAAGTAATTAAGTTAACCCTTAAACGCTGATGCTCTGTCAGTTTTAGCTTTTGATCAAATTGTGATAAGCTAACAAGCATTACAAAATGGCTGTTATACTTGTACGTGGCGAAAGTTAAAAAAAAGCTAGAACCGGCATTTAACAGGATTCGTTCAATTACGAAGGATGTGCAGTCTGTAGAGGCGTATGGTTGTGCAAATCTCAAGAAAATAGGCTCTAAATAATAGATAAGAATGAAAATAAACTAAAATTTTTTTAATCAAAATATGACAAAAAATTTCTCTTCTATTCATATTTCTCAGTGAAGTGAACCTCGCCTACAACAATATCTCCAGTATCCCGGACAATGTGTGGCCCTCCATGAACGCCCTCCTGTCCCTGGATCTGACGGGTAACCCTCTGGTAGAGGGTGGCCTCACCTCGGGTAGCCTGACCCCCCTGCTGACCCTGAGGGTGCTGACGCTGACTGATACGGGGCTCACGCAGCCCCCGTGGGAGGCGCTCAACACACTGTCTTCGCTGCAGTACTTGTATCTGAATGTGAGTTCTTGACGACTCTGAGGAACGTCTCAGTGCCCTGAAATATGTATTACGCTAAAAAAACTATTCTGTAAAACGATGCAATGCTTTACATAGTTTTGAAGTGAAACTTCTTTACGCGCGTCATGCATTTTCGAGGACCGGAGTAAAACCGACTCATGACCGTCACGAAAAACCGTGATCATTTGGTGGTGGGGGTACGGGACCCCCACCACCGCTCACCGTTCTCTGTCGCTCTCTCACCGTAGTCGCTTACTGAGGTGAGGGAGCCACTGACGAACGTTCTCTCTCTCTCTTCTCTCTTTTCCTCTCTCTCTAGCCACATCAGCTGCTTGCTTCGTGTACTGCGCGGTGAGTGTAATACGAGTGAAATACGTAATTGATTGTGGTTTATTCGATTTGGAACAGAGTTTTAGTGTCAAAAATGAGTAGTGACGAGATAGAAGTGAGAAAAAAGAGAGAATGAAATGAAAAGATAGAGAGAAGAATACTAAAAGTTTCACTTCCGTCGTGCGTACGCTTGCCACACACTGTATTTTTTTTTAATATGGATCCGTTAGTACATATGCCAAAAATGATTGATTATCAGTTCCTAATCATATTTTGAAGGCCCTGAGGACCAACTTCTGGGAAGAAAAGAGGTGTGAGGGGTGGATATGAATCTGGGGATCAGTGTGTCCAGAAGTGACGGACATATGAATCCATCCCTTTCACTGTGGTGACAAGCGATGTTCCGAAACAGGTCAACCGGCCTCTCCCGATTCGGCTCACTACGTAGCTGGTGGGCTGGCGCATCCGTTGCCAAACCTGGACAAACCTCACCTCATTAAGCCGGGCACCCTTGCAAAGTCACCCAATGTAGCAAACCACTTAAGGTGACCTTGCCAGAGGCGTTGGTAATCCAATTAATGGTTCTTGTTGAAATTAATTGTAATCAAGCATGATTGAATCTTGGAAACATTAAATTCAAATTTTTTTCTTTCTTATTCATCTTTTCTTGTGCTATGAAAGAAAAACTAATAATGACATATGTATGACCTTTCAGAAAAACAACCTAACCTCACTCAAGAAAGGCGCATTTGGCCGCCTGCCCATAGTGTTTGAGCTGGATCTATCGGACAACCAGATCACAAAGGTCAGCTCCGGAGCTTTCACTGGCCTCCTGCAACTGCTGAAACTATCCTTCAGGAGTAATAACCTGACGCATATTCCTAATGGCGCTTTTCAGGGACTTGTGTCTTTGAGGTGAGTCAAATAATATATAATAAGTCATAATGAATATGTGCTATGGAAGATTGTAACATATTTATATAGAGAGGGATAGAGAGTGATAGAGAGTACAAAGACTGAACATTAGAAACATATTTAAACTAAAACAATATATTATGCACTTTGCCAGGGAGGAGCAACAAACTCTGCTATCAGTCATATGAAAATTACACAGAAAACTATCATAAAGGTAATACTTAAAAAACATCACAGTGGCCAAATATTTAACATTTTTGACGTACTGGATGTACGCCAAATGTACATAAAAACACTACATTATAGACCAAAATACAAAATTTCAACTAACACTAATAGAACAGTTAGACGAGCTTACATACAAAACATCTTACAAAAATCTTACACTCGACACAAAAAATGAGGAAAACAAAAAACATTTCACAAACCAAAAGGGGACATATTACGAAGAAAAAAATATCTAAAAGAAATAAAAAAATTACCTACATAGTACACATATACACAACTGGACTAATAATTATAATACATATTGCTTAGTTTTTATAACTACCTTAATTATTTTAATTAATTACTTTATTTTATTTTATTTCTTAATATTTCATTTAAATTAGTTTCATTGAAATTATTTTAAATTCATTCCATTTTATTTACATAAAATTTGTCAGATAAAATTGTAAAATGGGGGCCTCAGCACAGGCAGCACCCAGTGAGGCTCACATTACCAAATAAAAAATAATAATTTATTAATAAAAAAAGAGACCATTTGCTAAAATACCAAAAACTTTGAAAAACCGGCAATATGAAGATAGACTCAAGAAACTAAGATTACCACTGTTAAAAGAAAAAAGAGAAAATGGTGACTTGACTGAGACTTTCTCAATTTTATCTGGACTATTTTAAATAATTATAAGCAATAATTATTCGCCTGAAATATCAATACAAATTGAAAATATCTCCCGAGTAAAAATAAATGCCGCCAACGGGAATTGAACGCGTACCTTCTGATGTCCGGTCAGGTGCTCTGAAACCACTGAGCTATGTCGGCTTATTTCCAACCCGCCAAATGATTCAATATGTACTAGTACCTCAATCAACAATTACTGCTTATTATATTTTTTCCACCTGTAAACAACCAAATTTATTTTTGTAGGAAAGGCTTTGTTAGTGATAAATTTCTCACTAGATGGCGATGGCGTTATAATTATTTGTTATCCTTTATGCTATGCATGAAAACCTTGTCTTATAAAAATTAGTTTATCATTAAAAATTAATGGGCTATTTTAGTTGCCCTGGCATCTAATCTAGTCTAAGAAATCTTCACCACCAACAAAAATATAAATCTGCATGGACACTCAAAAAAATTAATAAAACTTCTTTTGCATCCAATCCTAGGAAACAACTTCCTTGCAAATAGAGTAGTGGATGCAAGGAACATACTTCCACAACATTTCATCCATTCTATTAATGTAAATCAATTTAAAACTCGACTGGATTCTTATTTGGAGACAAGAAAGGATTAATAATAATAATATTTCAACATCAACTGGAATAATTTCAGTATCGGAGTGATTTTAGTTTATGCTGATGGATTAGCATCAAATTTACGATAATTCTATATGTATTTGTGTTTTTTTGTGTTTCAGATCCTTGGATCTCTCCCATAATTACTTAGAAAAGATTAACAACAAAACTCACGGTCTCCTGGATGATTGTCTCTCTCTTGAAAGGGTAAAGTAAAAAATATGTTTTTTTTATGGCCTGTAGATATTTGCCCTAAATCAAACCAAATACTCTTTAATATTAATAATACCTCCAATTTCTGACATTTTGCATACATTCTAATGGCAACATGATATTGACATGCAACACTTAGCGGCGCGAGTTGTGCGTCTTAGATAACCTAGATATGTCCTTACAACTTTTTTGCTTATACAAAAAAAATATTAGCAGCTATTAACTCTGTGTTTGATGATTCAGAAATGTAAAAAATAAACTTATATAATTGTGAAAAATTTCCAAAAATGTTTCAATGTTGTCATTATATAAAAATGTATTATTAATATTATAGGTATCTCTATATTCAATAATTCAAAAAACAATTTAAAAAAGCGTTTTGAACATCAATATTGATGATGTTATATAAACTCAACATGAACACGGAATGCTGCATGGAACTAACACAGCTTTGCTGAATTAACCTTCAAAATTTTACAATTATCTTTTGCGTGGTATAATCCACTTTTTACGTAATCAAGAAAATTTTATTTGATAGGAGTTGACAAACTCATATTATATTGCACCAGCTGATGTTTTTTGGCATCCGAAAAAACGACTTGCACTGTTTTTGTTGTTTGTAACTATTACATACATACATAATCTGCACATGTGCAACTTTTTGGGACATTTTAATGTTTATTTTTATTAATATTGATCAAAATACAAATTAGAAAGTGCAAAACGCTGCCACCGAGTACTAATAAATTCAATTTTCCGCCATTGAAAGGAATGTCAAAGTCTTCATGCTGCACTAAGTGTGGCCAGAGTCTCTAGAGCCTCTAGTGGCCAGAGTTGTTGATATTGCCACTATTTCAGTGGAGTTGGACATATTATTGATATTATAGTGTATTTGATCAAACATAGTAATATTGGTTATGGCTCTATTCGTAACTGTGGTTCAATGAACTCTAGAACATTTACTTTGATTTTAAGTTTCATTTTCAAAGTTGTAATTTGATTTTTTGGAAATTTCAATTAAGTACCTACCTATAATATAATATTTTTAACAGAAATTTCTATGATTTGTAGAGAATTCAGATTAGGTATCCCATTTAGCCGAGACACGAGGCAAAAAAATTGATTTCACCTTTTTACCTCCAATTTGACCTCCAATGCTCGAAAGCCGAATGATCCACGCACTGCTAATAGTGATAATAGTGGAACACATTTCGACGTGGTATTAATACCCAATTGCTCCTCTATGACTATAATACTAATTTTAAACAATATGTAAACGTAATCCTCAGCACAGGAGATCCCAGTGGGGATATCATTATCTCTAATTGTTATAAAAATGGAAGATAATAAAACATTTATTATATTAATAATCTTGTACACAATATTTACAGAAAAAAATGACTAAATTTGTAATTACTTTCAATAATTAATTTGAAACATTTCCACGATTTTAGGTGAATCTAAGCTACAACAAGATAAGTTTCATCACCCGTAAGACCTTCCCGAGCGACCCGTACATCCCATACAATCTGAAGGAAGTGGACCTCAGCCACAATGTGATGCCTGTTCTGACTAATGATATCATCTTCGGCACCAAACAGATGCGTGTTCTGAATATATCTCACAACATTCTGAACAGCATTAGGAAAAGTATGTATAATCATAACTGATTGGGAAGTTCATAATGAATTCATAAAAATCTCCTACCTATAACTAAGACTCAAATTTGATGGACCGGTATTTCAATAGTCGATGCTCCGATAAACTTGCATCATTGATCTCTCGGCACCAGTGCACAACTGAGAGACACACCAAATTCGCGTCCAACATGTACATGGCTGATTTTTGCCATTTGAGAATGGTTCATTTTAACAACTCATGTTCAACAGTAACTGTTGAATGATTTTCCAGCCTCTGTGTTTCCTCCCTCCTACTTTATGGGTCACTCCTTCCAATTGTTGAAATGACCCTACACACAGCGTTCCTAAAGATGACATTCACATAATTTAGGTTTTGTACAATCAGGAGTACCCCAGGGTTCTAATTTGGGTCCACTCCTCTTTTCCATATGTATTTATAAAGAATATTTCAGATTGCTTTCCAGGCATCTTCTCTTCGCTAACGAACTAAAACTATTCGCAGAAATAGAAACATTAGAATATTTATTTACGTGGAGTGCAATATGTATTGCGCAAGTACGAGGGTGGTCTGAAAAGTTTCCGACTTAACATTGAAACGAGAATTTTTTTCTTAAGTTTTTTTAATTATTTTTCTACATAGTCTCCATGTAACTCTACACCAAGGCTGCCCAACCCCAGGCCCGCGGGCCACATTGTGGCCCGCGAACGAATTATAAGTGGCCCGCGTGAACCATTTTCAAAAAACCCGCCAATTTGAAAAAGTGTCGCGAGCCCGCGGGAAAACAATGCAGCTTGCGCGCGGTCACCAGTGTTGCCAACGAAGGCGATTTATCGCTATTTAGGCTACTCAGAACGAGAATCAGCGACGAAAAAATCTAACCTCTTGAACTTACTTTTTAAACAAAAATACAAAGGTTTTTGATATAATATTTTTTGCGTCCGAAATGGAATCTTGTAGCCACCCCCTCCCCCCATGGAATTCGAAAAATTGTTGTGGGGAACCACATATTATGATGTTTTTGGGTGTGCGGAAATCAGCGAAGTTCCGTATCAACCCCCCCCCTCCATGGATTTCAAATATTTTGTGGGGAGCACTCATTTTGAATTTTTTTTGTGGGGAATTATGTTTTATAGAAATTCTCTAACAACCCCCCCCCCCATGGAAATAGAAACTGTCAGTATTCAGTGGCCCACCAGTGATTTTTAAATCGTCAATTTGGCCCAACTGTTAAAAAGGTTGGGCAGCCTTGCTCTACACACTTCTCCCAGTGATGCTCCCATATCTCCAACCCGTCCAAATAGTACTAGGCGTTTTTCTCTGCAAAATAATTGTTCACAAAGGTAATTGCCTCCTCATTTAACGAAAATCTCTGTCCTCCGAGTGGAGTTTGAGATTAGGAAGCACAAAGAAGTCGCTTGGGGCTAGATCTGGTGAGTAAGGCGGATGGTCAAGCAGTTCAAACCGTAATTCGTGGATTTTCGCCATGGCAACCGCTGAGGTGTGAGACAGCACGTTATCTTGCTGAAACAGGATTTTCTTTTTCTGCAAATGTGGCCGTTTTTCCCCAATTTCTGCCTTCAGCTTGTCAAGTAATGATGCGTAGTATGCTCTTGTAATAGTTTTTCCTTTTTGAAGACAATCAATTAAGATAACTCCATGACTATCCCAAAAAACAGTCGCCATCACTTTCCCAGCCGAGAAAACAGTTTTTGCTTTTTTTGGAGCCGGTCCCCCCTTTGCAGTCCACCGTTTTGACTGTATTTTTGTTTCAGGCGTATAATGGTGTATCCAAGTTTCATCTACAGTAATTAATTGACGCCAAAACTCGGATTTATTGCGCCTAAACTGCGCCAAAAGAGCGTTGGAAATGTTCATTCGAACACGTTTTTGGTCTAACATGAGCAAACGCTGCACCCAACGCGCGGACAGCTTTCTCATGTCTAAATCTTGATTTAATATGTGACAGACACGTTCTTTGGACATTTTCATAACCTCTACTATCTCTCTCACTTTAATTCGGCGGTAGTCTAACACTATTTGGTGAAGTTTAGAAATGTTATCGTCAGTAGTTGCAGTTTTTGGACGTCTCGAATGTTCATCGTCTCCCAAGCTCTTACGGCCACAATTAAATTCAGCTGCCCAAAATTTCACTGTGGTAAATGATGGTGCAGAGTACACAGAGTCCAACTCATCTTTGTATTGTCGTTCAAAAACAAAAATTTAATAACAGCTCGATACTCAATTTTTTCCATTTTCACAAAAACACACACATCGACTCCCTCAAACGACTGTCAACTAAAAACTGCGCATCCGAAATGGCCGAAACTTTGGTGAGTAACTGTCAAAAGATGCACAGCTACATTCACTAGCTTTTATTGACGAGTACCGCCATCTTTTCGTTGAGGTCGAAAACTTTTCGGACCACCCTCGTAAACCAGGATATAATTCTGAAATAACTAATACTATATTTTCATATATTTTTTCCAGATGTGATAGGCAATCTGACATCAGTGCAACTGCTGGACTTGTCTTACAATGATCTCAACGACCTGACATCAGAAACGGGTATGTAACCGAATTATTATTTTATCGTTTTCAAAATCAAAAATGTCTCCTAATCTAACCTAGTTAATTTGATAGATACGATAGTAATTGTATTTATTAAGCTTTTATTTGTTTATTGACACCCCTTTTAGGGGCTTTTACATATCATGAATAGTAAAAATTATACAGTATTTATTAAACATAACTGAACTGCCCCAGTAACAGTCTTTTGTATTTGTTGAGTGATAAATTAACTCCTATGAGATTGACAAAATTTTGTAAATATCTCCAAATCAAATTTAATATAGATTTGAAATAATGTGATGAAATGGGTTAAAAAATTTTCATTGCAGTGCACTTCAAGGTAGTAGTCGTAATTTAACTGGATTGTTAATGTAGCCAGCTGCACAGTAGGGGTTAAAGATGCCCACTGACTCTGGTATAATTATTTCCCTCCTGGGCAATGAGGAATACATATGGTAGTCAGTCCCAGAATTTCTGCACTGAAATAAATTCCGACTTTAGTATTACGAAGTGAAATCCAATAGCTTATCAATGCAAGCGATTCTGGACTATCAAAAGCATAATTTAGACTTTTATACAAAAAAACCTAGTCAGTGGAAATCCTTCTGTCGGACAATTTAAGTATATTCGTGTTGTAGTTAATTATGTAGGACATTTAGGTATATATATATATATGTAAGTGCCAATGTAATTCATCAAAATATGTTCCATGATCTGCTGTTGTGTAATATTTTGTCTGGCATTTTATTTTTGGGTTACCCTTTTTGCTGACGTTTTTGCTGACGTTTTGCTGACGTTTGCTATCGTTTGGATTTGATTTTGAACATGAATTTTTGAATTTATTTTTGTAATATTTATATTTTTTTGTAATACCTGCATCAACTGTAAAGCGCCCCTGAGGTGATATCTCACATAAGCGGCGCTATACAAATTGTCCAATAAATAAATGAACTTAAAGGTTTTACAAGTTAACGATTACGATTAAACAAAATAATAATATTCAAAAATTAAAATTTATACTACTGTGTAAAAACGAACTATTTAATGAAAATTCACAAATAATTTAGCTAACTCGCCAATTCCTCGCCTACATAGAATATACTAATCATTTTTAATGTACCAAATCCAATTTTTAAACATACTTTTCCATTATTTTTGTATCAAGATTATTTCTGATATTTTTTTTTTTTTTTTTACCAATTGTAAACCAACGTTATGTAAGAAATAATTCTTTCCAACCATTGTTTAAAACCCTTATGTACAACGTTCTAAACATTTTAATGTAAAAGCCCCATGGGCGTATAAAAAGAGTGAAATTAAATAAAACACTGTTCATTTTCAGAACTCTTCCGCCTTCCTCCCAAGATAACCTCCTTGAACCTCTCCAATAATCAGCTGCAGGTCCTGCCCGTGGAGCACATCAACAATGCCAGCAGCCTCCAGGTGTTGGACGTCAGCACCAATTTGCTGGAGACCTTCGATGACCTCCTGGTCAGCAGGATAAAGAACGACAAGCTGAGGGTTCATTTCGATGGTAAGTGGTGGAGTTCTGCCGATTTTTTTTTTTCATTAACTTCGCACAGAAGTCTGTGGATGCTGTGTGGAAGGTATTCTTAATAAAAGGAAGGATAGGAAGTTCTGGTAAGGAAAATGGTTCCATGATAACTCAACACAGTGACAATTCAACACACTTTTAAAAAATGATATAAAGTCACTAAAAACGATGAAAATTTTTTTTTTAACCTAACCTAACCTAATCTACTTTACCCAGTTAATAAAGTTTTTGTTTCATCACTTTCCATGACTTTATATAACTTTTTTAAAGATGTGATGAATTATCATTGTGATTATTTATCCGGTCACCGAGAAGTATATAGTAGCAAATATAAAAGTTAGTACCAGCTTACCTACTTAATTATGTATATGACAAGTAACCATTTAGGCCACCGGTTAGTGGCTGAGTTGACAATGCGTCTGGTTCCCCCACCTAGGCGCCGTGTGTTCAATTCCTTGGCTGGCTAAGTCCTTCATTACAACACATTTTCTGCTTACTCGTAACCCGAGAACGTATCTTTCTTTTAAAAAAAATAAATATATTTTTTTCCCCAGGCAACCCTTTGAGATGCGACTGCTTTGCCCGGCCGCTAAAACACTACTTAAACCACCTCACGAAAAGTGCTCTAACGGGCAACATTCTCTATTCCAACATAACCTGTGCCTCCCCCGTCACTTTACAAGACTCCCTATTAGTCGAGGTGGACGATGACAGAATGAACTGCAACGAGAATGTTGCCATCAGACAAAAACTCGACACCAAAGTGGGAATTTTGAAAGGGAAATCGGCAGATTTTGAGATGGAGCCAGATCTAGTTTTCAGGGAATTGAAGTTGTAAGTAATATTTTATTTTTTTGCAGTAATGTTATAATGCATAATATTGGTACCTACTTTGAGAACACATTTTGGCCTTTTAAATAATGGAGCATTTTTTGATTAGTCTTTTTATAAGCTCAGAAAAAATAAAAAGTGTCTGTAAAAACTGGTTTAATGTTAAAAATATCCTACTTATGAAACCGTTTTCGGTTATGTTTTTATTGTAAATTGTGGCAAATTATCATTAAACATTTAAATACTTGTGTCTCAACTTCGTAAAAAAAAAACCCACACGTTTTGGTGATGTTTTTTCTTGCATAAATCATAACAGACGGCTTGTGTTAAGCTGGAATTTAAATGTTATCGCCATCTACATAAGGAGTGTTATTGTTAGCAACGCGGTTCTGAATGTTACGCGGTACGTCGCCTTAATAACAATTGTACAATAGATGTGTCTTTATTAGGATATAGCCGTGTTTAGTGACAAGATCTGAACTCCTCCTACCTCCTTCTCTATTTAAATGGTAGTTCCTTAACACATGATGGAAATGACCTAGATACTCCAGACAGAAACAATGTTATTCTACTTTGTGTCTACATGCTTAACTATATCAGCCATCAACCATTACTCCAACTATTATTAAAATGCGTTTTCACCGCTTCAGACAGATCAGATTCAACTTTACACATAGATATTTTAAATTACCCATCAACTTATTGTGCGTTTTAGATGCAATTGCAATTATGTATACCTTTTATTTTCTAGTTCACAAGACTCAATCCTCATCGAATGGTTCGTCCAATCATCGAAAGACATAGCCGAATTCCACGTCATCATCAGAAACACCAAAAACGAAATATTCTTCACAGCAGATGTGCCGTACAATAAAAGACAATACATCTTACAACTCGCCGAAAACTCTATACTCCAAAAGGCCATAGACAGCAAAACTACGGACTTAGAACTGTGTGTTTTGGCGGGAAATTCAAATTCCATAGCCGGTAGCTGGTTCCAAACTCAGTGTAGGCAAATGCCACCCGATTTCGGAGTTTTGAAAAAGGAAAACTTTGCAAAGACTTTGGCCTCCAATGTCTATGGTAAGAACAGGAACTCAAGAAGGAGGTATAACTCATCGGCTGTGATTTTCAAACCTAATTTCATGAAGATGTGTTCGTTGATAGTTGCATTGTACGCCTTCAATTTTATTTATTTGTAAACTAGCTGTACCCTGCCACGCGTTGCTGTGACTCAGTCTGTCTGTGCAGATATAGAAACAATAGCGCATGTTGCTTTTACATCGAACAGATGGCGCTGTTTTGTAAAAAAGTAAGCTATCACAGAAGACATCTATATAATATATATAGGTAATTAAAAACCCAGGCGTATTCTAATGCAACGATGTGTCAAAATTTCAAAGCAATCTGTGAAGAATTTTTGGAGATTTAAGATTTTGAACAAACGAATATTAACATTTTTATTTATATACCTACATAGATTATAACATCCTATATACATAGATGATTGAAACTATGATAGATGGCTGTATACTACGTGACGAATTTAGCAGATAAGTTAACCTAAAAATAATTTAAACCTGTATCTTGATGACATCTTGCGTTCATTGGTTTTGTTTATTCATTTATGTACATCAAGAACACGGTGAAAAGGTTAACTTATCCTTAGTTTTTTTTTTGTCAGAATGGAGTTGAAATATAATATGATGTTTTGGTCATATATAAATTAGGCTAAACCACAACTAACAGATGAAACAACCCGACCTTAGGAGCATTTGATTTTAAGATCAAACTGTATAATATATCACACATAAGTAGTTTGTGCAATAATCTTGAATATGTATTAGATAGATCTTATTATTGCATTCGATGTCAAAGAGTCTAACTCTAAAATGAACTAACTTATTTTAAATTACTAGCTTTTTGCCCGTTGCATGAAACTGATTGGTAAATTATTTTTTTATGATAATATGTTTGAATGTAGTTGAAAAAAGAAAGTGTGTGCCTACACCTATGTGTATGATACGATTTTTGAATGTGTATGAAGTAAGAAGTATGTGCCTACCCTTTTTTGAACTGTGAACTTTGAACTTTTAAAACTTTGAACTTTTTTATGATATGTATACCTACATACGCAATATGTTTGTCTTAAAATAATTACATTTTATTCATAGATATTTATTAAACTTACCACTATGAAGGCCAACTTTAATACCATCGTTATAAAATGACTTCTCAGTTAAACGAGGATGTTCCCATCATCAGTCTACAGAAAGTATATGACTATAGTAATAATTTAACACATTCGCTGCCTGGAACATTGTTACCATTAAAATTATATATGATTGGTCCTCCCATCGTACTGATAGGCACTGAAGCGGTTAACCTTAGTACCTATATAAGATTGTATTATAAATACTTATATGTAAATCGTGTCGTACTTATCCAATTCTTAATTTAAAAATTGTGTTTCAAAAATTCTACCTAATCCTATCTATGTTTATCCTAACTCATATATACATATTTGTTTGTTTGCTTTCCTTTTTCCACGTCGCAATCGATGTGATTTTTGCATAGGAATAGTTGAAGGACTGGGAAGTGACATAGGTTACTTTTCATCCCAGAAAAACATTTCATTCCTGTGGGAAAATTCTTTCTACGGTTATTTCTCTAATACCATGCGATCGAAGCCGCGGGAAAAAGCTAATATATAATATAGAAAAAAGTGTCTGTGGTTGGTTTTTCATGCTTTATTCTGAGATTGATGAAATTTTGCACACTTGACCTTCAAAACAAGAGAAAGATTACTGTCTAAATGAGATTTAAAAACCACCCCATCCCCTTTTCCCACCCCTTAACCTTTTGAACACCAAACCCTTTTTTCAATCAAAAATGGAATAAAAAATAAATGGTAAGCAAAGTGCAAGCGATATTGTTAACAATTTTATGCTCTTTCTCATGGCATACAGGTTTAAATTGCATATCAAAAAATTAGGGCGAACTTTTAATGCCATGAACGGTTTGTCGGCAGAAAAAAATTCTTGTCACTGGTTCACAAATGGTTTTCCAAAGGTTATATAGCAGAATTAATCCCGGGTGCTTCATTGATAAATAAAAAAACTTGAGAATGCTCATTACAAACAGTAATATTATAATATATTATTCGTTTACACAATTTTTTGTACATATTGTATAAATTTTACAAATAAATTTTTTTATGTAATTTAATATGTGTATTATTTTATTAGCAAACAAATCGTATTACTAGTTAGTAATTGTAATAGTATGGCAATGTATTAAATCACCGATCTCATTAGTTTATTTAATAAATTAATATTATAATTGTCACCAATCAATGATAATCGGTTACATCGATGGCTGAACACCAAAAATCCTACAAATAACTTCAAAGAAAGACAAAATCTAACAGTTCATCAAATCTCAATGTTCATTTTAGGGTTCTGTGAAAGTCCTATTCAAGTTCTGTTATTATATCATAATAGGCTAATTGCTTAATAGAACTGAAATAAAAACAGAACTTTCTTCAGAAGAAAGAAAAAAAATCTTTCACAGAACTTGAAAATTATCTTTGAATTTTGAAGAATTGTTCAAATTCTCCGAAACAACCCGTCCTAATCTCTAAGCTGTGAATATAATCTGTTTAACTGTAAATTTAAGTTTAAAAAACATATCCTTGTTTAACCTGTTTTGTTTCTCCAATACATATTGGTGTTTTATTTTTGATATTAGCATTGTTTTAATAGCGATATAGTGATTAAATTAATTTTACTAAAGCATATTACATGTGTATTGAAGAAACACGTCAATTTTGGAGGTTCACGCTTTAGCTCAGTGGTTACAGAAGACGCCCGGATAGTGGGAGGTCCCAAATTCAAATCCCATTGGCGGAAATAACCCTTTTTCGTGTGTTTTCTAATTCAAATATGAATATGGTTTGTTTATTAATGATTATTAATGTTTCAATATTTAATATCACCCTATCCACCATTAAGCTCTTGGAGTGCCAACCCTGTTTCTATTTTCATAATAACTTGGTTTTAGCAAAATATATTTTTTTAATGTACCGTATTACTAGATATTTTTCCCACAATAGTTCACAGAAATGATATATTTGATTGTGCCGCTATATCCACATAGTTACGGTGGCAATCAAGCGATTAAGCACTATGGGTTTTTAACCCTCCCTCATTTGAGGGGGTAATACACTTTCCCCAAACGTATACCTTTCACATAGGTATTCTATAATTTGTGTAAACCTCAAAAAAGTATTTGATAAAACCGCGTTTTCAAAATAATTATCCTGTTACTATTTTTAAAGATAAAAAATAGAAATGCCGAGCTCCTGCGATCGAATACCTCTGTAGTGTGGCGAGTTTTTTTTTTTTTTAAATGCTCCCCGCAAATGAGCCGGTCTACAATAATACATATTTGAGTTACACTCGATTGATCTCTATGAAAGATTGACAGATGGGCGATGTCCATCCAGTAACTAAGTGTTACTGGAAAAGGCAAAAAGAATATTAAGAGACACGATAGCTACGCAATATATGGGGGAATTTAGAGGCCCCTCTCGGTGTGACATGTGATTTTTACCTTCAGGAACTTAAAGGTTAATCTTTACAACGCTGACCATTTCAAAGCAATCTATCCCATCATGCGGCACGATTTGACACAGTTTTTGTGTTTTAGTGAAATGGGGAAAGCGGCCAATGGATCACGTACGCAACAGTCGTAATATAGCCGTAAATAAGGTTAATTGATATATATTTTAAAAATGTTATGCATATATGAATGGAGACAATACAGTTGAACAATACTTCAATGATAAAAGAAAAAAGTTCCGATTGCATTTAGGTTTAAATATTTCACAGCGTTGTTGTTCATCTATATTCAGCCACCAATGTAACAGACGTATAATCATTTTTTATATTACCATTTACCAGCCCAAAGGAATGTCATGCTTTGCGATCAAGTTATTCAAGATGGTCTTTAGAGGAGCGAAGTACTCGTGCAGAGCTGATGATGAGATGGTTCTGTCTCCGGTGAGGATGTACAGAGTTTCAGACCAGTTTACAGAGCTTCCTTTGGACATCATCTCTCTAAAACAAAAACAAAAAAATAACAATAAATTGATATCTTTTTAACATTATTTTTTTTTTATTTGAATATCGCACAAGTCAACTGCACCTAACTGTCCGGAGCTAGTGGAACTGTGGCATTCCCAATTGGGGTATTTTGTAAGGCTGATGGAAGGGAAGAAGATGGAGAAGAGGAAAATTGAGAAGTATCTCGTGACCAAACACGGCTAAAGTTATTTCAAGCTACGTTTCAATTCAAATGGTGGTCTTCTACCAAGGCGATACTAAGAGTATCCATCACTCTGTTACTGTTACTTACTGCGCATATTTTTAAAACAATAAAATATACTGCTTTCTGTACATAATAAAATAACTGAAGAATGGTTAATTTTTTTGTGCACATTTCAATGTCAAAATCCATATTTAGCACTTTTTTACAGCAAAACTTAAAAGTTAAGTGGCATTTTATAAGATATATAAGAAGTGACATTTTACAAAAATGGTTGAACGATGATTTTTGGATAAACTAACCTCAGTTTCCGTCCTGCCTTTTTAGAGCCATAGATGTCACACCTGTGCAGGGGCATGGGCACCCGCAGGTCTGGGGAGGGGGGTGAGGCCTGCCCAAACATGCTCCACTGGCACATGCCGCGGAATATCTGCACTTGTAGGAAACTGCTCAGGAAATACCTTAAAAGTAAATGAACAATCAGTCAAATGCAAGCGTCAACATTGTTGATCGGAGCAGGTAAGTATTAGAAGAAATGGTTCTTTTAAGAATCGGAACATGAGACATCTGCCCTGATGATGGACACTGCAAGGATATCTGAAACTTTAACTTCAAAGTACACATTATTACTATTCAACACATAAACTATACATTCTTACTAAATACGCTTAAAATACATACCCCAGAAAATAGAACAAAACAAATGATTTAACTTTTTTGCTTAAAATAATTCATTCCAAAGTAGACTGTTGTGAATTCAAATATATAAATTATTCAGCAACAATAATTCTGGGACTAACTATTTCTTACCTATTTCCAGCCTTCAAATACTTACAATAAATTCACCACAAATATCAACTTATTTAATGCAAGTTTACCAATATTATGAGATACCTGAATATTATTTTTATTAAGTGTGTCCCAAAAAATAGTATCAAGTGGAATTCCAGAGGTAGAGCACCCCTAGGGGTGCCCAAATCACCCCTAGGGGTACCCAAATCACCCCCCATGTATGTTCAGCGATTATTTGTAGTTTTCGAGTTATGATTTTTTTTGTTAAACCTTGACTAAACAAGAGATTATTGGTAACAGAGACATGAATGCCTTGTAGACACAAAAACCCACTGTGGGCAGATCTGATACCATTACACCATAAAAAAATGTTGAAACCCAAAGTTAGTTATAAAAATTTTCGAGGACAATTTAAAAAAAAAAATCCGCCCTGACCTTTTTTAAAAACTTGCCAATTTCATCATTTGTTTACCCTGCAAATTAATAATATCACTATGGACGAAACGGTTCCATGATAACTCAACACAGTGACTATTCAACACACCTTTAAAAAGTGATATAAAGTCATTAAAAATGATTTAAAAAAAAATAATTTAAACCTAACCTAACCTACTTAACCCAGTTAATAAAGTCTTTGTTTCATCACTTTCCATGACTTTATATAACTTTTTAAAGATGTGATGAATTATTATTTTGATGATTTATCCGGTCACCGGAAGACACATGGCTAAGTTTAATCATTCTTGGTATACGGTACTCAATGGTTACACCAAAACTAAACGGCAACAACCAAATTAATTTAGTTGATTATTATATTGAAACACAGACCTTAAGAGGAAAACGGTATCATTTCTACACACAATCTACTCATTTACCCTGATTATAGGCATTGTAATGCTGTCCAAAACGTTGGCTAAAGAAGGAGAAAGCACAGCATAGCATAATAACCCAAAAAATAATCACGATATTGGCTGTGAAAATCTAAAATCATACCATACAGGAGAGGCAATGGTACAAATCTAAACCTTAGCAATTCAAAGTTCAAAGATATTTTAAAAAGCTTGGCTTTTATTTATGTGATGTTGTTTCATCACTAACAAAATATGAAAGCATTGAAAAATATGAAACAAACTTATTATTTACGATAAATTGTTTTAGTATTTAAAAGCTCCTTAGCTCATGATTAGCTGGAAATGATCTTCCGAGCTGAAAGTAGTTACGTTGATCTAACATCTAACAAAGCTCTGCTAATTTCATAAAGCCAAAAATTTGCTGCTTCAGATGGACAACTGTCTGTTTTATAGTTCAGATATTGTTTTTTGTATCTAGCCAGAATATCTCCACTGCGCTGCTGTCACAGCAATATTGCTAAAGAATGAATAATTAAACATTTACCTGACGTATGGAGTGTTATCTGGAATGTGAAACTTGGCTGCAGCATCAAAGTAATTCTCCGGCCTGTCAGCGCCATCTGGCGGTTGGATTCCCTGATACTTAGTCACATAGGCCCAGAAGGCCTTGTTGTAATCTTCAGGCTGTATTTTACCACTAAAGATATCCCATCTGTACTTGTCTATGATGTAGCCAAACGGTATCTGTGGTAATTTGGTCAAAGCTTGCCTCATGAGCAGTATTGTATCAAAATCCACGCCAATATCTTCATCCGGAACTTCTTGAGATTCATCTGATTCGGTGAAAAAATCGTTTTCAGCATCATTTTGATCCATATTTTTATAAATCTGACTCCTTTTAGTGTTTGATCCTTCCAAATCATTATCGAAATTAACTCGTTCTTTATTAAGGTCTCGGTTGCTATAAATTTTAAAATGGTTATTATTTTTACTGGCGCTACTTCTTGAATTATATGTTTTATCGTCTGATTTTTCGTTGTTAATCAGTTTCTTTATGAATTCCATACTGTTTTCATATCTGCTGTATGCATATTTCTTGTTCAAATCAATGAATGGTTTTCTGTTGTTAGTGATGGATTTGCTGATATCTCGTTTTTTGATAATCGATTTGTTGATAATACTGGATGGCTGATGTTTATTTTTGGGATACTCGTAAACCAAACTGTCTTTTATTAATCCAAGTCTTTGCAAGTGTTGAGGGGTCAATACGGCATACATTATGGCATCTCCAACGCTCTCTTGGAAGGCAGAATTTGCTCCATCCTGAAAAAGATAAAAATTTCTTATTTGTAACATCAATATTTTATTTTTACTTTACCTACCACACAAGCGTTAAAATTGGAATTACGATAGTCCCAGTCGATGACTATTGTTAGGCTAAAGGGACTGATAGTTTTACTAGCGTTGCCCATTACATTTCGGAAATTTGTTCCCGGTTGCGAGGGGTTAATATTCATTACTTACTTGGAAGATGACGGGAAGCTTAGGATCGTAGGACATGTAGTACTCAATGTGGCCCATCTCGTGGTGAATGACGTAGAAATCCTCAATAGAGAGGCCAGCGCAGTAGATCATCCTGCAATATAGCACAATTTTAACAACCTTACTGATTTAAAGTACGAATGGAGGCCTCCCTAGATTCATCATGACGAATTTGGGCATTGCACATTCATTAAAACATTTATTTATTTTTCACGCTCTCCGTAAAACGCTTGTACAGCAATATATCATGAAGGAGATTATAAATTTCAGGTACGTGTAAGTATAAAATGGTCATGGGGGCAGTTTTACTATTTTGTGATAGTTGCTAAACTGTCTGGGTGACGATGAATACGTCAATGCCGAATCATTGAGCAATTGAGTCACTCAAGTCCTCACAAAAGTCCTCGCTTTTGGAGCATTAAAAAGTGCATGGGATCTACGAGTATGCTTGTTAGGCACGTATAAGTTAACCCCTTTTAACTTAGATGGATTAAGTATATTACCATAGATTAACTTAAAATATGTCTGTCTTCCTCCTGTTACTTCGCATTGGTCGCCACATTGCCCACTCAAGTTGTGGTCCCACAATATTCCTTCATCTTGCAGACTATTATGAAGAAGACTCTTTGGTGATTGATTTTCCTCTTTTTTCACATCCTAGCTCAGCAGAGTCCCAGTATTATAAATTTAGCCATTGAATTTGACGTGTTATTGCTTGTTCGTTTATTTCAAACAAGTCAAGTATGTAATTACATATATGAAAGCTACCTGAAATCTCCCGGCATGAACATATTGGCAGCAGTCCCGTGACATTTCGCTATATTTTTCGTCTCATCGTCACCGCCTTTGTTGTTTCTTCTACCGTCTCCGTCCCCGAAGTAAGAATACTTCCAGAACTTCTCAGTCATCGGAAATAGGCCGATTGAAGTATAGAAGTCTTCTGCTCGCTTAAGCTAGGAAAAGTTAGTTTAGTTTACATAGTATAATTCAATAACTTTGTAAGTCCTTGTATGTAGCATAATGTTTTAAAGTTTTTCATTAAGAATTTAATATAATTTTCTGTAATTAATTTAAAATCTAGCATAACACTCTTTGTGACTGGCAAGTAATATTATCTTTTAAAATATTCACACAAAAAATTATATAATTAAAAATAATTATTATTGCCATTTTGCAGCAGAGTAAAAAGTGAGGATGCTTGCTTCATCTACGTTCATGCATCGTCTCACACATAGATCATAGAAACAAAGGGAGATATGTTATGGAAGCGTGCCAAAAGTTGCAGAGCAACAACCAAGCTCAAGCCCAACGTTCAAAGCAGAGGAGCCAGTGAAAGTTGTGCGTTTGGTGTCTTGGCAGAAACAAACGCAAAGCGTCACTGTATGTAGATACGATTTGCATTAGTATGGGTAAATGATGTTGACAACATTTTTGTGTCATACTATCAAGGGTTCATGGCCCATCTCCTGTGTTTCTATTACTCATAGTGTCAACTGTGCGATACAATATATACAAGAACTCCACTTATACTGCTCGCTGGCATAATAACCATTTTAAAATAGTCGTCATGTTTCAGGTAACATAATTTCACACAAACATGGTACGGTGGTCCAAACACCCAAGATCACAAAAACACCGATTTTTGAAACATGGGTGACATCTTGTGAACAGTTTACACACTAAATTACAGAGCACAGATTCAATGAAATTGTTGGGGTTTGGGAACACCTTTGTCCATCATAATAATTTGTTCACTACTTATTTTGTTAACGGTCAGCGTAGCATAATCTCATCAGCTGCTAATTTTAACATTCTTAAAATTATGATTCTTCACCGATTTATTGAAGGAAATATTTGATGAACCATAGTTGTATTTCATAACATAATATACACGTTGTGTCCAGAAACTCGTAGTACAAGCGGAAAACTGGTAAATCTACATCACATAGAGAACCCAACAAAAAAAAACGATCTGAGCATTTCAATTTTTTTTCAGCTACTAAGACATTTTAAAAGAGCCGATAATAATCCCCTAGTTTCACCAAAAAATTGCTACTTCGGACACGATTTACTCGAAAACTAAGGCTTAAATCAAAAAAATATGTTCTACAAAAGCGACTGCAAATGTGATCTAGATTCAGTTTTCCACTAGTAGTGCGAGTTTCTAAACGCCGTGTATGTTCAAAGTATTTATTGTTGTTTATAGATTTCAAAAAGAATATTAAACATCATTTTTAACATCATTTTCCAAACCTTCTACGGATAATATCAGTAAAGAAAACCCTTTTCAAGGACATATTTTAGAAACTATAACGAAAAATCAAAAAATAGTGATTTTGGACCATAGTGTTGTGAAATTACGGTACCATGTCTTTGGTAGTCCAATTAGTGCTCCTTATAATCGTGTCCAGATCAATTTGCTTAGCTTCTGGCAGTATCAGGTCCAACACAGTCTCCCAATTCTGCGCCCACATGTTCCCCAGCAGGTGAGCCGGGATGGGGCCGCGTGCGCTCACCACCTCCGGACCGAAGAACCGCCTCAGGAAGTACCTGACCACCCCGTGGAGGGAGCGATACAGGTCGGAAGTTTGCTGGAGAAGATCTTCTACTAGATTTTCTAGGTTAGGGATCTCCAGTTCTTCGCGCCATATTTCACCGATGTCTGAATAACCTAAAATTTTTTTTTATTAATACATTTCTTTTTCTTTATTTGCCAGCTTTGAACGTAGTTCTTCAGAAATAAATCAACTTTTTATGTTACATGTAAACACCACACACGAGTACCAACTGCTGAGACAATGGGACTGTGTCAATCCCAATTGGGGAATGTTGTGAGGCTAAAAGGAGTCAGAAGGGAAAGGAACTGGGGAAGAAGGAGATCGGGAAGTGTGTGGATGTTCAGATCTGGTCACCAAACATGGCTGAAGCCATTTTAAGCAATGTTTAGATTCTGATTTGTGGTCTTTTACCAGGGCAATACCGAGTATCTTCAATTGTGTAAAATTGATTATTATAAGACAAAAGAAGGCGTGCAGATCTATTGCGGTGCGCAGAAAGGGTACGATTTATTAGTAGTTCGCTGTTGGTGGCTTGCCACTCCGCACTCGCCTTGGGCACCCCGCTTCATTCCGGACGACTCTAGGGAACAGTCTTTTGTTTTTGGTCATACTATTATTTGGTTATTATCTATCCATAGTAATAATAATAAAAAGGTAATAATTTAGGCGTATATAAAATTACAAAAATCAGTCATTTTAAATACATGTAGGATAACGAAAGATTTTTAAATATTTATGTTGAGGGATCAGTAGGATTTATAGGCCCTGTTAGGAGTTCTACCGAGCCGAACCCTCTCATATTCAAATATCTGGAGTCGGTGAATTATTTTCCCATTTGATCTCTGGTGAGTTGACGTGTTGTTCTTGTATTGTTTTGTATTTATTTTGCTTATATAATGCACTTGCATAATGTTGATTGACTAGATGATCATTTGTGGAAAAGTGTGTGGAAGGGTTTAGTTTTTCCTATGGGGAAGATTTAACCCGGACATAAAATCGGAAATTTATAATAATGGATGATTTGTATAGCACCGTTTGTGTGAAAAATCACCTCAAGGGCGCTATATAGAAGAGTTTCTGTGGGCGGGTGGCCTTACTTTTTCATACAAATTTATAGTTTTATTCCGAGATTGATAAAATTTTGCAAACTTGAACTTTAAAACAAGAATATTGTCACTGTCTACATAAGATTTTTAAAAACCATCTCATCCTCTTTACTGTCATCTGATTTCGAAAAACTCTGCATAAAGCAACCCTGGAGACTTCACCTATTCTTATATAATATTTCTAGATGTTTGTTTGTTTCATTATCACGCATTATCTGTGCACTGTAATGAGATACGGCGTCGAATTTAAGTCAAAATAATTTAGTTAGAAACAATGTAGTATACTTCAACTTGACCTATGTAGTCACCGGAGGCGGCAAAATTGTTAAATTAACGTTTAAAAAACGACGCGTACTACTAGGAACAAAAATGGAACACGGCCTACATTTCGCTTTAGTCACAGTATTGGAGCAGTCCGCTCAGAGCGCCGGCTCTCCAAGGCCCCAAGGAGGCAAAGAAACAAGATGCTGACAATACCTAACGCTTAATATAGCACCCTTGTGATTTTTATTAGCGCTAGACGTCTTTTAGCTCAGGGTAAGTTCCCCTCAACCAAGTAGAACGATTTTTTTCGCTTCGAGTTTCATCTAAATATAATACATCAAGGTATATTTACCAAATACAAGAGGTCCATAAAAGAATATTTCTCTGATGGTTTGTGAATAATGTTTATGTCTCTATTGTTTATATCTCTATTATGATTTGATTTATATCTACAACCTCTGTCCATGGCTATAAATGTATTGTTTTGTAAATTTTTCGTTTTATGTAATCTTTTGTTTTGTATCATTTTTTTTAATTAATATTCCTTTCTCTTTACCTCTCATATTATGCTGTCTTAGTAGAGGTAAAGTCACAAGGAGGAAATCCATAATTGGTTTTATTTTGGCTATGTAATACTTATGTACAAACTGATTAAATGTAAACTGTCGATTTCCCGAAGATTAATAAATAAATATATTGTGAGACTGAAGGAACGAGATGGGGTAGAGGGAGGTTTGGAAGATCCGTCTTTGGAAGATACATCTTTGTTTGGTAAAAAGATTATTATTGTTACCTGTCCTCCTAGCGGCTGAATTCTTAACCTCCACCATCTTCTCGTACAGCGGCCTGATTGGCGGGCCGACCTTTTCCCGCCAAGCTAGCCACGCCCACTTCAAGATGACCTCGCTTCTGCTTCGCGCCATCAACCGCTCCAGATCTGGCTCGCCGGAAAAACAGATGTAGTCGCTTCTCCCTTCAAGAGCCCCGTTTACGGCCGCCATCTTGGCCGCGAGCAAAATTGCAGTGATAGAAATGGCCGCCATATTATTTTGAAAATTTTCTCGTGATTCCAAACCGCTGTAGTCGTAATTATTTACTTCCTCATTTTTCATAGTGTTCATGTTTGCTTTTAAAATATCGATTGTGTTGCATTTTTGGGTGTCGTGTTCGCATAACATTTCTATTTTAGTCAGGATTCCATCTACTTCTGTCAAATACGAAATAATGTCTTTGTCGTGGTCTTGTTTTTCTCCATTTACAGGTTGGGAGGCGTTTGATTTTGGTATGCAGATATTAGCAGAGGTGTACATCGTTTGCATTTCTTCCAAAACGAAGCTGAGGGTTCTGAAAAACAATCAAACATACTATTTTCTTTTGTCTGTAATGTGTGTTATTCCTGCGAGAAATTACTCGCGTTCAACGAATTCAAATTTGATTTGAATTTAAGTCTCATTTTCAAAATGGAAACTGATCATGTGGAGAATAATTTAGACGAGCGATAAAGTAGGTACATGCCTGTAATATAATATTTTAAGAGAAAATTATTTAATTGTCTATTTCAAAATTTTAATTATAATATCCCGTGATTTTTCACGGATCTGCGCTATTAATATAATAAAAATAAACGTTGGCTTAAGAAGGGAGTAACGCAAAACGGCAATTAATCACTTAAACATTGTTTGTAAAATTTTTAGAATTGTTAGAAAAAGTCTAGCCTTACTTTTGATTTTTTTTTTTATTTGGTACAATATTTTTTACATTTCAAAATTTTCCGGTAATGTTGGCCTCACTGGGTGGCTTGCCCGTGCTGAGGCCTTCATTTTATAATATGAAAATATAGTCTACATAATACATTTAAAGAGAAAATAATACATTTCAAATATAATCTTGTGTGTTTGTGAGTGATGTGTGTTTATATTGGTTTTGTGCGTTACGTGTAGTATTATTTTTATTTATTTTATGCTATGACATTTAATATTGTCTTTTTTGTTCTTTAATCCATTTTGTAATTTTGTGTGTGAATTTATTTTTATTTTCCTCAATTTTAATTTCAAGTTTTACACTGTTAAATGCTTTTATAGCATGGTATTGGTAGTGTCTTTGTCCAAAGCTTGAATTTACTGTCGGAGTTTTTATGTTTTCTTTGTACGCTTGTCCAACTGGTCTGTTAGTGATATTTTGTGTATATTGAAATTTATGTTTTTTGTCAAAAATGTAGTTGAGTAGTGTTTTAACGTATAATTGGCGTATATCTAGTACGTCACAGCTGTTGAATATTTGGTCTGTATCAGTCAGTCTATGTTTTTTTAGTATTACCTTTAAGATCGTTTTCTGTGTAATTGATAGCTGAGTTTGTTGCTCCTTCCCACGCAATAATTCCATATTCTATTATTGATTGGCAAAGTGCAAAATATATTGTTTTCAATTGTTTTATTTTATATATGTTTCTTATGTTTAGGAAAATGTGTGATTACTTACTTACTAAGGTTACGTGAGTCAATAGTTAGCTATTATTCACGAAACGTCTGAACGTTATCCGGGTTATTTTGGAAATTATGAAAATTAAAAATGGATAAAGATTCAAAGTTTTGTAGGTTTCCTCATGAAATATTGGAATTCTGTCAGAAAATACTTACTCAGACTCCCGGGCGTTTAGGGTAGCACCTCTGCACAGAAATCCCAACTCTCTTCTCTGGATGTCATTCAGCAGAGAAGCATCCACTCTCGCTACCTTACTGCACGCGTCTTTTCTCCACGTCGAGCGCGTTATATCCAAAATGGCACCTTTACCCGCCAAATTCGGATTTTCCGGATTCACACTCATCCCCCAAGCAAAATCGGCAGTCAATACGTTAAATTCCAACGCTTTTTCGTTGATTTCGTCCAACCAGAGAGACATTTCAACTTGACAGATATCAGAACGGTCACCATCTTGGAAGTATAATCGCCTATGTTCGAAATAATTAAAATTTGAACACGCTGCCACTGCTTTGTCAGCGGTTTCGCCATTTTGAATGTCTGCTGACACGTTCAGAGTAAATATGAACAGAAATGGATACAAATATTTGAGTTTGCACACAGATGCACGCATTTTTATGGTTTTCCAACGTTGTAACGGCTTTTGGTGTTCACTGAAACACTTTTTCTGAGACACTTTCTGTAGATAAACTATATTCATTTGTATCCTAGTTAATTATTCTGCTGGTTACTTTTAATTAATTTTGTGGTAACCAGAGAACTCAGGACAGTAACAATTCGTGATACAAAGTTATGAAAACAGTTGGTTAAATTTAGGTTTATATGTCAGCTTTTTTCGTCGATTCAATGACTTTATTTCACTTTTCAAACCTGTGTTGAATTGCCACCCTCCTGAGCTGTCATTGATCCAGATTATGTATGATTATGTACCTGCTTTTATGTTTTTTTTACAAAGACGTAACATATTGTTTTTTTTTTTCAGTTTAAAGAATAATTAAATTAATTAACCGTTCAAGAAAGAATTTCGAAATTCAGAAGTAGGGAATAAATAAGTTTACTTCGAGTAAACTTCTACCAGCTAATCTCTTCAGTGATTTCCGGTCCCCCCTGTCATTAATATATTGATGATATGATATAAATAGTCGCGCAGGTCTAATGCAAACATCCAGACTAATGATAGGCGTTTTATCAGCACCTGATACCAATTAGTCGCGAGGATAAATGACCGGTGACAAGAGACAAGACTGACAAGCTCACACATCAATAACACTGATAAAGGATTCTGATGAAATATTTATTCTGGTAGATACGAAATAAATAGGGTGAATTCCATAAAACATTTCGCGTTCATCAGAAGATAAAAACGCTGTCAAGTCATAAATGCGTTAAACAAATAATGGACAGTTTCGAGTGTTCTATGTTGAGCGTTCTTTTTCGGTTTTGTATAATACCTACAATTCATTATAGGTACCCGACAGACTTTAATCAGCGATTCATGCGATAATTTGGAGTAAAAATATAGCTAAAATAAATCTTGGAATACTATAAATTATTTGTACCGAACAATTACCGCCAGGGTCGACATCACGACTTATTAATCTATATTTACCACATTGCAGAATGGATGTTCTGGCCCAGCATAGCATGACAAGTAGTATTGTGCTGCTAAATGAAATCTATTGAAAGTCTATTGACATTTACAGCCTTGAAGGATTCACGAGACATTTCAGTCAAGGACTCTAAAATATATCATTGTTAAATATTTAAAGTTATTTAAATGATGTTATGTGTTTTGTAATAGGATTATGTAAATCTGTAATACACATTAAAAAAAATATATATTTCATACGTTCTCACTGATAACGCCAGGACAATTGTATGCACTCCCCCTTTCCCACGGCATTGGACAGGAAAGTACGGTAAGGTAATAAGTTATGAATATTTTTTTAAATTGTGTAAATATTTCGGTGTAAGAAATCGGTGCTAGTAATTTTGCCTATATAATGGAGCCATTTTCAGTTTTTACATTTTTTATTTATATCCCCATACGCCAAGGTATCTTTAATATTCCTGTACTATTGCAGGGTGTCTTAATAAGAATATGCAGATATGATTGAACACCACCTTATTATAACAGCCCTAAAACTATTATTAGTGAATCTGATTAAACCTACGAAATACTGAAATTATATGTAAAATAGTACCAAAATGCACAAAATAAATGACATAATTCGTGCGT
Organism: Hesperophylax consimilis; assembly: GCF_061612785.1. Taxonomy (NCBI): domain Eukaryota; kingdom Metazoa; phylum Arthropoda; class Insecta; order Trichoptera; family Limnephilidae; genus Hesperophylax; species Hesperophylax consimilis. The sequence goes on along the minus strand of NC_142862.1, from coordinate 13,571,652 downwards.
CTATTATTCTTGGCATTGTAAATGAAGATCTGCAGAATCTGCCCAAAAAATGGTTGGACACCTCTCTGGGGAGTAGGGGGGGGGGGTATCGTTTATTATGATTTCATTCGTACTGAATCGAATGAAACCACTGCCAAGTCAATTGAGTCAAGATTTGGTGAGAAAAGACAGGGTTTTAGTAAGATAGGTTAACAGAAGTTTGTCATTTATCGAACCCTACAATTCCTGTACTAGTTAAGGAAACACGAATTTTGTAATTTATCAAGCCCTACACTACCTGTACTAGTTAAGGAAACACGAATGTTGTCATTTATCAAACCCTAAACTACCTGTACTAGTTAAGAAATGTCTCTGCAAATCTTCAAAATAAACTAAACTGGATGATTAGGTACCTAATGTGATAGTTCTTCATTGAATGACTAAGTTTTTAAGGAAAGTTAAGGGAAAACAAATTTTGTCATTTATCAAACCGTAAATTACCTGTACTAGTTAAGAAATGTCTGTGCAAATTCTCAAAATAAAGTAAACCGGGTGATTAGGTACTTAATGTGATAGTTCTTCATTGAATGACAAAGTTTTTAAGGAAAGTTAAGGAAAGACAAATTTTGTGATTTATCAAACCCTACACTACCTGTACTAGTTAAGGAAACACGAATTTTGTCATTTATCAAACCCTAAACTACCTGTACTAGTTAAGAAATGTCTCTGCAAATCTTCAAAATAAACTAAACCGGGTGATTAGGTACCTAATGTGATAGTTCTTCATTGAATGACAAAGTTTTGCTAAATTGTACTACGTATATCATAGAATACAGAAAACACAAGACATGCCATGTGGACGCGTTTCGTAATCCAAAAGTATGGCCTATTGGGCCTTAAATTTCCAATACAAAACTATGCTTCATCATCATTATTCAAATGGGATGGCCGAATACGATGTGAGGCAAATAAGAGTGACAGGGTGCATGATAAATGGGGTAGGAACCAAATGCATTAAGTCAGTGGCGAAATTGGTTTCCATTAAAATCAATATGGAAGACATTCCTAGATTTCCTAGGGTAGAATATCTATTCAGATATAATGGTGACATCGAGAGGGACTTATCAGATTTATGCTAAGGGGAAGATTGATGGAAAACGAAAGGGGTGAAGACTTTGTAGAGAAAGACCCAAACGAAAAAGTTGACGCACCCAATTGAAAACTTACGTGACTGGTACCAAAGAATGAAGTTCTGTTCAGTGCCAACCTCAGAAAATAAAAGAAATCCCCAAATTAAGAGGAAGCTTTCTGTGAAGTGTATTATCCAAAAGTATCATACTGTCCGCCTACCTCTCCAGAGAATAATCAGAATTCATTTTAGTCTTTTCCCAAGCAAAAAGGGAATTTTAATAGATAAATCCTCTGACTTTATTTTGAATTTGATAGGGAGAGTTTTAACATCAATATCACACAAGCAGCCATGTTAGGTATTGTAACTCTGGTTAGGTCACACAAACTCTTTAAATAAAATCTCCGGGTCAAAAATATTTCGGACTTTATTTGTGCTATACTCGTTGATAACAATTAGCTCGAATGACTTAAAATGATTGAATTGAATTGAATTATTCTGGGTCTCGACCTTGAAATTGCAATAATATTTATTATAAACTCAATCCCTATGTGCCATCTATTGGTAACCTTTCAAACTACTATCTGGTGCCATCCACGAGTAACCTCTTAAACTACACGGAGAAAATCTACTGACGTGAAATTTCGTTAATTTATTAAAAATCTGGTCGAATTGAAAAAAAGTTTAAGTAAAAAGTGAAGAAATGTCAGTAAAGCACGAATATGTTGTGAGGAAGTCGGAACACGTGTTCTTCAAAATAATAATACGTTCGCATCTCGTCCATTATATTTATTCAGATGAGGCCACTTGTGTGACTACGTGTTCATATATGTTCGGAATGACTAATATTCTATTAGGAAATGTTCCGCAGGCGTATTTTCTTTTTCCATGTTCAATAGGAGGCAGTACTAGAGTTTAGAAAGAAAATTAGCGTAACAAACCCGTGCCCATATCAAGGGCAGTACTGCCGTACTGCCTTATATTGAACACGGAAAAGGAAATACGCGTCCCGCAATCACATTATTATCACAAAATTTTCCTGTCTGATTACGTCTAAAAGGGATCCAAATGATAATCTAGTCTCCTTCAACGGAAGCAATCTTCCGAACAGGCCTTCCATTGATTTTCTTGGTATAACTATAAGTGACCAGCTTAGGTACGGGGGCTCCATCGAAGCCAGAGTAAAGTTGGCCTCTCAGAAGCTGGGCGTACTGTACAGGGCCCGCAGATACATTAATAATACACAACTGCTGACCCTGTACAGATCGCAAGTGCGCCCTACTGTCGAATTTGGCAGCCATCTCTGGTCCGGAGCCCCTAAATACCTGAAAAAAACCCTAGACTCTGTGCAAAAACGGGCGGTCCGTTTGATAGATTCCCCAATCTTAACAGACGGACTGCAATCTTTAGAGCACAGGCGTCAGGTAGGTATGCTGTCCTTGTTCTATCGGTATTACAATGGAAGATGCTCTGAGGAACTAGCGTCATTGATCCCTTCGGCACCGGTGCGTAGTCGGGATACATGCCAAACGCGCGCTTAACATTTTTACACAGTTGACACTTGTCACATGAGAGCGGGTCGCTTCTACGATTCGTTCTTAAGTTCAACAGCTCGGCTGTGGAACGAACTGCCGGCCTCTGTGTTTCCTCCCTCCTACAACATGGGACTCTTCAAGACCCATTTTCACTCCTTCCTCTCTACAAAAAGACCCTCCACACAGCATCCCCAAAGATGACATAGGCCCTGAGGGAAATTATTTTCTTCAGGGCCTACTGTGTGGAGTTAATATAAAAAAAAAAACATTTTGAACAGTGTCCTGTTTTTCTCCGTGTACTCTCAAGGATATCACACCTTGCGAATTAGAAAGACTAAAGGGTAGATAAAAACCAAGTCTAAGGTGGCTGACACCTCAACAATTTTCTTCTCTAAATTAAACAATTCTGGACATGTGACACGATTCCGAACCATAAAACCACATTGTATGGCTTCATTTCCTGAGAAATATGGACTGACGATCTGTACAGGATCGCAGCAAGCCAGCCAGGCTCGGAAAACCTGGAAAATTTTGAAGGAGGTTTTTTTTCAAAGCTAGACGCTATAGGGCTCCTAAAACTGAAGAATAATAAATATATCTACAAAATATATACCTTGAAAGACCTGACCAAATACCCCTATTTTAAAACTACTGATACATAGTTTTTTCTAGGTCGATGATAATCAATGATAAACATTCGGACCCAAACTTAAGAACCGTAAATACACTCATAATAATATATAGGTACGTACATACAGACGGAGGAAATGAATTCGATAAAAACGAAAAACTAATATATAAAAAATATATCTCCAAAATGTATTCCTTGAAAGACCTGACCAAATACCCCTATTTTACAACTACTCATGCATAGTTTTTTCTAGGTTGATGATAATCAATGATAATCATTCGGACCCAAACTTAAGAACCGTAAATACACTGCATATCATGATAATGTGTAGTACGTACATACAGACAGAGAAAATCAATTCGATAAAAACAAAAAGCTCAACAGTACGTTTCATGATTTAAAAAATTAATTAAGACTTATGTTATTGTAATTATTATTGACAAAAATAAGAAATGTTAGAAACCAGTTAATTAAATTTGAAATTAAAAATCACTTGCTTGAAATGTAACACTTGAAAATACGTAAATTCAATTAAAAAATCATCGTTTTGTTTTCAATAAAATTATAAACGCGGCCGAGTTTGTCCACGAGCTTACGGCCAAAGCTCTTGAAGGCGACTGACTGAAAGCTCTGAAAGGTGTCTGTAGGTGCTTTCAGGATACGGACCAATACATAGATACTAATATATAAATTCTTTTGGTGTGGGTAAAATTGTTTATGCTGTACTTCCACAGATACGCGTGGTACCTACCCACTGGTTGCATAAAGTCGGTCGGGCAATTTGAATTTAAGCGAACAACACATACTTAGGATTGTGTGATTGTGTGTGATTACGTCCTTGCAAAACTAAGAACGAGCATTTTTTTTACATGATATTACAAATTAAAAATATTACTTTTGGAAATTTTCAGTAAAAAAAATTGAATTGTTTGCATAGAAAAAAATTCTTCTATTGAAAAAATATTTTTGTATTTGGAATAAAACAACGAAATTTATCTTTTTACCATCATCGTTTATTATCACCTCCCGATGTTAGCTCACTTTACCCCTGGACAACTATACGCTATTAGCTAAAACTAGATAACAGGACAACTGAACACGACTTTAAGATATGATGTATTGGTAAATATTCGGAATCGCTGGACACGGATTATATGAAATATTTTTAAATAAAATCTTCTGATATACCTTAATTACTATAAAAGGCATCTGACTGCATTTGGGAAATTTTTAATTTTCGCATTTTAATTTTTAATTATGTAAAATGAAAATTCGCTTTCGTTGTATGGGATGACAGCTGGAATGATTTCTGTCGATGACATTTTCTTTTGTTGGTATTCCTGAAATGAGTGGCTAGAATTTTACTATACAAATACTAGGTAGGTACTATTTTGGCCAAACTCGAAAAATTACATATTTTTATGTTATACTAAAATTAAAAATTTCCCAAATGCAGTCAGATTCAGGTAAATCAGAAGGTTTTATTTAAAAATATTTCGTTTAATCCGTGTCCAGTGATTATGATTTTTTTTAATTAAAAAGTCATGGAAAGTGATGAAACGAAAACTAGGTTACGGTGGAAGCGTGGAACGTATCCACAGTGTAAAAATGGATTCAGTGTATTTTTGTTACGTTTCTACATTATTTATTATTACATCATATTCTGCAGATGTACAAAGGCGTAATTAATCGAATTAGTCTTTTCTTTTGATGTTTATTCCATAAAGGGAAACATGAGACCTAACTATTACATGTTATACATTATAACTAGCTTTGACAAATAACGAGATATTATAATTGTAGGCATTATGAAGCTGAAAGTCTTTATAGAATATTTGACATTGTCTTTCAAAAATATATTGTCAATTTTCTTTACACATCGTGAAAATCACGAAATATGTCAAAAAATAAACAAAACAAAAATACACATTTCAAATATGGAACTATTATTAAATGAAAATAAAATAATTTTCTTATTATGGGTAGATATGTACCTATTTTATAGCTTGCCCGAATTATTTTTTACAATAGTTCCAAATTTGAAAACGTATGTACCTAGGTAGGTGCAAACTATTGCTACGTAGGTATGTACCTATTTTATAGCTTGTCCGAATTATTCTCTACAATAGTTCCAAATTTGAAAACGTATGTACCTAGGTAGGTGCAAACTATTGCTACGTAGGTATGTACCTATTTTATAGCTTGCCCGAATTATTTTTTACAATAGTTCCAAATTTGAAAACGTATGTACCTAGGTAGGTGCAAACTATTGCTACGTAGGTATGTACCTATTTTATAGCTTGCCCGAATTATTTTTTACAATAGTTCCAAATTTGAAAACGTATGTACCTAGGTAGGTGCAAACTATTGCTACGTAGGTATGTACCTATTTTATAGCTTGCCCGAATTATTTTTTACAATAGTTCCAAATTTGAAAACGTATGTACCTAGGTAGGTGCAAACTATTGCTACGTAGGTATGTACCTATTTTATAGCTTGCCCGAATTATTCTTTACAATAGTTCCAAATTTGAAAACGTATGTACCTAGGTAGGTGCAAACTATTGCTACGTAGGTATGTACCTATTTTATAGCTTGCCCGAATTATTCTCTACAATAGTTCCAAATTTGAAAACGTATGTACCTAGGAAGGTGCAAACTATTGCTACGTAGGTATGTACCTATTTTATAGCTTGCCCGAATTATTCTTTACAATAGTTCCAAATTTGAAAACGACACATACAAATTTGAGTTTGTTGAACGTAAATACTTTCACTTAGGAATAACGCACATCACATCAGACATCTGAAATTAGTATCTATGTTTTCGAATTACGAAATATAATTCAATCTGACCGGTCAGTGGTTGAGTGGGCATAGCGCTTGGGTCTCACCCTAGCGTCGCGTGTTCGATTCCTCGGCTGGCTAAGTCCTCCATCACAACACAAGCAACATTTTCGGCTTTCTGTGGTGGTAGTAGGAGATTTTCAAACATTGTTGGGTTATTCGTAACCTGGGAATGTTTGTCTTTCTTTATTAAAAAAATTAAAAAAAATTTAACTATAAAAATAATTTGACTTTTGTTATTGACCAAGTTATAATGACTGAAGATCTAGGATTTTAACTAGTCATTTTTAACTTGATAAAGGATTTTTAAGAACGTTTATAACGATAAAAATATTATGTTACGTATACATACGTGAACCGAATTGCCGAACTGAACCTCAACATATGGGAAAGAAACTAAGAAACCGCAAATGGGGCGAAACGCAGCTTGCAGTTGCTTCGTTCCTTTCCCGTAATTCGTGGTTCGGTTCGCGTTTCGGTTCGCAAATGTATACGTACCATTACGGCAACCAACCGGCAAAAAAATATAATCAACGATATATTTCCACTTGATAAAGTGATGTATTGAATTACTTTTAGGAAATTAAAAAGGGACCTCCAGTTAAAATAATATTTTTTTTTAAAAGAAAGACAAACATTCCCGGGTTACGAATAACCTGACAATATTTGAAAATCTCCTACTACCACCACAGTAAGCTGAAAATGTTGCTTGTGTTGTGATGGAGGTATGGGGACTACTTTAACTCGTCCCACATATGATAACACTAAATAATTACTCCGCCGCCTGAAGCCCCGGGAGAGCCAGGCGCGGACGGGAACGCAACTCTCTGCCATTCTAGTTTCAACTTTCGACCAAACCACCACTCTCTACTACCACCGTCTCTGCGTTCACTTAACTTGTAAATTCATTCTCGCAAATAAATTCAACAAAGATCGCAGACCTTTATCTTTCAATCATCAGAATTCCTTGAACACAGATTTACGATACCGGCAGCCATCGTAAATTACATTTATCCTGCCATACTGGTGATCCCGACTTTACACTGCCATACTGGTGATCCCGACGTTCACGCTGCCACAGAGGACTTAGCCAGCCGAGGAATTGAACACACTACGCCTGTCTTTAACTCGGTCTTTTCACACATTTCTTGCCTCATTCACATTCATACATCGTCTCATACATATTCATATTCATATTCACTCATACTCTTGGCATGGCCTGACTCAAGTATCTCATTCACTTGATTGTGCCATTTCTTTCTCGGGCGTCCTTGACTTCTGCTAACATTCGCATTTGCATCATATATTCTCCTTGAACTCCTTTCCTCGCTCATTCGCTCTACTTGTTCTCTTAGTCGAAAGCCTTACCCCTTTAACACGGAGACCGTCCAAAATTCCTTAAAAAATAATTATATTAACAATCAGAAGACTGCGGGTTCAATTTCCGTCGGCGTCATTTATGTGGATATTTCAGGTGAACAATATTTTTTTTAAATAATTTGTTATTCTTTGTGCTAATAAAAAATAATTTTTCATAAAACATTTATAATTTCACCTAATAATAATAAATTTATGGCAAACGTTCATTTAAATTAAACAATTGTACTTGCAACAAAATGGTCTCCGCAAAAAAACTTGAGCGATAAAGGAGAATTTTTCTTATTGGTTAGTTTGATGGCCTCACACCATAGTAATAAATTGTTTGTCAAGTGCGATCACGTATGTATTTTTGCACTTTTGCATAAATAATAACAGTAGCTACGAGATGCTGACATTTTACCTTCAATATTAAAGCAGCAAATTTAAGAATAAAAAACGTCTCGACTCTCGACGCCGCCATACAAAACAGACACCACATATTTGGTGCAATTTGGGTAGAACGGAAAAATAAATATGTTGAAAATTATTTTAACTATTAAAACTAACTATAACAATAAAAAAATATGATAAAATAAAATAAAAGGCTGGAGTTCCTTATTGTCATTATCTAAATTGGAAGTGATGTGTCTAGAATTAGACAAGCAATAAAGTACATAACTATAAATTAGTACATTTTCGTGAATATTTTTTCTACATAAAAACAGCCCCTGTTCTGGTGTGTTCTTTAAATAAACTTTCAGCTTCACTTACCGTGATTTTTCACGGGTCTGCGCAAGAATTCAATAATTATGTTATACATATACTTAATTTTTAAGTAGGTAGGTACCATGAAAATTTCTTTTACCACTTTTATTGTTATCAAGTTTAATTTATTATTTGTAGAACTAAATTTAAATTTAGTGTTTTTCTTTTATAAATGTATTCAATAATATTATTATTTAAGGCGATGCACTTCGTGTAATATTTTAAATTGAACCCTTACGTAGATGGCGATAAGGTTTAAATTCCCGCTTAACACCATCCGCCTGTTTTGATTTATGCAAGAAAAAAACATGGCTAAAAAGTGCCTTTTATTTTATTTTGTGGATGTTCAAGAATAAATGTTTAATTTTTTTCTATCATTTTATAAATAACTTAATTTTCCACATTATACAATAAAATCATAACCGAAAATGGGTTCGTAAATAGGAGATTTTGAACTTTAAAGCAGTTTTCATAGGCCTTTACATTATTTTTTCTGGGCTTATAAAAAGACTTATCTAAAAAATACGCGATTATTTCAAAGGCCAAAATGTATTCTACTCGCAGTATTTAATTAAAGCATCTGAAACATTTCTAGGCGACCAAATTTTCAAACCAATAACACATGATTTTGCATTACTACGTACGGCATCGCCTTTATTAATAAAAAAAAATTAATTTAGCTGTGCAGTCAATATATTATAAAAGTAACTGTACAATGTGCGTGCAGCTAAAACTCAGAAACTAGTCCCGGTACGATCAAGTGATGTATATGGTGTGGTAGCCCTCTATCCCCCATCCATGAAGAAGGTTCCCGTTTTTACCCGAAGGGCGTGCTTTTGAAGATATAAGGGCTGGAAGTTTCGCCCTCAAGAAATTTCTAGAACAGTCCAGAACATTTGAGAATATTCGAGAGCATTCCAAAACATTCCAAAACATCCCGGAACATTCTGGAATGTTGAGGTATATTCGAGAATATTCTGGAACGTTCGGCAACATCTTAGGACCGGTTGTTTCGGAGAATTTGAATAATTCATCAAATTTCAACGCTCATTTTCAAGTTCTGTGAAAGATTTTTTCAAGTTCTGTTTTTATTTCAGTTTTGTCAAGCAACTAGCCTACAATGATATAGTAACAGAACTTGAATAGGACTTTCACAGAACCCGAAAATGAACGTTGAAATTTGATGAATTGTTCAAATTCTCCGAAACAACCCGTCCTTAATATAATAAAAATTTAGCCTGATTATGTTTGTGCTCGCAAAACTCGAAAAGTAGTCGACCGATATCGGTGAAAATTAAAAAGTTTGTTGTTATTAGTGCCAGGAGTGTTTAGAGTTGTTTAAATGGTAGAAGAAGTTGGGGACGTCCGAGGAATACTTAACGCAATATCTCTGCACCGGAATGAGATACGGAGTGGAATTAAAGTCAATGTAATGTAGTTTTTTAACAGTAACATTTTGGTATACAGTGGTGAAAGGTGAAAGAAGTCGGAGGCGCTCGAGAAAGATATTAACTATAGTGAATGATTGCGGGGGACCCACAAATCTCTTTATGTAATGATTTTATATTTACAGTTTTATATCATGACTGATGAAATTTTGCAATCTTGACCTTAAAAACAAGAGGTAGGTCACTGTCTACATCTGAGTTAAAAAAACTAAAGTGTGGGCAACTCCGCACTGTGGGCTGAAAATCGCCTTTCATAGACATAGAGACTTGAATTTTCAAGGGTATTTTTTTGGCTAGAAATGGATTCTGCTGATCATTACTATGCTATAAAATTCCATATGAAGCAATTGTGTGTACAAATGAAGGAGTTATCATTTTAATTTATTTCTTTTATTCAATATCTATATAAATGAATTATGTAACAGTTCATTTGCCGATCATATTATCACCTTTGCCGATGACACAGTATTATTATTTGAAGGCAAAAATTGGAATGAAGTTCATAGTAATGCAGAAATTGGTATTAACAAGGTAAAACAATGGCTAGATAATAATCTTCTCACTCTCAATACTGACAAAACTAAATTCATTTGCTTCAGTGCAACTCAAGCGGGACAACCAAGAGAAACTCAAAGAATTATTATACACCATTGCAATGACCCAAACACTTGCAATTGCAATACCTTAGAGTATGTGGATAGCATAAAATATCTAGGAATTATTGTAGACAAGAATCTGAGATGGAATGAACATATCTATTCAATCTCCACAAAGGTCAGAAAACTCACGCATCTTTTCATGGCGATTAGAAATATTCTATGCGCAAAAGATCTAAAACTAATGTACTATGCCATGTGCAACTCTTTACTTGAATATGCATCTTTAGGATGGGGAGGATGTACCAAATCAATTCTGGACCCCTTAGCCAAAGCACAGAAATTACTACTAAGGGTCATACTTAAAAAACCATTTAGATACCCCAGTAATGATTTATTCAAAGAGATAGGAGTTCTGGATGTGAGGCAACTATTTATAAGAAAAGTTATATTATACACACAAAAATATCGTCACCTCTTCCCCTCCGTAGAACATTATCACAACACCCGACATGCAGGGAGGAATCCAATAGTTCCACTTGCTACTATGACATCCCTTGCTCAAAGACAATATTCTTACCTAGGTCCAAAAATGTTCAACCTTATACCCGGTTCTTGGAAATTGAAAAGTGGAAGCGTCCTGCGTAAATTAGTCAATGATTGGATTCTAAACTTAGGGAGAGTCGAAAGTGAACGTATGCTGTATAACTGTTAAACAAAATCACCAAATCAACTGTTAAACAAAATCACCAAACTTCTGATGTTTTTCAACCTAAGATTTATGGTTATGCGCCCCTGAAGCCTGTCTGCTCATTAGGTACATCACTACTGTAAAGCGTATCACATTTGTACGTCGCACACTAACTCTGTGTGAAACTTGGTACCTACTACGGTAATGATTTATAATAAATACATAACACAATATGGCGTACGAAGTAATGCACCAATTTCACCAAAGTAGCACTAAATCAGGTACTATGTATTTATATTCATAGTTTATGTTTCATAGTTTATATTTCTATCTATATATATAGTTATTGTTTTTACATTTTAGCAGTAGTTCAAGAAATGAGCGCGGTATATATTCGTATTGCCGTATAATATAATTTGTTCTGAATTCATGTTTTAATTCAGTGAAAACAATCATGCACATAATTTATTACACATTCTAGTTACAACGCTTACCTCATACTCTGTAAATTTTAATATTTTATGTTACCAGGTTAATTCGGTAAATCCGATTATAATATATGCTACCAGATTAATTTTTTCTACTTCTCACAAAACAATGTATGTGTACTTATATTTATTATATACATTTTCTTTATTACACAACTTAGTTTCAGAGAAAAATGAAACTTTTTTTTTTTTTGGTTTTTGTTATGTAATTATGTACATTTCAGTAATAATATGAACTAAACATGTCAATTTGTCTGTCCTAGAACGGGAAACTTTCCTAGTTGGACAGGCAAAGCATCCAATATGTAATATGTACTTTCTTTTGATAAATAAATAAATAAATAAAAATAAAAAATAAAAAAAATAATTGTTTTGGCTTGCAGTGTAAATAAAATATTTTAAACTAGACAAAGCATACTCATATGTAATGCATTTAAACATTTAAATGAATCATCAACATAATTTTTTTTTTCAATTTTGAGGATTTTTTAAAAAAAAGCACAAGTTGCACCACAATACGAAAAATGTCAAAATAATACAAATAAATAGTAGTATATCTGTGTAAAAGGATATAATAGCCAACCTTATGATTTCAGAGATAGCCTCATTTTTAATGTCAGTGCCATACCAACCCTGCATAGTTGGATTGCGGACTTTCTGAGGGGAAGAACAATTCAAACCGTGGTTGACGGCTCTTCTTCCTCACCGCACCAAATCAATGAGGGGGTGCCACAAGGATCTGTGCTGTCTCCGACGCTGTTTTTATTGCACATCAACGATCTCGTTGAATATGCACCAATTCACTGCTACGCTGATGACAGCACCGTACACGAGGGTTATCTTTTTGACAGGCCCCCTTCCACCCATGATGTCCGAACAGCTCGGGAAGTTTTGAAACAAAAAATTGACCACCACCTCGAGATGGTTCGTGCCTGGGGTAAGGCCAACTTGGTCAGTTTCAACGTCTCAAAAACCCAAGCGTGTCTGATTTCGGCAAAGAGGGAGATCAATGACTGTCTGGCGCAATTTGATGGGAGCACTCTCCCCAATAAAGACTCCATTGAAATGCTTGGAGTTACTATATCAGACCGGCTCAAGTATCGGGGATCCATAGAAGCCCGAGTAAATCAGGCCTCCAAGAAGTTGGGCGTCTTATAAAGGGCTAGGAGATTCTTCAACAGTGACCAGCTGCTGACCCTGTACAAGTCTCAAGTCCGCCCAACTATTGAATTTGGGAGCCACCTTTGGGCTGGTGCCCCAAAATACTTGATAAACCTGCTTGAATCTGTGCAAAGGAGAGCGATCCGTCTGATTGACAATCCGTTGTTAACAGACCGATTGCCTTCTCGAATGCATAGACGCAATGTAGGCATGCTGTGTCTGTTCTACAGGTATTTCAATGGAGCCTGCTCCAAGGAGCTAGCAGCATTGATTCCTGATGCACCGGTGCACGCGCGCGAAACTCGACGGACACGAGCTGAACACCCGTTCACGGTTGATGTTGGCTTCATGAGAACGGGCCGTTTTTACGACTCGTTTTTGTGTAAGTCGGCTCGTATGTGGAACGAGCTACCGGCATCTGTTTTTCCTCCCTCCTATAATCCGAGCCTCTTCAAGGCCCGCATTAACAAATCCCTTCCTACAGCCCCTACCTTATTCCGCCTCACAACGCCGCCCAACCGGGTGGTGACATAGTTCCCCTGTCTGTGCACTGCACAGGCAGGGACGCTCTTGTGAGGTGTCACATAAAAAAAAAAAAGAAAATAAAAAATAAAAAAAATACAAAATTTTCTTTAAAAAATTATAACTCTTTCATTTGTACACACAATTGCTTCATATGAAATTTTATAGCATAGTAATGATCAGCAGAATCCATTTCTAGCCAAAAAAAATACCCTTTAAAATTCAAGTCTCTATGTCTATGAAAGGCGATTTTCAGCCCACAGTGCGTGGGTAAGATTTCAGCTAATTATTATTACGTGTGACAAAGCTGTTTCGCTTTCTGAAGGCATTATCAAACTCTCTTTCTCAAACGGCCTTTGCCCCGTCTATAGTTTTTCTTTTAATTTTTGTACCTACAAACCTACGTCATTATAATTGTTTTTGTTTGTTTGCCTGTGCGTCACTTCATTTATGAAACCGGAAAGTTATTGTAAGGCGTCTAACATAAAGCTGGATAAAAAATAAAATAAATGCAGACACAACTTTTACCAACTTTATGACCTTGTTTACGAGACAGTTCGCCTTGAAAAAAGCAGTCCCTTTTAAACTTCAAACGGTCGCACAATAATTTATTATTCATCATCGTTATGTAATAGGAAAAAGTTTTTTATTAATTTCTTTCTTATTCGATTTGCAGTTATTAAATAACATCCGTTGCATATTTCCCTTGCCAAGGCGTACAGTACCAGCGTATGATACAGAAATTATCCTAAAAATGCGTCAGAGTTGATGTTGTAAAGAAAATTGACAAGTAAATCAATTCAAATCTTTCTTGAACTTTATTTCAATACCAGCTGAAGTTCCCGGAGTTGCCCGTGACAAAGTTTTTCGAAATCAGATATAGACAGTGACCTACCTCTCGTTTTGAAGGTCAAGTGTGCAAAATTTCATCAATCTCGGAATAAAACTGTAGATTTGTATAAAAATCAAGCCGCCCGCCTGCCACAGACACCCTCCTTTATATAATTAGATATATAGACTAGCTGAAGTTCCCGGCATTGCCCGGTGTTTACACAGAGTTTTTCGAAAGAAGAATTAGACAGTGAACTTCCTCTTTTTTAATTTTATTTTATCCATAAAACAATTGTACAATAGATAAATTTTTAGTTAATACTATAGGGGTGAAATAATTCTCACCTGCCATACTAGGGTTGCCCCTGTGCTATGACGGGTGAAATTTACAGATTGACTAACTAAACTAACTAACTAACCATCACGCCGTTTCCCCGCAGGGATAGGCAGAGTGGACGGACTGCCAAACAACTCGGTCTTGGCACACACTTCTTGCCTCATTCACATTCGTACATCGTTTCATACATACTCTTCTATTATTCTGACTCTTGACATGGCCCGACTCGAGTATCTGATTCACTTGATCGTGCCATGTCTTCCTCCGACTTCTGCTACTATTTGCATTTACATCATATATCCTCCTTACACTCCTATTCCTTTAACTCCTTTTCTTAATCTTACTCATTACAAATCATCACAGATTTAATAGTACTACATAAAATACTTCATTACAAAATTTACTGTCCTGAGTTACTCCAATTAATCAGCATCCACATACCCAAAAGATCTTGCCGAAATTTACTACCCTTTTATTTTTACAACACCAGGACACTGTCTTATCAAAATTCCCCGATTCCAAGACTTCACAGTCTCGGAAATAAATACTCTGATCTGGGAGATATATTTCATCTTAAAAATAATCAATATAAATATTGTTTATTTCAATTCTTTTATAGATCGAGACACAAATAGACATCTATAATTTCCGCAATATATATATTTTTATTTTTATTTTGAATATCTATTTATGTGAGACTTCTTATCAGTTTTACTAATGTATCTTATTTTATTATTTATTATTTTTATTTTTATTTTATTTTAAATACATAAACGGCTATACTGCCTTTTATAAATAAACATATAATAGAGTACAAAGTAAGAAAAATAATATTATTACATTACAGTAGTTTCAAACTTAAAAATAACACACAATTATTTTGTGTATCACAACCAAAAATAACAAAAAAAATAACAATGAGAAATATCATCATTTCATTTCAACATGTCCATATTGCGTATATAAAGTTACATAATGGACAAATAATTTTTGAGTGCATGTTTATATTGCGCTAATTTTACGAAATAAATGTCGCCGATGTTGGCATGTTCATTTCCCAAAATGTGTAATCGACTGATTGGTGAGTAATAATGTGATAATGTATGTGTATTATTATAGTAGAACGGTAGAGTCAGTCTATTGTTAGCGCGACCAGGGCAATGAAATCGTATTAGTTCTATTAAATCAGGGGTATCCAGGACCGAGTGAATTATTTTATATAATATTAATAGATCACAGATTTTTCTGCGATCTGATAAATTAACGAGATAAGTCCAGTTCAATAACAAATAATAAATTCAATAATAAATATTTGCTTTTGTTGTAACATTTAATATTTTTTCTTTTTTCGTTGTATTATGTTTCCTTTATTGTTTTAATTTGGTAGAAGTTATAATAACTGTGATACTCTACTATCAAACTTTGTAGTGTGTAAAAGCCCATTAGGGTGTGTAATAATAAATAAATAAATAAATTACGCTTACATCCGCCTTGCATTCTTAGCGGATCTCCACATTCCTCACACAATCAAACATGGTTTTACCACACATACGCCTCAGGGATCTCATTTCAACAGCATTCAATCTACTTTCATTATTTCTTTGCCAGTTCCATGCCTCACTTCCATACATCAGGGTAGGTACCAGCACTCCATTGTGGACTGCTAACTTCGCTTCTTTGGACAATTTTTTGTTAGCGCCAACTGCGTTCAGTCCTCCATTAATGAAGTTACCTGCATTTATTGAAGTTTTTCATAATATGCATATAATAATTGTTATTGTATAGGGTTTTCCAATAAGAGGTGTTATTTTGAACAGCCCGCTATTTCGGTAGATGTTACTTTTGAAGCTATCTTTTTTTAACATTTGAGAAGCAGAAACTACGCCATTAATAAAAATGGAACGATACACGCTTCAACAACGCATCGGAATTATTAAAATTCACTTGAGTGAATCAAATCAAATCATCTTGAGTGATGAGGCCCATTTCCACCTCGGTGGCTTCGTCAACAAGCAAAATTGTCGCATCTGGGGCTCGGAAAACCCAAGAGTTATTGTTGAAAAGCCTCTCTATCCTTAACGTGTGACCGTTTGGTGCGGTTTATGGTCCGGCGGAGTCATTGGACCTTACTTTTTCGAAAATGAGGCTGGAGAAACAGTTACGGCGAATGGATGGCGCTATCGAGAGATGATTAATGATTTTTATGGCCGGAATTGGATGTTATTGATCTGAACAACGTTTACTTTCAACAAGACGGCGCTACGTGCCACACAAGCGACGAAACCATTGATCTTTTACGATTGAATATCAAAATAACACCTCTTATTTGAAAACCCTGTATTATACCATACAGATTTGGTTATAAATAATGTTATATGATAAATTAATTAAGAAAATTGTACAAGAAATGAGAGAAATGTATGAATGGAGATTAGAGATAGGTGTTTATAGTGTAGAATGTATTGGTGTTATGATTTAAATGTATTACAGGTGTAAGGATCCATGGAGTTATTTGTGTTTTAAAAGTATAGAGTTGAGTTTCGGTTTTTATGTTATCTGGGAGAAGGTTGAAGATTTTAGGAGCCAGGTCAAGCTGGGACTTTTTGCTGATGTAATATGAAGTTTTGGTACATTGTAGAGTCGATTGGTTACAGTTCTGGTAGTTTGATTGTGTTATAAGGGTGTTTTTTACTGTACTTGAACAACAAATGTGTTGATAATTGTATAAATTTAATATTTAAAAGTGTCGCCAGGTGTCCGCCCAGCTGCTGCCCGTCGAACGTCATAGACAACCTTATTTATATAAATATATAGGAAAATAAATAATAATAATTTATGTTGAATTGAATTGAGTTGAAATCAGAATAAAGCCTCATTCACATGAAAGTAAAATGTTCGACGTCGAGACTTACATGGTGTAGAAAGTTAGCGCTATGGAAGTCGGCCAAACGCGCTTTTTTCAAGTTATACGCGCGTTTCCAGTGTTACATTTACACTTTTGAGAATGTATTTATGATTTTGACGTTTTTTAATTTTATTATCCTGACAAGTGCATTACTCGCAAAACCCAAAATACGATTACATTGGACAATTTTTATTACAATAATTTTTTTCGGTACTTAATTAGAATTGCTTTGTTTCAAAAACTTTTTTCCGATTGTCACGAATAATATTTTCCCCCCAAAATTTTGGGGTACTAGAACACGGTGTATAACACATTTTTTTAAAACAATTTATTTCCTCCTACCGTAATTCGGTATATTATTTTTTTTTTTGCGCACAACAGTCCCAACTGCACCGAACTGTCAGGAGTCAGTGAGACTAGGGCAACTCCTATTGATAGTTATATAAGAGAAAGGTGGGTAAGCACCAGGCTATTCAGATCAGGTCACCAAACATGGCTAAAGCCATTTCAAGCAACGTTTTAATAATTCTAAATGGTGGTATTACACTGGGGCGACATTGAGAGAATCTTCCACTCTGGAACGTGCCTCAAATATACTATGTATTATTTTATATGAATAAATTGTGAAATAACATTGCACAGCGAGACCTTATCTCCAGCTCCAGGAACGGAGCCAAGCAGCGCTTGGCGCGATTATAATTTTGGCGCCCCTTGTCAAAACAAGTGGACGCCTAGATAGGTGATCACTGTTATCAATAATACTCGGATGATTTGTATTTTTGTGTAGGGCCCTTTTAATGAAAAATATTCTCAATGTCGATGTGTTAGGGCTGTTAGGTGTTAGGTATTATCAGCGCCTTGGCAATTTGGCGCCCGGAGCTGACTGCTCCAATTTCCCCCGCATAAGGCCTGGCCCAGAATCCGGGTCCAATTATAAAAATACCCAGCAATAGGTATTTTTCAAATATCAGTACTGTTTCAAGTTTGTCGTCTTTTTGCAAGGTGATATCATGTAGACAGTATGCAGCGATAGATGGCGCCATTGCTCGTGCAGGGCAAATTGGCTAAGCTACACCTCCCACGCAAAACGTCTCCACGCCGATTATTTAGCTTCCTTGTCAATAGAGCTTTATTTACCCATTAATATTCCCGTCTGCCCCCTCCCCCTGTTGTGTTCCTGATGTCCTGATCACGGATTTAGAATTCTGTTCAGAATAGTAAGAAGCAACGGTAATGCTGACAAATAGTTCATCTACATTGTGAATAAGTGTGTTTGTGTTAATGTGGGTCGTATTTTGTGACAAGAATTGATTCCTTTCATGACAGAATTGTACCAATATTTTGTTGATAATAAGATTCATTTACTATGATCGCTCTTTTCGTGTAACTGGCCCGCTCATTTGGAATAAACTTCCCTCAGTTCTTACTCATCTCTAGAATTTGGCTGAATTTAAATAGGCTTTAAAACAAAATTATTTAAAAATCTTACCATTTATAAATCTTAACTTCTTTTCAATAATTTATAATTAGCCATGTTCTAAAACTTCCGGTAATTGTTTGGTTTCGGTTGCCTCCTTGTTGTACCTTTTTTAAATGCCTACTCAGAAGTTTCTCATTTCTGAGCACAAAGCGATAGACAGCTTACTCTGAGGTCAGCAGATCTAGATGTTACCAATCGTTTAATCGAACTTTCTCGGTCAAATCGAGCTGTTTACTGTGATCGCTCTTTTCGTGTAGCTGGCCCACTCATTTGGAATAAACTTCCCCCAGCCCTTACCAATATACAAAATTTGGCTGAATTTAAACGGGTTTTAAAAACAAAATTATTCAAAAAATCATATTTAATAATTTAAAATCATTTATATTCTCATGAATCTAAGCTTCTTTTTTAATATACTATAAAAAGCCAGGTTTTGAAGTTTTCCGGTAATTGTTTGGTTTCGGTTTCCTCCTTATTGTACTTTTATGTTTAATGTCCACCTATTATATAATATTTTAATGTCTTCCTGTTTTATATAATATTTTAATTTTAAAGTTCTTATTTTTCGTGCACTGTCACTGTCTTTTATTGTTGTCCTCTACTAAAATAGCACTGTTATTGTTAAATTTTATTCTCTGCTTTTGTGTAAACCGTTTATTCTTTATTTCATATTATGTAATTAATTTTTTTTAAAGGAACACAATAGGAAATTTTATTTTAAGTTTATTATAATTAAGCGCACTTGAAGTGAAACAACACAAAACTGCGCTATATAAATGCTATGTTATTATTATTATAAACTGCCTCTTGTTTTATATTATGTTTTAGCTGTAATATTCTTGTTTTGTCCTGTTCTGCTGTTATTGTTATTTTTTTGTTTTGTCATCGCTTTGTATAAACTGTATATTTAGTGTTATATTATTAGATCTGTATTGGGTAAGGCACACTGTAGTGATAATTTTAAGAACATTTTTTTTTTTTTTTTAAAGACAGACAAACATTCCCGGGTTACGAATAACCTGACAATATTTGAAAATCTCCTACTACCACCACAGTAAGCTGAAAATGTTGCTTGTGTTGTGATGAAGGACTTAGCCAGCCGAGGAATTGAACACACTACGCCTGAGTGAACGCCAAGCGCGATGTCAACTCGGCCACCGACCGGTCGTGACATGACCACAAATACTAAATTACCGTTTTTAAGTTTGTTATAGTAAAGCGCACTTGAAGTGAAATGACACTAAACTGCTATATTGCTATTTTTTTCTATTTCGACTTTATGTCCGGGTTAAATCTTCACCACAGGAAAAACTAAACCCTTCCACACACTTTTCCTCAAATAATCATCTAGTCAATCCACTGCTGGCTTGGCATATTTCAGCATATCACACGCCATACATTCCAATTGGTAGTGAATGGCGTGCGATTTGCTGAAATAGGCCAAGCGTATAGCGTCCGCCACCTAAAGAGCAACTTTTAAATTAGCAACATAATTAACTGTGGTTTGTAAAGCGCCCTTATGGGGTACCTACATGTTTTACAAATGCTTAGCCAAATATTATTATAGACATTTTTTATTTTTTCCGACTTTATGTCCGGGTTAAATCTTCCCCACAGGAAAAACTAAACCCTTCCACGCACTTTTCCACAAATGGATTATCTAGTCAATCCACATTATGCATGTGCATTATATAAGCAAAATAAAAACAAAACAATACAAGAACAACACGTCAACTCACCAGAGATCAAATGGGAAAATAATTCACCGACTCCAGATATTTTCATATCAGAAGGTTCGGCTCGGTAGAACTCCTAACTGGACCTATAAATCCTACTGATCCCTCAATATAAATATTTAAAAAATCTTTCGTATTCCTACATGTATTTAAAATGACTGATTTTTGCATTTCTATATGTAAATTTTTTGACAGATCTAATACGCCTAAATTTTGAATGAAGAGCTAGGTATAATGCCAGTAGCCGAAATAACAAATGGTAATATTTTTATTTATAAAGTCTGAGAGTGACAAATTCTTTTAATCTCATTTCCTAAATCTGTGTATTTTCTTATTTTTTCAGAAACAGATTTTTGCATATTACAGGAATTTGGAATAGCGACATCAATGATACAAGTTTTTTTTTAAATTTTGTCATGTAAAACTATATCGGGTCTATTAAGACTATTCGTTCGGTCTGTTAGTATAGTTTTATCATAATATATTTTGTAAAATTCATTTTCTAAAAATGAATTTGGTTTGTATACATAATATAATTTGATTGTGCCTAAATGTATACTCGGACGGCGCTAATCATAAATCATCAATTTGATTTTTATCTTTGGTTATATTCTTCTTATAATTTTTAGTATTAATGACTCTATCCTGAATGGCAAGCATAAATCCTTCTATTTCTGCCCTCAACTCTCCAATACTCAACCATTTGTTTGACGAAAATTTGTCAACATACGTTTGACCTGGAATCTAATAATTCCTGGTTGGGATTTATAAAAATGTTGGCATTCTCATCGTACAAATCTAAAGGTGTAATGTTTCTATCTGCCTTGCAAAATTATTTTGTGCATTTCTGAGCTATTAGCTTTCCTATCTGATTGTGTTTCAAAGAAGTTATTTTGACTATACCTCAACCTCCTATATTATTATTATTAGCCCACATAAAAAAATCATAAACTGCTCTTTCATAGATGGCGCTTATTTAATTATTTTAAGAAAAAACACTTTTTGCAAGTTATGCTTTAAAATATTAAGATGAATTATTTGTTTACGAATATGAATAAATAGTTTTGTGCGAATACAAACTCAATTCTTTCAAGAAAGGTATACAAATACAATATTGTATCGGTGATTCAATCCAATATTGTACAGGGTTTTCCAATAAGAGGTGTTATTTTGATATTCAATCGTAAAAGATCAATGGTTTCGTTGCTTGTGTGGCACGTATCACCGTCTTGTTGAAAGTGAACGTTGTCCAGATGAATATCATCCAATTCCGGCCATGAAAATCATTAATCATCTCTCGATAGCGCAATCCATTCACCGTAACTGTTGCTCCAGCCTCATTTTCAAAAAAGTAAGGTCCAATGACTCCGCCGGACCATAAACTGCACCAAACAGTCACACGTTGAGGATAAAGAGGCTTATCAACAATAACTCTTGGGTTTTCCGAGCCCCAGATGCGACAATTTTTCCTTGTTGATGAAGCCACCGAGGTGAAAATGGGCCTCATCACTCAAGATGATTTGCATTTGTTTCACTCAAGTTTATTTTAATAATTTCAATGCATTGTTGAAGCGTGTATCGTTCCATTTTTATTAATGGCGTAGTTTCTACTTTTCAAATGTCAAAAAATGACAACTTCAAAAGTAACATCTACCGAAATAACGGGCTATTCAAAATAACACCTCTTATTGGAAAACCCTGTATTTCTTGCCTGCGTTGTTTTGCTTGATACCGCTTTTAAATCTGTGTAGGTCTGAATAATTTTAAATGAATTTGTTTTAATTACACCACTGGGTGGTTAAAACATATATCTTGCGTATAAATAACATAATCATGACTCCAAAAATGTGTCCATGCAAAACTAGCCTGGAATTTATAATTTAGCGTAATGTTACTAAAATAAACAGATAAGGAGTTAGTGAATTTATTTGTTTCTTATATAAATTACAAACAAGATTCCAAACTGACTCATCAACCTGGAATAAAGACAGGAAATGCTATGAATATTATTAAATTAATACAATACAATATAGGTTAAGTTGGATAAATCCTCAAAGTTCACATGAAAGGAAACAGCCCACGGGAAGTCCTGCTAATGCCGGCCTCAATTCATAACTGTTTTTTTTATTATTTCTTTCGCGTTAACTTTACAGACACATTTTACGATATTCCTACTTTAATAAAAGACATTGCAATCCATTTTTTATGGTGAATATGGAATAGGTATGTAGATATCTACATCTACCAATGTTCCAACGAAACCCATCCCACCACGGGTCGGTAAGCAATCGACATAAACCAAATGCTGCAAAATTAAGATCAGCGCAGTTCGGTGTGAAACTTTTCTGCGCAGGGTCTTACAACACTCGATTTATATCGATTTCTTTGGTACCGACCCGTGGGACGACGGGCTAATGCTAGGTAGGTGCGTCCAAAAAAGTAGGTATGTTTCTAATTTTCTCTTATTTAATAAATGAAAACCAGAATTTCTATAACAACTCACTTAATTATAAGCCATATGTTAAATATTTTTATTTTCGTTTAAATATTGCCGCGTTCTGATGTATTAATTTTTGTTGATCAACTTTTATTGAAAGATTAAAATTGTTAGAAAAAAACTTGATCAACTTTGTTGAAAGAGGGTTCACACTTTGTCAATTTGCTTTAAAGTGTCACTCAACAGAGAGTTGATGAACTAAATTTGAAATGTCTAAACGGGGCATTAGGCAAACAATTTGTCCAAAGAAAATTCTCTTTACAAATTGTATTCTACTAAAATAATTATAATTCCGATTTGACAGTTCTTAGTAGGTTTCACGCTCATGTCATGAACCTAACGAGCCTTGAACAGAGTTAATAGATAACAATTTGAAGCCGCGTTAATAGATAACAATTTGAAGCCAAAATCTACTTATTTTTTAATGACATATCCCATTCCTTGTCTCATCAAATATACTAGAAAAATCATAAGCCATTATAACTCTATTAACAACACAAATATAATAGTTCATTATGTACCACTTTGCATACAAATCATTTCAAAAATTTGTCATGCAAGATGACTACCGGCTCCCCTCACTCATAAGATTTGGCTTCAATGCCATTTATACTAAATCACACTAATGCTCTGTCAAGGCTTTTTAGGTTCATGTACCTATGGCATCCCCGGTCGGGTAATGTTTTAAGGCTGAATGGAGTGGGTAAAAGAAGGAGATGAGAAAGAGAAAGACTGGGAAGAATAATCTTGTCATCGTTCACGGCTATCACCATTTCAAACAACGCGCAACTGTCTATTCTGAATCGTTGTCTTTGACCAGGGCGATACTGAGAGTATATACCATTTACTTTGAGCAAAAGGACCGTGTCGTGTCAAAAACCAACCAATTTTTTTAATGATGTTATTATTATTTGTTGAATACATTGCTATTAATAATATATACTTCGTAGGGTCCTTTCTGTATACGGTGGCCAAAATTAATCCCGAAAACAATTTTTTTTAATTAATATCTTCTTATTATGCTTATAAAATGTATGTAGAAGGATATCTGGAAAGGTGGAAGTAATCTGTTTTTACAGCACGAAAATAAACATGATTTAATGAGTTGATAATTATAGAATAATTAATTCAAGCACCGTGTTAATTTTGCCACCAAATAAAACTCTGTTTAGGTGGGCGAGTATTTTTTTAATGTGAATACCCCACAAAAGACTTGATTTGAATGATTTGCATAGCGCTGTTTTCGTGAAAATAATCTTCAAGAGCGCTGTACATTTTGTTCTAAGACTTTATCATACTATTAACTTTAGATCATTTATTCAAAGTAATATAACAAACATTCAAAGCAGAAGTCGGGAACGCCCGGGGAAGAAATGGCATGATCAAGATCAAGAAGTGAACAGATACTTCGGGTCGGGCCATGCAAGAGTCAGAATAATATAAGAGTTTGTATGAATGTGAATGAAGCAAGAAGTGTGTACCAAGACCGAGTTGTTTGGCGGTCCGTCCTCTCTGCCTACCCCTACGGGAAAACGGTGTGATGGTTAGTTAGTTAGTTAGTTAAAATTCAAATAAATTGCATCCACTAACTCATCAGTAAATATGTTAGAGAGAACTCAACAATTTTTTTATCAACAACTTAAAAAGTGAACCTCTTTGGATCAGTAACGGAGTGCCCCAGGGTAGTCTTGTAGTCCCCCTAATATTTCTTATCTATATCAACGATCCTGGCGAACTAATTACAGAAGGCAACATTGTGACATACGCTGAAGATATCGTATCAAGACATTCCTCAAAGCTAAGAAAAGTGTTGCTATCATCAAACAATGGCTCAATCAAAACCAACTAACTTTAAATAATTAACAAAAAAAACTGCATTCATAACACACAGCATAACATAAAGTTCATTCTGAAATTACACGACTGCTCACAATCTTCCTCAACATGTCATTGGGAAGTATAGAAATGTCAAACAAATAAAATATCTAGGCCGCATAATTGATGAAAACCTACGCTTAGAACTGACCACATTAACTCAATGGAATGTGTATAAATAGCACTTGCGCCGTCAATTCTAAATACATTTTGTTGGTCTTACGCGGTTGTGCCGCACGCAGAGGAAATAAAATGTTCCAGGATTAAGGAAATCAACGTATGTTGTGGAGTTGAAGCAATCCGAAAGAGAAGGAGACGAGGAAGAAGAATGTTGGGAAGTACCTGGCTATTCATATCTAATCACCAAACACAACCAAAAACAGATATGATTTATCGTGATTAGTTTATGGATCATTTCGCCGTTCTGCGCATCCTCTTTTAGCCAACGTTTCTGCCCTGATGATAGACGCTATAAGGCTGTCGGAAACGTTGGTTTAAAAAGGTGGAAGCGCAACATGGTATAGCACCCAAAAACTAATTACGATACTATTAAAGCCATTTCAAGCAACTGTAATATTATGAATTGTGGTTTTCACCTGGGCGATGAGAGTACGTATTTACCACTCTGGCTTGTCGGAATAGAGTCATCCTCGACCCCTGAAGAGATAAGCCGTTAGAAGTGTGTTGTGCTCGTGTCTGTGTGCCCGAAGTAAGGTCAATTTACCTTTGCTATCCTACTCGTAAGGAAAACCGTTGGTTCCGATGGTGGATATATTTTTTTGTTTGTTTTCATAATTCCATGGCGCGTTTCTCAAATTTCTCAGATTGCATCGTGGCAAGTTTTTTTTCAAGTCTTTCTGAAATTCACACTTCAAAGGTGTCCTAGGCCATCATTTCAAATTATTGAGAAAGGGGAGGTGGAGGTTAGTTTAAATTAGCAAATTTCAAAATTATCTGGAAGAATAGAGTCGAAATCAGACTTAGAAGAGATTAGAGTTGAATGAGGGAGGCAATTTTAGATAAGGCTTGATAGAAGAGAGGATATTTGTTTAGAGAGGGACAACCAAAAAATGAGTGATCTAAAGTTCCCACTTCTGAATGTAAAATCTGAGGAGTCAAGAACGTGAATTTTAATAAGATGAGAAGGAACGGAACAGTGTCCAATCCTCAATCGAATACGTGAATTTTGTTTTTGGAGAAATGGGGATTTGTTGAAACTATAGTTTTGATGGGATAGTCCTTTGTATTGAGGCATAGCAGGCTCCCTTGAATATCTTGGCAAGTTATGTTGGAGAAAATACATACATACATACATACATACATACATACTTATACAAAAATACAAATTAAAATCAAAGTTTTTTTTACTATAATACTCGCACATCCATTTTAAAGTGACTTTTAAAACTTGAAAAAAAGTATAGAACCCAACCCAGGAACTGGAGTCGACTACTCCACCAACCTCGCCAAATGCCGATCGGGTAGGAACAACATTTATTTCGTATAGTATCTGCATTGTCGTCCACAACGAGTTTCAGCTGGATCGTTATGTGGGTTAATTGGCGTTACCAAGATTTACAGTTATGTAGGAAGTTGAATGCTTCTCTGCGCCAAATAGAATAGTCAGGAAATTCAGCAGAAGATTTAACAGACTTGTTGTTGAGTCAAACAAATTATACTAAAATAATAACATCGATAATCGTACAGAGTGTTCGATCGTGCGGAGTAACGTTATGCCGAGTCGGACTTGTTGAAGTGAGTAGAATGATGCAAGGTCCTCCTCCGCTTATATAGGTAATGATCCCTTTGTTCTCGTCTTCCACGGGTTGGAGCAAAGCGTCTGGACATCGAACTGGCAGGATCGCTGACTCGGTTCATTTTATGAATGTTTTGCATCTCCTTGCATTCCTTCACGTTCGTCTTATCAGCAGTTTTCGGATCGCGGTATCGATGTTCGATATTTCAAATCGTGTTTCGTAATACATTGTGGTCTGATTGTTGATTCAGGTTTTCTTCGCCTTCCTACACGTGCGGTCTGATCTATGATTTCTGGGTCGGTATCCTGGAAGGTGTAAGCAGCGGTTTCGCGGCTGCTATAGTTAGGTATATTTAAAAATACATAATATATACAAAGGTTCACTGCTTACTTAACCGGTATTTTAACTAGTATTTTGACAGCTTCCGTGGTCGAGGTAAGACTCTCGACTAGCGATACGGAGGTTGCTGGTTTTAATACCTAGTAAATATAATTTAATTAATATGTGTTGTTATATACAATAAAAATGAAAATAAATTCACTTAAAATAATATATAGACACCACGCTAGCCGTTAGCTAACCCGAACCGATTCATTCCGTTCCTGACTGCCGAGATGCTGCTGAGGTTACCACGACCCGGGTGGTGCTTCCGTGTTCGCTCATCACCTTCTCTTTTAAATATCAATATTAAATTACGAGTGTTAACTGATTGTAAATATTCCTGTAACTAACTTTGATAGCATTCTTAGTTGATATAATATCCCAACACAAACACCAATACCACCATTTAGAATTGAAATGTTGTCTGAAATGGCTTGTTAGCCGTGTTTGGTGACGAGATTTGAATAGCCAGGTAATTCCCCAACCTCCTATTCCTTCCTTCCAGTTCACACTACCATATTCCATAGTATCACCACACTGGCTCCAGAGGGTCAGGAGCAGTTGGAATTCAAATAAAAAATACAGTGAATAACTGTAATTGCACCACCCCGTACAGACTGATAATATTCACATTATCCAGTCACTGATACAATGTTTTGCTTGGCGGAGCGAAAAATTGGCAATTGCCTGTTATCATATGAAAGCGTAGGAGTAGTGAGAAGGGGGAGTTGTGACATGACCTTAAGCCCGGTTTAGAACACACTTCCCCCAAACTGCTACACTTTGCACCGTTCATGACACCCCAATCAGCCCGCCTTCATTTGTGCTATTTGTGTGTGAATATCGCACAAGATATATACACAACTGATATCGTAACTGCTCCCAAGCGTATTTTTAAACATTAATACTTAACTGGTATACATGGGTCAAAATAGACCCCGACAAACAATCGACTGAAATTCAACAATCGTTATTCTCACACTCCGTACCCAATATTCCTCATCCGTGCGTAATGCCACAGAACACTGCGATCTAGATGCACGCGCGTCTGTGGGTGTGTCAAGCCTACGCAAGACAGAAGTGAAACTTCTAGTATTCCTCTCTCTCTATTTTCATTTCATCATCTCTATTTTCTCTCTTAGGTTAGTTTGAAAATTAGAGGTTAAATAATTCAACGACGAAGCATGGATTTGCTTTTTCTAATATTTTCTTATAGATGAATGACGTTCGATTAATGTATAGTTCCAAAAATTTTCAATTTATTCACAAGTATACAATATTACATAAATAACAATATTACAATTAAAAATTACAAAGAAATTACAATGACAATTTACCAATCATGTGCCATTTTCATTGTCAATTTCATGAATATCATTTCCTAATGTCGTGATAATTGGGTTATGGTAACTAAAGTGCGAGATATATACATGAGCACTTAAATCCTTAATGAATCGTGCAAAAACTGCATCGATTATTGTCCCGTGTCGGGAGAGAACGTTCGTGAGCGGCTCCCCCACCTCAACAAGCGCATATGGTGAGAGAGGGACAGTGAACGGTGAGCGGTGGTGGGGGTACCCGCATTTTCGTGTCGATCCTGACTCGGTTTTACTCCGGAAGCTACAAGCCAAAAATGTGTATATTCTTGGTATTTCTTATATTCTAGGTAATAGGCATTAAAATCGCTTGACAAACGGAGTCTAGAAACTTTCGATTTCAAGCACAAAAGTGGTTTTTATTTATTTTGTTAACAATTTTATAAGAAAGAAAAAAAGTTAATCAAGTGAAACTGTCACAGACAATCTTATCTATAATTCTGTATATTTTTAAAGTTGTTTGCTTTACGCGTTCGTACATTTCTATTAAAAAAAATTTTAGTAGTTTTCATTTATATTTTTTATTGAGTAATGTATTGTTTTATTTGTATTCTACTCGAGCGAAATGATAGGAAAACCATCAATTTATCTAAATCATATTTTTGGTATTCATAATGTACACCAATTCGTTATAAAGATTAATCAAAATAGTGATTTATCATTAAGCTTAACCTTAACTATTACTTTTCAAAGTTACGTCCTCTCTTGGGGTCAGATTTGATACATATATAAATAAAGTTTATCTTTTTCCTTCGGAAAAACGACAATAAAACTAACATTTTTCTGCACAAAATGTGAAATATTTCGTTATATCCTTTGCAATATGCTTACAACACATAAACATTGTTTGTAACTTCCTATTTTTTAAAGTTTGGACTCAAATTTATATAATCAATTATTATATATAGTATAAAAAAATCACGAAAAAGGATGATTGTTTTTTTTTCTCTACTCTACTTTTTTGACGGCCTCCATGGCCAAAGGGGTAAGGCTCTTGACCAGCAAGCTGGAAGTCGCGGAATCAAATCCCAATCTAGTAAATTTTATTTGATTCATTTGTGTTATTTCACAAATTGCTAATTTAAAATAATATATACTATATTTTCAACCCGCTCCAGAGTGGAAGATACTGTCAGTATCGCCCTGGTCTTCGACTACAATTTCAGAATTGAAACGTTGCTTGAAACGGCTTTGTCCGTGCTTGTTGACCAGATCTGAATAGCCAGGTACATCTCCACCTTTCTCTTCCCCATATCCTCCCCCTCCCCGCTCGCTACCTTCAGCATCACAACATACCCCAATTGGGGATGTCATAGACTCACTGGCTCCAGACGGTTGGAAGTAGTCGGGACTCTTGTGCGGAATCACATAAAAATATTGTAAAAAATCTTTCGAAGTTACTAAGAAATCTTTCGAATTTTCTTAATTTTAGTTTTAAGAAGTTATTTTTGGGTTCAAAAGGTTTTATTAGAAAAATAACAAAATCATGAGCCCATATCAATGAAAGTGTGTCTACTTGTACACCTATATTTTATTGTATCAATAACCTTATTTTTTGATAATTTTATCAACTGGTGTAAAATATAATATTACAATAAATTTACAAATTATTTAAAAAAATAAGAACAATCTAACTGTTTGGTGTCATATATCCTGAAAAATGGCTTTCAAAGTCCGAACCCAAGTCTTGCATTAGTTCCCATAAGAATGATGATTTTTTCAGAAATGCAACTTCATTAAGATATTGGTACTGATTTCCCTTAAGACCGTGATTCTAATCAAGATTACAAAATTTCAGCCCGTTTGGCGCGATACAGCCTGAAAAAAAAGACTTTTTAAACTCGAAACCAAGTCTGACATTAGTGCCCATAAGAATGATGATTTTTCCAAAAATGCTTGTTAAACAAGGACAGCATTCAGCAAAGTCAATTGGACTATATCATCCTCAGTTAGGTAGAGGGTAGGGGAAAATTTTGTGAACAGCAAGATTGGGAAGTACCTTGCTATTACCAGGTTTCTAGTCACCAACCATGGCAAAAGCCATTTCAAGCTAATTCTGATTGGTGATGATGCCAAGCCAATGGTCACCAGGGCAAAACACTGAGATTATCTAGCACTTGTATAACGTGGCAAATCTTTGTTACTGCGACAAATTTAGAGGTTTGAAACTAGATTTCACTAACGATAAAAAAATCGTAATTTTGGACTTGCGCCACTTTAAAATTGAATCCCTCAAATGTCGTGAAATAAATTCATTCAGTTGTGGGTTCATTTGCCGCAGGGATAATCTGTTGCAAAGCCGGGAATTAATTAAAATGTTAAGCCATTGTTTCTCGCGATGGAAAAGTTGATCTCATTTCAACCAAAGCAGGTATTTCAGCGCTGTAAATTAATAAACAATGGATTATTTTATTTGCGTCGTACCTATAAAAATTATAATTGGAAGTTTTTTGTTACTCTCTTATATCTTGTATAATTAATTATATATGTACCTTTATATATCAAAAAATTTTCCATTTTTTTTAATTTCAAATTAACTTAAAATAAGTTCTAATTTTATCATACTCACCTTTTTTTCACAAACAGGAAACTGATTAAACTAGATATAGATTCACCAATTAGCTACCACTAGTTACCGTACACCGTGTATTGTAAAATAAGTCAATAAAGTTAAGGGTGGGTTGTTTTACTGAATTTGAACATTTCATCAAATTTCAAAGTTGATATTCAAGTTCTGTGAAGGTTCTATTCGAGTTCTGTTATTATTTCAGTTTTGTCAAGCAACTAGCCTATAATGAATTAATAATAGAAGACACGTTGGATAGTGACGTTTCTTTGGACAAATTGTATTCCTAAAGCCTCGTTCAAATTTAGTTCATCAACTATGTTGAATGACACTTGAAAGCATATTGAAATAGTGTGAACCCTCTTTCAACATAGTTGATCAAGTTTTTATCAAATATTTTTTGTCGTTCAATAAAAGTTGATCAACTAAAATTGATACATCAGAACGCGGCAAATAAAAATTTGAAATAAAAAAATATATATATCGTTTGGTTTATACTCGTAATTAAGTAAGTTTTATTTACTTACAAATATCATGATTTCCGAGGAAATTCTGGTTTTGATTTATTAAATAGAGAAAATTAAAAACATACTAACTTTTTTGGACGCAGAGAACTAATTTTATGAGAAAGACCTTTTACGATATTCCTTCTTTAATAAAAGGCATTGTTATCCGTTTTTATGGTGAATATGGAATAGGTAGGTAGGTACCTACACCTACCAAGGTTCCAACTAAACCCGTCATCCCACGGGTCGGTACCTACAACCGAGTGTTGTAAGACCCTACGCAGAAAATTAAGATCACTATAGTAAGGTAACGGGCTGCAGCGCAGTTCGGTGTGGAACTTTTTCAATGCGAACGAATTAAAATAAAACAATTATGAATTGAGGCCGGCATTAGCAGGATTTCCCGTGGGCTGTTTCCTTTCATGTGAACTTTGAGGATTTATCCAACTTAACCTATATTGTATTGTATTAATTTAATAATATACATTTCATTTCCTTTCTCCATTCGAGTGACGCATACATTACCTAACGGCTATGAGGAAGTGCATCGAACGAATGCACTTTTGGAGCAAAAAAAAATTCTTTGTTTCATTTGTTCTTATTGTTCTTATCAAATCAATTTGTTCCATAGACATATGAATATTAGTAGACCTGCCCTAAGTGATTAAAAGCGTATTATTCCCCACTCCCCATACCGGTTCCATTGGAGCCGGCTGGGCTCGCGTATGGCTTCCCGTGAATCTCGAGAATGTGACGTCATCATTCTTGTTCGAACTAGCGTCGAGCTATGGTCGAGGCATTTTATGAAATAACACGGCAAAATAGTGGCTTGTGATATGAAAACTTTTAAAAATAGATGTGAAAAAGAGAATAAACCCAATTGTCGTATTACATTCCATATGTAAGCATCATTTTAAGCTTATTCACGTCGTATAATATATGAATCAGTTGTAGAAACATATAATCACATCGAGCCAACATTGGTCGAATGTAGCGATTCTCAAGTGTGCGCATCGTTGTTACTGGGAAGTAAATTATGAACACTTATAAAAGTGTCTTAACTAAATACGTAAACAAAATATTCGACTCTGAAAATAGAAGAATTTTTTTTTGCCGAATTTGGACTTCGCAAATTTGTTCATAACGTGCGAGTAATTTGCGCTCCCATGTAAAAATGTCTATTCATTCAAAAGCAGGTTTTACTTTTAATAACTAAATGGTGATATTATAATGCGAGATGCCTATATACTGTCAGATTGATTTATTGACGAATCATAGTCAACTTTACCTCCTTCGTTCTTCAACAGTTGATTTTACCCCTCACCTTTAATTTCTAGTCTATATATTCATATGTCTGTGATTTGTTCTTATTGTTTATATTTTATATTGATAAACCAACTTAAAGAAAAAATAAACAATGGGAACAGTGGAAACATTAAAAAATAATATTTTTTTATAATAGCGACTATTTAAACATTGTACATACTAAATATATTTTTTTTTATTTTTTTTTTATTTTTTTTATTTATCTATATAAAGTTTTTTATAAGTGGTTTTTCGATGCCTGTCTCACTAGGGTAAACCTGTGTCGAGACAGACATAGAGTACATCGATATATATACATATAGTTAAGTGAATATCAATAAGGGTAAATACAAAATATAAAAATTATACAAAATAATTTCAATACAATCAAAAGAACGATTGGGTTAATCCTGTTAAGATTGTGTTCATTATTAGTATGTGGGAAAATATAAATAGATCATTTTAATGAAGTTTGAATTTGGTCGTGTGTAAATAGTACTTGTTATCTATGTGCAATTTGGTTTACATATGCTTGCAATAGTGGGACGCCCTGTGATTGCAATCCATTTCTTTATTTCGTGTTTAAATTTTGTCATTGTTTCTAATTGTCTGATCGTAGTTGGTAGTGTATTGTATAGTTTGCAAGCTATGTTTTTAAAATGTCTTTGGCCGAATGAGGTTTTAGCAAAAGGAGTTTGAAGAAGTTCTTTGTTTTTGGCTCGGGTATTGTGAATAGTTTGTGTTGGTTTGTATAGTGATTTATTGTTCTGGTGTAAGTTGACCAAGATGGATCTTGCATACAGCTGTTTTATGTCCATAACATTGATAGTATTGAAGATCGTATCAGTGCTGGTAGAAAGAGGAACCTTAAGGATTATTTTAATGATTAATTTTTGTGCTTTTATAATGGGGTCAAGGGCACTAGAAGAAGCATTACCCCAAGCTAGAATTCCGTATTCTATGTGTGATTGGCATAGTGAGTAATAGACTGATTTTAAAAGTTTAAGGTCAATAAAATTGCGTGTTTGTTTGAAAAAGTATATAGATTTGCGGATTTTATTCGTGGTGTTATGAATATGTTGTTTCCAATTAAGATTTGTGTCAAAAGTTATACCTAAATATTTAATATTGTTTACTTGTTCTAAGCATGGGCAGTCACAATTCCGGTTAAGAGATGAATTTTTGCATCTGTGTATTTTCAAAGTTAGACTTAGGTTTGACTTTGGGATATTTATGAGACTGAATAGTGTGTATTTTGTTTTAGGTATATTAAGAGTTAGTGAATTAGAGTCGAGCCAATGTTTTACCTTTTGAATTCCTTCTTCCGCTTTGGCGTATACGGTAGGCCAGTCTTTTGATTGAAATAGAAGGACTGTGTCATCGGCGAAACTGACAATAGTGGCATCGATATCTAGGTTACACAACTCATTTATATATATTAGGAAGAGCGTTGGACCTATAACACTGCCTTGTGGGACACCATAACTAATTGGCAAAAATTGACTTTTTGTTGTTCCGAGTTTAACGCATTGGGATCTGCCAGATAAGAAGCTGGAGAGAAGGTCTAGTTCTTTATTCCTAATACCCACATTGAACATTTTGCGTTCCAATTTGATATGTGAGATTGTATCAAACGCTTTACAGAGGTCGAGAAATACCGATAGACATTTCGAGCCCTTATCTAGTTGGCCAGAAATATGGTCAGTTACTGTGGCTATGGCATCGTTAGTGCTTTTATGTCTTCTGAAGCCAAATTGACGAGGCGATAGAAGGTTGTTGGCTTCTAGGTATTCCATCAGACTATTATTCACGATCTTTTCAAAAACTTTTGAAATGGAATTGAGCAACGTAATTGGACGGTAATTGCTGATGTCAAGTTTAGAACCTGTTTTAAACATTGGGATAATAAGACCTTGTTTTAGAATAGTGGGAAAAAGGCCTTGGCGGAAACTAATATTAAGAAGATGAGTTATTGGTTGAATTATACCAGGGGCAATTTTTTTAAGTACAGTGTTTGGTATTTCATCTATGCCGGCAGATGAAGTGTTTTTGAGAGAGTTTATTGCTACAGAAACATCTTTCTCTGTAACCGTTTTAAGAACAAAACGTGTTGGGACTTCATCATTGGTAGAGGGGTCTCTAGTGTTAGGTGTATTGTTATCTGTTGTGATTTTTTTTGCTAATTCTGACCCTATATTTGCAAAATAATGATTTACATGATTGACAATTGTGTTAGGGTTCGATTTAACGTGTACAGTGTTATCATTGATGTTGAGAGAGTTTAAGACGTCGGTAGCTTTGTGTGAATTGGTTGCTTCCTTGAGGATTCTCCATATTTTTTTAGGGTCATTGTTGCATTCGGAAATTTTCTTACTATAGTATAAATTTTTGGCTTTCCTAATTACTTGTGTGCAAATATTTCTGTATCTTTTGTAGAAATTATGGAGTGTGATATCGTAAGGATTCGTGGCACACTTTTTATGTAAGGAGTTGCGTTTCCTAATGCAGTTAATGATTGTATGGTTTATCCATGGTTTAAGG
Organism: Hesperophylax consimilis; assembly: GCF_061612785.1. NCBI lineage: Eukaryota > Metazoa > Arthropoda > Insecta > Trichoptera > Limnephilidae > Hesperophylax > Hesperophylax consimilis. The sequence continues at coordinate 13,536,410 of NC_142862.1, read as the reverse complement.
GGTTTGATAGTTTTAGGAATGTTTTTGGTGGTGATTTTGGTGTTTTGGTTAAGGGTGTCTTGTAGGTAGTTAGAGAAGTAATTCCAGGCATCCTCTGTGTTTGTTATATTATGTAGTATGTCCCAGGATTTGGATTTAATCATTTTGTTGAGATTGTCATAGTCAATTGTTTTCTTAGTTGTTGTAGTTGAAGCTTTATTGTGTACATTGTGTTTGGAACCCATTGTGAAGGAGGTGGCATAGTGATCTGTAATTGATGACGTATGAATTTCAGAGGTGTATAGATTGGATGATTTTACCATAATATGGTCGATGCAGGAAGAGGAGTATTGCGTACATCGAGTTGGTGAATTTATAGTGCTTACCATTCCATGAAACATTACTGTATTTAAATAGTCTTGACACTGAGGATGTTCATTGTTTGTTAGAATGTTGATGTTTAGGTCTCCAATTAAAACTAAGTTCTTTATTTTGTTTAGCTCAGTAAGACAGTTATTTAAGTCAAACAAAAATGGAGATATATTTGGTTTAGAAGGAGAGCGGTAAAGTGCGATGATACATATGTGTTGACGTTGTATGTTATTTGGAGACAGTTTGAATTTGTAATGGTAATTTCTTTGACGTTACACGCGTTATGAGTATTGTTTCGTGTGTATACTACTATACCGTCGTTTTGTCTGTAGTGATTTATGGTTTGGTGGTGAGTGTAATCAAGAATAATTTTGGGAGTATAAGAAGGTGTTAGCCAACATTCTGTCAGGATAATTATATCATATTTGATTTTAGTAAGTTCGAGTTGGATGAGAAATTGGTCAAAGTTTTTGTTTATTGATCTAATGTTTTGATGGTATATTGATAGGTTCGAATTGTTAGTTGTCATTTTAGTAGTTACAGAATCCATTTTTATACGGCACTTATATTAACCTTTTTGCTCTTAAGGATATAGCAATTGCATCAGCAATAGTTTTGTATGTTGAAATAATTTTCATAAAGTAAGCGTTATTTGTGTATGCATCTATGATTGTACGAGAATCTTGAATAAAATCAAGAGATATCACTATTATACCATCTAATATAAAATCAATAAATAAGAGAATTAAGAATAATAAAATATCAATAGCAAAACCAATCAGGGGAATAAGAAGAATAAAAAAATAATAATAATTTGCGACAAATAAGTTAATAAAATGCACGAAAATATCCAATATGGACAGACAGAATGTATGTTTTATGACAAACAAGAAAGTCATATAAAATATAAGAATAAATAGAAATGTAGAAATTGGAAACTTTAACCGGATTGCATAATTATAGTGATTTGAGTAATTATAATAAGACATGGAAATTTTAATAATGAAATGGATTAATATAAATGAAGGTATTGAATATATTAGAAGAGGTAGAGAAAGAATGTAAACAGAATTAAAATCATTTGGATAGTAAAAACATTTAAAACAAGTAGTGTACATAAAATAATTAAAAAACATGAACAGACAGATTATAGGTTTTGTAACAAGTAAAATAATGATATAAAATATAAGAATAAATAGAAATGTAGGGATTGGAAATTTAAGAAAAATTGCATTATTATAGTGATTTGAAGAATTATAATAATACATTAAAATTTTAAGAATGAAATGGATTAACTTAAATGAAGGTATTGAATGGATTAGAAAAGGTACATGAAGAATGTAATCATAATTAAAGTAATTTGGATAATAACCTTTAGAATCAATGGTGTAAAAAAAATAGTTAAAAAATATGAACAGATAGATTATATTATGAGTTATAACAAGTAAAATAATCATATAAAATATAAGAATAAATAAAAATGTAGAATTTGGAAATTTTAAAAGAATTGCATATGTATAGTGAATTGAAGAAATATAATAAAACATTAAAATTTTAAGAATGAAATGGATTAACATAAATGAAGGTATTGCAAGGATTAGAAAGGATACACAAAGAATGTATACATAATTAAAGTAATTTGGATAATAAAAACCTCTCGAAACAATAGTATAATCAATATAGTTAAAAAAGATGAACAGACAGATAATATATTTTTGAAATAGTAAAATAATCATATAAAATGTAAGAATAAATAGAAATTTTAACATAATTGCAAAATTATAAATATTTGAAGAATTATAATAATACACTAAAATTTTAAGAATTAAATGGATTAATATAAATGAAGGTATTGAATGGATTAGAAAATTTATATAAAGAATGTAAACATAATTAAAATAATTTGGATAGCAAAAACATTTAGAACAGATAGCGTAAATAAAATATTTAAAAATAATTAAAGAAATGAGGATTTTGATGGAATTACATAATTGCAATATTAAAAGTATTAATAAAATAAAAATTAAGTTAAGTAAATGAATATATATACGTTTAGAGAATATAAGTAAGAGATCAGTGCGATTAGAAATTTTGATAAAATTTGGTATGTAAATTGAATAAGCTGTGCTAATTAAAATCACTAAAATTATTGTAATGAATAAAATTAATACGCTGATTGGAGAAATTACATGATTTGTAATAATTTGACGAAGTGAAATAAGGAGCACAGTTAGAATAATAAGAATTAATACATGAGTTATAAGAGATATATAATTAAATAATTCTATTGCTTGATTAATTTGAATGAGATTCATCAAAATTGAGAATGTTAAAATCATTGAAAAGGTACTGTACTTGGATGAATAATCGTGCGTTACTAAAAAATGTAAAAAGATTAGGAGCGTTGACTGGAATAAGAAAATAAGGATTAGAAAAGCCATAAAAAATATTAAAATGGTACAAAAAATTGAAATAGTAGGATTATTAAAATGTATAAAACAATTATCATGATTACAATAAGAATAAGTAATTAAATAGTAAAAATTTTCCATAACAATAAGATTGTGATTAATTTTGTGAGAATAGTTTACACCTTTTTAAGTAAGTTTTTTTAAATCATCTACGTGTCTAATATATATTATTTTTTCGTTGGTGTTACGCCTTACCATTATTCTACCCTCCTTATACCAGACGTAGGTATAGTTTTTTTCTTTGGCGCATTTTTTGGTTTGCCATAACAGTTCTTTATGGTAATGGGTGAGTTCTTCTCCAATATATATCGTCGCTTGTGAAAGATGATTTAGGGACGCGTAGTTAATGTTTTTTCTTACCGCAATGAGATTGTCCCTCAAGCTTTTGTTTCTGAAATGTACGAGCAGTTTAGGGGGGGCATCGGTACGTCTGTCAGGTATTCTTTTTACATCTGTTAAGTCGTTTTTTGTTATCTCCAATCCAGCCGCTGCTGCCACATTTATGACTATTTCTGTCGCCTGTTCTTCATTTAATTGTTTTATTCCGGCTATCTCTAGATATTCATTCGTTCATTATTAAATATATGTAAAGTAAATTGTATTTCTTAGTCCTCCTCACTAGGGTGACCTGTGCTGAGGCGGACTAAAGTTATTCATTTCTGTCTTTTCTATGTCGTTTTTAATGTTATTTCAGAGTTTTTTCATTGATCTCTTTTAGCCAGATTTTATTCTTGATTTGTAATCATTCGAATTTTCTATTCGCTTTATATCATGGGAAGGATGTTGTGGAGTTTCGTCGCAAAATAAATATAATTTCTTTGTCCGAATGTGGTTTTATGACCTGGAATATTTTTTTATGTCATTGTGATTTGACCTTGTTGGTATCTATAATTTTCTCGTCATGTGGTGAATTCATCCAGTTTGATGTTTGTTATGTTTTCAAGGTATAGTTGAAAATGTCTACATCTCGTAGGGTGTTGAATGTCTTGCAGATACGTCACTTTAAAATGCGTAAGATTTAAGATATAACCACTGGATATAAACATATAATCAATTTAAGCCTGAAACATATTATCAATTTAAGCATCGAATTTTTAACGCGTTTCGTTTGGAAATTTTTCTCTTTCAAAAAATCATAATTCCTAATTTGTATATGAATACATATAAACTGCTACAGTGTTACGGTAATATAATTGAACTATTTAATAGTGTAGCGCATATCTTTAGGATTCATTACAAAAAGCGTTTATAAACGCGTGAATTCTGCATAGTATTTTCTTTAAAATTGCCGTTCTTGGTACCTACTTGTATTGGAACAATATCAAATAGTATAACTTCTGTGTGCTGAGTGTTGTCTATGGCTAGCTTTAGACTTGTAAGTTTTTTCGTAAATTTACGACTTCTAGCCATATTGCATTTTAAAAATGCAATATACCCATTGGCTAGAAGTCGTAAATTTACGAAAAAACTTACAAGTCTAAAGCTAGCCTATGGCCTAGTTGATAATCAAATGCCCCGTTCAGACAGAGCGATTTTAGTTGGACGATTTTTAATCTAAATCTATTTTAAAAAATTCTTCAGTATATCTACATTTTTATAATGATCATGCTTTTTTCGCTTAATGAAGGCGTTATTCAAAAATCCAGAGAAATCAAAACGTTAATGGCAGTCCCTGCTTGCAGCCATCGCTTTAAGACTAGGGGTGATTAAATCACCGGTTTACAACCTGCACTGACTTCCCTACCCCTTGGCAGAGCAACGCACTAAATTTTCAATCTTAAAGTAGGTACTGATTTGAATTTTGTGAAGATTTGTGAAAAGCTATTGTGATAAATGGTATTGCTTTGTATTTAATCTTCCTTTTCACTATCTTACTATCGACTTCTGCCCATTTAAATGGTTAAGGCCACCTAAGACTCTAATAAGGGGGGTTTGCCCGACGCTCACAATTTAATTATTTCTGATGAACGTATTACTAAAATCTGAATTGTTTCTAGAGGGATATCTACGAATGTAAGTATTTATTTTTGAGATTAATAAAAACAGGACTCATCATCAAAATATTTTATGTAAAATAGTTTGAAAACGTTTTAAAACGTTTTTCTGGTATAAAATTAGCAGAAAGCATCAGATTTTATTTTTCTAGGCGATAAATTAGTAACCCGAGGAATCCCTCTAGAAATATCTGAGATTTTAGTAATACGTTCATCATAAATAATTAAAATAAATTGAAATACACACGGGCCGCGCGTCGCATATTTTGGTGCACGGCTGCTTCACTTTCGTCCAAAAATAAACCATCCTCGTGTTCCTCCTTTTAAAATTCGAGTTATATACTCTTGATGCAAAATTCTGAAGAAATCGATTTTTTTATTCCGAATGTAGGTGTGAGTGTGAACTCATGCAGATGCAGTCAAATTCTAAAATTAAAACCATCCTTGTATATCGAGTATAAAAAAAACTAGTTTGCTGATTCACATTATGCTGCAAAACTCGGATGAAAACCATTTTCGTGTTCCGTATGTAACAATATTTTTTTTAGCTTGTGGGTCGCTCTTGTGTTCCGATTCCAATTATGAAATTCGAGTAGCGGAAGTAAAGTTATAAAATTCTAGTTGCAGACATAGATATACGGGGTGTTAAGGTATACCTGAGATTACTTGGAGTCAAAAAATGTACATGATATTTTTTTATTTGGTCTGGTGAATTTTTTTTTCAACTAAAAATAGTAAATGCCAAATTACTCGGCCGAGTCACTCACTTTCTTACTCGGCCAAGCAACTTATTGGAGAGTAGAGGTGATCACGTGTAAAAGAGACAGACAGTGGGAGAGTCAGTTCCTTGAGATTAGTTTAAAGTGCTGTTAACATGGTTTCGCGATGGAGGGAAAAGAGAAAAATTAAGAGTTTTACAACAAACGTCAAATTTTGAATTTTCTTTCTTTCACTGACTAACTCGGCTGATCGCACTGACCGAGCGGAGAGCGAGAGAATTGCCGAATTGAGTATTTATGCGTTTCCAATTCGACCGAATCATTGGGCCTTGCTTCTATCCACTGTCACTTGCCCGCCACTAGACCGAGTACCGACTGTACAGATCACATCAGCCGAGCACTCAACTGAATGCACTGTCTCGGCCGAGCACTCAGCAGGTATTAGGGACGGGGTGAGGGGTTGGTCGGTTACTCGTTACTCGACTAAGTGACCAGTGATGACATGAGGAAGAAGTTAGTTTTTGAAGAAAAAAAGTGTGTGTAATATATATGTATACATATTATTTTTTTGTAATTTATTCTGATCACCCCCCTCCTTGCTTGGAAGCTGTTGATAGCCCTGATTCGGTAAATATAAATTGGATATTCCGGATTCCAGATGACTGAGGCAAAACCAAGTTGTGATCTTAGTAAAATATAATGAAACAAACAGAATTGTATTTTTCATGGATTTATTCAGTTATCTGCACACACATACCCAACACTAAGCGACTTGCCAAAACATTTGTATCCAATACGTGAGTAAATATTCATAAGTACAGAGCCCGTTAAATAAATCTACATCATAATAACATAATAAACATACTAGGTAACTATATATGTTGGTAACAGAAATAACAGAAAACAGGAAGATGAACCCTTCGATTATGAGTGGCACAAAATGACACATCAATCTCTGAAAAAAATGACACCTTGTGCATAAAAGCGTAGCCAATATTGTTCATTTACATCACCGCAAATTGCATCATTTTTTCTACCTACATACCTACTCCAAAGGTATAAACTTTCATTGGCACCAATTCAGCGGGGTGATTCTGTATCTTTTGCGTTAGCCAAATGTAAACAGTCACATGTAACGTACATAACAGGAGTTCTGATGAAGATGTATTAGGAAGAGAATCACGACACAAAAGAAGTTCTGATGATGTAATACACCCGACCGATTTAGATAATGTTAAAGATACAGAATTACCCCCAGTTCCGTCTTTATCTTAAGGGCATGCGGGGCACAAGTATAGAAACATTCTTTTATGTTTTGTTGTTTTCCTGTATATTTTTGGCTTCCCAAAAGGGCCCCCAAACTCAGTGCAGGGCCGGCTCTGATGAGCGTCGACTTGCCAAGCGCGAAGAAGCCAAGGCGATATTCTCTTTGAGAAATGTATCCGCAATATGCACAGGGGCCCCCTCATGGCTTAAGACAGCCCTGATTGGGACCTTCGATTTAAAAGTCCGTGCAGTTTGTTTGTAACTCTGCGACAATCTGTATGCTTTCACGCCAAATTTCCCTTGCTTCTATTCTATTATCTATTGGTTGATACTAATAATTGTTTCTGATTTATGAATGGATGAAATACAACAGTCCTACTTCCTACCAATAATAACTTATAATAGCTGATCAAACAGTCATTCCACAAGCAGAATTGAAAACTGCCTATAAAACGTCTAAACAGAATGCTATCTGAATATTATTATACTAAATATTCATTTAGTTGCTACGCAGATTGAAACAGTAATAGGAAACTAAAAACACAGTTATGACTAGTACGAGTGCAGTTCCGCTGACTGCTTGCAACCTGCAGTGTGAAGTTTGCCAGATGATAGCCGTCCTCCGATAGAAGATAGGATGAAAATAGATAGAAAAAAGTTTGACATGAAAAGAATTCTGGTTCCAACTAGAAATACCTACTAGCCCGTCTCACCTCTACGTAAAAGTAGCGTCAATTGAAGATTTCAGTTATAAATCGCCAAAAATCGAAAATGCAGCTCTTTTCTAACGATTTCAATGTACTTATTTCAAACTTATATTTGGTAAATACCTCCTTATTAGCATCATTTGTGTCCCTAATTCACTTGGCTAAGATATTAATTATATAATTTTCCCCCAAAATGACATGTTTGTTTTTATTCGTGAATATGGCGACATTGAGGTAACGCCGGGCAATGTTGGTGACAGCCGTCCTACTAGCCAGTGGCGTTTTCTACGTCATAATGAAGTTGTGGCCAGTTGGAACCGTTTCAGAATGTTCAGATAGTTTTGAAATCAATAAACAATGAAAATTGCATATTGAAAATATTAACTAAAATATTAACTTTTCCGAGATTACTATCATAAATAACAGTTTTGTTTTTTAAACTCTAAAAAATATATATTGTGCAATATTTTTCTTATTGCTCTACAAGTGAGATTTTTTTAATTTCTAGGGCTCTGTTCTTTTTCTAACATCTCTAATTTGATAACATTTCCATCTTACCTTCAAATACTTTTTTTTTTGATAGAATACATTTTTTTGTGTATATTTTAGATAGTATATTTTACTTAAAATACTAATTCTCTTGTATAAGTTAGTGATTTATTAGGATTATGTAATTAAAAATAATTAAATATGTACATTCCTCACCCAAAGTTAAATGTAAATTATAAAACAAAAACATTGAACAAAAGTTAGCGTTAAAAATAAATAGGGTGTCTGGTACTTAATGCGATAATACTCAAGGACATATAAATATATGAGACATACCTATTCATACTAAAAAATATCAATTCTTAACAACTAAGGAGATAAAATAAAATGGAAAATAGTTGCGACCCAAATGGCTAGATGGAATAATGCAAATATCGCTGCAGAAAAAGCGATATTAGAGGCGGTATCTTCTGTAGACAGTTGGCCGAGCGAGTTGGGAGTGTCGTTCTAATTAAATAATATTAATTCTTCAATTAAATAATTGAATCATTTTAAAGGAACCGGATTGTTTACGAACCACTGGCAAAGTGAGCAGGTCGAGAGTACCCGCTCTTTGATCGGGTACTTTTTCACATGGAAAAAATGCCACAGAGTAGAGAAGAGAGGTTGATGAGCTCGCCGCCCATGTTAAGTCAAACGTACTCGAGACTCCAGTACCCGTTACACCGTCTCTGATTGGGAACTTTCATTTGACGTAGATAAATGATAACCTATTTTAGATTACAGTTCAGGTATCTACCATCAATATTTGTTTGTTGCGAGAATGATGAATCCGGCAGTATTCTTCTGATGCGCTCATATCTGATTTCACCATACGTTTAACACTAATTGAGTTGCTTTAAATTTAAAAATAACTTAGTCCTTTCTTCTCTTCAAATAAGAAACCAATCGAGCTTTAAATTGGTTTATATTAGTAGCATCGAAGACATGTTGTGGAAGTTTGTTCCATGCTTCCACTTCTCTTTGTGTAATTACGGTGCTCCATAAAATGTTCTGACCCCTTCTCCTTCCCTTGTAGGTAGGAGAGGGGGTCGCATAATTATCAAATGTAGCCTGGCTAGCAGATCACGACGCATATCGTCGCCACGCCAACACTAATAAAACATCATCTTTTTAGGTGTGACAGGTCTGTATGGGATTGTATGGTGAGCAATATGGAGTTACATAAAACACTTTGAACTTATCGCGTAATCTGTCATCTCCTTAATGGGCACATTAGAGTATACTTAGTAGAGATCACTGCACTTGTACTTGATATTTCATATTGGCCACAATTTTTTCAACTTCAACAAATATTTTGTTTTTTCACGGCCAAAAGTATTTTCACAATTATTTTGGGATTTTATGACGTATTGCGCTTCCTCCTTTAGCTAAGTTTTCTGACAGCATTACAGTGTCCATCATCCAATCTGCTCTGATGATGGACACTGTAACGCTGGCTGAAACGTTGGCAGGAGGAAGTGCAGCACGGCATAAAACTTCAAAAATAAATCACGATAAAATATTTTGTTATTTGTATATCATCTTCAGAGTGTTAATTCGTTCCAACTGAACGGACCTTTGAAGCACAGACGTCAGGTATTTCAATGGAAGATGCTTCGATGCTTTCAACTTCATTGATCCCTTCGGCACCGGTGCATATCCGGGGAACACACCATACGAACGCCCAATATTTGTACACGGTTGACAATCGCCATGTGAGAGTCGCTTCTATAATTCGTCTGTATGTTAAATAACTTGACAGTGGAATGATTTGCCGGCCTCTATGTTTCCTTTCTCCTACAACACGGGTCTCTTCAATACCCAGGTTCACTGTTTCCTTTCCTCAACAAGAACCTCCCCACACATCCGCAAAGAAGACACAGGCCTACGCCTAACAAGACGACGCGTGAAGTTAAAATAAAATAAATGTTGCAAATTAATAGTGTAAATGTTGTTAATTCCGTGTCTCTATGTCCTCTATATGTTCTTAATTATTTGATATTGAGTAACAGTCACCTGTACACGCACAAAAGTATTCTAACAAAGCCATTTCAAATTTCGTCGATGGAATTATATCATTGAAATAGAATACACAAGTTAGATACAAGTATTTGAGCATCATTTAATGTCACTGTCTAGAATAAAGGTTCCAAGTAATTAATTCTACAGGATGTAACCTGTAGAATTGCAAGTTGTTCCAGAGATGATCAGGAACTCTAGCACAAGCACATTGTTGGATTTGTCTCAACGTTTCCGGGCACGAGTGCAGATCGCCAACAAACAAACAGATATGATTTGATTTTTACAGCCAAAAGTATTATACATAGTGATTAATTTTTAGGTTATCGCCAACATGTCATGATAAACTAAAAATTAATCACAAACAAACAACAGTTGATATTGACTAAATATGCTTAATTTACTCAACGTGAACTGTATCTTTTTACGTAAATACGGCACAGGAGTCCCAACTGCTCCCAACTATCCGGAGCCAGTGCGGCTATAGCATACCCAATGGGATATGTTGTGAGGCTGAAGAGTGGAGAAGCGAAGGAGATAGAAAAGTGGAAGAATGGGAAGTACCTGGTTATTCAGATCTGGTCACCAAAAATTTAAGTTTCAAGCAACATTTCGGATTCGTACGGATTCTGAATGACGTTCTTTCACCAGGGCGATACTAAAAGCATCTTTGTAATGCGCAGCAAATGTAGTAAAAATTATTTGAAACAACCAATATTACTGAAATTTATTTTATTTGTGCATGCTGGGGTTGGAACCCACGACCTTTGGATTAGTAGTTGAGGATTATAACCGCTCGACCACGGAGTTTTGTTTGTTGGCGATCTGCAATGGTGTTTGGGAGCGATGACAAATATGCGACATTTCAATAAAACCTTTATTGACGTCATATAATAAAGAATAACACTAGAAATGTCTTCCATACAAATTTTAATGGAAACAATTCTCACTTACACTCGTCTGATATCGTAGACCTCTATTCCATTTGAATTAGGTAAACACAGTTTTGGAAATTAGTGCCTCGATTATGCAAATATTTGGATCACGGTACACGCCCACAAGGCACTTCTTGTGTTATTCTTTATTCTATGACTGATGTGCTTTTGCTAGGATATTCGGTCCCGGAATGGTAAATTCTGTAAAAATATACAAAATATGTTCGTCGGCTAATTTTCTCATTAATGATAAAAAATATTTTAGAAAAAATTGTGTATAGCAAGTTAGATGAAAAATGATTTTCATCGCTCATTTTCAAAAAGAGAAATTGTACATTGAGCCCATGTAGTTTTCAAAAGAGAAATTGTACATTGAGCCCATGTAGTTTTCAAAAGAGAAATTGTACATTGAGCCCATGTAGTTTTCAAAAGAGAAATTGTACATTGAGCCCATGTAGTTTTCAAAAGAGAAATTGTACATTGAGCCCATGTAGTTTTCAAAAGAGAAATTGTACATTGAGCCCATGTAGTTTTCGGCGTTACACCCGACAAATTATTTTTTATTGGAAATAAATATTTCTTATTGGTCTTTGGAACTACTCAGGTGAAGACACACAGGGCCCAAATAAGCAGCGCATCCAATACTATGTTCCCAAGCTGATGTGCACACTTGTCCTATGCATAAAATTCGAATCATTGTATCGTAATATTCAATGAATTTTACGTTATAAATTACTTTGTAACGTCTTACTTAATCTATTAGTTGTTCATCTCCCATTTTAAATACAAAATGATTAAAAATGTCATACGTCCAAACAAACATAATCTCAAGCGTCAAATCAACTCATTGGAAGGCTTTTCACCACTGCCATCTGTCTTTTACACGTCCCAAGAACACATTCACATGTCCACTGGAGAGCGCAGATCAACGTTGTGTACGAGCATAGGAGTATAGGTAATCGGACAACTCAAGTCATGAAACAAAAACTAGATTAAATAAGTTATGTTATTAGGTTTACTGGTTTTTCATCGCTTGACAATATATCACTTTTTAAAGGTGTGTTTGTTGAATTGTCGTGGAAGCATTTCTAAAGCATCTATTTTCATAGAAAAGTATGGATGTAAGTTGTTCAGATGTCTTAATACGTTGCCTACATTGCTTATGTGGGACCATTGTGTCCTTACCTTACACAGACATGTTGATTCAAAGGTTTCCACTTACTAGTCATTGAATTGTATAGAATGGGATTTTCATGAGGCTTCGTAATAGTTGTCTAGATAGCTCAATTTAGAGCTGTCACAGATTAGAAAAGATCGTTGAGTTCAAATCCCAATCATGGAAATAACCATGTGCTTTCAAAAGTCATCATTTAATCAATGTTTCAAAAATGTTGATTTTGAAAGTTCAATCATGAAAACCAAACTTCTTCCAAAAAACCACCTCAAAAGTGATAGGTCCCGCAATTAAAGTTGATGCGAATAAAAAGTACTTAGCATTGTGTGTATTGATGCATATGAAAAGCATCACTGAGAAACAGTATTTTGTCTTGCTTAGGCTTACTTGATAGTGAAAAAGAAACAAGTATTTGATCATTGAATTTGAATATTAGACAAGTTTTAACTATTATAATACTAGCGCATACCTGTGATCAAAAAATTGAAAATTGAAAAATCACGGGATGTTATAGGTATGAACTTTATCGCTTGTCTAAATACTTCACACAATCAGTTCCAATTTTCAAAGCAAATTTTAGAGCATTTAACCAGAGTTGCACAGGATGCTGGCAAGAATATTCAATAAATAAAAATACATTTTTGTTAAGGTCAACATGAAGACAATACCATACTTGATAAAGTGACATTTTGATTTTTGTGTTTAACAAACTCTGTAGAAGTGATATCCAAAGGCATAATGAATGCATACGGTGACGTTTGTGAGCAAAATTCTTCAACACTGTAATTACAGGGCACCGGCTGCTAAGGGTTAAAAAATTTAAAATTTTAATGAAATTTTCTTTTCGAAGTCGAATAACATGTTTCAAACATGCTTTAAACAAGCAATGCATCTGTTTGAGTACTGTATTCGCATCAAAATTCACTCCGATACCTTTACACGGTATGTACACATATTGAAAACATCTCTATTTCACAAATAAAGCATCAAAAATCTTAAATCATATACACAATATCAGTACATAACCTTTGTCGTTCTTCAGCCCATACTTGATAAATATTATAGGTTTTGATATAATATGTGTTAATATTATTGTTATAATATATTATCATCTATTTAAGGCGATGGCCACATTATGAAATCACAAACATGCTTCTACGGCTACAGATTAAAAATCTATGTGACAATGTCCTTCTACTAAAATAACTTCTTTAAAAAAATATATCGTATTCTTATTGCCCATAGCATATTATTATTAAAAGTTCGTAATAATTATTAGTGACAAACCCCTTGTCACGGCCAAAATATGCATAGATAACTAAGATTCACATATAATATGCAAGATTAATACAGGCGTTGGAAAATGGAGTGGAAAATCCGTGTTTCTATTGAAATTTAAAGTTACGTTTAACTATATGCGTGTGTAAGGGCAAATACTGCAGAATAGTTATAATACCTCCAACTTCTGACTTTTCTCATACATTCTGATGGCAGTTCGCTACTCTAGCGCCTCCTAGCGGCGTGAGTTGAGGCTTGGTTTTCTTTCATACGTTTTAATGGATTTTATGCATGATTATACCATCCTACACTGTCACCTTTAGCGGGCAGAGTTGCCAGCCAATACAAGTAAATAATGCCAATATTTTACTGGAGTTGAATGTATTATTGATATTCTAGGGTATTTATTAAAGGTCATCGGATAAAACAGAACATGATAAAATAATAAATTATGCTAGGTTGGTTTTTTTTTCAGATTTCTCATCCAAAAATACATACAACCTCAAATTTTAACTTCCCTACATAGAAGGGGGTCTGTGGCAGGACAATGTCTTCCCGGGTCCACAAGTGTATCGTGAAACCAAAGAGAAATAGTTGATATGACAGATTGATATAGAGGGAATGGGAGATTTAGAGATTGATCTCTATACAAATCGGTTATCATAACTACTGATTCTCGGCTTGTGACCGTTAAATCTGGCATAATAGTGCTGAAAGGGTTTTCAGATGCCAACATTATTTTACCTGGTTTAGTTTCAAGAGTGTTGCAGATGATTCTTCCGCTCTTTACTTGTAAATGCTTCATTGCAAAAAGACTGGAGAGTTCAACTCTTGAGAACAACAAGGTACCTATTCATCAGGCACAGCAATGTCATGTGAAACATACTTTAGAGTTATCGCATAACATGCGATATAAAGATCCTTGTTTATTCCAAGGGGTTACAAACAAACAAATTTACCTGAGAAATGTGTTTCTGATATACAGGGTTTTCCAATAAGAGGTGTTATTTTGATATTCAATAGTAAAAGATCAATGGTTTCGTTGCTTGTGTGACACATAGCGCCGTCTTGTTGAAAGTAAACGTTGTCCAGATCAATACCATCCAATTCCGGCCATAAAAAATCATTAATCATCTCTCGATAGTGCAATCCATTCACCGTAACTGTTGCTCCAGCCTCATTTTCAAAAAAGTAAGGTCCAATGACTCCGCCGGACCATAAACTGCACCAAACAGTCACACGTTGAGGATAGAGAGGCTTTTCAACAATAACTCTTGGGTTTTCTGAGCCCCAGATGCGACAATTTTGCTTGTTGAGGAAGCCACCGAGGTGGAAATGGGCCTCATCACTCAAGATGATTTGCATTTGATTCACTCAAGTGAATTATAATAATTTCAATGCGTTGTTGAAGCGTGTATCGTTCCATTTTTATTAATGGCGTAGTTTCTACTTGTCAAATATCAAAAAATGACAGCTTCAAAAGTAACATCTACTGAAATAGCGGGCTATTCAAAATAACACCTCTTATTGGAAAACCCATATACATATATATATATATATATATATATATAGTATTTCGTTTGGTGTAATATTAGCAACTAGACGTTAATTACACATGGGATTAATTCAATAGTGTTAAGATTGACGTCTGAATACGTATATCAAATTTTAAATCACAATCAAATGGAGCTTTGCTGGGCACGTAGCACGGCTACCAGATCACCAGTGGAATTTCAACATCGTTGGAATACGGATCACATCCTCGGTTGGGAAAGAAAAATTGAGATCTCCAGATGAGATGGGATGACATTCTAAAGAGAACTGCCAGCTTCGAAAGGGTGAGAGCCGCAATCAATTCAGGTCAAATCCTGAAACATTTTTGAAGCCGGCTTCAAAACTGGACGCCAGAAGACTTAAAGAAAAAGCAAAAATCAAATAGTAGACAGTCTCAGTTTCGCCCTTCTGAAAGACCACCATTCAGAATCAAAACGATCTTTGAAATGGCTGCTGTGTTTGATAACCAGATCTGATCTTCCCCTCCCCACACCCTTTAGCCTCATTTATATACTAGTCCCAGCGAGAGACCGTACGTGACAACATCATTCTAGTATCTTCCGCCTTTTTCGGTTTTAAACAAAACGCGTTAGAAGGAATAGGACAATCATCGATGACATCCGTACGAGTTCTCGCTGGGCCAATTTTTTCTTCAATCTGAACTTACAACATGAAAAAACTAGCAAAAATAAAACATGATCATGATGTGTAAAAAGGTTTATGAAATATTGTGGTGATGTTTGTTACAATAAAATAAAAATAAAAAACCAAAAATAATCATAATTCATTTTATATTTTTGATAAAATTAATAATTATATACGTTTAATACAAAATAAATTTAATACAAGTAGACATCTCGCCTAGAGGCACTAACTAAGGAAGGTACATTTTACTAACTGAAGAAATATAATATATATTTTTACATGGACTGTTAACAAAATCAGGAAAACTAAAATAAAAAAAAAATTAAATGGCGATAATGAAATAACAATTTTGGCGTAAATGAAAATTACAAAACAAAAAAATTCCATAAAACTATATACATTTTTTTTTTCAAACTGGAACTCTTTCATAATGTAAAAAAAAAATGAGCTTCAAATAAAATACAATGGTGTTCAAAATTGATAATTTTATTGACATTTTTGAAGTATGTAATTGTAAATTATAAAAAATTATTGAATATAATAAAATCATATGTTGGCAACAATAGAGTATTAATTCAAAAAAAAAATAAGAAAATAAAATAAACCAAAAAAAACAATTTAAATGTTGTAGAACAGAAATAAGTAGGAAGCGATTGGAAAAATAAATATTTTAAGGAAATAGGTATGTGTGGTCTGTTTGATAAAATGTATTATATATTTTTACAATAATTATTATTGATATTATTTACAGTGAAAACGATTTTTAAATTTGTTATTTAATTGAAATTTAAAAAAAAACAAACAAAAATCAGTGAGATGATCTTAATTTTCAATTTTTTTCAATTTAAGGCATATTTTTAAACTCAAATCGTTTTCCCTCCATTTTCCCCGTAATATGATAAAAACGATAGCCATCTTGAATTTTCAAATAAATAATTGAAAACCAAATGTAATCTATGGATAAAAATAATATTTGATTTTGGTGATAAATCTATTTTTTAATACATTATGTTATTTAAATAATTTTAAACATAAAATATAATTTTGTTTTGTTAACATTTTATTTTTATACACATTCTCATCATGGCCGATATATTTGTTTGACAAATTCATACGATATCTAATTGGTGAAAAGTTTGGTTTCAAACAAAATCAGAAACAGGCATGTTTCTATAAATCTACAAGAAAATTGCAGTAGTATGATCAATCCGCAACATATTTTATAGACATAGATTTTCCAGATGTTTTAAAAGAAAAAATGATTTAAGATTTTGTCATGAAAGATTGATTCACGTCACCAAAACAATTTCACCGTTGATTGCAAATGAACATTGTTCATAACACGTCATTTACGAGCTAAAGATCTATATCACCCTCCAATATAAATATATTCACACAACTCTCATTATAATATTTAATACGAAAATATAAATTCAGCAATTTGCACAAAGAATCAACACAACAACAGAATCTAAAATATAACATGAAGATTAATTATTGCAGGGATCATTCATTTATACAAATAAATCTAAAGCTGCTCCCCCTAAACCTAAACGCAACACAAAATGAGATCTATTCTAATGGTAAAAAATATGGTTTTAAAAATAAATTTCCCAATCTTATTGCTTTTGTCATAGATAATCCACGGTAAAATTTCTTTCTATAATCTATAACTTTGGCCGTGACATAGGCAGCAATGTGTCAAGAATATAAATCCGCAAATAAAATTATTGATTATACAAGTTCAATTACAATACATGTGTAAAATAAAATGTTGTAAATTTATCAATAATAATTGTTTATCGCGGTGAATACTTTGGATTGTCTGGGCCGTAAGTGAAACTCCTCAATTCGTATGAAAGTTCTTTAGAAGCGTATTTAGATATAGAATTGGAACGACTGCGCGCATTATTTTCTTCGTCCCTTTCGCTTTCGCTGCCGCCGTTTTGTGCACAAAACGCCGCGAGTTCGAAACAGCCGTCGGAACGATTCATTTTCTTTTTGACCTCGTTAGAATTCAAGTCAGATTCGAAAGCCCCGAAGTTTCGGTTGATCCTCGAAGGAATGTCGGTTGTGATGACCTTCTTTGATCTTTTCTCAAATGTTCCAGTTTCAACGGTTTTTTTCTTTCTTCCTTCGATGTTCTCTGCGGGGAAGGAGCCGTTCTGGAGCTGCATGGAGATGGCGGAGTTTAGCGAGTGTGCCGTGTCCAAGTCTGCTTTACGGGAGACGATTATTCTGATATCGGTGTGGAGGTATACCTTGCCGGACTTTGAGGTTAGAAATCTGAAATAATTTAATATTTTTCCTGGATTTAGGGAACCTGTACAAATGCATATCAAGGATTAAAGTGGACTCAATTAAAAGAAGATTTTTTTGAAGTGCTCTGATTTCTGGTCTTAAATCCAGAACAAAGGTATATTATAATGTGGAAAAACATAGTATTATGAATGTAATATAAAACAAGATAACAGAACAATGACAAACCAGAATATGATATGTATAACCAGAATAGGTTAAGTTAGCTAGGTTTGATTAGGTTAGGCGTATTGTTTGTGCTTTTTCTTCACTTTCATTCAATATTCTGTTTTGTCATTGAACCATGTGGAATAAAGGGGGTCTTCACCAGAATCCCAAAGTGCTGGTTTAAAGGCATTCAATTCTTCAGAAGCTCAAAAATCTGATACACAATTTTAGTTTGATTACTGCACAAGAGTCGCAACGGACGGCCGGCATAGTCCAGTGGTAACGCATTGGACTGCCATTCCGAAGGTCGCGGGTTCGAACCCGGCGTGCGCAAATAAATTTTATTTGATTAATTTGTGTTATTTCACAATTAATTAATTAAAATAATATATAGTATATTTGCGGCACGTTCCAGAGTGGAAGATACTACCAGTATCGCCCTGGTGTAAGACCACCATTCAGAATTGAAACGTTGCTCCAAATGGCTTTAGCCGTGTTTAGTGACTAGATCTGAATAGCCAGGTACTTCCCCACCTTCCTCTTTCCCTTCCCCACTTACCTTCAGCCTCACAACATCCCCTAATTGGGGATGCCATAGTCTCACTGGCTCCAGACGGGAGCAGTTGGGACTCTTTTGAGGTATTCACTATAAAAAAAAAAATAAAAAAAAACTGCTCCCGATTGTCGAAGCCAGCGGGGCCATGGCAACCCCAAAAGAGTTGGTACGGGAAGGAGTTGGGGAAGAGGTAGGTTGAGAAGTATTAAAAGGAGATGTTCTTGAGGACACGATAAAGACAAGATCTCACCTCAGATGAATGAGGTATCGCAGTGCGCGTGGATCAGGTTTGGCGCCATCCTGGCACGCCACGGCGGGCACGCACAGCGTCCGCTGGCGTAGGAAGGTCTTGGAGTTGGCGGGCATGTCTGCCATGTCGTACATCACCACAAACATCTTGACCACGGTACCGTGCGGATTGAAGAGGGTGGCCTGGATGGTGCCGGCGCGAGGCACGTTGTAGCCGCGCCGCCCTAGGTTTATGTGCCCCTGGAGACAAAAAGACATGGTTATTGACTATTATTCCGCCATCCTAATTCACAGTAATATTGTAATATTAATGTTATAAAGGCACTAAACGGACATTTCAATAGAGCTAAGTACTAAATGCAGTGTACGAAATGATTTACAAACTTCGGGCGGGAAAGGAAACTTTGAAATTTGACAAATTGTTGAAATTCTGTGAAACAACCCGTCCTAAATCTATCTTCTATCTATCTATGTAATAAAAATCTAAAAGTTTGTTTGTTCAAAATCTTAATCTCCGAAAGTTCTTCAACGATTGTTTTGAAATTTTGACACAATGTTGCATTTGAATACCCGTGTGTTTTTATATACTTTTAGTATACAGATGTCACCTGTGACGGGTAAAAACAGCTCCATCTGTTGGACGTAAAAGCAACATACGCTATTGTTTCTCTATCTGCACAGACAACAGCCACAGCAATGCGTGGCGGGGTACAACTATATAAAAGAAATTGAATAATTTGTATGAAGTTTATTATTCTTACCAAGTAAGGTGCAGAGGTGGTGTTGTCCCCCAGCGAATAGAAGAAGACGGTGACAGGCAGCTTGAGGTGTGGGGGGCAGAAGGAGCCCGAGGCCCCTATCTCCGCCGTGAAGCCGGCTACTGTGGCCGCTGGCTCCAGCCGACCGTTGAGGACCGACTCCTCGAAGCTGCCTGAAAGAAGAACAAGATAACAATACACGGTTAGTCATTTCAAATATAACAATATTACATGACAAAAATTATTTGCTATCCATTTAAGAAAGATCACGTCAAAGGGAATCTTTAACCGATTTGAAATTGCAAAACTGATTTTTCTTTTTCCCTCCCCCAAGGAAAGATAAACCTAGGCCTTAACTCTTGAAATGCCAGCAAATCTGTAGCGGATTTGCTAGGAACTCACAGCACATTTCTTGACTTTATGGTATTTTGAACCTAAAAAAATGCTCCTAGCATACTAAAATATATTCGTTTAGCAATGAAATAATGTATCTTAATATCACCCGAGCGTCGTGTGTTCGATTCCTCGGCTGGCTAAGTCCTCCATCACAACACAAGCAACATTTTCGGCTTTCTGTGGTGGTAGTAGGAGATTTTCAAACATTGTTGGGTTATTCGTAACCCGGGAATGTTTGTCTTTCTTTTAAAAAAATAAAAAAATAAAAAAAATAAAAATAAAAATTATTCTAGCTTGTCTTTTCGTCACTTGCAAATATGTTTATTTTATCTTTGAAAAAGCACATTGAAAATTTCGTGTCGAATTACATAATTTCAAATTTCTTTAAATTATAGTACGTTATTTAATTACAGGAAAGCCTCAAATGGATTATTTTCTTTGTGAAAAACGCTTATAGATGGAAAATATAATATAATTCTGTTTTTACACGATTTTGAAATAATACGATCAACAAAGCATAATGGTAATACATCCATTCTTATTATAACCCTAGTATTTCCCAGCCAAGTGCATGCACTACCCATGTATGAATAAACAATATTGTAAGGGTGCGTATAAACGAGACAAAATTTCTGCGAGCAAGTCACAAATTACGGTAAAGGAACAAAATAACCGCAAGCAGCGTTTCGCGCCGTTTGCAGTTGCTTCGTTCCTTTCCCATAATTTGCGACTCGGCTCGTGGAAATTTTGTCCTGTTCATACAGGGTGACCGGGAGTAAAGTGCACTAACTTCGGAAGGTGATTTTACGTGATGGTAGAAGTAAAAAACTTTTTCTGAAATCCTAACTTTTTTTTCATACAAAAAGACATACCTACTAAAAATCCCTAGTGTAAGGTACAAACTTACCCGATAAATACGCTGTGAACTTGACGAGAACGAGGTGGCAACGTTGTAATCGGCCCGTATCCGTTGAAACCGTGCATAAACAATAGACCACGTAAACATTAGACCCAGAGTTTGGCGTTTACCATTATGTTACAATATTATATGTTTTAAACCAAATTTAAAAAGAGAACTGTGCTAAAATTAACAAAATTTAGTTATACTTTGTTGTGTTCCCACTAACAGTTCTCCAACTCGTCGTGGAAGGAGATTTTAGAGAATAAGTTCTTTATATTAAGTCAGGGATTTATTCAATACTTCACGTATTACAAGAGTGACTTCGATGGTCGACCTAACTAGAAGCTGGCTAAATGAGATCTGCAAACACCAAGTTTGTCTGGAAGCAGCCTAACTGGCCCTATCGACTACTGACTACTAGCTGCCATCTTGCGGATTTCCAAGCAAGCTCTTTGCACTGCCCTCTATGAGTGCATCTGTGAAGCTCTTAGCTAACTCACTTCCCAACGTCTTTGAATGATAAAATTATTTTTACTATTACTCACTAATATCATTGCTTTTGACTAATTTAAAAAACTTTCAAAATTTCCACTTTCCACGTCTACTTACATCATGTAGTCCTTAAACCTAATGAATGTCTGTCCTTTGTGGGTCAAGCCCGGCATTGTCACAGTAATTACGCACAAATAAACACAATTTTGAAAGTAAGTCTTTGGAGAAAAGACGCACCGAATAAAGATGTTCTTTTAAGTAAGTCTTAATAAATCCATAATACAAAATAATAATGCCAGTCCCACACGGCGGATCAATTTTACGTTTTTAGGTGAATAGTAAAATAAGCCCTAAAAATTTGGAATTTCTAAAAAAGTCATTTATTTTTTTTACTTGTACTATCACATAGAATCATCTCCCGAAGTTAGTGCACTTTACCCCCGGACACCCTGTATGTAGCTGGAGTATTTTCATACAATAGAACCTAATTCCCATTTTCCTATACATTATGTGGTGCACGGCGATTCGTGTAAGTTCAACTCACCCAGCAATCCGCTAGTGGTTCCGTGTCTGAATATCTTCCTCTTACTTGACACCTTCATGATGTCGGCGCTGGTGGAGCTGACGGGGGCCAAGAGGGTGGGGGCAGTGGGGGCCACCAGGGCGGCGGGCCCCAGCACACATGGGGCCCCACCAGGAGATGGGGGCCGGCCCCATGGTAGTGGAGAGCCGGGGCTGGAGCCCGGGGACCAGGGCTGGCAGGACAGCTCCAGGTCGGGGATTAGACCGTATAAGGCACTGGAAAAAGACAAGTCACTTATTAAATAAGTTAGGTGAAAGTTTTGGCACCTAATTGACTTCAATTCTTGTCAAGGTCCTAGCACAACATAATAATAAATTTTATTAATATTATTCCACTATTGTTAAATATTTATTTTAACCTTCGACATGCCAAGATTTAAAACAAAACTTGTGTTACCATAAGGGGTCACTGAGATACCCCAAACATCTTACTTTTATAAGGCTACGTTTATTGGTTTTGTAGGATCACAAAAACAGCAAAGCATTAAATTCTAAAATTAATTTCTAAGATTTTGATTACCCCTGTTGGAAATGTGAAGCGATTAACGTGAACGATTTTTTGCTGTTGACGAATAGCAGAACTGTGTAACAATGATAGCAACCCTTTCAGAGGCTCTCATTGACTAAAAAATATCAGGCGTGGCCTTAACTACTATCAAGAAACAATTCATTTATTCTATTTAAGGCGATGCCATACGTTGTGTAACATTTTTAATCAAACCGCTAACAATAACACCCCTTATGTAGATGGTGATAAGGTTTAAATTCCCACTCAACACCATCTGTCTGTTTTGATAAATACAAGAAAAAAACATCGCCAAAAAGTGGCTTTTATTTTATTTTGCAGACGTTCAGGGACAAATAATTTAAATTTAATTGTTTTACGATCATTTTATAAAGAACTTAATTTGCCACATTATACAATAAAACCTTAACCGAAAATGCGATCGTAAGTAGGAGATTTTGAACTTTAAAGCAGTTTTTATAGGCCTGATACATTATTTTTCTAGGCTTATTAAAAGACTTATCTAAAAAATACTGGATCATCTCGTAGGTCAAGATGTGTTCTACTCGCAGTATTTAATTAAAGCATCTAAAACATTTCTAAGTGATCAAATTTTCAAACCAAAAAAACATGAATTTGCATTACTACGCATGGCATCACCTTAAGGTAGGCGACACGCTATACGCAGCATGGCTTAGTCTATTTCAGAATAGGCTATTTCAGAATGCACGGCGAGCGATATGCTGAAATAGGACAAGTCACGAAAATAAAGCGTGGTTATAGTATGGTCTACCACAGGCTTAAATCTGTTAAATTAAATCTTCTTCTATTTAAATTAAATTTAACTTTAGGATGCATTTTACTAACCTTTTGATGCCTGACACACTGTTGATGGAGCTATCAAAATCGAAGCATGACTTCCCCCTCCTCAGCGGTGCTGGACTGGAAGTCAACGGTAAGCCAGTCCTCGAGTGGAAGACCATCGAAGCAGCGGAGTCCAGCCTCCAGCGAAACCTGTCCATTTCCGACACCGATGGCACCGCAGCACCGCTTTCCAAACTCTTCCCGAAAGCCTCCAAATCCTCATTGCCTTCTATGTCCCAGTTTTGATGTGCGTCTCCAACAAAATGAATTCCATCTTCGTCACCTCTAAAATGCTTGCAGCTGTGTCCACAATCGCTTTCTACATCTTCATAAGCGTGCTTCCCCATTTGTTTAGATTCAATGTGCACAAAATTAGCATAGTCTCCCTTTTCATACATGACAACGTGTTGCTCAGGGTTTTTGGAGTAATTTTCGACCGAGTCAGATCGAGGGAAGCTCTTGTAAGTATTGCTGGTATGATCCAAATATGTATTTGAATTGGTCATGTAGGTGATGCCGGACGCTTCGTCTTTGTAAAGGAAATCCTCGTCCTGTTCATTGCCGAACTCATTGGCGAGATAGTCGGCGGAATTGGCAATTTTAATCGGATTGATCTTGGGGATGTCTTTCTGCCTTTGCTCTATTCTCTCCATCATGATTTTTTCAATCTTGTTGAAAGGAGAGGACCTTTTGTGTTTGGGTTTCCGGATGAAATCCACCGCCTTGTCAGAGTTTGGAAGGAGACTGGAATACTCGGATGGAGCCTTATCGTTGTTATTGAGAATTACATCTTTTTGGCCAGTGAGATCACTCTGAGAATGAGAATTGTCTTTGGCGAACCTATCGCCGTACGCAAACGCGCTACATGAAAGCATATTATAATCGTTACTACGGCTAGAGTTATTACCACTATTTATATTAAATATATTTTTATCACACTGGCATTTATTTATCACACTATTACTACTATCACATTTGTTCGGAGCCACTACCACTGAACTGGCACTGTTCTCATTGTCTTTATCACATTTGTCCATGGCATTGACCTCTTCCTCGGCACTTCTCCCGGGCAACCGGCTACACCTCTCAATAGCTTCTAGGAACAAATCTGACTTGTTGATGGTGGTCAAGTCGTGGGTGCCCCTAGACCGCCTCATCCCTCCCTGGCTAAACCCGCTGTCGTCCATCTCTTCCGCGTACAAATTATTGCTACAATCAAAGCACTTTGGTACTAGGGGTTTCCCGCAGTCACACGCGTAGTCGTCGGTTTGCGTGTAACTGGAGATTAGCTTCTTAACGGACGGTTGGTAGTTATCATTGCTGTCACTAAGTCGGCCGGAGGCTTCGTCAGGATGACAGCAACTAATTTGGCAGTGTTTTTTCTGAGAACCGACGTGATATGTTTTGGGATTGATGTCTTCGAACTGACTGCACGATTTGACCGAGGCCATTTGATCACAGCCGATCGAAGAGCAAACGCATTCGAAATCTTTTATTGTATAAACCTCTCTGGAAGACAAGGCTCCATGCAGAGAAACAGAAGTTCTGTAGTTTCCCATGCGGAGAGCATGGTCAAAGCGAGAGGCTTGGAGAATGGGTATGGAAGTGGCGGAGTGGGAATCAGAAGAAGTCTTTGGGTTAGCTGTTTGCCTTGGCACCTTTGTTGAGTTGGCTATTTCGGGAGCCGTCTTGGTAGATGTCTCTTCGTGTACTGAGTTCTTCTGTCCGCTGGGGTCGTGTCCATTACCTGGGTATTGAGAAGTCACTTCCCCGTTGGCGCTCTTATTAGAAATGAGATCATTGTGTCTGCTAGAGCTCCTCCTGCTAAACTTAACTTTGGGAGTGTGCTCCTGCTTAGCTTCCTTGCACTCTGAGTTGTCCTGACTGGACATTCCACTCTCCCTCTGCTTTAGCTTGGCTTCTTTCCTCAGTCTGCGCATGTATTTAGCTATCTCCTTAGCCCTACGCTCATCCAAAACATTCATCTTTTCATCTACTTTTCCTTCCTCACTCTTCTGCTTCATATTCTTGTCATCTTTTAATTGGATTCCTTGATCAGACTCTTCGTCACAATTGCACCGGTGTTTTCCTTTCTGCCTGCAAGGGGTCTGCATCCTGTCATCGACGAGAACATAGTTGACGACACTATCTGAAGGCACTTGAACGTTGGATTCGTCATAGAACTGATACGAACTGTCCACTACTTTGGACTTCCTTTTACAAGCCTTGTGCAGTGGTCCTTCGCACGGGGTGCCGGTGGAGCAAGAAAACCCTGAATCATTAAGATCAGACTGTTCAGGAGTAGAACCTCTGGAATTGGGAGCGCAATAGACGTCTGAATTGGGCGACGAATAAGCTGAGAGTTTTCTGGTGATCCCACTTGCACATCCCATGTCGGGATTTATGATTCCGAGATCTGGTGAAAACGTAGCTCCTTTGATTCGGCTCTTGCAGTCGTCACTTAAGCCATCCATCTTTCTGAGACCTTGATAGTTCATTTTGGAACATGAGGCATTATCTTCCGCTAGACTGCAGGCAGCGGCCAGGCTGTTAGCCAGCATCTCTTCACTCAATGCGGCATTCATCATATCCTTGCTCCTCCTGCGCTTCAGAGTGCTGGGATTACTGGACAGACAAGCGCAACCAACAACAGGCACCTCCTCCACCCGTGGCAAACTCTCCAACAACACTTTTAAGAATATGTTGCTGCCGATATCTGTGATGGGGAAAGTGTGTTTTATGGGCTCAACTTTAAACTGTGAAATTCTGTACGTTTCTCCGGGTATTTTGAGACAGTAGACGACATTAAGATTTTTCTTTTTGTCCAGATTTTCATCTTTGTCTTCCTCGTCGCAATTGGCTTCGTACTTCTTGAAGTTGCAGGTCTCACGGCTGAGTTTACGCTGGCGCTCGGATGGTGACTGTTCCCGAATCTCCTTGATCTTCTCGTCCTCCCGGATCTTGGCTCCCCAGGCAGATATTTGGGAGAAGTGCAGCTGGGAGCGGACGGCTTTGAGGAGCCACTGGGAGGTGATGTAGTTGGCTGGATCTTGAGCCCTGGAAAGCGAAAGAAAGAAATTAATTGTAGAATTGCACAGATGCCAAATGTTGTCCAGATGCTATAGAATACTGCCAAAAATATACAATTCAGTCAAACCAGCCTATTCATGGAGGTGAACTATCATTAAAATGGACGCTTGAGTATGGTCTATCTTTAAACATAGTTTTATGCTACTATCTTTACTACCAATGTTTAAGCTATAATAGAAGCTGTGCACTTTCAGAATACTCACAATCAAACTTGGCGCAGTGATCCAATAAAGGGCAAATTAATGATGTCATCAGAAAGATAGTGTAGCACATTTTATCATATTGCATGATATAAGTTGGCCTGTTTGATATTTGGCACCCACCAAGGTTATTGTTTCCCTCGACAGTTGCAACAACTATATCTTTTATACATATGAGTTTATGCAGTTCTTGTTTTATAAAATGTTTTAAAATACAATAATCAATAAAATTTCTTTCGCACATTCATTTTTACTCTATCAAGTAAAACCGACGAGTAAGAATGAAGGCTCGAGACGAGTTTTACTCAACAAGATTGGCTCGGTGTTTTAGATGTTTAGCGAATCTCTTAGCCACTACTAACTTACTCGATGAAACAAACATACACACTGTAGAGCTCTGCTCGATGATTCGAAGCAAGTAAATACGAACGTTCCAAATCGCTGTGAGCCAATTTGTCCACATGGTGGTACTTACTAAATATCAAGTAAAATTGTTTAGTAAGAACGAATGTTTATGGTAAATATATAGAGCCTCGTCCAATATGCACAAATTATTGTAAAAAAAAGCACTAAAATAGGTTCTTAGGCTAGTTTTTTTTCCTTTTTTAAAACCTAAGAACCAACTTTACAAAATAGGTTCTTAGGTTATTAGTTAGGGTATATAATGTCAAATCGAAAATGGTCTCAAAGTAAACACAAAGAATTTGTCAATGGGCTCTCTATGGGCTGAATAAGTTGTTTGTCACTATAATTATTTGATACAAAGTGTATTTTTTTTAATAATTTGTGCATATTAATATGCTTATCTACCATGATTATTATCACAAGCGTTAGGTACCCACCTCTTGGTGTAAATGGACATGGTCCAGCGCTCCAATAGCTGCAGGGGGCCCCTGCAACCGGCGAGGCAGTTGGGCGCCAGCAGCACCTCGATGCAGAGCGGAATGTGATCGCGCCACAGGGCCTCCGCGTGGCCCCGCAGCGCCAGGGCACGCCCGCGCCCCCGCATCCCTCCCGGGGAGGGTGTCGACACCCCGGCCTGCAATACATTGATCATTATTCATTATTAACGCCTTATATAGTATAGCGAGTACCTATTATAAATAATTATTATTACTTTAATGAAAATAAATTACTTTGTAAATTATTTTTATATTTGCGTCTCACATTAACGCTTATGTTTTATTTGATGGCCTCCTTGGTCGAGGAATAAGGTTCTTGGCTACGAATCGGGGGGTCGCGGCTCAAATCCCGGTATGCGCAAGTAAATTTTATCAAATTAATTTTTGTTGTTTCACAATTATTAATTCATTTAAAATAATATATATTATATTTAAGGTACATTCTATAGTAGAAGATACTCTCAGTATCGCACATGTGTAAGTGATTGGTGACCAGATCTGAATAGCTAGGTAATTACCCACCTTTCTTTTCCCTTCTCGTTTACACCAGGGCGATACTGAGTGAGTATCTTACACACTAGAATATGCACACGTTCCCCTTCCAAAAACCTTTAGCCTCACAACATAACCTAATTAAGGGTGCCATAATCTCATTAGCTCTAGACGGATTGGAGCTGTTTTGAGGTATTCACATTTGCCAGAAAAACGTGTCTTTTTTAACATTCTATTATTATTTTGACAAGTATTAAATAAGAAAAGAATTTCTTTAAATTTAAAAGAGAGGTGTGATTAAAATTTGGCAATGGGTAAGATATTTTGAAAAGCCAATCAGTATTGGTTATTTCTAGTGGCAACCTTTTTTGTTCCATCCACGTATTATGAAAAAGAGAAGGGATAACAAGAAGAACAGAGGTCACCCACAAATGTGATAAACTCCGGACTTTGGATGGATGGGAGCCACTAAGAATCAGAAGTTACTGAATACATTTGAGAACAGCTTGGGTCAAAAACAAGATGCTAGAAGGCTCATAATGAAGAAGAAGAATGTGATGTGTAACAATAAATTTGTGGGAGAGGGTGTGAAAACAGTTAAGTCAGAAAATGCAGAAACATTTTTAAATCAATCAATTTGGCAAAAAATCCATATTTTGCTAAGGACAGTGAGAAAATTCCAAAGTTTCTGTGCACAGAAAGATGTATTTCTATTAAAACAATATATTTTTTGGGTTTCCTATAGAGAAAGCATTGAAAGAAGCACAACTTTCATGTGATAGATAGTACAAGTTAAACAGATTAAAAACAACAAAGGTAACAAACCAGCGTAGGTGTGTACCTTTCAGTGATTGGCGAATAAATTAATACGACAATAATATTCTATTCTTTGAAAATTAAATCTACTTACGAACAAGTCCTTTTTTAATGGTGTGAGAATAATTCCTGGCTTAATTTATACGTCTCGCCATAACTACACATACCGAAAGGTTTGGTTGATTTGCAAAAACCGAATTGACCTCTTTACAATTTGTTATGAGCAGTAAATAATCACTTTGTATTATGCTATTATTTATTTATTTATTTTATATTATAGAAATAAACAGAACATGATTTACAGAGATGAAACAATATACAGGAATAAGATACTTCATGTTGGGTACCTATGATATGTTTCCTTGTAATGTCTGCTAAGTGGAATGTTTATTCCTTAATTACCAGGTGACGTGTGTAATGTATGTGTGAGTGTTTTTGTGTATGTGTGTGTTTCTGTATGTATGCGCATTGAACAGTTTAAATTATTGACATGATGCCACGTTTGAATTTGGGCAGTGAATCCGAAAAAATGTCAATGTTAGAGTTAAGACAAATATTATTTAGAGTATGAAGAGCTCGGTTAATTGGCGAATTAGATGCTGCATTTTATACTTAAGCGCATGGAATAGCACTGTATGTCGTGTACGTCTCAAAGGTATGTTGAAGTTAATAAGGGACAGAAGTTCGAACTCTTATCTGTGGAATGCAATGTGATATTAGAGATATTCTTTTTACCATTTTTATATTTACACGGTTTGAATTCGCAGGAAACCATCATTGCCATGTTATTTCTTAAAATGTTCTGATGAGCACTAAACGCCAGTCAAAATAAGAATTATGTAATTTATTACAGAAATGCGCAAACCTCGCTGGTGGCAAATAGGACATCACGTGGTTTGCCTCAAGGCGTTCGAAATAAGACTCGTATTTGGCTTTGCGGCATTTCTATTTATTCAGACGTCAGTGGTTTGTATGGAAAAAAAATGTATTGGAAAGAAACAATGGAATTTCAAAAAAAGTTATTTAAAATAACTTTTTTACTTCAAACATGACGTAGAATCAATCACCTCCCAATGTTAATACACTTTACCAGACACTCTGTATAATTTTGTAACACAAGAGTCACATATTGTATATAATATTCTTATAATTTAAATACACACCTTCTCTTGTTCCTCGTCTCCATTCCCAAACTGCACTCGCTGGTAGATCTTGGCACCCAGTAGCGCTGACAGCAGCTTCCTGTGCACATCCTCCTTTCTCCGCAATACTTCTCCATCCTCACTGCTGCCTCCTCCACCAAAACTTGCACCGCCAGCAGCCGTCGATGATGTATTCAAGTTATTCGACTGCTCTACAGCGGCATTCCGTACTAAATTTGCAGTAGCAATAGCCGCAGATGATGTATTCAAGTTATTGGACTGCTCTAATGATGATGCACCAGCATTCCGTGCGAAGTTTGCAGTAGTAGTAGCGGCAGATGGTGTATTCAAGTTAATCAACCTCTCTAGACTGGCATTTCTCACAAAAATTGCAGTAGCAGATGACGTATTCAAGATATTCGACTGCTCTCCGCTGGCATGCCTCACAAAACTTACGGTGTTTGCTGTATCAGTTGTATTATTCGTATCCTTAATAGTAGCATTGGTCGCATTTATGTTAGATTGTTCTGGGTCTTCTCCGTTCCTCTGTTCCTGGCTGCCAAAGCTATTGTTCCTAGAGTGGAAGCGCTCTGGCGATGGCTGTGACTGCAGCTCGGCGCTGTTGGCCCGGCCGTACGCGTTTCGGGGGGGTGCAGAGACGGGTGGGGCGGTGGCAGGTGGCAAGGGGGTGGTGTTTGGGTGACGGGGAGTGGCCCTGCCCTCGATGATGAGGGTGCCAAGCTCTAGAAGGAGCGCGGCGCCCTGCACCGGCGGGGGTGCGGCATCACAGCTGTGCATCTGCAAAAGAAAAATATATATTAAATAATAAGAAGGTATCCACATTTTTTAATAAAATTTAATGCTAAATTATACATTTTACAGAAGGGATCATTTACGTAGAGAACAGTATGTTTCAGATCGAACCCGGCAGAGTGACATCAATAATTCCTGAGCTTATTATGGAGTGACATTTTATTTTCATAAAAACAAAAATAATAACATAGGGGTCCGGGTGGAGTGGAGTGCGGGTATTGGGATGAGTGACCAGTGGCGATATAGAACAGAAATATACATTTTTTGGTTTTATTTGAAAAAAACTATTTAAATTTGTTTGAACAGAAAAATAGAAAATAAATATGTTCAACCTCACAAGAGAGCACCTATCTGCACAGGGGAACTACATCGCCACCCGGTTGTGCAGCATTGTGAAGCGGGTTAAGGTAGGAGTTGTAGGAGGGATTTATTAATGCGGGTCTAGAAGAGGCCCGCATTTATATATTTCAAGAAATGTAACATTGGTAAAAAAAGGCAATACATAACAGGCTAATAATTTTAAACAATTTAATTTAAAACACTTTTGAATGTATTTGTGCACACAACTAGTTTGGAACACCCGCCCAAAGTCCCCTCTTGCCCTACAAATTTCTAAAGACACTGGGTCTGTAACGATGTTTATCATCTCCGTTTAAATTTAGACTCACAAATCAATTCGACAAAATTCTTTTCTTTGCTTTTGTGGCTCCGGACTAAGCGTTCAAAAAGAAGAAGATTTGTAAATGAAAATATTTAATAAAGCACAACTTTTATAAAACTAGCTGACATGTACCCGGCATTGCTTGGAGACTTTTCTCTACTTTCTATAAATATAATATGCATGTATTATACATATAAATCTTTCGGAAGAAATTCTCTAAATGAGAGTGAAAACCCTATAAAAATCTGTTGCGTATTTTAGATGAACTAAGCGCACAGACAGGCAGACGCGGATAACGACTTTATTTTATACTATTTAGAGAAAGAGCAAAAATCTCTCGGCAAATGTCTTAAATAGCATTTAAAGAACCACTCTGAATTTTAACTATGTAACATGTTAAATAACAGAAACAGACGTGTTTTTTTATAATTTTCGGAGCATACTTTGAAATGTATTTATATCGAGGGAATTTCATTTAATTACTTTTTCAGTTCGACAATTTTGCTTTCAGGCTAATTTGTTCGGTTTTGGAAACAACTCATACGATCTAACAGAAATCGCTGGGTCTTCAAGAAATCACCAAGCTTTATATTCAAATCTAGAAATTAACCACAGAACAATTAAAATGTGCACCTTTATGAAACCAAAGTTACCGTTCGCAATTTGAAAAAAAATTATGAGAATTTGCGAATTTTTTATTAATTAATTTTGTATGAAACGACAAAAGAGTGAGGTGACAGGAACGTTAGTTCAGTAATTTTATTTTTTTTTAACGTAAAGTGAGTTTTTTTTTTTTTAATTTTAATATTCCAAAAAATATATGTTTATTCGTAATAATAAAACATGAGAGCGTATTTTATCACTTTTCAAAAACAGTTTTTAGTTTTCGGATATGTTCAGAAATATTCCATTTATTTGGATTTAATTGCAAAGCGGAAATACGCCGACCATACGACAGAATGTGGCAGAGGCCTGGAGAGTTAAAAACTTAAAGCGGTCCAAGGAAAGTATGTTATAAATCGGTAGAAATTATGAATGTTTCTTACGGGTTGATTTTTTGTATTTCATATCGTTTGAATATTTTTATTGATTTTATTTAAATATTTAATAGAAATATATAATCTACATTAGCTGTTGTGACTAGACGCTGCGTGTCCATGTTATCTACAAATAAGACTACACAAGATAAATGTGTTATGTATTGTAGATAATACTAATATAGCTAATGCCCTCATAACGGGCGTGGAACTAACTGGTTTATTATCATCTTAGCAAGCAAACAAACAAACATAACATTCAATGTTTCGCATAACTACTCACTTTATAATGTTAAGGCGATGCCATACGTAGTAATGCAAAATCATGTGTTTTTGGTTTGAAAATTTGGTCGCCTAGAAATGTTTCAGATGTTTTAATTAAATACTACGAGTAGAATACATCTTGGCCTTTGAAATAATAGAGTATTTTTTAGATAAGTCTTTTTATAAGCCCAGAAAAAAATAATGTATAAGGCCTATGAAAACTGCTTTAAAGTTCAAAATCTCCTACCCATTTTAGGTTATGATTTTATTGTATAATGTGGCAAATTATTTATAAAATGATCGAAAAAAAAAATATTTATGCCTGAACATCCACAAAATAAAATAAAAGGCACTTTTTGGACATGTTTTTTTCTTGCATAAATCAAAACAGGCGAATGGTGTCAAGCGGAAATTTAAACTTTATCGCCATCTACGTAAGGGTTGTTTTTGATAGCGGCTCAATTTAAAATATTACACGACGTATTGCATCGCCTCATTCATTTAAAATCCGGAACAAAATTTTGCAATACGTAATGCATAAATGGCAAAAGAGCCTGTACGTCCATCGATAGAAACGCTTAAGTCCGGTGTTCGATCCTCTCTTTCTATCTCGCTACACAGACGTACGGAGACGACAGTTCCTCACAGAGAGAGAGAGAGAGAGAGAGAGAGAGAGAGAGAGAGAGAGAGAGAGAGAGAGAGAGAGAGAGAGAGAGAGAGAGAGAGAGAGAGAGAGAGAGAGAGAGAGAGAGAGAGAGAGAGAGAGAGAGAGAGAGAGAGAGAGAGAGAGAGAGAGAGAGAGAGAGAGAGAGAGAGAGAGAGAGAGAGAGAGAGAGAGAGAGAGAGAGAGATGTTTGTAGATATTTTGGCAATGGTCAACTTTGGCACTTTTCCTAGAGATGTCGTTATATTATTTACTTGCTGTGATCGCGACTTCCGCGTAATGTGACGTCATCGGGTCCGTTCAATGTCACGGCGGATGCAAGAATGGATACCCTTAGTCATAAATGTTAAATGTCCATTGTTATGAACGCGTTATGCAAACCCAACGCCCGTATAAAGTTTAAAATATTCACTTTTACATCCTTTAACCCTTAGTAGGCCAAGAAATCCACATTGCATTTTTTTTAATGTAATCGCACAAGAGTCCCAAATGCTCCCAATCATCTGGAGCCAGTGAGATTATGGCATCCCTAATTGGGTTATGTTGTGAGCAGTGGCGGCTCGTGGTTTTTGGTTATACTAGAGTGCTAATATTACAAAAAAATTGCATTTTTGATGTTGTAGCCGAAAAACCAATTTTTTGTATGAAGATTTTCAGGAAATCTGTGCGGTCAAACTGAAATTTCATGAAAATCTCCAAATAAAAAATCGAATATTCCAAAAGTTTATCGAATATTTCAAATATAGCACTATATCGCACTCATAAAAAAGTCACGAGCCGCCACTAGTTGTGAAGCTGATGGTAGTGGAGAGGGGAAAAATGGGAAAAGGAAGGTGGGAAAGTACCTGGCTATTCAGATCTGGTCACCAACACGGCCAAAGCCATTTCAAGCGACGTTTCAAGTCTGAATGGTAGTCTTACACCAGAGCGATACTGAAAGTATCTCCCACTCTGGAACGCGCCGCAAATATACTATATATTATGTATTTTAAATGAGTAATTTGTGAAATAACACCAATTAATCGGCTTTCTAGTAGGGAGTGTTTATTCCTCGTTTAAAAAGTTATTTAATAGTAGTATTTTGCGACTAGCACATCGCACTTGCCTCGAAGCTCCTAGCACAACATATTTTATTCGTTTGACAAGGGCATAATGTACAAGTCTCGTAAAATAATTCTAGCTTGTCTAATCGTCACGAGCAAATATGATTATGAATATAAGAGAAAAAGCGCGTCCGTAATCTTCCCTGTCAAATGTCACAATTCCGATTTTCATAAGTCAGATATAGTAAGTACCAATCCACCATTTTTTTAATTATTCATCAAATTTTAAAGATTAAATTCAAGTTCTGTTAATATTTCAGTTTTGTGAAACAACTGGCCAATAATGATATTATAATAACAAAATTTAAGTAGAACCTTCACAGAACTTGAAAATCAACTTTGAAATTTGACGAATTGTTCAAATTCTTTGACTACCCATCCTTATTTTTATTGTGAAGAACGCTTATTTATTTAGCTTGAAAATACAGGGTTTTCCAATAAGAGGTGTTATTTTAAATAGCCCGCTATTTCGGTAGATGTTACTCTTGAAGCTGTCATTTTTTGACATTTGGCAAGTAGAAACTACACCATTAATAGAAATGGAACGATACACGCTTCAACAACGCATTGAAATTATTAAAATTCACATGAGTGAATCAAATGCAAATCATCTTGAGTGATGAGGCCCATTTCCACCTCGGTGGCTTCGTCAACAAGCAAAATTGTCGCATCTGGGGCTCGGAAAACCCAAGAGTTATTGTTAAAAAGCCTCTCTATCCTCAACATGTGACTGTTTGGCGCGGTTTATGGTCCGGCGGAGTCATTGGACCTTACTTTTTCGAAAATGAGGCTGGAGCAACAGTTACGGTGAATGGATTGCGCTATCGAGAGATGATTAATGATTTTTTATGGCTGGAATTGGATAGTATTGATCTGGACAACGTTAACTTTCAACAAGACGGCGCTACGTGCCACACAAGCAACGAAACCATTGATCTTTTACGATTGAATATCAAAATAACACCTCTTATTGGCAAACCCTGTATAATAAAACTCAATAATAGTTTCGTGAGTCTTCATTATATTATATCAAGGATGACGTCGAAAAGCATCTCAAGAGGTTAGTTTCGGTATATTATTACGGAGCGGTAGATACTCTCAGTATCGCCTTGGTGGAAGTCCACCATTGAGATTCGGAACGTTGCTTGAAATGGCATTAGCCGTGTTCGGAGACCAGACCTGAATAGTCAGGTAGGTACTTCCCAACCTTCCTCTTCCCTATCTCCTTCCCCTCTCTACTCCCTTCAGCCTCACAAAACACCCAACGACTGACCCACTGGCTGCGAGCTGCTTGATGGACTGCTTGTTTCCGATTTCCTTGGAAGCGTGACTCGCGGCATCGTCCATTCACCAACGCACGTTCACCGCAATGGCGAAATGTCTTGCCAAGAATGTTTATTTATTTATGTTTCTGATTTCCAACTAACACAAGTCACAAGTTCGTTGTTCGTCCCGACTACTGGGAACTAGGAACTCGTGCACCCTCCTCAGGGTTTGTCAACCCCGTTTGATCAACTGGACAGAAAACAAAGTATTTTATTTCATTAGATAATATAGGCGAAGCTACAACTAAATCACTATTTTGATCAATCTTTAAAACTAATTGGTGTACATTATGAATACCAAAAAATAATCTTTAGATAAATTGAAGGTTTTCCTATCGTTTCGCTTGAGTAAAATACAAACAGAAAAATAAATTACTCAATAAAAAATATAAAAATGTAAACTAGTAAAAATAATATTTTTTCAATAGAAATGTATGGACGCGTAAAGGAAACAACTTTTAAAAAATACAGTATTATAGCTAAGATAATCTGTGACAGTTTCACTTTTCACTTGATTAAATTTTTTGCTTTCTTATAAAATTATTTACAAAATAAGTAAAAAACAGTTTTGTGCTGGAAATCGAAGGTTTCTAGACTCCGTTTGTCAAGCGATTTTAATGTAAAACCTATCACTCTCAAACGAAAAATATGAATAGGAAAAACGGAAAAAGATTCGATCATCTTTTTTTGCTTCGCATTTCTCGTCTGAGAGACTATTACTAACTATTTACTTCAATGATTAAATTTCTATTTGGTTAATTTTTATCTCCATTGAACGATTTAATTTTTCTTAAGAAATGCATGTTTAAACTCTTAGAGCAAAGAAGAAAACAGGAAGTGTCTTCCACACAAATGTAAACAGAAACAAATTATCCATTTTTCCCAAATAGCCAAGCGCTCTGTCTCATTTGCACTTGGTTGACATCGTAGATCTCTCATCCCATTTTAAATTCATAAACGCAATTTTGTATTGGAAATTTAAGGCTCAATTTAACAAATATTTGGATTACGAAACACGCCCACTTGGCGTTTCTTGTGTTCTTATTTATTATACGCTTAAACCTAACAATTTATTCCACACATTATCGGCAAAACACGCAACAAATGCAATTATTACACTTTCACTGATAATTTAGTACTTATCATCGAGCCTATTTAATACACGGAAAATTAAAACCGCAACAAAGTTAGCTAAAACTACTTTCTTCCAATTGCTGTTGTGTCATTATTCTACATTTTCTGTTTTCTTACTTTTATCTAAGTAATTACAGTCTAAATTGTTAATTACATATAATTTACACAAACTTTGTTGACTCTCTAAAAAATAAAAATTACGATAATGAAGGTATTTTATATTGAATAAATTTTCTACGCCAGTTTAAAATGTGCCATTTTCGATTTGGCGCAAAACGACATGTTCGTTTTTATTCGTGAATAAGCTGTGTCTCTGTAGCTCAGACAGTCGTCAGTGTAGATAGAAAAACAATAGCGCGATTTGCTTTTACGTCTAACAGACAGCGCTGTTTTTTAAAAAACACGTTTTACCTGACATCTTCATAATATAGGTATATAAAAACATAATATAGGTATATAAAAACATAATATAGGTATATAAAAACATAATATAGGTATATAAAAACATAATATAGGTATATAAAAACATAATATAGGTATATAAAAACATAATATAGGTATATAAAAACATAATATAGGTATATAAAAACACACGCATATTTGAATGCAACTTTGCGTCAAAATTTCAAAGCAATCGGTGAATAACTTCAGCAGATTTAATATTTTTAACAAACGAATATCTACAATTTTTATTTATATAGTAGATAGATTCGGCGGTGTAAATATAAAAAAAATATATTATATTTAGGGCTATTAAACAGTGTGACCTATTACATAAATGTCTTAAAAATGTTAAATTACTTTCTGTTTACTGTGGTATGTTAAAAAATATCAAAACATTCTTGTGACGTCACAATGAACCCAACAGCTGTCCAATCATAGCACCTGCCGTGATGTGTCAATGAGGCTCGTAAATCAGTATCGTGTTTACGTAAATAAATATTAACAGCCTTACTAATAAATGTGTTATAAAATTTACGCAAATGATAAACACTCATTTACGATCGTTTTTCAGTTATTTAAAATTTAAAACACGAGTAAGTTATTAAGGCCGTAAATAATAATATATCCTATATATTTTTAAGATTATTTAGTTTTTTTCTGTATTTTCAAATTTATTACGAATCTCAGAGTATTGGTAATTCCGGTTAAAAGGGGGATTTCAGGCCTTACCAATGATTTAACAGGTTTCTTGACAAACTTTTAGTAAATTACAAATATATTATCATGATATCACACGTATTATCAAAGAAAATCGCCTTGATAACATATCATGACGTAATGCAAATATATTTTCATGAACACGTGTTCCGACTTCATGAAAATATATTCGTAATTTACTAAAAGTTTATCGGGAAGCCTGTTAATTCATTCGCAAGGCCTGCAATCTGTTAACCGGAATTACAATTCAATTTATTAATTTAAAAATGTGTATATTCTTAGGTAATAGGCATTAAAATCGCTTAACAGACTGAGTCTAGAAACGTTCGATTTCAAGCACAAAACTGGTTTTTATTTATTTTGTAAATATTTTTAAAAGAAAGCAAAAAAGTTAATCAAGTAAAACTGTCACAGATAATCTTAGCTATAATGATGTATTTTTTTAAGTTGTTTCCTTTACGCTTCCATACATTTCTATTGAAAAAATATTTTTTTTAGTAGTTTACATTTATATTTTTTATTTTACTCAAGCGAAACGATAGGAAAACCTTCAATCTATCTAAAGCATATTTTTGAGTATCCATAATGTACACCAATTCGATATAAATATTAATCAAAATAGTGATTTGGCATTAAGCTTCGCCTTAATAAATTAGCAAATACATAATATTTTTTCTCCGTAGACGTATGGCTCGAAATATAATTATTATTGTGCACCCATATCTTAAGTTAACAGCGACAATTACAACCACAATGTTGTGGCGACTTGTTTATTCAGTATTGTTTTCACGAACTCATCGTTTTCCAACTTTAACGAAATTAAGTTAGGTAAGAAATAGTTGAGCTAAGACCAAACACGTTATGCTAGATTAGCTTAGGTTAGATTACGAATTTGACCTCGGCACCTTTATTTATTTTTATTTACTCTGTGTTTTCATTTATACAATAATAATTTTCATACTAAAATCGATTTTCGATATTCATTCATTCGTTATTCATTTAGGACGGATTGTTTCACAGAATTTGAACAAACCATCAAATTTCAAAGTTAAAATTCAAATGCTGTGATAGTCCTTTTCAACTTCTGTTATTATTTCATCATGGGCCAGTGGTTTCATAGTACTTGGATAATAACAGAACTTGAATAGGACTTTCACAGAACTTGAAATTTAACTTTGAATTTTGGTTCAAATTCTGTGAAACAGTTATTCCTAGGTATGTACTTGTTCGTTGTCGCTGTTTATTTTGTAAAACTCCATTTTTAAATGTATAATTAAAAATTTTAAATGAAATTAAACTTCGCTAAGGTGTATGTACTTATTTTGAGAGTGACAACTGTTTCTCCTTCTCGGGGATGTCGTAAAACATGTAGATAAGATCGTATTGCAACGAAAATAATTGATAAGGAAAAAAATCATAATAAAACTAAAACTATGCTTTCTCTGCTATTCTCGTGCTTTTAAAGATGTCACTGATTAGATTGGAGGGAGTAAGCAATCCTTTGCCACAGTTAACTCTGTTGGCGACAAGCAGTCTGTCAGTCAGGGCTGTGTGTTGGTGTTGGTTCGTTAGTTGTGCACAATATATATTGTTCTGTACACGTACTGAGATTGGTAACGTAATGCCACGCCAAATAATAAAACACGTAAGCAAGTGGTATGTGTAAGTGTGTACACAGTACAGTGTGTGGCATTCATACTGCAA
The DNA here is from genome assembly GCF_061612785.1 of Hesperophylax consimilis. NCBI lineage: Eukaryota > Metazoa > Arthropoda > Insecta > Trichoptera > Limnephilidae > Hesperophylax > Hesperophylax consimilis. The sequence goes on along the minus strand of NC_142862.1, from coordinate 13,496,489 downwards.
ACAGCGAAATAATACCATACACTAAGCTGTATAAACATGTTAACGAGAAGACAGAGTTCGAATGATGTCCCATGAAAAAGCATGAAATGAATGTGTTCAGTATTTTTTTTAAAACATTAAAGATATGTCCCTAGTCTATTCGAGCATTTTCAGGACTCGAGAAAACTTAGTAATTTGGTGGGCGGGTTTGGTTACCGCCGCCCCCTAAACCGTTTGTTGGATAACCAACACCTCGTCATAGATCACGACAAGTGGTTCGCTACGTTTGGTGATTCAGCAGGGGTGCTCGGGTTCATCGAGGAAGGTGTGTTCAGGATGCGCCTGCCCTCGACCTGCGTGGCGTGCCAGATCGAGAAAGGCTGGTTTGGGGAGACCCTTTGACCTCTCCAAGTGCCTCTCGACTCATCGCCTTGCGCCGCAGCGGAAGGGATATATTTATACGTCACTCCTACAGACACTGATCCATTAGATTCTTACCCACCCCTCATACCCTTTTCCTTCCCTTAACTTCCTATCCTTAAAAAGCCTTCCACGCAGCATCCCTAAAGATGACATAGGCCCAGAGGGGAAATTATTTTCCCCCGGGCCTCCCGTGTGGGACTTTTCGCGTTAAATGTTTTCGTCTTAAGCAATTTCCACGGTATTTTAATTCAAAGTTGTATTTGAGGAAAACAAAATAGGGCATCGTTGAATTATTTATAAGAGAATACTTTATTACTAATGCAGAATTGAAATGAAGAAGATAAAAGTTGATTTGAAATACTGACAAGAGCAAATCTATTAATTTTAAACATCTTTTATGTGAGTTGCGTGTTTGCTCAACACGTGTGTCAACGATCTTCAATACTTTCTCGACCAAATTTTCATTTTTACACATGCACAAATAAACATAATTTAATCTTAATTTGGCCTTGACGTTTACAAATTATTGCAGAGGACTGTAAAATACACATACACCTAAAACCAATAATATACATATTACCATAAGCACAGTGTTGGTGAGAACGTGTTTTAGTTTGTTGGTATGCAAAATCATAAATAAAACATAATATTATATACCTATAATACCAACGGCACGAGCTAAATTGAGTGCAGAGTACGGCTTGTGTTGGAAAGACTGCGTTATGCAATAGTAGAGTGGAGAAAATGATTTATTTCCAAGGTAAAAACATATATAGTTATTAGGTAGGTCATTGGTATTTGGTACATGTAATATTATATTGCACACAGATAAATCATAATATTTGAGAAACCTACTGATTGGTCACATTCAATAACATCAGAACGAATTTGTGGTAGGAACTTTATTCTCAATATTTGAAAGTGTTCCATTTTTTAAATTTGCAATAAACTAAGGCAAGGGAGTAAGTAGAAGGGTGGGAAGTAGGAACTTTATTATGAAAATTTGAAAGTGTTCCATTTTTTAAATTTGTAATAAACTAAGGCAAGGGAGTAGTAGTAGGGTGGGAAGTAGGAACTTTATTATCAAAATTTGAAAGTGTTCCATTTTTTAAATTTGTAATAAACTAAGGCAAGGGAGTAAGTAGTAGGGTGGGAAGTAGGAACTTTATTATCAAAATTTGAAAGTGATCCATTTTTGGAATTGCATTAAACTAAGGAACGGGGCTTCGAAAGCCGGATTTTTTTTGGGACAGTTTAGAGGAGTAAAATTGTTTAAGAGATTTTTTTACATTACCTCCACACAGGAGAGCCTGACGAAAATAATTTCTCTCATCTTTGGGGATGCTGTGTGAAGGGTTTTTTTAAGGAAAGGAAGGAAGAAGATAAGGAAAGGAAAATGTGTGAGGAGTCAAGAGAGTCTAGCTGAAGAGGACAAAAGATCTCCCTTAACCAGTCTCTCTAAATCGGTCCGCCACAGAGAGTAGATGGGCAGACGCCTCCGCCGCCAAGACCTGGACAATCCTATGAACCCGGGCACTCCTTTTAAGTTACCAAACGTAGCGAACCACTTGGAGTGACCTATGGTGTTGGTAAAGTGTTGGTTATCTAATAAATGGTTAAATATGTATTCATTTTTTTGCGAATACACGAATCGAATTAGACAATATTTATTTTAGTATTTTGTTAATTAGTAATAATTGCGATGAATGTATTTTTGCCTTCGACGCTAATGATAAAATTCTGCGTTATTTTCCATTATTTATAATGTGTAGATATATTTGATACTGAGTAAATATTTATGTGCATACTCTGGTTTCAAAGTACATAATTAGAAATGTAAATTATTTACAAATCATTATCTTGCATATTATCTTGATATTCGTGAATGCATTTTGCGTCGAACATTTTCATTTATTTACAATTCATTTGCTTGGTTAAAGTTATATAAAATTCTGGTGGTAGTTTGATAAAACCAGTATAGATTTCGACTGAAAATATTTCTATTTTAATTAGATATTTTTCGGGGTTAGAATACATATTGGTTGATATTATCTTATTCTTCGATTTAATTAATTAAATATAAGCTTAAAAATTGAGCTTATTAAATTATTATGTAATATTAAATGAATACAATGTTAGAACTTGTAGTGATCAATAAAAATATAAATTTCAAAAAGGAATTCCACCATGAATAATTAACTAACAAACTGACAATCACGTATTTTAAATCTGCAGGGGTAGGCAGAGAGGACGGACCAAACCAAACCACTCCTTGTCTCATTCACATTCGTACATCGTCTCAAACATTCTGACTCTTGACATGGCCCGACTCGAGACCCAACCCTCGATTTCTGTCATTCACATTTGCGTCATATATTCTCCTTACACTCCTTTCTTCGCTCCACATGCCCAAACCATCGGAGCGTCCCTTTCTTAATCTTTCTTATTATACTTACATCAACCTTCCATTATTTGCACGATTAAATTTCTCACACGATCATAGATGGTTTTACACACATACGCCTCAGAGATCTCATTTCTACAGCATTCAGTCTACTTTCATCCTTCTCTGCCAGTTCCATGCCTCACTGCCATACATCAGGGTAGGTACCAGCACTCCATTCTGGTCTGCTAGCTAGCTTCTTTGGTCATTTTTTGTTAGCATTCCGCCCTCCATTAACCCTTCTTTCAATATCTCTATTAGCCTTCCTCTGACTCTCCCAACAAACACAAATAATTAATGGTATCAAAATTAATGTTTCGATTATCACGGTGTTTCTTTTATCATAATGTTTCAGTTATCACGGTGTTTCTTTTATCACAATGTTTCAGTTATCACGGTGTTTCTTTTATCATAATGCTTCAGTTATCACGGTGTTTCTTTTATCACAATGTTTCAGTTATCAGTGTTATCACGGTGTTTCTTTTATCATAATGTTTCCATTAGATTATGGCAGTTGCTAATAACAATAACGCACAATAACTAACTGATTTATTTTACAACTAAACGGGCCATGTAAAATAAATTGTTCAATAATAACGTACACATTTATACCTTATATGCGCGAATATCATATTTGGCACATATCGCAATGGCCTTGGTTTAATGCATTGTCGGACATTAAAAATCTGTAACTAGGCCAGTGGCAATAAAAGAATATCGTTTCGATTTATCAATAGATTATTATAGAATTATCATAAAATTACCTATTTCAACATAATACTAGCAGCTAGTAGTAGTTCTGTGAACAGTTAAGCAGACATCGCGTTCAAAATTTCCTCTGAAATCATAAGATCTGGAGGAGGCCCACCACTTCCCCGCCCTGTTTTAGGTACTGATGGTACCCCTTCAGAGCTCTCGCAGGGACGCTAATTTAAGATCTATGACAATTCTTTTTCAAACTTTATTCATACAGGTATGTACCTTAATAACTCCGTCAAAGTTAGCCATCCAGTCAAAGAAAGGCTTGCTTCCACAGACATAGGAATTATGTCTATGCTTGCTTCAATATAAAATGGATGCAGCAGATTTTCTAAACAGGAAACGGGACGTACAAACAAATTTACACACAGATGAAATGCCAAAAGATTAAGTCAAAACAGTACGAAAACAGTAAGAGAAAACTTACTGATATGACGTACTGTTCAAAAATCTGGTCAAATTATTCGTTTTCCTATTAAAAATGTGACTGCGGGCATATAACGAATGAATTGAAAGAGTTCCTAACGAAGTATTAGTCAAAAGCAAATGTTTTGTGAGGACGGCGAAACACGTGTTCATACAAAGACTGATATTTTATCTATTTATAAATTACGTGGTTTTTTAATTGACATTTACAAGGCATTGATACGTTGAATCACCATACAAGGAAACTGCCTTTTTCATGATAACCAATACATTATAGTTATTTTGAACAAATGGTGAACAATATAAAGTTAATTATAAAATAAAGGCTATTATATATTTATACTGGAATTCATTAATAAAATCCTAAAAATAGCCAAAATGAAAAATTCATATTTCGCGCCCTAACTTAACACTTTACGGTTTACTTTAAAAATTATTTTTTATTTTTTATAAGTAATTAGGTTGAGTGTTAATCGATAGATGGCGGTAGTCATAAAGCTCCCTACGGAGTCCGTCAGATGTCGCTAGATTGTAACAGGTAATTGCGAGATTATAGGTGGAGCAAGCTCCTGGGGCGCAAAGAATTACCTACCCTCAGATAACGAACAGTGTAGTTTAACCAGACCTTTTATTGTAACGTAAATAAACGCAATTATATTAAGAACCTTTACTAATTTAAAGAGTTCCCAACACCCGAAGTCTGCATAAGTAAAGGCAGATATAACGTATATGAACGATTTGAAGTAAAAAATTAAGTAAAAATGTGGTTAGCGTTTTTAACACCATTTTACACGTTTGATATTAAAATTTTATTATTTGAAAACAGAATTGATTATTTTAAATTCATACACCGGAAAGATAATGTTATCTAGTTTCTATAACAGAGTTTGTTCATACGGAAAATTAGAAAAAAAAATTATATAGCGCATTTGAAACACACAGAAAACATTGCAAACTGAACAAAAGAGTTAAGTACTGAAGGGTTAAGAGTGAGTAGAAGTAGTTTTCCCGTGATATTGAATATAACCTACAGTATAATATATTTATGTGTATGTTGATATGGCTTTCAGTTGCCATGCGGGTTAACTAGGTCACAGCCAGCTGGCTTCGGAAGGGCGAATGCAATAGAAACAGAAATAGAAGTGTAAGAAACAGCGAGGTGCATTTTCTAAAACTGCAATGTTGTATTCGACGGTCATTGCATCACATTACGGATAAAATGCTGTCTATGCCAATGATAAATATTTCAAATAGTCATTCATAATATTCAGTGTCCTAGAGTCAGCTGCGAAGCAACTAGGTATCAATCAGATTCTGCAGTTTTATCAGGGCTGTCTATATAAATGTTCGAGTGTTCAAAATCTTAAATCTCCTAAAGTTCTTCATCGATTGCTTTGAAATTTTGATACAACGTTGCATTCGAATACGCGTGTGTTTTTATATACCTATATTACATAGATGTCAACTGTGATAGGTAAAAACATGCTTTAAAAAAAACAGCGCCATCTGTTGGACGTAAAAGCAAAACGCGCTTTTGTTTCTCTATCTGCACAGACAGACTCAGCCACAGCAACGCGTGGCGTGGTACAGCTAGTGATAAATATTTCGGTAAATATACAGAAAATAGGGACATTCTTAACATCCGCACATTTTATTAAAAACACTTTTAATCAAAATAATTAAATATTGATAAAAATTTGAAACAGAAAAGATACGGTCACATCTGGGACTTGAACCCAGAACCTGCTCTACCAACTGAGCTAATACGACCCTATCTCATTCGGTCATATTTAACTGTATCATACTTCGAATAAGAACTACCAACATTATCTTCATTTTTTCTCATCGCTCTTTTTATCAGTTAGATCAGGGGTGCTCAAACTTGAACTGCTGGCGATCTACCTCAATATTATTAACGTTGACGTTGCATAATTGCATGGCCACGAATCACACATTTGGAGGAACGACAGAAATTAGTTCGCAATATGCATTTTTTTAGTCAAGGTAGGTGGAGGTCTGCACTAAAAAGTCGATGAAAAAACTTAAATTTATTCAAAATTGCAAGTTTTTTGGTTCTTACAAAAAACAAACGAGTTCTAGTTTCTAAACTAAACTAAATAATGACTTTGGATGTTGAAGCGTGGCACTGCATGTCCTCAGCATACTTTTCATACGATGGTACGTAATTACCGAGTGCTAATCGCAAGTACGATGACATATGTTCGTCAGTTAGTCGATTGCGATATTTTGACTTAATTATCTTCATTTCAGAAAATGCAGACTCGCACAAGTAAGTTGACCTAAACATTGCGAATACGAAATTTGCCAGCTGTTCCAGAAAACTCCGTTCAGTAACTCAGTCTGCTACAAGCTACAAATAAATAATAAAAAAGAAGGATTGAAAAATGGGAAATTTTCTCGAGATCGACTCAAAAAGCACTCGAGATCGACCGGTCGATCGCGATCGACTGTTTGAGCACCCCTGAGTTAGATAATAATGTAATGATGAATTGTTCAACACAAAGCGAACAGTTTCATGCGAAAATGAACGCCATAATTTATTCATTTATACGCTTATAAAGGCTTTTACATAGAAGTAATACATTAAATCATAAGTACACCGAGTAGGTACGTAGGAGAATACGTGTACATGTTACAGAGGAAATAAAAATAATTTGTATATTTATAATTATCAAGCAAGTACAAAAGATACACATAGCTGAAGTGATGAACTGAGTGGTAAAATGAGAACATTATGAAAAATAATAAAATAGAAATTATCTTGCTTGGCCTTTGAAATAGAAAAAATAAAATCTGCTTTAATGTTCAAAATCTCCTACTTACGAACCCCTTTTCAGTTATCGTTTTATTGTATAATGTGGCAAATTAATTTCTATAGAAAACTATCAAAAAACATTGAAATACTTGTGCCTGAACTTCTCAAAATAAAATAAAACACAGTTTTTGGCGATATTTTTTTCTTACATATATCAAATCCGGCGGCTGGTGTTAAGTTCGAATGTAAACCTTATCGCCATCTACATAAGGGGTGTTGTTATACGATGTGGTGCATCGCCAAAGGCAAAGATGGTAAGAAGTATTTCTTCATGAAACAGGACTCGTATGTCTACAAATGTTAGGAAAGCGTTATTACTTTTCAGATGTCTCCCGTTGCAGAAAGGGAAGCTTCAAGACAAAAATGTGTATATTTTTGGTATACCTTATATTGTAGGTAATAGGCATTAAAATCGCTTGGCAAACGAAGTCTAGAAACGTTCGATTTCAAGCGCAAAACTGGTTTTTATTTATTTTGTAAATAATTTTATAACAAAGCAAAAAAAAAATATTCAATGAAACTGTCACAGATAATCTTAGCTATAATACTGTATTTTTAAAAAGTTGTTTCCTTTACGCGTTTATACATTTCTATTGAAAAATATTTTTTTTGGTAGTTTATATTTGTATTTTTTATTGAGTAATTTTTTTATTTGTATTCTACTCAAGCGAAACGATAGAAAAACCTTCAATTTATCTACAGCATATTTTTTGGTATTCATAATGTACAACAATTCGTTATAAAGATTAATCAAAAGAGTGATTTAGCATTAAGCTTCGCCTTAATTATTTCCATTGAAAATACCCTCACTGTCGCCCTAGTGTGAGACCACCTTTCAAAATAGAAACGTTGCTTGAAATGGCTTTAACCGTCTTTGGTGACCAGATCTGAATAGCACCCACCTTCCTCTACCTAATTTCCTTCCCCGCCCCGCCACCTACAGCCTTACAACTTACCCCAATTATTTGAGATACCAGTCTCACTGGTTCTAGTACGGTTGGGAGCAGTTGGGACTCTTGTGGTGTATTAATATATTTTATTAAATTAATATTACTAATTATTAATATATACATATATTTTACGCTATTTTAATAATGCTTTACCCAATCAGTGAATAATCTGAACATGTTTGTATTGCCTCATTCAGACGTTCCAGTTTTAGTTGATCAACTTCCACCACAAAAGCACCCTTTCAACAAAGTTGATCAGTTTTTATTTATTGGAATAACTTTATTGAGTTAAACCTCAAATTGTAATTTTTAATTATTGAAGACAATATTAGCGATTTCTAAACGAAAATCTAAATCAGAAAATAATACGGTCACATCTAGGACACGAACCCAGGACTCTTGCCTTGCCGGGGCACAGATGTAACCGTATCCTTGATTTTTTTTGTTTCAGATTTTCGTTTAGAAATCGCTAATATTGTCTTCAATAATTAAAGTTGATCAAGTTTAGAAACCTTGTTCAATTTTTGTCGTTCAATAAAAGTTAATCAACTAAAAGCGAAACGTCAGAACGCGGCTTATGATTGGCGTAACCTTATGTATATTCTTATATCGGGATGGGGCATATACGGCTAGTGCCATTTCAATCAACGATTCGATTCTGAAATGGCTCTGGTTGTCTTTCACCAAGGCTTTACTGAGAATATCTACTATAATATCTACCACTATACATTATTTTAAGAATAGTTGTCCTTAACCGGTGAACACGTCCGTACACAGGGCGCGACATTTGACCTATATCGGGATGGGACATTAAATAGGGCGGGATCTGTTTCGCGGAAATAGGTCAACCCAACTAACCTACTGAACAAGTCAGGGTGGTGCGATAGGTTTGAGACGAAGAATTACGGGGTCAAAGTCGCAACGGATGGGGTATTTTCACTAACTAGGGATACCATTGAAAATCGTTCTACAATTTATTATTTTCATTCATAATTATTACTAATATGGATAGAAATAATAAATTACATTAATGTAACAGCATCCGCGGTCGAGCGTAAGGCTCTCGACTAGCAAGCTGGAGGTCGCGGGTCAAATAACGGCGTGACCAAGTAAATTTCATTTCATTGATTTGTGTTATTTATTTACAATTTATTTATTTGAAATAATATACAGGGTGTATCGGCACTAACCCGACAAACTTTAACCAGCTATTCCTTAGCACATTTGGAGTAAAAAATGTTATGTGCACTTTGCTGTCCGGTAACGTTTTTTTTTAATAAAAAATTAATTAAACATATTTTCACCACATGTCACCACTGTTTTATCCTTTGTCAAAATTTGAAAGCAACATCGCAACTCTCGCGTGTTGCTGCGAACGAAGCCCGTATTACATAATCCAGTACCAGAAAAGAAATATTTTATTTAACAATAATGATTATTCACATTTTTCGTATGCGAATCACTGATTGTCTTCTTGTATTGTACACATCAGTTTTATTTTTGTATCTAAATTGTTTCACCTCTGGAATGCTTTGGTTTCACCTCTTACGCGTTTCACGTATTAAATAGTCTAATTTTGAAACTAAGAAACTAATTAGTAGATTTCCTGAATTTATAATCGAAGTCCAATAATTCTGAGCACTTTTAAAAACAATTTTCCTCACTTAGGTACTTATCAATAATAATAATTGGATTATTTGAACAGCGCCGTTGTTTTTTAAATCACCGTAAGTGCTCTGTCAAAATGTTACTTGCTAGGCTATCCTACAACGTATATTTTTTAATAAATTTAGTTATTTACAACTTCGCGGAATGTGATTTATGAATATTATTGCTTATGTTAAAAGCCTTCCAGAATTACCGGAATATAACGAGCAGCTTGACACACTTAAGTTTATTTCCACTAATTTGAAGGTACAAAGAATGTATAGTTTTAAAAACAATCCCGATGAATCAAAAAACGGTTCATATAAAACTGCTGCGCAACACACTGAGACAAAGGAAAGCACTCACACAAACGTCATGACTGCATTGGATTGACCACCTGCAAATGAATGCTGCCAGATTGCTAATTTATTTAAACAATAATTATTAAATTTTATTTAAAATATCGCAATTTTTTTAAAAAATCGACAATAAATTACAACTATAATTTAAAAAAAATATTCTTAACCCCACGCTTTTTCGTAATTGATTAATTAATTCAGAATTTAAACGTTGCTTGAAATGACTAGCCGTATTTGGTGACCAGATCTGAATATCCAGGTTCAGAATTTAAACGTTGCTTGAAATGACTAGCCGTATTTGGTGACCAGATCTGAATATCCAGGTTTAGAATTTAAACGTTGCTTGAAATGACTAGCCGTATTTGGTGACCAGATCTGAATATCCAGGTTCAGAATTTAAACGTTGCTTGAAATGACTAGCCGTATTTGGTGACCAGATCTGAATATCCAGGTTTAGAATTTAAACGTTGCTTGAAATGACTAGCCGTATTTGGTGACCAGATCTGAATATCCAGGTTCAGAATTTAAACGTTGCTTGAAATGACTAGCCGTATTTGGTGACCAGATCTGAATATCCAGGTTTAGAATTTAAACGTTACTTGAAATGACTAGCCGTATTTGGTGACCAGATCTGAATATCCAGGTTCAGAATTTAAACGTTGCTTGAAATGACTAGCCGTATTTGGTGACCAGATCTGAATATCCAGGTTTAGAATTTAAACGTTGCTTGAAATGACTAGCCGTATTTGGTGACCAGATCTGAATATCCAGGTACTTCCTCACCTTCCACTCCTTCCCTTAGCCATAAAACTTACCCCAATTCAACATAAAAATTGTTTAAATTATCGGATGTAATGAAATGCATAATAATTAGACCCCAAAATACTTAATTATTCAGGGAAATAAACCCCTGAGTCATCAGTTGGAAATACCAACGACATTAAGTGAAATTAACAATGCAATAATCCTATTATTGCATTGTTTAAAATTTCACTTAATTATTAGCATTAGCAAATAATATTGGGATTAGCAAATAATAATTTACGACAATTTACTCGGAAATCAATAAAGCCAGAATAATAAAAAAAGAAAGTTATCACTTACGTCGTCTGTAAGTGGCTTTACCAAAGTTTGATAATGCCGTCAGAAGGTGAAACAGCTGTCACGCGTAATAATAATTACAACTAGCAGAACTTGTTTATAAACACACTGTTTTTATAAATTTTTTAATAAGACTGTTAAAATAAAAAAAATCTCTAAATTGAAATGGAGTTCTACAAACTAAACTTAAAATCAAATAAATTTATTGCGAAGGTTCAAAGTACTGTACTGTAATATTATATTAAATAATTTTTACGTGTTTAATTATTGTTTAAAGTCAGATTAAAGCGATTAAAAAACCCACCTGGCAATTCTTATTCGAGTTTCGTTGTTTTTACGTATTGGCGCGCTTACAAGCATCAGTCGTCTCATTTTTAACCATTAATATTTAGTGTGTAGGAAAGAGAGAAGACGCTTTTCGACACACTTGTCGAAAAACTTGTTGAATGCCGACGGGCATACTCTTCTACAGATTTTATTAAATATTGATATGTAGGTAATATTGATGTGTAAATGAATGACATTGTGAGAATTTTACCAATAAATAATAAATGAAAATGCGGACATGTAGTTTATGTTAATTTTTTTATTGGAGCATTTGTTCGAAGTGACTACCATTATTTTCGATGCAAGCGTGTAGTCTTGTTATATTTTGATTATTTAAGTTTGCAGGATTTGCTTTAATTTCTGCAGCGGCTTCCATCACTCGTTCGAGCAGTTGCTCTCTTGAGGCTATTGGCTTAGCATACACTTTTTCCTTGAGAGCCCCCCACAGGTAGTAATCCAGGGGGGTCAGGTCGGGTGATCTTGGTGGCCAAGCAATGGCCGGACTTCCACGGCCTATCCAACGACCAGGAAACTCGACATCCAAGTAGTTCCGCACGGCAATCGAATAGTGTGGTGGGGCTCCATCGTGCTGGAACCACATTCTCCGTAGTAATTCGAGGTTCACATCTTCCAGAATCTCGCCCAGTTGCACTTGTAAGAACTCCAAATACATCGGTCCATTTAGTCTGGGAGGCAACTCGATTGGACCGAGTATTTGATTTCCCAGGATTCCTGCCCACATGTTGATGGAAAATCTGTCCTGGCTCGACGACTCCCGAACAAGCTTGGGGTTTTGTTCAGCCCAATGGTGCAAGTTGTGCACATTTAGCACTCCTGTTTTAGTGAACTGTGCTTCGTCGGTAAACAATATGTTTTTCATGAAGTCTGCATCTCTTATGACATTATGCAGCATTCTTCTGCAGTACACGACTCTGGAAAAGTGGTCATTCTCCATGAGGCCTTGGCAGCGCCTATAGTGAAAAGGTTTGAGCCCGTGCTTCTTCAGAACTCTCCATACCGCCATGTGTTCCCTGTGTCCTATCATCAGAGCGACCCGACGCACGGACAGCGTGGGGTCTTCGGTAATTAAGTTCAGGATTCTCTCCTCAACTGCCACAGGAACGATGTTGTGTCCTCCGCCGGCGCCTTCAATCCGTCCGATGCCACAGTCACGCAATTGTTGATACATCTGAAACAAAACAACAAATAACAACTGCTTTTATTATTCAGCTCAGTAATAATGTCAAATAAACAATCGCGGGCTTTTTCACTCATTTTATTTTTAAAGAACACTTATTTTAGGCACATATCAGAAAACTTACGTTTTCTCTTCATTTATTTCATTTTTTTATAGTAAAATGTATAACAAAGTGTTTTAAATTATAATTTTCTTAACTAGGTACGGTTGATATCTTGGATTCACAGGGGTGAAATTGAATTCAAGTAATTTAAATAATCCCATGGTGAGAAAGGGAGTGAATTCAATTGCAGTGAATGATGCATTTATTAGAGATTAAAATTAATTAACTTTTTAAAACGCCGTTTAGTGACCACTGAACACAAATCACCTAAAGTACAATTTACATTTTTAAAGTTGGTGGCCCCTTGTTATGTTTTTAATGTTCCCAGTTTAAATTTCAAAAGCGCTTTTTGGCATTATCAATGAATGTAAATAGTTTCAATAAACAATTGATAGGGTACAAACCTGGACAAAGGTAGCATGGTGTGGGACGCGTCTTCCAGGAAACCTCATGCGATACTCCCTTACGGCTGCTCGTGAATTTCCATTGCAAAATCCATAAACAAAAACAATATCTGCTTGCTCGGCAGGTGGATAATTGAGGGGCATATTTCAACAGTAAAAACTTAGATAACAAAACAAAAACGAAACTAGAAACTTGATGACATGCGAACTCCCAAAACAGCACTGACCACTGATACGAGACGGGGTGGCGGGAACCACACGGGACTTGAGACAGAATATGTGTGAAAGAGATGACAGTAGCGCGGCGTTGCCAATTATTTTACCCCTATACTGTGGGCAGTAGCGGAGTGTGGAAATTTTATTTATTTTTTGTTTTTAAAAGAAAAAAAATGTTACCGGACAGCAAAGTGTACATAACATTTTTTACTCCAAATGTGCTAAGGAATAGCTGGTTAAAGTTTGTCGGGTTAGTGCCGATACACCCTGTATAGTATAATTGCGGCACGTTCCAAACTGGAAGTATCGCCCTGGTGTAAGATCACAATTCAGAATTGAAACGTTGCTTGTAATGGCTTTGGCCGTGTTTGGTGACCAGATCTGAATAGTTAGGTACTTCCCCCGCCTTTCTTTTCCTCATATCCTTCCCCTCCCTGCTACCTCAGCCTCACAACATACCTAAATTGGGGATTCCACAGTATTATTGGCTAAAGATGGTCGGGAGCAGTTGGGACTCTTGTGGGTTTCACATAGAAAAATAAAAATTAATTAACTAAAGAAACGTCTTTCAAGCTTCAATCTTTGACCGTGATATAGCACGATGACTTGTGTAGTGATGGAGGACTTGTCTGGCAAAGGATTGAACCCGCGACGCCTAAGTGCAAACCCAACGATTTGGACTAATATAAATGTATCTGTGAAAATGATCTCATCTCGGTGAGCAGGGAGTAATTGTGCATTATATGTAGATGGTTGGTATATTGCGCATATTAAAAATAATTATAAAATTTGATAACCACATAATTTATGAACGATTGCAACAATAACATAATAATTAAGTTTTTTTTTACGATTCAAATCTGGCGTTCCAGAACGAGTTCGATATTTAAATTCGAACGGGCCAATGGCGTTAGGTCAGTGGGACACTTTCGCTAGAGATTTCATTATTTAGTTTCGCCAGTACATTATAAGTATTTACTTTGATAATATTATCGCGGAGATATGATTTCAATGAGGTCACCAGTAATTACAACAGATAGATAGATACTCTCAATTTCCCCCGAGCGAAAGACGAGCATTCGGAATAGTCGTGTTTGCTGACCAGATATAGTCAGGTAACTAATTCCCAACCTTTCCCTTCGCCATCTCTTTTTCTTCCCCACGCCCTTCAGACAAAATATCTCAATTGTGGATATTACTGTCACACTACACCTGTTTCTTACAGTACCTCAACACCTCTTTTTCAGCATTTGAGTACTCATTCTGAAGTTGTGTTCTATCTAACAAAATTTGAACAGTTCCATCAAATCTCAATGTTAGATTTCAAGTTCGATTGATGTTCTGTTATCATTTCATCGTGAATGATTGCTTCACTTGAGTATTAACTTTGAAATTTGGTTCTGTAAATCAGACCGTCCTAAAGGCCAATCTTTAAATTTCATGGTTCATTTTCAAGTTCTGTAATTATTACAGTTATTTGAATAGCACATAATGATATAATAACAGAACTTAAACGGAACTTTCACACAACTTGAAAATTAACATTGCAATTTGATGAACTGTACAATATCTATGAAACAACTGGCCCTATATACCCGTGATATCACGTGATACACGCTTTTCGGCCGGCCGCAAATACGGGTAATATCTTCGGTATTTTTCAAAAATTCTAAAAGTTATGTTCTCAGCATACTCTAATTAAAATGTCACATTTGTAAAGTAGAGGACCCAAATGTAATTTTCAAAATTGGAACTGATAATATGTCAAGAATTCAGACAACAAATAAAGTACCTACCTATAAATTAGTAAATGTTCGTGAATATTTTTTATCATTTGTCCTTTTTTCCGACGTATTTCTTACATAAATTTTCAGCTTCACTAATCCGACAATTATAATATCCCGTGATTTTTCACGGGTCTGCGCTAGTAATTGATAATTTTGTGACTTTTTGCACGTGGGCAGATAACTACTATACTTGCATATTATTATTATTTCTATACAAATTGGTGACTGGCAACATGGTGAGAGTGATGCGGGTAACAATACAAAAAATACATAAAAGAAAGTCAGGTGGGAACGGATTTGCCAGATAGTTAGTTAATCTGTCATCATTGTAGGATGTGAAATGAAATTAAAATTTTTCCACATACGTAGCTACTTGTTAAATTACATTTGACCGATGCGGTGAGTCATCGTTAAAATAGAAACAAGCGTATCTTCTGTCTTACTTCAAACTTCAATCAGTGTTTAATGCAGCAGCAAGGCTCATAACCGGGGTTTTTAAATATTCGCACATTTCAAAACACCCTCATAACCTTCACTGGCTCAAGTGCCCTGAAAGAATCCAGTACAAATTGTGCTGGATGGTGTTTAAATCCCGCAATGAAATGGCCCCACCCTACATCTCTGAACTATGCGTCCCGGAAAACACTGGTCTGAGACAGTCAACTCTGAGATCAACACATCAGCAGCTGTAGGCAGACTGATGGAACATAAACGCAAGCCAAATACTAAGGACGGGTTGTTTCGGAAAATTTGAACAATTCATCAAACTTCAACGTTCATTTTCGGGTTCTGTGAAAGTCATATTCAAGTTCTGTTATTACATTATTATAGGCTATTTGCTTGACAAAACTGAAATAAAAACAGAACTTGAAAAAATCTTTCGAGGAACTTGAAAATTAACGTTGAAATTTGATGAATTGTTCAAATTCTCCGAAACAACCCGTCCTAAGTTTGATGATCGCGCTTTCGGAGCGTCTGGGCCGAAGGCTTGGAATAAACTTCCTCAGGAACTAAGATTCATAACAAGTCCTACAGAATTCAAGTCTAAACTAAAAACTTACCTTTTTAAGCTGTCTTACCCTTAAATTAAATATACCATTCCTGAGAGAAAGTCCAGTTATATCCAATTTTCCAATAACGTCCTAAATCCAGTATCTGAATTTCGCTAATAAACAATCAGTTAACCCCTCATCACTCGCTCGGGGTGCTGTCAGCACCCCACGCATTTTTAACGTATAAATGAATAATAATTTGTCTAGTCCGCGCGTCTCAGTACCTTCAAGTGACTTTTAAACTCGTCGACACGGGGAGGGAGGGGCAGTGTAGCACGAGTGCTCGCAACGTGAGGACGTGTCAAAGTTTGCGTGGGGTGGGCACGACACCCCGCGAGTGACCGTGCTATACTTTTGCGGAGGTTACTTTATTAGGTTTGTTACGATAAATAATAAAATTTTATTTGATTTTGTTAATTAACCCTTATATTTATGATTTTCAATGAGAAAGTTTATGTTAAAAACTAAAAAGTTGTTTTTTTTTTGGTTCTTTGAAAGATCTAAATATTATGACTAAAAAAGCTGATTATTATAATGATTTGTAGAACAGTAATAAAGGTGTATATGATGGTAAAATTCCATCAACTGAAGAGGTAGGGATAGGTGGGAGATTGAGAGGCGAGTGCTCTTTGTCAATAGGGAACAATCTGAGTATAGGGCCCTATACTTCCGCTGTAGCTCAGACTGTCCACTCACCGTGATATCAACACATGTTAATTTATATTTTAGATGTTTAGTATTATACTGCCCTGATGAAGATACGGTTGTAGCGAAACCCGGTCGGTTTTAAGTATTTACCTATAAGTGATGTTTACAAAGTTATTGTTTAATTTTAAAGCTTAAATAAATGATCGTGATCGCTGTATTGCTATTTACTTGGCAAGGTACATCAATTTAATATATATTATATTCAATGAATATAGCTTCTACCAGACAGGCAGCACCCATATATGAAATTAAATAATCCAAATCAATATGGCACATGAGCGCATTAGTCGCATAAAACCGATCCAAGCCAAATGTGCTGACCACAAAGTCTCCGTGGCCGCTGTAATAGAACTAATAAATTAAATTCATTTAATTAACCAGTAAAACGTCCTTCAAACTCCAATCTTTGACCGTGAGATGGCATTGTGTTGGGTAAATCTGTATTCATTTTATTCTAAATTTAAAAGTAATAAAAAAGTTTCATAAATAATTAATTAGACACCTTGAAAATTGCATAAATTGATAAGCAAAGACAATAAATGCAAATTTGAACGCATAAGAACGAAAACATCCTTAATTTTATTTTATAGATGGTATAAAATATGTATATATTTATTAATATATTTTTTTTAATATCTTTTCATCAATCAGTTTAATTTTTTTTCTAACTGGCTGTACCCCGTCAACAATAGTGCGTTTTGCTTTTACTTTCTAGATGGCTCTGTCAAAAAAAAAACATGTTTTTTCCTGTCACAGGCAGGGTTGCCAGATGTCCGGTTTTGGACCGGACAGTACGGTTTTTTGAACAGCTGTCCGGTCTAGAAAATTTTGGAAAACCGGACAAACCGGTTTTTTTGAAATTACGCGATATATAATGTATACCTCACTGACGAGAGAATTTACAGAGGAAAAGCCGTGAGCAATTCTGGCGGGTGGTAGGCAAGACTTGCGGGGGAGAGCTTTATGAGGAACTGGCTGCACTTCAAAGTATTTTTCTTTCACTTGAAGGAAAATCCATTGGTGTGTGGTGTAGGTTTTTTTAACGACGAATCAGCACAAAATCTGTTTAAATGGTACAATGTCTATGTAGTGTTCCCGTTTCTAATGCTTCGTAGAATGAGTTTTTAGTGTAATGGGTAATGTATGATGATTTTTCGGAAACCATGTGTATTTACTTTATTTAAGGGTACGATATAATCTGTATCTGATGTGGATTCTTAAGTTTCCCGCTTGTACACAATCCGTATTTATTTATTTATTTATTTATTTATTTATTATTTTATTTACGCCCTAATGGGCTTTTACATGAAAATATACATTTACATTGATTACAATAATTGAACATAAGAAGATAAATGGAGTTAATTGTAAGAAAGCAACACATATAATAAAATTTTGTGCAAATTAGCTAAACACTAATAAGATGGATTCAATATAAAATATACCCAAGCATGAAATAGTAAGTAAAAGAAAGTTCAACATAAAAAGTAAGTAAGTGGGTGTGTTTAAACCCAGTATTAATTGTGAGTTTAACAAATCGATAAACCAATATAAATTAGAGTGTAACTTACTCGTGAGGTAAAGAACATTATAACAGAGATTTAAAAAAAAAAAAAAAAAAAAAATAACAAAATAAGAGTTGCACCTGTAAAAAGCAAAAACTAATAGAATTTAGCAATATCGACATGAATAAGAAATAATAAGATCTGAGATGGAACATAGTGTTATGTATAAAAAGTAGTTAGTAGGTATATGCATACAATTATAAGTGTATAGTAGAGCAAATAAAAAACAAACAAATATGGATATAATTTACTTGAAAGGTTTTGAATGGGAGAAGATGTAATAAAATTATTAAAGCTATAAAAGTTAATTATTAGCCGATAAAATCGAAATAAGTTGCCTTTTAAAGCTCACAAAATTGTCAAAACCAAACATATCTATAAGTTCACAGTATTTATTCGCAAGGTTGTGAATTCTAGGAATTGGTGAAAAAATAGAATAATTAGTGTTGAGGTTCTTGTTAAATTTAAAAGTATCTTTACTGCGAGTTTGCCTAGCAGGAACATTAATGCAAATAAGTTCCAACAAATTAGGGCTGTCAATTAAAGATTTAATAATTTTGAATAAAAATAGCAAATCAATTAACACTCTTCTATCAGATAATTTAAGAAGTTTAGTTTCAGCAAGCAAGTTATTGTAATTTATAAATTCGATTGGAATTTTCATTTTAAAATTAATGTACCGAAGGAATTTATTTTGTACCTTTTCTAATGATTGAGAATGGACCTTGTAGTACGGTGACCATACGGTGGAATTGTATTCTAATTTGCTTCGTACTAACGAGCAATACAGATGTTTTAATGTTGACATACTTTTAAAATTTGCTCCCATTCTCAAAATAAAACCTAGTATTCTCATCGCATCGCTTGTTATTTCATCGATGTGTTCGTTAAACTGTAGACTCTCGTGGAATATAACACCAAGATCACGAATCTGTGATACACGAAGAAGATTAGCACCATTCATAAAATAGGAAAAATTAAGTGGATTTTTGCCTTTGTAAAAACTGATAATCTGGCATTTACCTAAATTTAGTTGCAAATCATTGACAGAACACCACGCACATAGTTTATTAAGGTTCAACTGCAAAATTGCGCGATCGTCATCGTCTTTGATTATTCTGTATATCTTCAGATCGTCGGCAAATAACAGGACTTTAACATTAGTAAAAATATTAACAATATCATTGATAAACAAACAAAATAATATTGGGCCCAAGTGAGATCCCTGTGGTACTCCGCTCGAGGCAGCAAATGTATAAGAAGTAAACGAATCTATCTTGACTGCTAAGTACCTTCCTAATAGATAACTCTTAAACCATTCCAACATGCTCCATCTTATTCCCAACAATTTTAGTTTACGTAATAATATTTTGTGGTTTACTTTATCAAATGCCTTACTGAAGTCAGTATATATGGAATCAGTTTGATGTGATGCATTAAGGGCATTAACAATATCATTCGTGTACAATATCAAATTGGTAAGAGTAGATCTACCTTTAATGAATCCATGTTGAAGGGGAGAGATGGTTCGATTGATTCGGGATATCAACTTATCTAGTACTAGGCTTTCAAAAAGTTTGGGTAAAGTAGACATTATACATATTGGCCTATAATTTGTTACTTCGCTCTTATTACCTTTTTTGAAAATGGGCGTTAAAAGACTAAACTTCCAAAGGTCCGGGAATACACCTGATGAGAGTGACTTTGTAAATAACTTATGAATAGGATATGACAATGTATGCATACAATTTACTAAAAACCTGGGCGGAACATTATCAGGTCCTGCGGATTTTCGGGAATCAAGACTCTTCAGCTTAGATATAATATCGTCTATGGTTACATTACAGTCAGATATATCAAGAGTTTCAACCAAATCAAAGCACGAAATATTGCTGTCTTCACTTGCATTAATGTAAACGCCGCTAAAAAAATCAGCAAAAAGATTAACAGTTTCCTGAAGATTTTGGGATAATTTAGAATCGAATGACACACTACTAGGTATGTAAGTACCATTTTCTTTTTGGGATTTAACATATTTCCAAAAGAAATTTGAGTCGTCCATGATAGAGCCTTCGACATCACTAATGTAATTTTTGTAACATTTTGCGGAGAGCTTATTGCACTCTGCCCTCAATTTTTGAAACGCAGTATAATCGATGGCCAGGCGACTTTGTTTGAATCTCTTGTGAGATAATTTTTTGAGGTAAATTAAGTCTATCAGGTCTTTTGAGAACCATTTTGGGTATAGAGTTTCTCTGTAAGTCGTTAAAGGAACAAATTGTTCAATTGCAGAATTAACGATGAAGTAAAATTTTTTAAGGTGTACATTAATATCATCGTCGCTATCAAAGAATGACCAGTCAGTCTGTTTAAGGAAATTTGAAATTTTAACATAGTCAGCTTTTTTGAAATTTCGAGTTTCTACTACCTTTTTTACGATAGGAATTGGTTTAAGATTGGACATGCATATTTCTAGTGGTGGATGGTAAACATCGACAGGTAATAGAATTTCGGTACTTCTCACAACACAGATGTCAGACACATTTGACAGTGCCAAATCCAACGTACGACCTCCTATATTAAGAACATTATTACACTGTGTTAGACCTAAGAACAGTGCCATATCTCTAATAACACGAATATTAACATTAGAACAAGAATTGACAGAATTCATATTACACCAATCATAATGTGGCAGATTGTAATCACCAACTAGAAGTAGTTTAGTATTAGGATATTTAGCACAAATTGATTCAACCTCGTCGCAGTGATTGCTGTAGCTTTGGACATCAGAATTCGGAGGTAAGTATGCACATCCCACTATTATTTTACCTCTAGAAGTGTTCACATTGACAAATAGTTGCTCGATGGATGTGTTTTTTGTGGATATTTTTGAAGAACTGAGATTTTTTGAGATAGCAATGGCTACACCACCTCCTCTCGTTTTGGCACTTGTTTTAGAATTCCTATCCATACGGTAGATGTTGAAATTAGGGAAGCCTAATTCGGCGGAATTGATTCCTGAGTCGAGCCATGTTTCGGTTAAAATGAAGATATCACTGCTGATAGTTGCCGCCGAAGTCAGCAACATGGGAAGTTTAGTGCGGATCCCTCTCACATTTTGGTAGTAGCATTTTATTTTTTGTTGTTTCAGTTTTTTGGCGCACATTCAATAATTTTAGGTACAGAGTTCACATATTTGATAGTTATATTGGTTTCACCGTTGTTCTTCCTCGTCTCGAGTTGTTGGCGTAAATCTAGAAGTTGAGTCCTCTGCAATGGTGTTTGGTCGTTACTGGCCTTTATACCGTTTTTCAGTTTTGCGTTCCTGGTCAAAACCTCACGAGCCGAGACAGAGTCATTGAATTCGACCTTAATCGGTCTAATTTTGTTGGACTTTTTTACACCAAGTCTGTACGACTTAACCACACTCGGTATTAATTCATTATTTATATCACTAATCGCTGAAACTACTTTATCGCTGTCCATTTTAATAATTGTTGTTGTTGATTCTGAAATACTTTCGGGAACATTAAATAAAATAATGTTCTTTGACCGGGTTTTTCTTTCCTCGGCCTCTGCGAGCAAATCATTTATTGAAGATGAAGTATTTGTCGGGTTAGTAACAATAGACTGAGTATCCGTTACACTTTTTAATGTTGACAATTCTCCTTCCAACATTCCCATACGAACAGCCATCAATCCTGTGGTTCCTAACAGATCCGTTGTTATCGGGGTAATTTTACCCATTTGCTCCTTCGTAAATTTGTTGCCGGGGTCATTAATAATTTTTATCAGCGAACAGAGTAGATCCTTGGCCTTGGTCATATAGTTAAGAGAGTTCTCGTTTAAATCCATATTAAAATTTATTTAAAAAGAGTTAAAAATATGTTAACTTTATTCGTAATTAGTTTATACACAAACGCCTGTTTCCCGCAAACTCATAATAGATAATACGGAGGGATAAGAACAGGCTAGTAGAAAACGTTACACATAATCGTACTACGTTTACCTGCCGTAATACCGCAGTATTAGTGGCTAACAAATTGCTTGACCCCCAGGATTAGGGACGTATCACTATGGTATGGTACAGGAATCGCGTACTTTGTTAACAATCTGGTTGATTTGACAAATATCAAAAATGTTAAAAAAAACAGTAATGCTCATTGGCAGCACTATCAGAGGAATATTTTAAATCGATATATCGATTTACCAAAGCAAATACGGAACGCATAATCAAATTGGTCAAACTTCGAAGCAATCCAAAGCAGAGAGGGTCAATGACATCGCAAATGTCATCTGAAGAAACGTGAAGTTAGCAACTAAACGCGAAATGCAAAAATGATCGTATTTTTGAGGATTGGAACAAATTGGAAAAAAATCTTGCATGAATATTATTATGAGTAAATATTTTAACCCGAGCAGTATACGGCCCTTCTCACCGTATAGCTATTCCAGCGCTGCAGCGGCGTATTAGGGAATCTTTATAAGTAAGACTATTGGTATTATTATTATGGTATCCCATCGCTGATGATGACACCATTATTAGTAACAGCCTCCTAACTCCTAACATATTCACTCCTCTTCCCTCACTTCGCATCCAACAAATTAATTACCTGGAAGAAGTAGAACGACCACTTTGGCACGAATCCAAAGCTAGCTATTATGTAATTGCAGAAGAGGAAGCGCCATCATGAATCTAAGTTTAAAAAAAATTAAATGCAGCAGATCTCGACTGTCCGAAGCTGGTAAGACTATGGTGTACCAAGATGAAGAAAGTGGTAGAAGAGATGGAGGGAAATAGGAAGGATGTGAAGTGCCTGACTCGTATCTGGTCACTAAACATAGCTAAAGCCTAAAGCTGGTTACTTGGTAGGGCGATACTTTTTTTAAATATTTTTATACAGTCGTTTTTTTTACAATTGTATTTTAATAATTTTGTTTGTTACTCTGCCTGTCCAATGAACTCTAGAACTGTTTTGATGTATCGTTTTCAAAATTGGAACTGATTTGTCGAGAATTCAGAAAATCTCCGTGATGTATATTTAGATGAGACACGATGCGAAAAAATTGGTTCCAATTGTTTACATCCAAATAGTCATACAACGCTCCAACGCCGAACGACCAGAATTCTTTCGCGCACTACTACTCGCCTAATAATAGTGGAACACGTTTCAACGATATATTGGTACACAATAGCGCCTCTTTGATTATCGCATGATTTTTCACGGGTCTGCGCTAGAGTTTTATAATAAACATTAAATGATTTTTTTTTTCACCATTTGAAGCATAATATTGATTCTAAATGGTAGTCTGAATCTCTTGCCACACAAATTGGAACTTAAATTTTTTACTTTAAAATACACGACAAGTAAAAATGCTAAGTCTGTTTTACCAGTATACTTATGTAGGATGCTCCACGTAAATAGCGTCGCTGATCGACCAACTAGCCTTTTCTTTTCATTTCCTACAGGTTACAATTCCTACAATTGAAATACTAACCTAAATATGCATTGACACTATTGACAGTCCGCATTTACTTTTTGCCAATAAAAAGCGAGTTACAAATTTAGTTTCTCCAAGCCCGAACCAATATACGACAACTTCTTTCAATTCTCAGAGCTTCACAAGATCAACTCCGTTCGTTAATAATCCCGTAATTTTTAATAATAGTTAATACATATCAACAAACAAGTCCTGCTAAGCCAATTGAATTGGCTTGTCAACAGGTGCTTAAAGTTTAGTTATATATACATTTTTATAAGTTATAATTTATATCTTATATCTACAGAATCAACATTTTTTAATACAATTTTTCATACATATTAAAGTAAATATTTTTTTTTCCGATAGCCTTAAATAAAGATGTGTATATTGAGAGTTAACCGAAACTTATCTAATACTATGGAGGCCGCACTAAATTTGTCTATCGG
The DNA here is from genome assembly GCF_061612785.1 of Hesperophylax consimilis. Taxonomy (NCBI): domain Eukaryota; kingdom Metazoa; phylum Arthropoda; class Insecta; order Trichoptera; family Limnephilidae; genus Hesperophylax; species Hesperophylax consimilis. The sequence goes on along the minus strand of NC_142862.1, from coordinate 13,472,273 downwards.
CCGTCGGAACATTTGACGACGAATTTAGTCAATATCGTATTGACATAGGGCTTTATCGATGGTCTGTGCTCGACCTCCATGCTTCAGGTTTCTCCAATTATTAAGAAACAAAACGCATCCTCTGTAGATATTTTCTCGGCCGTCTTGAGACGATCTATTTATCAATGCATTATGAATGCAGTTGTTTATGAAATGCACGCAGCTAGGAAATAACCCGTGAAGATACCCGTTGATTAGCATGACAGACGTTTTAAAGTTTGCGTTTTGCGGCAACGTGTTTGGCATCAACATTGACTTTTGAGACCGCTCTTGCGTCAGCAGCGAAGAAAGCTTACACACTATTTATATAATATTTTGGTGTAAAAAGACATACAGTGCTTAAAATTCATCCGGATCAAATCGAGAAATCGGCCCCTTTTCAAACTCATCACACTTTTCAGACACCTTTCAGCAAACTGGAATGAACCCATTTAGAAGTCGGGACAGTTTTCAGGCCCCTTTTCAAACTCATTACACTTTTCAGGCACCTTTCAGAAAACTGGAATGAACCTATTTAGAAGTCGGGACAGTTTTCAGGCCCCTTTTCAAACTCATTACACTCTTCAGGCACCTTTCAGAAAACTGGAATGAACCCATTTAGAAATCGGGACAGTTTTTAAGCCCCTTTTCAAATTCATCACACTTTTCAGGCACCTTTCAGAAAACTGGAATGAACCCATTTACAAATCAGGACAGTATTCAGACCCCTTTTGAGAATCATCACACATTTCAGGCTTCTTTCTTTAAGAAAATATAATTTTGAAGCACAACTTTAATTTATTATGGAATTTTGATTTGAAATCACACATTCGCTTCTTTATAAACCATACTTTTTCCTCGATAACTATGTGTTTTCGCGTTAACTCAAAACATGACCCTTTTATCTTCCCAGAATCTTGCTTACCTCACTGTATACGCATTTATACATCACTTTCCGATACATATTTCTTAGATCTATGTCGGAAAGTGATATTCTTTAAAAAAACAACACGTTGTTAAAACGGATGTATCTACTTGTAATTTAAATAAAGCTTTTAATATCCTTTGGTATTTAACCGTAAGCTACAAAAATATTTAAACGTTGACACAGTTCGATAAATTGTCACCTGGAAAATTTGTTTCCGGAATTTTTGGGGCCTCTTCGAAGTTCATTGGTTTTTGCGGAGGACTGTACATAATAGGATCACGTGATTATTATCGCGACAGCTATTTTTATGATTTATGAAATGTCAATAATTAACTAACCGCATTATTTGTTATAATATGTATTAGATAGGTCACCGCGATAATATCACCATATTATTATGTTATATATTTTATAAAAAAATATATCGGGTTACCCAGGCATCGCTGGTAGCTAAGACCGTCATATTTTCAACTATAACAATGGAAGCATGGGTATTTCAGGTTATTCATAACCAGTGATTCCAGTTTTTTGAAAGATGCCTGAAAAGTGAAATGAGTTTGAGAAGGGGTCAATTTCTAATTGGGTTCATTACAGTTTTCTGAAAGGTGTCTGAAAAGTGTGATGATTTTGAAAAGGGGCCTAGGAGAATGGGTGGTACCTGAATGCAGTTAATAATAATAAATAATATGTGAATGATTTATATAGAGCCCTTTTTAAAAAAAAATCATCTCAAGGGCTTCTACAATAATTATCACAGTAACAGTAACACAGGAGATTTTTGCTATATTTCAAACGAGTCAACAACAATTTTCCCTTAATTATTATCGTTTTTTAATATTAGCGCGCTCCCTCTAATATTCGTGTTTATAAATCTCCCTTTCAAACCATCTTTGAACGCTTCTTACTACGGGGCCTTAAATAATATTGCAAGAAGTAAAAAGGAACATGCTGCTAGTAAACGAGAAAACACATAGTTATCGAGGAAAGTGTGGTTCATGAATAGGAAACGAAAAACAAGACTTTAAATTAAAATACCGTAATGTGCCTTAAACAATGGCGTGGTTTGAAAAGTACGATGATTTGAAAAGGGGTCTAAAACCTGATCTGATTTCAAAGTAAATAATTTAAGGTAAGTAAGGTTTATTAACATCACCTGATGATACTGAATGATGAACAAAAAGGTGACTGAAAATTAGTCATTTGCATGTATTCCCGTTTTCTAAAAGTAATCTAACAAAGCTCCCCTGTGAAAGATCAGAATCGACTGATCTGTTGCATAACCCCTCCAGCGTTTGAGGGTAAAAATGTGATTTGTTGTGATTTTGAACGTTTTTGACAACATTTTTCACGTTTGATATTAAAATTTTATTATTTAGAAATAGTAATATTTATTTTAAATGCACACACAGTACAGATAATTTTATCTAATTTGTAAAACAATCCTGTATCTAAATTTCGCTAATAAACAATTAGTTAATGTTAATTAAGTGTTAATCTCAAGTGACCTACCAGGTTAAGTGTGGTAATGTATATTGTGTCCATATACAGTTGGTAATAACTTAGAACATTGTAGAAATGTATTATATATTTGTACAGCGCCCTTGTGGTGATTTTGCACAAAAACGGCGCTATACAAATCATCAAAATATTATTATTATTATTGACCCATTTTAAATACACAGAAAACATTGCAAACTGTACAAAATTGATGTAAGTACTGAAGGGTTAAAATGTCTTTAGCCATAGCCAATGCTTAGTAACCAAATCTGAATAGCCAGGTTTTCAACTTCCCCTTGGCTTTCGCCATCCTTTATTGCAATGTGTGTGATACAGCTGCCCGGAACCAGTCTATCTCAATACTGGTATCGCATAAAAAAATTACAATAAAATGATCTAAAATGAAGTATTACAGCGAGTTTCTTTTTCTTAGCACGTCAACTAATGACCCGCAGTTACGTCGTATAAATAAACAAGAGTAACCAGCCGTTAATCGTCAACAAAAACGAGAGCGTTATCTGTCATTGTAAGTAACGGGGATTATAAAGTTGACTAACGGATAATAGTTGCTCCATACTATTTTGTATGATTAACCAGCGGTGAGTGGTTAACCCATCAGTCAGTAAGCTTGGTGCCAGGTGAAACAGAAATAGTGTGATGGGATTTAAAATGTGAGAGAGCGAGAAAAAGATATGCGACTGTTGTGTTTTTGCATTATTTATAGGGCAGTCGCTTTTGGAACGGTAAAAGTGATACTGATATATTATAGCGATATGCAAATTTTCCGTATAAACACGAACGAGTGCGAGCGAGATAAGAATAGATAATTGGGCCAAGTGAAAGAGAGAATAGAACATTTCTGATAAGTTATTTAAAAATAAAACGATAATTTGACGCTGTATCCTCTGTATTAGAATTGTAAATACTAGTCTGTTACCTACACCTATAGTGTATTGGGCGAGTCGACATTTTTTGTTAAATTCGAAGAAACAAAAACAGTAATAAAATCATGAATCACTAAATGAATTTGAAAAGAAACCATCTTCAAATTTAAAATAATCACTTCACCAATTTAAGAAATGCAAATCCAACATAATCTCGGAGAACACGGTGACAAATTATACAAAAAATTGTGTTAGAGCATATGAAAAAATATTGAACATGATTGTGAAATTCTACCCTATTGCGCCTACGGATTTACAATGGTTCGTTGCAGCCTCGCCTCGGTCAACAAGCAAACGAAACAAAAAAAAACATAACCGACAACACGTAGTTACTACATACAATACATAACGGCGTAACGTCCTGTTGTAACTAGTAACGGAAGGTTATTCCATATAAATAACGAACGTTTAACTAGCAGTTGCAGGTTATTAATTTTCATTGTCGTTGGTAATGAAAATTATATTGGTAGGTACTAGGGATTGAAGGAAAACGGGTAATTTACATTTTAACAGGCGTTATAATACGATTATGTCATCTGTATTACGTAGAAACGAGAAACCGACTTCTCTGTGGTGTTGTTACACATATGTATTTTTTAAATAAGAAAAATATTAATAACTAACTAACCATCACGCCGTATCCGCAGGTGTAGGCAGAGAGGACGGACCGCCAAACATGATACAACGTCTCATACATACCCATGACATGACATGGCCCGACTCAAGTATCTAATTTACTTGATCGTGCCATGTCTTCCTCGGGCGTCCCCGACTTCTGCTACCATTCACATTTGCAATATTAATACCATGCGAAAAAAAATCGATAAAATAATGCGTATACTTACGGCGGCTTGTTTCACAGAACTTAAACAATTCATTAAATTTCAAAGAGAATTCTGTAAAGGTTCTATTCAAGTTCTGTTATTATACCATTATTGGCCAGTTGTTTCATATAACTGAAATCAACCCGCCCTAGAGGCCAGTCCTTTCACAGAAAAAAATTTCAAACATCGAAGTTAATTTTCAAGTTCTGTGAACGTTCTGTTATTATTTCTATATAGTTCTGTATAGTTCGCGCAATTAGAGTAGACCCAAACAAAAAAAACTTAGAATTGAGTGTACCTACTAGTGCATAAGTACAAATTCTCTGTTTGCCTTCATTGTGAAACATCACTAAGAAACAGCTTTTTATCTTGCGCACGTCTAAAAAAAGAAAAATGATGCTGAAAACAAATGATCCATTAAAATCTGATTTCGTTAAGCAGCAAAAACTTAGAACGGAGAGCTTTGGCGTCAAGAAATTTGTACAGGTAAACGCTACCACTTTTATTCAATATTCTGTTTTTCACGGAACCGGTTTTGTTGTATCCACAAAATCGACCCCACAGATTTCAAAGATAAGTATGTTTTGTGTACTATATATCATTACACAGTTAAATAATGGCTAGTGGAAGTATTTGGGGTTCAATGTCCTCTCTAGCTTTGTCAAGTCAAACCAATTTACATGGCGGAGGACACAGTATTACATAAACCTACATTCAAAATAATCAATTTAAGCCGCCGACATGACACTTTAGTTTGGATCCGGAGGAGAATAGGTTTAAGGCGATGCCATACGTAGTAATGTAAAATCATGTGTTTTTGGTTTGACAATTTGGTCGCCTAGAAATGTTTCAGATGCTTTAATTAAATACTGCGAGTAAAATACATCTTGGCCTTTGAAATAATCTAGTATTTTTTAGATAAATCTTTTTATAAGCCCAGAAAAAAATAATGTATAAGGCCTATAAAAACTGCTTCATAGTTCAAAATCTCCTATTTACGAACCCATTTTCGATTATGATTTCATTGTATAGTGTGGAAAATTAAGTTATTTATAAAATGATCGGAAAAAAATTAAATATGCATGCCTGAACATCCAAATATAAAATAAATGGCACTTTTTGGCCATGTTTTTTTCTTGCATAAATTAAAACAGGCGGATGGTGTTAAGCGGGAATTTAGACTTTATCGCCATCTACGTAAGGGTTGTTATTGATAGCGGCTCAATTTAAAATATCACACGACGTAGTGCATCGCCTTAACGAACATCAACACTAACGATCAGATTCCATCGAAGATTGAACAAATAATCGCCATAAATTGAAAATATAGTCAAGATTTCCGTGTTTCATTTTATAAAGAACACTAACTATACCCCGCCTCGCGTTGCTGTGGCTCAAACGTCTGTGCAGATAGAGAATATTTTTTTTAAATCATGTTTTACCTGTCACAGGTGACATCTATATAATATAGGGTGACCGGGTATCTCAACAAAATGACAATTCAACACACCTACAAAAAGTGATATAAAGTCATGAAAAGTGATGAAACGAAAACTAGGTTAAATAGGTTACATAGTTAACTATTAAGCCTAGTTTTTGTTTTATCACTTTTAATGACTCTATATCACTTTTTAAAGGTGTGTTGAATTTTCATTTTGATGAAATATATTTCCACTATAGTGGAACGATAATATAGGTATATAAACACACGCCTATTCGAATGCAACGCTGTGTCAAAATTTCATTTCAATTTCATTTGGGGAAAAACTCCTGGCATATTTTTAAGTTAACAAAACACCTAACAACTTTCCACCAAGTGTTTTTCGTATCACCCACTTTTTCATCCCGGCGTGAGCAAGTAAATTTTATTTGATTAATTTGTGTTATTTCACAATTTACTCATCTAAATTAACATATTATGTATATTTGCGGCACGTTCTAGAGTGGAAGATATCCTCAGTACCGCCTTAGTGTAATACCACCATTCATTCCATACGGTTGGGAGCAGTTGGGACTCATTTTAGAACGGATTCACATAAATGTTTTTTTTTAAAGATAATTTAAAAACGGATCTCTCCGCGGCAGGACCACAGATACCCCACCATATAGGATACATTACGCCTTATACCCAGAGGCGTGCCGTCCATATAGGCACATAAGCACTGTCTACCCTACCTTACTGACATAAAAATATAAATAATATTCCAATTTATAACATCATTGCAAGAATAATATGAATTAACATTAAAAAAAAATACCGCCCTACTAAACTTGTCATAAGCAGGAACTAAGTATGCAAAATGACGTAAACTTCATCATATCAATGTTGATTGTATTCTTCACAAAAAATCGTTCATATGTGCGCAAGAGACAAGTCGTTTGTATCAGTGTCTAATAAAGGCAATGCCAACAAATGTAGCAATCAGTTCGGTCTGTTTATACATCTACAAAGTATTGCAACTTTACTATACAAATAATGATGAGATCATGTTGCCTTTCTTTCAAAATATTGTCTTCGTTTGGTGGAAAAGAGGAAATTTTGTGTACATATCCAGTAATTGGCTTGTAATATGCGCGGTTATATGGATATTTGATGTGCTTTCGGTAAATGTAATTTTTTTAAATATTAATTTATTCCCGGTTTTCCTTCTGCCGATTATAAACTCTATGTACGCCACTGCTTATCTACCACAATGAAAGAGTATCGTCTTCCCACCACCGAGGCTTCACTTCATTATAAACATATACGTTTACCACAAGAAAAGTTGTAATAGTATTAGTGAGGATCGGTGATATCATCCGCTCGCACACACACCAGCACACGACCCAAGTACTGCAGCGTCCGGACTCGGTCGGCTGACCGAAACGCCTTCGGGACTGTCCGGACCTGATCGGCAAAGCGAAAAAAACACGAATCTGATCCGCGTACTACAACGGGGAAACAGGGTTGCCGCAATCATAAACCTTTCTGGGTCAAATAAAGAAAGAGGACAAGCAGAAGAAAATAAATATCGAACTGAATGTGTACAAAATGTAATACTCAATAAAAAGTGTTCATCTCAAGGGACCTCCAGGTAAGTATGGTCCTGTATATTAACTGCCTGTACAGAATTTAAATAAATAATTACATATGTATGCACATTTTAATGCAGCATCGCGTTTACTGGTCAAACGCATCGTACTATATGTATTTGTATTATTGATCGACGAACCGGTGTATGCAATCTGTTAGCCATAAGTTGTTAAAATGGTTTGTCTGGTTTATAGTTAAGATATAGAGCATTTTAGAACTATACTATATATTTCTACACTCCCGTGATGTGATTTTTCACAAAACCGGCGATATACAAATCATCCAAATATTATTGATGATGGAAACTGCGAGGATGTGTAAAATGTTAAATGAGGAGAAACCCCAATAATCAATCACGATAACACTTTTTTTAACTCATAATTAATTTTATATTTTAACTAGCTATAACACTTTTTTTAACTCATAATTAATTTTATATTTTAACTAGCTGTACCCCGCCACGCGTTGCTGTGGCTCAGTCTGTCTGTGCAGATAGATAATAAATTAGCAAGTGTTGCTTTATATCCAACAGATGACGCTGTTTTTCAAAAAACATGTTTTTACCTGTCACAGGAAACATCTATATAATATAGGTATACAAAAACACACGCGTATTCGAATGCAAAGTTGTGTCAAAAATTTCAGAGCAATCGGTGAACTTTCGGAGATTTAAGATTTAACAAACGAACGTTTACACTTTTATTTATATAGATTATATGAAGAAAAATACACTTCTCTAAATAGTATAAAATAAAGTCACTATCCGCGTGGTCTGTTTGTGCGCTTAGTTCTTCCTAATCGACAGTGAAAACCCTATAAAAATAGGGTTTTCAGGTAAAAATGTAGCCCGTCTGTGGATTAACCTACTCGCAGAATAATAGATTAGGAATAATTAATTTTGATTATGTAGTAAGAAACACTTTTTAAATAGAAAGTATTTAAAGTTGAAGCAATTCTTCAAGATCAAGTATAAAATTTTTAGAACATTGTAGTAAAAGTTTTCTGAATTCCTCAACGGGAAATTCAATTTCGGAAGAAAATTCCAGTAAATACTCTAAACACTGTAAACACTTTTGTGTTGACATTTCACACAAATTGCGTCATATAAAAAATACCTACGTATTGTTAAAAATAAACAGTTAGTTGTTTGTCTGAGGACACCGTTTGGGCAGCCCTGTATTGTTCGGTAAAACGGCACAAAAACGGTTTACAACACGACAGAAAAGAGTTACTATAACTACGCCAAACGTTACTTTCACTAAGTCTAAATTCGGTACTAACGCTGCTGTTGCTAAGCAAGCCAGGTACCTACCTGCCAACCAGAATAGATACATGTAAATGTATACATAGGTACTAATATTACTATATATGCATAGAGACTACACAAATAGGCTGGATGCAGTCCAACGGTATTCAACACGATAGCTCTGAAGCCTTAAAGAAACAAAACACTTCTCATTGAACATCACTGAGAAACAATATTTTATCTTACTTACGCCCCATTACTGTATTTAACGAAAAGGTAACAACAAGTGTGTATGTATACATGGTTCTAATTTGAATATTCGATAGTAATTGTTCAAAAACTTTTACAGTGTGTTTTTTAACAAACTAACGAAGAATCTTGACTTTTTCTCGCATAACTCTATATTGACACACACACCTTGCCTCATTCACATGCATACATCGTCTCATATATACTCCTCTAATATTAATAAAGATTAAGGTTTATTGCGATAAAAATCACGGAATATTCATAATGCAGGATTGATAATTTAGCATAATTATAATATTATAATTTCAAGTTAGCTAAAAAGCGATCACGCTTAGTCGCGTAATCAAAGAAGCGCACATTTCAAATATAGAACTAAAATAATTTTGTGACATGAAAATATTATACATATAAAGTAGAAAATGACAAATAAATTCAAAACAAATCTGAGTACATTGAACCAGAGTTACAATAGGGGACAGACCCACAAACAAATTTATATTTTAGATTATAAGTTGAAACTTGTTCGAAGCTTAAGTACTAATATCTCGTCGAAACGTATTCCACTATTATGAAGCGATAAGCGGTGTGCGTCGACCGGATTCGGTATTTTTAGTTAAAGAGTTGGGAGCGTTGCAAGTCAATTGGAGGTAAAAAAGATGAAACGATTTTTTCGCTTCATGTCTCATTTAAATATGGCACATCAATGTTCAAAGAATGCTATATGCAAGGGTGACCGGGTATCTCAACAAAATAACAATTCAACACACCTACAAACAGTGGTATAAAGTCATGAAAGGTGATGAAACAAAAACTAGCTTACATAGGTAACTATCACTTTTTAAAGGTGTTTTAAATTTTTATTATTATCATGGAACCGGTCAGAATTTGAACTGCACAGTTTGAATTCACACACGTCAACTAAAATCACGGAGTGCCGTGAGCCGTACAATCGCATCGAAACGTTCGTCTTGTCAAAACCAATGTGTGTACGTACTCTCGCCGGTTATTTATCGGAATAATCCCTTAAACGTATTTTATCGCAACTATCGCAATCCAATTCAACATAACGAGTGCTACCGTACAACGATCACCGTTCCAGTGCTGACAGATGATTCTCGAGATGCAGATTTCGTTCGCCACCCGGTAAGCTGACTGTGAATTAACCATACAAATTGTGTTATCGCATTCGCCTGTCATAAGCCATAGGCTTTATCCATGCTTTATCTGTGTGGAATAGCCCTTCAAAATACGGCTATCCCAACCCTTGTTCGTTCCTCGAACAATAACTAAAAACCAAAACCACCTCAACCCAGACCTCAAGTCAACCTTTAATTTCTATAAGATCATCTACATTACATAATTATAAAAAGCCATTCCTATCTTCTGTAACTACTTGATTAAATCATTTTAACATGGTTTTGCTCAAACTCAATCAAAGCAACAAATACAGAAGATACACTAGTGTTTAGTTCTTTCATCGTGCATACATACGCCTTGTCCGATAAAACTGTACGCCATAGCATCGGCCCAGTTAAAGTTAACCAGACCATTTTAAAAGAACACGTTTTTATTTCTAACCTCAATTTGAGGCAGGTTAAAAACCTACACTTCACAATGCTGTGTAGGTTTTGCACTGTGCTGTGCGTACGTGCGGCAAATATACACATTACAAAACGTATGCGAGAACAAATAAATAATAAGTTCCCAAATTATTATAAGCAATAATTGTTAGCCTGAAACACAAATATAAATTTTAAAAATATTACGAGAAAAAATAAATGTCGCCGACGAGAATTGAACCCGCACCTTCCGATTGCCGGTCAGAACCACTGGAACGGAACAACTGCGCTACGTCGGCTTATTTTTACTCGCCAAATAATTCAGGCTAATAATTATTGCTTATAATATTTTTTTATCAAAGGATAAAGCACAAAGGTGCTTTGCATAAAACCTTGTCCTGTAAATAAGTACCCAGATTATTTAGATATTTCGATGGACCAGTATTAAAGTGAAAGTCCAAATCTAATGTGTGCAAAAATGTCAAATTTCGATTGAATGCTGTTGAAATGAGATCCCTGAGGCGTACGTGTGGTAAAACCATGTTTGTTGATCGTGTGAGGAATGTGGAGATCCGCAAAGAGTGCAAGGCTGATTTAAGCGTAATGAGTAAGATTAAGAAAGGGACGCTTAGATGGTTTGGGCATGTAGAGCGAATGAGCGAAGAAAGGAGTGTAGAGAATATATTATGCGAATGTGAATTGTAGCAGAAGTCGGGGACGTCCGAGGAAGACATGGAATGATCGAGTCGGGGCAAGTCAAGAGTCAGAATAATAGAAGAGTATGTATGAGACGATGTATGTATGTGAATGAGGCCAGAAGTGTGTGCGAAGACCGAGTTGTTTGGCGGTCCGTCCTATCTGCCTACCCCTGCGGGGAAATGGCGTGATGGTTAGTTAGTTAGTTAGTTACTGCTTAAAACTTGGAAGCGCTAATTTTAGCGAATCGAAACCCATAACGTAATTTACGGTTTTTCGGACTTGTTTCCATTTAATACTGAGCCATCGATTTATTGTTGAAACAATATTATCAATAATTTTCAAAGAAAATTATTCGGAAAAAGAGACAAAAAGACGCCCCGAGACTCGAACTCGGAAAGTTTACTCTACCGGGAGTAAAGCGTCTTCAAACTGTGCTGTAATCGACTATAAATGATAATTGTAATGCCGATTGATTTGTCAACTAAACCGAGTTGAAATGATGCAGACCAACTACAACAATTTGCTGTCACCAACGCGACTGAGCGCGCAATTGAGTAAGTACCTGAAAATCAAAAGGTACTTAACCAACTTTTTTTTCATTTTCGCTAAGATAATTAAAATGCGGACAATTAGTAAATACAAGTATTTTTTTAATTTCATTATTTTGATATTACATTTAGTTACAGAAATCACCTATTGGCCATCTCACTAGGTGTGAAACGCCTGCGTTGAGAGTTGAGATGGCAATTTACATTCAATTTTAATTTAATTTTTTATAATATTTATTTATTATGAATTTTTTTATTTAATTTATGAATTCCGAAGTTCTTGCTTGTTAAAAATCAACTTTAATTACAAAATTTACTAATGATTTTTAAGCCTGCTGTTTTCTCACACTTCGGGAATATTAGGTTTTTGACTTATCTATGCGAAAAATTAAATTATCAATTCCAAAGTTATTGATTGCTAAAAATCAGAACTATTTTCAAAACATGTTGTCACTTTTGCTGAATATAATGTTTTTGGAGTTAGTTCCCTTTGGCTCCATGATATTTCATCAAAATGACAACAAAACACACCCTATTTAACATAGTTTTTGTTTCATCACTTTTCATGACTTTATATCACTTTTTGTAGGTGTGTTGAAATTCATTTTGATGAGATACCCGGTCACCGAGTGGTTATACTTCAGGTACCGCAATGGTAAAATTCAGAATCGAAATAGCAAGAGCCTTCCTAACCCCACAACATTCCCCAAATAAATTAACAAAGAGATTTTTTTTTAAATAAATCGCAAGTGTCAAAGAAATAATAACGTTTGAACCAGATCAGCGGCCATCTTGACTGTCAGTGTCGGGCTTTAAAACGAGAAGGTATTGTTGTAACTTCCCACAACCAACAAAACACCATAAAAAACTCGTTGAGCGATGAAGGCAAGGAAACTAATTGAGGAGTTAACACGTGTTTCGTTTAGAAAGCTTTCTCGCAAATTTGAAATTTCTAATAACTAATAATAACAGATGAATCATAATGATCATTTGCTATCAAATAATATTATGTATAGGAAGCACGCTTATAATGATAAATGCTAAATGACTGACGTGTTCTACGATTGTCCCGGGGGCAGAAGAGGTAATTATTGTCAATGACGAAAGAACTGTAAGAGGATGCTTCAAATTGGACTAAAATAGAGACATTTTGAGAAGCCGGCGCCTATCTTGTATCGTAGATGCAACATCTTCACAGTATCACCCTTGTAAGAGATCACACAGAGTTGAAGCGTTTATTTAAAAACTTTAGCAATAAATAATTATAAGCAAATAGTTAGTCGCCTGTAATATCAATACAAATTGAGAATATCTCCAGAGTAAAAATAAATGCCGTCAACGGGAATTGAACACGTACCTTCTGATGTCCGGTCAGGTGCTCTGAACCACTGAGATATTTCGGCTTATCTCCATATGTACTAGTACCTCAATCAACAATTACGGCTTATTATATTTTTTTTCTTTTTTCCCCTTGTAAACAATCATCTTTATTTTTGTAGGAAAGGCTTTGTTAGTGTTAAATTTCCCCCTAGATGGCGTCGAGACATATTATATCTACATTTGTTGGTGAAATATTCACCTGTGTACCTGTATATTTACCTGTGTACCTAGAAGTACCTGTGAACTTTAGCAATGTTCACAGGTACTTCTAAACATTCCTCTTCTTCATTTCCTTCCCCTACCTCACTTGAGAGTGGTAGATACTCTCAGTATGACCCTGCTGAAAGATCACCGTTCAGAATCGAAACGTTGCCTGGAACGGCTTTAGCCATGTTTGGTGACCAGATTTGAATCCCAATCTTCTTCCTCCCGATCTCATTTCTTTCCCCATTCCTTTCAGCCTTATACAATGACCATATTGGGGATCTCATAGACCCACTTACTCCGGCCAGTTGGGTCTCGTGTGCGGTATTCACATATATATATATATATATATATATATAAATCCCGCTACCGATGTGGCGACCTTTCACTTCGCATCCTTTTGACTACCACCACTTATGGTAGGTTTAGAAACAAAAACGCTGTGAATGTTCACTTATATATAGTTATAGAATAAAGTGATCGTAACAGAATTTGCCAGAAATCGTGTTTTAAGGGTATTCATATTTTTGCAAGGTACATACATTTTAGAGTCTTTTGGACACCCTCTCATATTGCTGCCCTTTTGGTAACCGCATATATCTTACGAATATCACAGTACATTACGTTTTTAATAAGGCGTCCGTTCATTACGAACATTTAACGACTTCCATATATTCCCGTATGCCATACGTTTATATTACAATGCTTTCAGAATCCTTTTAATTTGGTCTTGATTTGGCAACGGTGTATATCCTATGTATATAACGATACGCTGTCATTTAAAAGACGAGTCCATACAAACAAACGTTAATTTGACGACGTAATACATTAATTTAATTTGCTTGTCTAGGATGATGCTCGCTTCCTGAACAGTCGCGAGTTAGAATCCTACCCACGACTGCAGGTTTTATCCTATTATCCACTACACAAACACTTAGCTTAGTGTTGAAATAGTCGAAAATTGAATGCGTTCGTGTATAACTTTACGTGCTTTCTTTTTTTTTTAAATGTCATAATTTTCCGCTTAGTGCCGCTTATACTTCACTACAAATTTAATTTTAAAAGAATAGCATTCCGAAAATTCAAAATGGTGGACGATTTTATGATACATTTTATGTTAGAAATAAGAGAAAATAACGTTATTATCTCTTTTCACGTCTGTCAAAATTAACTATCGATTTTGGCTTGTATTTTAACGAACTGCTTTGGATCTAGCGTTATGTTTGTCACCAATAAGTAGTATTCTGACTTAGTAGCTGCCTTTCTACGATGGACGACAATGGTTTATTTCTTAAAAGAAAGATAATCATTCTCGGATTTCAAAAAACCTATCACTATTTAAAAATCTCCTACTACCGTCATTATAAGCGGCAGATGATGGTTGCTTATTCAGTGATAGAGGACTTAGCCAGCCGACGAAACCACCCAGTCAAGACTGGGTGGGAACAAATGGTATTAGCCAAATGAATTGAATTCACTGACAGTAAAACCGTAAGGTTGGTAGAAAAGTAATTATTTTTCTATGCTTAGAAACAACAGCGAAATTTTGCCAAATTTCATAGTTAGCGGCGGTTATCTCAAGTCAGGTCTCCATCGACAAAGTGTTTTCAAAACATCCGACAAAAATAAAAACATTGGGACAGGGCCACTTTTCGAAATAATTGCATAAAGCCGGGCAAGGCCGGGTCATCAGCTTTATATCTATCTACATGCATAATATATTAAGATGTTTGGTTTGGCTTTTTATACAAATCTACAGTTTTATTCCGATGTTGATGAAATTTTGCATACTTGACGATAAGAATAAAATAAAAATTACTACCTCCATCCGAATTCTAAAAATTGTGTGTAAAACCCGGCTAATCTAATATAAATATGTTTCAAAATTTTATTTTAAAATCTGGGAACCCTTTTAAAATTAGTCTCGCGATAAAGGCAAGATAATCTCTCTGTATATCTAAACAACACAAAATCCTCATTAGTAAACTAATTATTTTCTCAACTTGTTTGGCGAACAATAAACTTATCACCGTAAATAAACAAGTTATTATTTAGATGCGTTGGATAAAATTATCACGGAATGGTCATATTATTATTAATTTGATTGATCCCTCTTATATTTATTGGAATCTGTTTCTCCGAAGCTAACAACAACTGACACTAGCGCCCTATCAAATGTTTGTTGGGCGATTGCAATTTTTTCTGATTTTAGATAAAACAATTTTGTTCACTGACATTAGTAATTAACACGAATATTATGTACCCATTTTATGACTCTATTCTACTATTCTAACAAGAAAAAGAGTTGAGTTAGTTTAATGGAAATTTCATAAATAATTGATTAAGTAAATGGACCATCGTCCATATTACATCTACTGTCAATAATCAAATGTTTTGTTTTCATTTAGTACATAATTTTTGTTTTAATTTTCGGCAATTAATCATATTATGATGGTCCGATTCTCTGAAAGGAACCCGCTTGCACAGCGCGGGTGTAAACTGTGCAACCTAAAGTTTAAGTTTAGACTTACGGATTTCAATACTTTTGTTTGTGTGAAAGCACTATGAAATAATACATGATTTTACTTCAATGACAAGCCATAGATTATTAAAATAAATGTAATGATTACATAATATAAGTACTACAATAATATCCTGTTATTATCATATAACGTCATTCGATGTGAATTATGCTGACAAATAATAATATCTTTTGCATTTATTTTGAAAAAGAAGTTATCCATCTGTTATAAAGTTGGCCATCTTCCTAATATATTTATATCTGTCGCATGATTATTAGCTTTTCTTTAATTTTTTTGTGGTCTCGTGCTCAAAAAATTGATTTATTTATTTATTATGTGTAATAACACTTTTTTATAATAATGTATAAAAATCACTGAGGATACGTGTTCTAAGAATAGCTGGAATGCTTATAATAATTTTTCTATCATCATAAATAACATGAATCTTCGTAGACTCTACCGGCTACTCAGATGTCAACTTGCCACTTAAACAATATTGCATTATTATATCTATCTTTTACGTATCATATTTTATCTTATATGTACTTCTTTTACACAGTTATTATTCTATTATGTACTTTACACTTGTCATACTACTATGCACAACTTACCTATAATAACGTATCTAAATTTGTAAAAGACTTTTTTGTGTGACATTTAAAAAAAAACAACATAAGATGAAATAAATGGTCTGTCTATGAAAAAATATTAATGTCACGTGATATTTTAAGATATAATAAACGAATAATCCTGCCATAAGCTAGTTGTAATTTCAACAAGTCCTGGGGCAAGTGACTTGCTAATTCATCAGTTATGCTAATCCTGAAAATCCTCGAAGGGTGTCGTTGTAAGGATATGCCATAGTATCACCATACCATAGGAAAGAGTAAAGACTGTACATGGGTCTTAAAGAGGGCCAAGATGCATGAAGGAGGAAAAACAGAGGCCGGCAAATCATTCCACAATTACTAAATTAATGTATTGATCAGTAGATATTTACACCATGCAATTTGCATACGTAAAATATTTCTCATGTATAACAATAAACACATTAGGGAATACAGGTAGGTATACGAACCAAGTTTTAAGGTTATTTAGAGTAATTAAATATATATATATATATATTGTTTTTGCAATATTATTCAATAGAATAAGCTACTTACGGTAAAAAAAACTTCCAAGTGTAACCGCAGCCTTACAATAATTGCTTATAATAATTTGTAATCCTTTGTGCTATGCATAAACCTTACCTTATAAACATTAAGTTAATTCAAAAGAAAATTAATAACCTCTCCGTTTGCTGTCTTATTTTAATTTTTGTTTGTTGTATTTTTTATCTAATATAGTTTTATTTTTATTATTACTAACTTTATTTTGTTTTAAAACTTTCTGTGATGTTAAAATTGTACTACCTACATGTAAAACCCCTCAGGGCGTTAAATAAGTAAAAAAAAATAAATTAAAAAGAATTTCACGATTAACCATGGTTTACCGAGATTAACCAAGGTCAAACATGGGGCAGGACCACAATGATATAGCCCAGGAGACACGCTTGTACACCCACTTCCAGTTATATTATTTTGTTCTTCTACTTTTTACGTCTATCAGTACATTTTTTAATTGAATACCACACAAGAGTCTCAATCGCTCCCGTCTGGAGTCAGTGAGACTATGGCCTATCCCCAATTGGGGAATGTTGTGAGACTGAAGGTAGGTGAGGGGAATGAGACGAGGAAGAGGAAGGTGGGGAAGTACCAAGATATTCAGTTCTGGTCACCAAACACGGCTAAAGCCATTCCAAGCTAGCTTAATATTCTGAATAGTGGTGTTACACCAGGGCGATACTGAGAGTATCTTGCATTATGGAACGTGCCGCAAGTATACTATATATTATATTTAATTAAATTGTGAAATAACACCAAATAATCAAATAAAATTTATTTGCACATGCCGGAATTTGAGCCCGCGTCCTTCGGATTGCTTGTCGAGAGCCTTACCCCTCGACCACGGAGGCCTTCGAAGTAATAATGAAAAAATCTGGTCATGAAAAAAAAACATTCCTAGACCTTTTACCATTATTTGTCCAAACTTGGAGTTTTTTCTACAAAATTGGCCCGTCTAAATTGAGCTATATAAAGTAAATGCTGCTTCGATCAGCAAAATTATATTATGAGATTCATCTGTCGTCTTGATCGGTGAATTCAAAAGGATAACAATCAAATAACTTTTTTTTTACAAATCGTTTATTAAAAAGTTGACTTGGTTAAATATACACACGAGGTAGGTAACAAAAACAATATAAAAAGGACACTCGTGGTGAATTAGTTGACCTATGAATAAATACAAATACAATTAATGTAACACTTTTCGTGTTACGTTAAGTCAATAAAGTAGCACTCAATAAAGTAACACTTTTAATAAAATCTTCTATTAAAAATAATTATAGTAGGTAAGTGTACAGAACAATTTAAAAAAACATATTAAAAACCCTCGTGCAATTTGTGGTCGGTTTGGTCATTCGATTTACGGTGCTACATCTATAAATTGGCGAACAAGGAGGGGGCTGCCATCTAAGACATAACGTTAGTAGGTGTGCGTTATTTCATGTTTACTCCACCGCCAACTTATACTTAAAGCACTGTTATTAAAATTATTCGTCAATATATTAATATGGAAACATATAAACTGCTTACTGCGATTTAAAGCCAATGAATCCACCTAAATTTCCCCGTTTATCCTATATTTTCAGGTTCTATAAGTACTAAGTAGTACTACTAAGATGTTTTGCAAACACGCCATATTTGTATGCAAAAAAATTCTGGAGTGTTTAAAACAAATTTAAAAATTAAATAAACATACCAAGTACTGCTTATTTAAACAAACATCTGACACCTTGATTAAGAATAGGTAGATAAAACAATTAAAAAAATAGATTTAATAAAAAAACTCTTCACTCGTAAAGAATAAAAAGATGACGTATGAAAACATCTAACATGTGACACTTTTAATAAAACTTCGCCAAAATATAATTATTACGACAGGAAATTATCAACAGAGGTTCTAAGAAAATATAAATTTCGTAGGATCTTAAAACTACATTACAAATTCAAGAAAGTGACATGAACAACATTGACATATTTTTTTTCGGCAAAGGCAATATAATTTCGGATATTTTATAACGGTTAGGATAGTTAGGCCTCAATTAGCACTGTAGCACTTGAAAATAAGCACCCTTGCAAATATTATTAGTAAGGTTCGAGTAGGGGTCATAAAGACTGACAGCAAGCAAGAGAGGGCTTTATTGCTCTCCGAACTTCAAATGGACAATGAGGTAGTTAGTATAACTTGTCGGTGAATGCGTTCAAACACAACACTCAAATAAAATTTTACAAGGTAACATTACTTTAAAAAATCCTAGTAGATAAATTATTTTATTTCAGAGATCGTACTTTATTTGTGCACATGTGAGGGAATAATATAATGTTTTATGCTATGTAATTTTCAAAACAGAAATTCCGGGAAAGTATATCTTATGACTAAATAAATTGGTATAGGAAATGTCGCATTCTGGAAGCAAAAAGGTCCATTAAAAATAAATAGGTAGACATCTAAAACATTTAAAAAATGTATATGTACATATCACTCATAATGATTAAGATGTTGACTTATGAATACATGTGACACTTTTATTATAACAAAAATATTAATATTATAATAGGCAAGTACATATCAAAAACAACTCAAATAACTCATAACTCGTGACGGCAAAGAGTCGTTTCAGACTTAGCTATAAGTATAGTGGGATGACCTATTTTAGTAGCCATTTTAGTGATCTTCTCATTGGGAATATATGGCGAGTGATATACTGAAATAGGCCATCTACTATATTTATAACTAAGTCTGAAACGCTTACACATTTACAAACATGAACGCGCGCCGAACCACGAATTATGGGAAAGGAACGCAGCAACCACAAGCATAGTTTTTTTCCATAATTCGTGGCTCGCTCACCGTAATTCCCACCAGTTTGAACGCACCCTGATGAACACAAATCGTTTACTAAAAATAAATTAACATCCCTGAATAAGCATACAAATTACTGCCTTTTTAAACAAACATCTTGTAAGTTGATTAAAAATAGGTAGGTATCAAAAACCTTTAAAACATATAAGTAAAAAAAACTTATCACTCATATTGAATGAGAAATGATCTATAAAAAACATGTAACACTTTTAAAAAAATATATTTTGCAAGTAATGTCAAAAATAAATAAAAAAATCTTATTACTCGAATCATGACGAATACAAATCGCTTATTAAAAATAAAGCATGTAATTAAATTAGGTTCATCCCTAAATATGTGTGCTTACTAATTACTTAGTAGGTATCTAAAATAATTAAAATGAAATACTTATCACTCACCCTTAATTCACAGTGAATAAGATGGCATACAAAAACATGTACTTATTACGTTTAAAAGCCAATTAAAAAAATGATAGTATATACCTATTTACGTAGGTATCTGAAACAATTAATATTTAAAAAAACGTACGTGCCACACGAATTTTAATGAACACTTCATTTTTTGGAATATGCGTTTTGTATGAACACTTTTATCTTTAACCATTCTTTATTAGACAATAGGTCTGGATACTGCTCCTTCAAGGTTTCACACTCGTGTTTTTTTGGTGGAATACGTTCTTGGATGTGTGTTCTAAAAAATTGCAAAACAGTTTTCTTTTGTTCAGGAGTCCACGGCACTAAATTACGTTTTTTTATATGTTTTCTCGCGACTGTCTGATTAGGATTTAAAATTTTTTTATGTGGTTGTGATGCATTTGATGTGGTCGGTTCTGGTTCACCGTCAGCTTCGTATTCAATAACTTCTTCAATATCTACATTTTCGCCGACGACCTCATCATCTAAATTAAGATTGATCTCATCAAGACTTTTACCCTTGTAGGCATCTGCCTTGCCATCTTCCATCAGGATGAGCAATTTTGAGATCTTAGCTGTCTGAAAAATGTCATCGGGCAATCGGTAAGACTTCCTGTGGATTCCACTAGTATGGCCCATAAAGTTAGCGAGCTGTTCAATGTCATTATCGCTCATATTGAAAATTTGCGTTAAAGTTGCCAGATGTTTTCTCAGCCTGATTGAGGAAATTGCCTTTGGGTTCTTAGCCCCACAGAGTTTGGCATGTTTCTCAATTACTTTGTAACCACAAATCGTAGTATTACAATTCGGTTTGGCAAATAGAAACAGATTGTTTTCCTCAACATATTTATATCTTAGCACGTTCAAAATAATAATGTCATTTTGAACATCAGACGAAAATAAAACAGGAACTCCTCTTCCTCTTTTCCCACGGATCACGACGCGTTTGAAGGTTTTGATCAGAATTTTCTCAGTTACAGAAGTAACTCTGTCAAACTCTTCGTATTTGTTCTGACAACTTTCGGCACTCATATAAGTATCCAAGAGCAGACGTTGCAGTTCTCCTGGACGACGTCGGTTTAACAGCAGAACTCGACAATATATTGTTTCCAACAAATCTATATACGCCATAACATCATATTCGATTTCAAACAATTTAACAGTTGCTTTTTTGGCGGTTTTGCAAAGATGGTCTTTCAGTAACTTAAGGTCACTCGCAAGAGGAACTATGGTTATTTTATTCCACTTCCTCAAATTCAGATCATCTGCTGCCTGAGAAGAGACGTCAAACTTCCAATTAGCTTCAATGATTTGAATCAAAGTTTTCAGATCAGCTTCAATGTTAGCAGTCTCAATTCCTCTTTGCAATTTTAATGTTTGCATAATTGCTAAATTGCAACATTGCTTTATAGACGTGCTAATATTCATTGCAAAAGTCGGGCTCAAGTATTTTTCTTCCTTTTCATCGTATTTTGAACAGTTTTTTGTGGCATTCACTATCACATCATAACACTGGGGTTTTAATGCATGGGACAAATCTGTTATGCTCGGTTCGATTTTTTTAATTTCGAGAAGTAGTTTTCCGAGTTCTCTCATTTTCCGAGAAACCACGTTAATGAAGTGTTTTTCACGGTGAATTTTTAAATACTGCGAGCCAAAAGCGCAAATCAAGCTGTCTTTTTTAGAAATGAGAGATATCCGATCTGCTCTCATACGAGGAAAAACCAATTCTTTTAGTTTGGGATCAATTTTTAAATTTCTTATTAAAAGATTTTGAGCCTCGGCCTGGGTAAACTTATCGTCACTATTGTCGCATACTTTTCGATGTTTCCACAGTTGTTTCCTCGAATAGAATCCCAAGCATTTGGGGCACGGCAAATAATCAATAGATGAGGAATGCTGTTTTTTTTTCATGGGTTTCGTGCATTCTTGGGAATTTTGTACAAAATTTCCCTTTTTACGCAATCCGGTAAGTAGAACTTTTCTTTCCTTGCTATGTTTTTGTGTTGATAGGATTTTTTGAACTTCACATTCTATCTCGTGGTTTCTGAAAACATGCCTTGAAAAATTATTTACATTCTTTTCACAATAAAAACAGAAGTCTGGCAGTCGAATTCTTTTTTTCGTTATTTCTTTATCATTTTTCTTCTTTGATTTGGTCAATACGTCGACGTTTTGTGGGAACGATGTACATGGAGCAGTGTCCGAAGAAATGTTTTCAATATTATTATAATTAATTGGCGAGCTAGCTCTTGTCTCACACATCCCGCTGTCTGGAACCTTTGAAATGTGTGTAGATTTTGGTATAAAATCATTAACGCTGTTGTCAATAGTCGTATCCCCATCATCACCGCCAGAAGTGAACTCCTGTAAATAAGAATTTACATTTTAGACAATTCAGTCAAATAGTTCAATTGTATTTGACCATAAAAAAAGATTGGAAATAAGTATTATAAATGAATGCACATACCTCAGAGTATCTGGTTTCTTCGTCAGAGGGCTGGTATGACTCCGAAGAATCTTGGTATGGCTAAAATAGAAAACAGCGATAAGTATTTACACATTTACAGAAAATAACATATTATCGTATCTTGGTTTACATCAAACCATAAAAAAATATTAACATTTATTATTTGGTAGTAAGTGTGGTTTGTAAGTATATTTACCTCATTTACTAAAGAGTGTTCTTCAGTTGTGAAGCTTCCATCTTCGTAATTATTTGCAGTTTCTGGTTCTAAAATTAAAACAGAAAAGTTAATGGCCCCATCGAGAGTAAATAACATAAATATTTTTGAATGTAGTTGTAACTTGGTGGTAAATCATTATATTAAATAATATTACTTTGTTAACCACTTTTTAATCATTATTGCCAATCGATTTCAGAAACATCGTTCCTTCTTCAGGGCAAAGTAAAAATATAAATTACAAATTCCAAAATAAAAAATTCCAATATCCTAGATACCACCCGTGTAAATACCATCCGTTCACCTATTATTATTTTTTTTCAAAATGTCAAAATATAAGATGCATGTTTACTTTGCCCTGAAGAAGGAACGGTGTTTCTGAAACCGGTTGGTGACCCAAATTTTTTTTTTCTTAAATTAGCATTTTTTACAGTATTAGTGCGACTTTTGCTTTTATATTTCCAACATATATTCTCCATACACTCCTTACTTCGTTCATTCGCTCTACATGTCCTAACCATCTGAGCGTATCTATAATTAATCTTACTCATTACGCTTACGCCTTGATTGTCAAATAATATATAATTTTCATGAATTTGTAA
The DNA here is from genome assembly GCF_061612785.1 of Hesperophylax consimilis. NCBI lineage: Eukaryota > Metazoa > Arthropoda > Insecta > Trichoptera > Limnephilidae > Hesperophylax > Hesperophylax consimilis. The sequence goes on along the minus strand of NC_142862.1, from coordinate 13,448,860 downwards.
GTTGTTTTTTCACTACTTCAATGTAGGTACTGTTTTGTTTCTATAATGTAAATAAAGTAGAAATTTGTTTGGTAATTATTTTGTTAGAGATGTTTGGAATTATACGTGTGTAAATTAAATGATATATTACAACGAATCTTCCAATCACTGAATTGAAAGGTGCTTTCAATCTATTATGTAAGTACAGGTAGGTACCTACATCTAATTATTTGTTTTAATTTTTAAAAAAAAACTAGAACCTAAATCCTACGAAAGAAGCTGGACAAGGCTAATTTTTAAAGAGTTTGGAGTGCTATCATTAGAAGAAAAAATATTTGGGAGATCTTCTTTACAAAATTTCCCAATAAATCAAAAAAAATAAAAATGCCGTGAAATATATTTATAAGCAAGTACTTACGTCTTTTTTGAACGAGTTCCATAATTTTTTCAATTCTTTTGCTCCGCTTCATTGTTTCGGCAGTAATAAACACTTTATTGTAGAAGTACACTCAAAATACACTCTTCGCACAGAAGTCAACACTTGGTAAACGATCGAACACAACTAAATTTAAAGAAGCAAAACATTCGAGGCATGCAGCAAAACCCTTAGAGTAATAAAAACCCTTAGAATAATAATAATGAGCGGCCGCGACTCTAACGGTATAGGTTTTGGAAATACGTCCATTTCTGCACAGAATCGAGGGTTTTTTTCAGGTATTTTGGGGCTCCAGACCGGACGTGGCTGCCAAATTTAACTTTGGGGTTTAGATTTTTATGGGGTCAGCAGTTGTGTACCATTAAAATATCTGCAGGCCCTGTACAGTTAGCCCAGATTCTGAGAGGCTCCCGTTGAAGGAGACTAGATTTTCCTTTCGATCCCTTTTAGACGTAATCAGACATGATAGGGGCTTTGAAACATTAAATCCGATGAGGTTATTCTTACCCCATCAGTAAACACACTCGCCGTTGGAGTTTGTGTTCCCTTCGGGGGCTTGTCAAACAAAAATCTACCATGAACTGTTTTGTCATCCGCGTAGTAATGAATTGGTGAACATGGCAAAAGATCAATGATTTGCAACTAAACAAAGTAGTAAAGGGGTGTTATGCTGTAAAAATATAATTGTATATTACAAAGAAATTAAAACCAACCAGCTATGATTAAAGGAGGGGGGGGGGGTAAATTAACGGTACTCATGGTGAGGCACTCTTCACTCGATGATTTTCTAAGTAAATCGGTTTTTACCGAAAATATTAATAAAACACCAAAACATCATGCAAATAAGAATACTCTAGGGGTAAATAAAATCATATAAATAAGTCGCCTTCGTGTGGCGTAACTGAAGTTTTATAAGTACTTGAACCCCGAAACAGCTGTCACACTAATAAATACAAAAATATTTGCAAAACTCAGTTAGGTATCTGTTCTTTCCGGAATGCGACAATTCCTTTTCCAAATAGTTTTTGTCATAAGAATTATATTTATTGGTCATTTCTTTTTTAAAAGTAGCATAAAAACATATATTATTTCACAAATAATTTCATAGCCTTATATTGTAAAGTACAGTAATATTTTTGGCCTGGTATATTTTTAAACACGGTGTCTTACAACTATATTATGAAATTCTAAATTAATGTTGCATTGTAAATTTTATGTTTAGGACTTATTTTTAAGTGTTAGGTAATAAGCTTAACTACCTACTGAAACCCTTATCTATTGTCTATCTCAAGTAGGGAAAGAAATAAATCTCCAACATTATATGGCAGCTTAAAATGAGAAGTGTCCCACCCGCTATATCACCGTCCGAACCATAATAAAATTAAATTTGCATTTTCCGAAAAAAATATTTACATTGCTCACGTCATGTTCAATATCTTCTATATTATTATTTCTGTTTTACTCTGTACCCACTTATATTGTACCTACTTTTAATTTTCAACTTATTATTTTTTTATTTGTTTGTTATTTAAATTTATTTAGGAAACTTATAGTCGTACAGTGAAATATAACAATAAACATGAATATGTTATAGACCAATTAAATTCCATGAAATGTTAAAGAAGTACATAATATTATAAATAGATACAGTTTTTGTATGGTTATAGGTACTAATTGAAAATAATAAAAAAAACTACGGAATTAATAGTATAATTTTCCCAAAAGTAAAAGTATTTTTAGCTATTAATTATTAATTTAGTGAGTTGCAATTTATTTGATTTTAAGTTGAAAATCTCGTAAGGTATTATAATTTTCACAGATACGTCCTATTAAAAAGTTTTGCGTGTATTTGGATTTACAGTGAGGTATTCTAAATAAATCGTTCGATCTGGTGTTTTGTTTGGGGCAACGAAATGCAATCTTTTATCAAACAGATATGATGAATCAACATGACAGTTCACGATTTTGTAAAAGAATAAAGCATCATAGATTTTTCTGCGTTTATATAAAGCGATAGGGTCAAACCGATGATCACTAAAGCGATACGATAGGTGTTTTATAAATTTGTTTTGGATATTTTCGATTCCAAATGACTGCGGCGAACTCAAGATGTGACCTTACATATGACATATATAACACAATTCACTATCCAAACTACTGGAAAAAACTATGAAAAAAAGATTGCTCGCATACCTTGATAAACACAAACTGATCTCAAACAGCCAATTCGGGTTTCAAGCGAAAATGGGAACAGAAGACGCCTTATCGGAACTAACTACTTACATAGTCAAAAACTTATGATGGCGGGTCAAAGGTGGTAGGGGCTTTTTTAGACCTAGCAAAAGCTTTCGACACCATCTCACATAAATTACTACAACAAAAACTCAAAAATATCGGCATAACCGGTCCACCACTAAATGGTTCATCAACTACATTGAAAATAGACAACAAATAGTAAAAATCAATAAACACGAAAGTGACAAGGTAGGTAACAGGTATGGAGTACCGCAAAGCAGCGTCTTGGGACTTTTTCTCATCTACATAAATAGTCTAACTGAGATAAACCTTGGAAAAATAGAGTACAAAGTAATCAGTTACGCAGATGACACTGTAATTTTATTCAAAGCACAATCATGGGAAAATGTCTACAAAAACACAGAAGCAGGGATGACTGAAATAAATAAATGGCTAATGAATAATCTTCTTACACTCAACATTTCTAAAACAAAATACTTGACTTTTAGTAAAACAAAAGCTGGTCAGCCAGATAGTCGCCCACAATTCCATCTTCACCCCTGCACCAATACTTCTACAAATAACACACGCTGTACTTGTGACAAAATAGATTATGCGGATAATATCAAATATCTCGGCTTAACTGTTGACCATAATCTAAAATGGGATTTCCAAATTAACCCAATAACAAAAAAATCCGGAAACTATCATACATCTTCAAAACAAAAACAATACAAAAAAACGCAATATTTTATGTCATTAAATCAGCTAAAAAATATATACTTTGCACTTTGTCAAAGTATTCTAATGTATGGTATTTCAGTATGGGGAGTAGCAGCAGACACTCATCTCAAATCCCTTAAAATTAATCATAAATCAATAATTCGAATTATGTTTAGAAAGCCTTATAAACATCCGACAGAACAGCTAATGATTGAAAATAACTTATTTGACATAAATAAACTGTTCATAAAGAAGATCATCTACAAAAACTGCATAAAAAAATTACCGAATCACATAACTCACTAGCAAAACACGAGAGCAATTACACACAAACAATTACAAGTACCGTATATCAAATCGAATTTCGCTAAAAGACATGAATCTTACCTGGCTCCTCACATATTCAACATGTTCCTAACCCAAACTAAAACTTACGTCTTACCAAATAATTTGAATTGGGTGTTCAAAAGATTTGTAAACTGGTTGATGGTAAAACAAAGAACAGATATTAGAAATATTCTAAACATCTAATGCATTTTACAAACCATACTGCACACAAATTCTAAGAAAATTACAAAATTTTACAATTAATTATAATTCGAAATACTCATTTCATATTTTTATACATAATTTTTCAACACATATAGTACTACACTTATTTTTCTATTTTTATATTACTCATTTTTTTACTCCAATTTTTTCTTATTATTTTTTATTTTACTATTTTTTACTAAACGTTTGGTTTATATATAAATTGTTAATTACCAGCCTCAGAACAGACTATGTCTAGTGAGGAGGGTAATGAAAAAAAAACATCTGTACAGAACCAACCTTAAATAAACGCCCGGGTTGCCGGCACTGAAACTGATAATTAGGGTGTGTGCTACGGGGAAAGGCTTTGCTATGCTTATAATAAAGACCATTTCTTTATAAGCTTTTTCTAAAATATTTTCAATATGATCCTTAAATAACTAATTTTAGAATGTAGTATTAATCCAAGAGATCTGATTGTTTCTACCCGTTGAAGGGGTACAAGGTTCAATTTGTAAGTATAATTAATTGGATGTTTTTTACGTGAAAAGGTAATAACATTACATTTGTTTATGTTTGGAAATAGTTGATTGTTTTCGCAATATTGTTCAATTTTGTAAATGTCTTCTTGTAACTGGTTGCAGTCATCTACGGAGTCAATGCATTTATATAATTTCATGTCATCTACGTAAAATAAGAAACAAGAATGACTAATATTACGTTCCATGTCATTTATATGTAAATTAAACAAGTGTTATGTTCTAAATTATATACACTTAATATTGTGATTCTGAAAAAGTATCCTTGTAAACGTGTATTCATGTAAAAGCCTTCAAGGCGTCAATTAATAAGTAAATAAATAAATATAAAACTATTTTGTAAAGGGTAGTTATTTAAGTACAGTGGAACCTCTCATAACGAGACTAATTCGTTCCAGAATTTTACTCGTTATGTGAAACACTCGTTGCGAAATAATTTTTCCCATATAAAACAATTTAAAATACAACAAGGCGTTCCATGCCGAAAAAATAATCAATTTTTATATTTTTAACATTTATTCAAATAAAATTACATACTAATAAATTGTTAATGAGCCTTACCCTTAGGAGTACAACCTGGAATGCGATTTTGATTTACAAAAACAATAAAAAGATCGAAAAAACTAGTTTATTACTTGTGACTTTATGACAAATAATTGCAGTACAACCCTAATATGCTATTTCTATTTATGAATTAATAATAAGAATTTTGTTTTCCGCCGACTTGTCAATGTAACGGTTTTGTTTATTTTTGTTTGTATGATCATTGTGTATTTTACTTTAAATCTGAGATACTTGCAAGTATAGCCAGGAGCATTCAGAAAGGTGATTGCATTGTGAAGACAGTTGTTAGGTACAGGCGTACCTATTGTTTAGTATTATTGGAGACGCCATGTGAGACTTTGTAGAGAAATTGAAATTAGATTTTTTTTAAATTAGATTTTAATAAAATGAATAAAAAGAAGATGATACCATGAAATTAAAATGCTGTAATTTAAGTCAGAATGTCATTACTAATAATAACATATAAAAATAATGGACTGGAGTTCCTTATGGTTGTTTGTTTAATGTTCACCAGTTAATTGTTTTCTTATTTGTATATTTTTCTGCAATGTTATAAAGGGAAAGGAAGGTCTGGGAAGAAAAGGGTATGAGGAGTGTGTGGTAAACTAGGGATCACAGTGGACAGTAGTGATGGTTGGTATGAACCCAACCCACCCATTGCGGTGCAAGGCGATGAGCCGGGAGAATCCGGCAGGAGAGGTCACCCCAAATGTCCCCGAACGCTGTTGCTGGGTCCGCTTCGGTCACGAACCGGCACAACAGTTGCCCAACTAGTTGATGGGGCAGGCAGCACACCCTCAGTCGTCAGTCTGAGGGTCAGGCCCCGGCATTACCGTGCGGCCCTGACCGCGGTAACCGGTTGTAAACGGTCATCGCACCCACCACCAAGACCTGGGCAAACATTACCCCATGAAAACGGACACACCTGCTAAGTCACGAAACGTAGCCAACCACTTGGTGTGGCCTATGTCAGGGATGTTGGTCATTAAATGGTTTCCAGGGAAGTGCTATCCATACCCACATTCTAAATTTCTATTTGTGCTTTTTAACTTCTATTTAGAACGAGTTGCTTTCATTGTATCGACAGTAATCAATACTGTATGTAGACAAGACACTAAAATGATTGGTCGCCAAATAAACTCTAAAACGTACAGACGTCAATACTCGGTATTAAATTGAAAATAGATACATTTGAAATAGTAAGACATTCGAGACCACTGGCAAAACATGTGCTGCAACGTCGCAAATAACCAGCCACCGCGAGTTGAAACGAACCGGCAACATTGTACCCTTCACGGTCACCACTTCAGGCTAAACGTGAAATGCAGAATACGTCGTTTCGGGTCGCCACTAACGGCTAGGAATAAAACGCAGAATACGTCGAACACGGTCGCCATTTTAGTCTAGTTATGAAATGTCGTCACTTCAGGCTAGATATGAAATGCAGAATACGTCGTACCCGGTCGCCACTAAAGGCTTGTTGTGAAATTAATAATTCGTCATACCCAGTCGCCACTAAAGGCCAGGAATGAAATGCGGAATACGTGGCTGTGTATATCACCTAGCGCCAAGCTGCCTCGCGACAGACTCCGGAACTTAAATATTCGAAAACTTGCACTCCCAGCCCAATTTGGCGACCAGGACTAATTTCGCTGAGATGCTTGTAACGACATCTATTATTGAACTGTGTAAAAATTTTGAGAAAACAAAGTGGCGACCGTATATCGGTCGCCAAATGTCGGTGGTCGCCACTTTAAATGCATATTTGCCCATGCTGGTCGCCAAATAGGCGGTGTGATATATATATATATATATATATATATATATATATATTTTTTTTTTTTTTTTTTTTTTATTATTTTAATATAGATCATAGTTACATTAATACATACATATTTTGCAATATATCATATTTAGGTACATAGTTAGTCATGTATACCTTATCAGAAAAGAGGAGCTCTTGTGCCTGATAAGGGAGCCACGATTCTTACTTATATTTATTTATTTATATTGTAATCTGCTTAAAATTTTACACGGAGAAATCTTGCAAAACAAAATCGTCAAATTATTCGTTTTCATGTTAAAAACGGGACTGCAGGCCTTCAACAAATTAATTGACAGAGTTTGTAACAAAATATCAGTCAGACGCAAAATGTTTTATTAGGACGGCGGAACACGTGTTCATTCAAATATTGATACTGATATTGATATACTGATATTGTCGCATTCCGTAATGATATTAATTAGGAAAATAACACGTGTTCTCGATGGTTCCATGATAAATCAACAAATCGACAATTCAACACACCTTTAAAAAGTGATATAAAGTCATTAGAAACGATGAAAAAAAAATTAAACCTAATCTAACCTACTTAACACAGTTAGTAGTATCATTTAATAGTTAATAGTTTTGTTTCATCACTTTTCATGACTTTATGTAACCTTTTAAAGATGTGATGAATTATCATTTTGATGATTTATCCGGTCACCGTTCTCGATATATTCTGAATGACTAATATTTTATAAGGAAAGTGGCATGCACTTTTTTAACAGGATCATTTTTCTCCGTGCATGCTTCGAAATATCATGTAAATATTTACGCCTTTTTTTAGTACATTTACATAAATTATAAACTAAGCTCTACATTTATAATGAAGTGTGTTAGCTATTTCTTATTAATTTATTATTGGTGTAATTACTGATAACAGCAGGTAATTTCGAAACACACGGTAATGTAACCACACTAACTCGGTGTAATGGTCGATTATGGCTAAAAACATAATGTGTAATAATTGTTATTCCTCAAACTTTCAAACGCTGTATCTTTATCTTTACAAAACTATCTTCAATTAACATGTGGATCGCAACCGTTTATATTTTAAAAGTAAGAAAAACGTTAAATTGAAGGTAGTGAATAACGGGTGCGATCCCCAGGTAATTAATATTAAAAAAATGATGAGGTATAGTATATCTACCGTATTTTCTTTTATGCGAGTATGAAAAGGTTCCTCCAGTGAAGATACACGTCATTTCAATGTTGAAAGTATTACCTGCAATTAAAAGAAAGTAATATATTAGCTTTAAAAAAAATCAAAATTCAAAAAATATTTACTGTACAAAAATACAGAGTACAAAGGGTATAGCTTATAGGTTACATCCTATTTCTTCCAGCTAACCCAACAAATACACACTATATTACATAAACCAACAATTACATGTTAACAAATGTATGAAAATAAAAAATAAAAAACAGAGGTATTTAATTTATGTAAGGTATTCATTTAAGGTGTAGTGACATTTGTTGTAGAAATGTTTTTAGTGATGATTTAAATTTAAGTATGTCGGTTATTTGTTTGATGCTACGTGGAAGGTTGTTATTTGTTATATACTGACGATGCACTACGTCGTGTAATATTTTGATTCGAGCCGCTATCAATAACAACCTTTACGTAGATGGCGATAAGGTTTAAATTCCCGCTTAACACCATCCACCTGTTTTGATTTATGCAAGAAAAACACATGGCCACAAAGTGCCTTTTATTTTATTTCGTGGATGTTTAGGCACAAATATTTAAATGTTTTTGATCATTTTATAAATAACTCAATTTGCCACATTATACAATAAAACTATAACCGAAAATGGGTTCGTAAGTAGGAGATTTTTAACTTTAAAGCAGTTTTCATAGACCTTATACATTATTTTTTTCTGGACCTATAAGAAGGCTTATCTAAAAATTCCCGGTGATCAGAGTTTGTAATTTTTCGTAGGCACCTCTTTTGGATGATAAAAACATCTTTGGCGTTTACTGAGTTTCCCAAAAAAACTATTCCGTATTTTATCATTGAGTTTACGTATACATACTATCAATAAAAACAGTAAAAACTTGGTATTATCAACAACGGTTTAGGAACTTTAATTTTTCGGCAAGAGCTTGGCACAGAGCCATTCACGCTACGGTTTTTTTGCTACAACGTACATGCTGATGTGCTGACGTTTAACACTTTAGGGCGGCTTGCACCATAAGTTAAATTTGATTTAAATATAATTTTAAACACATTATTTGATTTAAGTCGACTTGGCGTCTTGCACCACAAAATTTAAGTCGTTAAATGCGTTTAAAGAACTGTCAAAGTTAAATACCCAAAATGGGCTGTTTAACCGAGTTAAACGCGTTTAGCCCGACTCATAAAGCAGTACTGTCAAAAATTGTTTAGGTTATCCCTTAGATTTTTGATTATGGTTAAAATCTATATCATTTTAATTTGTATTCACAATGAACATTTGGGATTTGTATTCTGACGATGATGAAGAAATTATAGAGTTTATAAGTAGACCGTTTATAGTCAGAGAAGTAAACACAAGAACAAATTTATTTGAAACACTCAGTGCCAAGAAGTTTCAAAGAAGATTTCGTCTCTGTAAAAAAACGACATCATAGTGCAAGAAATTAAACCTCAGTTAAAATTCAACACCAATAAAAACATCAGCGAGGTGCTCGTAACTTGAAGCTAACACTCCTTATCGAGGAGTACTTTGCAAGGTTGTAAACTTCTAATCATACCTACAGCATTCTTATAATACTTTAAAACAATATAATATGTAAAAGAAATAAAAAACAAAATTACTCGGATAATTGTTTTATTTTTAATTCCAACAACAGAAGCTCTTTTTGTCTTATTTCATCATTATGTCTATTTGCTTTAACTTTTTCTTCAAAATAAATGAACACACTATTAAACCACACACACAATCACAAAATATTTTGACACTTCAAGTAAAATGAAACATCGTAGCTGTTTTATTTACGCGTTAATGGCGGTAACCACGCGGTAACTGTTTTACCGACGCTTTAAACACGTTTAACTAAAATTGCCACCGAACTGCGTGGTGCAGGACGCAACTAAACGCATTTAAGTTAAATGTATTTAGGGTCTTAAATACGTTTAGTTAAATACAATTTAAGATAAAATTTGCGATAGTTGGTGCAAGTCGCCCTTAGTGTAAACACGACGCTAGCGTTTTTAACGTCGATTTTAGTGCAGACGGAGAGTCACAGCACAAACGTAAATAATTAAAAAATATTAACCGATAGATGCTAAGTTCAGATATAGAGCTTTTAGTAGGAATAGACAAATAGATGGGCAAAATTAATGGAATTCGCACTAAAATAAAGACGAAATCGATCGCGCTACAACACTCATTATGTGAATGAGACTTTAAATTGTCTCTCGCCTCTCACGGAAAATAAATTTAAACAATTTAAGTGATTTTCAATTAATATATGCACGGAGAAAAATGACAATTGCTAATGTATTAAGAATCTCTTCAAATTATTGGTAATTCGGTTAAAACCAGGATTGCAGGCGGTTTTCTGATAAACTTTTACTCAATTCATAATATGTCGGAACACGTGTTCATGCGCCTGAATTTGCTTTGAAAATATTGATAATATATTCGTATTTTTTAAAAGTTTATCAGGACACCTATTCATTCATTCATTCATTCGTTAAGGGATTACCAATAATTTGAAGAGAATCTTAATAAATTAGCAATACACAATTTTCTCCGTGTGGTTGAAAATTGGAAACAGTCAGGGTACAGAAAGTTCAGGGTTCGATTATCGGTCGCTTCTAAAATTTATTTTTAATTTTCTTGTGTTTTATACGTTTTTAATTCACTTTGTTAGAAGTTAATGAAGATTGTATCACTTAGTCAAATTTCAACTTTCATTCACGGGTTCTATGAAAGTCCTATTCAAATTATTTTAATATATAATTATAGGGCAATTACTTGACAGAAATTAAAAAATAACAGAACTTGAAAAGAACTTTCACAGAACTTGACAATTAAGTTTGAAATTTGACGAATTGTTCAAATTCTCTGAAACAACCCGTCCTTAGTAATTTATTACTAAAGAATAAGTAGCAACAATAGGGACAGTTTGAGAAAGTGTGCATTAGCACATGTCAGGTCAAACAGAAATAGTATCTACTTTCACCAGTCGCCGCCATTGAAGCATGGGCGTGCGCTGGGAAATGGATGCATTCTCGGCGCACGCCACTGACACCGGACGTTCATTTTGTAAACTTTTACACCTTACACTACTACACTGTCAACCCAACCAGAGATGTGCTTTATTTCAAATAAATTCATTTCAAATGGAAATGCAAAATGGGTATTTTCCATTTTTCATTTTAAATGCTTTTCTAAAAACCATTTTGCATTTTGCATTTTTAATGCTTTTCTCAATGCATTTTCCATTTAAATGCTTTTCTCAATGCATTTTCCATTTAAAATGCTTTTTTGCAACATTCTTCCTACTTTCTCCACACATCTTTTTTTCATAAGCCCCAAATATCAGTCGTTCCTCAACCTCGCTATGAGAGATAATTTACATTTGTCAAGTTGCTCCCTGGTAGGAGCCCTGGCAATTGAGTGATACCATTACAAAAAATACTGATTCAAATACTGTACATGGAGCCATGACGCTGTAATATTAAATGTTAGATAGCAGTTTCTATGTTTATACGTTGGCAACATTAGTCCCGCGCAATTTTTTTGTGGTTTCATAATCTGTAGTGGTGTTTTTGGATTTACCATCATGTAATATATTTGTTCTACATTGATGTCCATTATTAAAAACAAAATTGTTTAAAAATTCTATAATTATTTTAATTGTTTCACCATGTTGCATTTTCAATGCATTTTGAAAATAGGTATTTTGCATTTGAAATGCTTTTCTAAAACCCATTTTGCATTTTGCATTTTCAAATGGAAAAGTTTTTACCCATTTCCATTATGCATTTCAAATGGTTTTGGGTACCCATTTTGCACATCTCTGAACCGAACACTAAATTCTAAATACGTAATCGTAAAAAGTCGAAAAGTCTGATGAAATAAATGTACAAAAATGGTGGGAAAAAAATTATTATAAGCAATAATTAGTCTCGGCGGCATTTATTTTTACTTCGGGGATATTTTCAATTTTTGTTTATTTCAGGCGACTAATTATTGCTTATAATAATTTGTTATCCTTTGTGCTATGCATAAAAAACCTTGTCTTATAAACATTAGTTTATCATTAAAAAATAAAAATGGTGGGCGCTGAAAGGAAGATTACTAAAGATGGTTTGAAAGGGAGAAATGTAAATACGAATGATAGAAGGAGCGCGGTAATATTTTAAAAAAAGACGATAATAATCAATAGGCGTAAGCGACTGTTGGTGTGAACACAATATTTTAATAACACGACCGATTAAAATAGAACATAAATCTGACGACATCTGATTTAATATGTAGCATTTAAAGAAACACCGTGAATTTTTTCGTACCTACAGCATGAATACCAGAACCGGGTGTGTTTTTTTATAATTTTCGGATCATACTTTGCGATTTAGAGGTCTAAGGGTCTTTTCCGAGGGAATTTCATAGGATTACTCGGCATCTTAAAAAAGATTATCTTCAAAAATATGTCGGTAGAAATTGGCAACACTAAGATAAGGTAAACGAGTGTCCTTATACCGTGCGGTAAGTGAGTGCGCATTTTACCCAGGACACCTTTATACATATAAAACAATTGTGATTTCATAAATATATGGTTTATTTATGAATTCGGAATGAAATGAGTGGATACGATTTTATAATCACGATGACTAGACCAACGCATATCATTGTTATTGTCAAGCGTTAGGTAACGCAACAGCTGTGAAACGTCATTGAAAAAACAAAATAAACACCATATCCAAACCGGTTTAAACCGAAAATAAATTTAAAATATTTCTAAATATTTTTTTTCAAATAGATTATTTAACTTCCTATTGCCATCACTCTTTCTCTTATAAATAAGCCACGAGAGTAAGAGAAACAGCTATACTTTTTCAGCGGGAAAATTTTCAAGAGCGCTCGATGTTGTTGTCTTTTTCTCACTCGAATCAATGTGGTTGTGTGAGCGAGAAGGTGCACGTACGGCTTGCGAATGGCAGATTTGTTTTCACGCGTGTTCAAATTTAGAATGGGTCAAATTAATTACGAAACCATGTTCAATAAAAAAATCTACGATTTCGTTAGTGAATTTACTTCATTTTGTACAATTGAGTGAATTGATATTATGCTGGAAGGGTTTTGTAGTTTGAGAAGTACAAGCAAAATTAATTAGAAAACCGTGCTCAAATGCTAAGTCTATGTTCTGCTTTGATATTATCAGTAAGTTTATTGAATACAAAAGCAGAAATTAGTGACATGACAGTTTGGTAATTTTAACGATGACACAGTAATTGTCAACAATATTATTATAAACTGGCGTGAAACCGTGAAAGGTTTTGATTTATAATTCCAATTTCGAAAAAGACGAATATTTTCTGTTTAATATTATTTTATATCTACGTACCTACTTTATTTTTCATCACACAAGCAGTTCCTGTTTTGAAAATGACACTTAAATTCAAAGCATTTTTGAGTTCATTGAATGTAAATAATTTTAAACAGGGATAACGCACATCACAAACAATTGAAATTACCTGTGAAAAATCACAGGCTATTATAATTAAAATTTTGAAAATGACAACTATTATTACAAATATTATACCTACTTGAACGTTTAACTGAATTATTGTTCAGACAGTCAGTTCCAATTTTGAAAATGAAACTTAAATTCAAAGCAAATTTGAGTTCATTGAGCGTGAATAATTTCACGCAGAAATAACACGTCACAGGAAAACGAAATTAGTAGGTCTGATTATTATAATATAAATTTGACAGAAAGAGAAAAAGCTTTTCATAAAAGAAGCAGCTTCTAAAGATATTCTAAGATACACAATGAAGGAAAATAACCGTGCACATTTAAATAATTTTATCGTTGCAGTCGTTTTAAATAATAAATAACATTAAGAAATAGAAGCTTGGATTTCATGGTCGTCCAGAAAAAGGGTTGTTGTTTGACTTTTAAGCTGATAATTGAAACCGTAAGTATTTCGAAACGTCGGTAAATAATGGTAGAGGTAAAAAAAACTGTTTTAAACCGCAAAACAAAACAGAAAAATTGTAACAATATGTTTTTTTCAAGCGGAGAGAATTATTTTACATAAATAGTATAAAATAAAGTCGCTATCGGCGTCTGTTTGTTTGTGCGCTTAGTTCTTCTAAACTACGCAACGGATTTTGATAGGGTTTTCACTATCATTTAGAGAATTTCTTCCCGAATATTTATGTATATAAAACATGCATATTATATTTGTAGAAAGTAGAGAAAAGTCGATGTCTTTTAATCAAGTCGTAAAAAAATATATTTTCGGGCGCTTCCATTGCTAACGCTGGCTAAATCTTATTAGATATATCAAAACAATGTACTACGGAATTGTATATTTTAAAAAGGTCTACAGAAAAGTCCGTGAAGGTATATGTCTATCTCCTAAGGTTAACCCCCAGCAAAGCAGGGTACACGTCAGCTAGTTTATATACAAGAAAAAGTAAGCATACAAGAAAAAGTAAGCATACAAGAAAAAGTAAGCATACAAGAAAAAGTAAGCATACAAGAAAAAGTAAGCATACAAGAAAAAGTAAGCATACAAAAGTCATGTTTTGATTTTGTGTGGTTGTACCATACAATCAATAATAATTAGTTTTTTTACAGTATCCACAAGGAGGCCCCGAGGAAAATCGTTTGACACTTATCTATCCATTGCACCTTTGAGGATGCTGTGCGGAGAGTCTCTTTGAGGAAAGAAAGGAGTAAAATTGGATCATGAAAGGCCCATGTTCTATGAGGGAAGAAACACATAAGCTGGAAAATCGTTGCACAGCCGAGTGGTTGAACTCGAGAATGAGTCGTAGAAACGATCTGTTGTCGAGACGATATATGAGGTTACAGCAGAGTGTGTGCCAAAAACTCTGCCTACCTCTGCGGAAACGGAGTGATAGTTAGTTAGTTTTATTACTTAGTGTAAATAAAATAGAATTTATCACCAACCAATAAATAATATAAGTTTGTTTTAAGATTGCGACGATCGAATGAGCCGAAGAGGCCAAGATTGAGGTTGTTCGTGAAGGGGAAAGTGAGCAGACGGGCTGAAGATGAAATCAAGTTATGATTGGATCATAGATAAGATTTGATCAGTGGCGTGGCAACAGCTAGAGGCCCGGGGCAGATAAGAGGCACGAGCCGGAATATTCAAAAGCACAACAAAAAATATGTAAGACAAATTCAATTCATTCTTTATTTGAAAATTTCGTTTCTAGTTAACCCCTCCAGCGTATTAGGGTCTTTGTAAGTGTTAATGGGATAAATATAAATATCTATGTACAGGGTTTTCCAATAATAGGTGTTATTTTGATATTCAATCGTAAAAGATCAATGGTTTCGTTGCTTGTGTGGCACGTAGCGCCGTCTTGTTGAAAGTAAACGTTGTCCAGATCAATACCATCCAATTCCGGCCATAAAAAATCATTAATCATCTCTCGATAGCGCAATCCATTCACCGTAACTGTTGCTCCAGCCTCATTTTCGAAAACGTAAGGTCCAATGACTCCGCCGGACCATAAACCGCACCAAACAGTCACACGTTGAGGATAGAGAGGCTTTTCAACAATAACTCTTGGGTTTTCCGAGTCCCAGATGCGACAATTTTGCTTGTTGACGAAGCCACCGAGGTGGAAATGGGCCTAATCACTCAAGATGATTTGCATTTGATTCACTCAGTGAATTTTAATAATTTCAATGCGTTGTTAAAGCGTGTATCGTTCCATTTTTATTAGTGGCGTAGTTTTTATTTGTCAAATGTAAAAAAATGACAGCTTCAAAGGTAACATCTAGCGAAATAGCGGGCTATTCAAAATAACACCTCTTATTGGAAAACCCTGTATATGGCGGGCATT
Organism: Hesperophylax consimilis; assembly: GCF_061612785.1. NCBI lineage: Eukaryota > Metazoa > Arthropoda > Insecta > Trichoptera > Limnephilidae > Hesperophylax > Hesperophylax consimilis. The sequence continues at coordinate 13,432,983 of NC_142862.1, read as the reverse complement.
CATATTTTATATGAGTATTTTTATCGTTTTTTTTCTATCATGCGGAAATACGTATTTTTTGACAAGAAAGAGCTCTAACTCTTTTCAGTTTGCCAGCAGTTTATACTGGATGCCATTAATAAAATCCTAAAAATATCCAAAATGAATAATTCATATTTCGCGTCGCTATCGTAACAATCAGTTTAACATTAAAAAGTATTTATTATTTTTTTATTATATGAACGAGATAAAAGTGAAGTTAGAGTTTTCTCAAATTTCTCATTTTTTTCTTTCAAATTTCAATGTTTATTTCCCCATACAAAAATATTTTTCCATATAAACACTTCAACTTTTTAACCTAAAAACTACCTTAAAATATTGTAATATCGAAAAAAGTTATTTAGATTTTTTTTAACTTCTACCATCACGTAGAATCAACTTCCGAAGTTAGTGCACCTTACACCCGGACACCCTGTATGTAGATAGTGTGATGTCCTTGTGAAACGTCACTGAGAAAGTTAAGTTAGGGCACTTTTCCCCCGGACACCCTGTATATAAACAAACACCCAATCCTAATCATGTGTTATTTGGCTCAACTCTGCGCTACCCATTATGACTTATAGAATATAAATAACACATATTATCCTCTCGCATTGAATCCGGGATAAGATGAATCTGAAATGAATGTTCGCACATACAACTTTGTTACCGGAAACAATTGGCCACAGATATTACGTGTCGGCTGCAATACTGATATCACAGGTATTTCTAAATTTGAAGTGTGATATAACACACATCATGTAACACGTGACAAGCAAAACGTTCACGTGTCATAATTATAACGAAGCCAGAATTAAAACTGAACATCTGAAGCGACAGGGACCTCTAGGCCTTGGGGAGAGATATTATTCAGTGCCAAAACCGTCAGCCAGTCAGAAGCAGCGAACTAACGTGACGCCACTGCCCTCTTCCCTTCTACCATACTGTTAGTGATACTACATTCTAGTATTATAATATTCTGACTTCTGACGCTGGGTTCGGTCATACAGAAATGGCCAATCGTTGATTTAGTAGACTAAACTTGTTCTTTTATACAAACATTTCCCTGTCAATATTTGAATTCCTGTTCATAATAATTTCATAATAATAAGCTAAAAATGTTGCTTGCGATGACGGAGGACTTAGGCCCATTGTCCACACAGTCGTCTTTTGTAGGATGCATGTAACCTACAAATGAAGATAGGCCACAGACATAGGTCTATGAGATAGGCGTATTTTGCATATTTGTTATGTCCACGCTGCTTCATGCAATAGTCAGTCACGTTACAAAACGTCTCAGTTTTCTTTTAACTAGCATCGAGAAAGCACGTCTTTTGTTGTGAAAATGTCAAGTGATGACGATGAAGTGATTATAGCATACAATTTTATTAGAAGACGACGAAACAGGCGAAGAAAGTACGTGATTCATCCATACATCGAAATAAATATAAATTGTAGATTGTTTGTTGCTGCCAGAGAGTTTTCAGAAGATGATTCTGTATTTCAATAATTTTACCGAATGACTAAACATACGTACCAAAATTTAGTCTCTACTGTTGGACCACTGATACAAAGACAAAATACTGCAATGCGGTCGGTCGAGTAGTGACATGTTACACCGCATTACGAACGCATGACGAGCGGCTGACGTGACGTTGCCGCTTCGTGGACATAGATTTCATTGTTTCTACGCAAGATGCAAGCATTCGTCTTGCAATCGTCAATTGAAGAAAGCGTGCGCATGACGTGCGGTTACGTGGACAATGGGCCTTAGCTAGGGAAGTTGCGCCCTTGAGTTAATTTAAAACAAAAAATAATACAAACTGTCGCAACTAGGAATTGAACCCAAGATCTCGGTCTTACCGGAACAACGCTCTCACCACTAAGCTATTTGATTGAAACCCGATTATAGAGATGTTTCATCTGTCGTTTAGATTTATTAATAATATCTTCTTCTTAAATGTTTCAATATTACATTGGTGTGTAATAAAATAACATTCAAAAGTTTTAAATTGAAGAACATATATAGATGAGGAAGCTATAAGCCAAAAATGTGTATATTCTTGGTATACCTTATATTGTAGGTAATAGGCATTTCTATTACATATATATTTTTTTGCATGTTACATTCATATTTTTATTGAGTAATTTATTCTTTATTTGTATTCTACTCAAGCGAAACGATAGGAAACCTTCAATTTATATAAAGCATATTTTTTGGTATTCATAATGTACACCAATTCGTTAAAAAGATTAATCAAAATAGTGATTTAGCATTAAGCTTCGCCTTAACAGACATCAGAATACCACGTACGTTCTAACCTTCAACTATCTCATCTCTTTCTCTTTCCCACTACCTTCAGTCTCATAACCTACCCCAATTGGGTATGCCATAGTTCCACTGACTCTTGTGGGGCAATAAAATAAAACAACATAAAATACTATTGAATTAAAATGTTTTATTTTTGACCCCAGATTGCATTAATCAATAATGCTAACTTTTTTACAAACAAATTTGTAAAAACAATTACAATAAAAAAAGAACTGGTTATAATCATGTTGCCATGCAAAGATAGCATAATTTATCATTGATTACATGTCTAAAGTTCAGAGGCCAATAAATGTAAGTCACTCTGTTCTTATCAATAACAGAGATATCTCAGAAAATAATCAAAACGGAACGGATGGAAGGAAGCTCTAAGAAAAAAATCTTCTCCTTGTTGGCCTTGAATTAAAACACATTGAGTAAAGGTTCAATTATTTAAAATCGTCAACACCATAGACATTCAAATTGATAAACGAGAGCCAAAAAGGGGATCAAACCAAATTGCACCGAGCGCGGGAGGCGGTGTGACGGTCTCCCTTTCTATGAATTGCCAATAAACAAAATTGACATTAGATACACAGGCAAATCTCATCGTGACATCACTATTCGGTCCTCGAAAATAAAATCTGAACGATTTAGTTATTTTTACAATGGAGCGCAAATTGCTGGCTGCTTAAGAAACTTAACTGCAAATCCCAAATCGGGTGAACAAAAGTTCGGGCTTGTTCCCAAAATTGAAAATCTTATTATCTTATTTAGTTAAAGACACTTTTACAAATATGTTATAATTTACGCACCTCACACATTTTCCCGTTTCTACGCCAGGTGGTTCGTTTAAAACCGAACATTCAGATTCTGCGTAGAAAAGTCCCACAATTTAATGCGCTGCAAACCTTCGCCTTACTTTAGCAAACTTTATTTTTCTGTCTGGTTATTTCAATGTTCGCCCTTCGGTGGTCAATGTACGACTGATTTCATAGTTTCTTCAAAGTATTCTTGAACCTTCCTGGTGCCAAAAATATGGTCACGTAGTTTACCTCCAGCTCGTATTACATGCAAGTCTATCAATTTCGATGTCTATGGCTAACACGGTAATTTACATTGACCGACGACTGACCTTTGACACCAAATCCAAAAAACAAGTATAGATTCAAAAACAATAATTTAATACAATATAGATACGTAGATTATTTTTAATGATGATTTCCCAAAACATCACGTCATTAAAAGATTAATTAAAATAATCAGATATTAACCGCGCTCCATATAAAGGCGTAATTTTCGTAATTCCCTGATTATATATCAACCACCGCATTTTTGTTCGTTAACTCATCAAACTTCATGTTTATATAAATCAGTTATTATTGTTTAGTCCCGCCTGTCCCAAATAAAATTCAATGAGAATCACTGGCCACCATTTTATGATTTTTTTTAAATATCCCTAAGCATAGTAAATTATTATTCTGATTCGTGAAACTGAACGTACTTATAAGTTCTTGAGGCGAATCTTAATGCCAAATCACTATTTTGATTAATCTTTATAACGAATTGGTTGACTATTACCTACAATATACCAAGAATATACACATTTTTGGCTTGTAGCTTCCTCTTAATAGATATTTACGTGAATTCAATCTACAGTTTCCTTTCAATGAATCATCGACATTTCTTCAGCTTCACTTCACTAAATCGTCGACATTTCTACAGCTTCACTTCAATAAATCATAGAAATTCTACAGCTTCATTTCAATGAATCATCGATACAGCTTCATTCATTTTAATGAATCTTCGACATTTCTACAGCTTCATTTCAAGCTATTAATCATTGACATTTCTAAAGCTTCATTTAAATTAATTATCGACATTTCTAAAGCTTCATTTAAATTAATTATCGACATTTCTACAGCTTCATTTCAATTAATCATCGACATTTCTTCAACTTCACTTCACCGGATCGTCGACATTTCTACAGCTTCACTTCAATGAATCATAGACATTCTACAGCTTCTTTTCATTGAATCATCGACATTTCTACAGCTTCATTTCAATTAATCATCGACATTTCTTCAGCTTAACTTCACTGAATCGTTGACATTTATACAGCTTCACTTCAATAAATCATAGACATTCTACAGCTTCATTTCAATGAATCATCTACATTTCTGTGAAATAACAGAACTTGTATAGGACTTTCATAGAACATGAATTTTAACTATGAAATTTGATGAATTTTTCAAATAATGTGAAGCAACCCGTCCTTATAATGTGGTTCGTTCAGATCTGAAAACGTTTTTCAATTTAAAAAAATCATCGAAAAGGTTTGCAACCGCTGCACGGAGAAAACTTACTGATATAAAAGATTGCAAATTTATTAAAAATCTGGTCATATTATTCGCATTCTTGTTAAAATTAGGACTGCAGGCCTTCAACGAATGAATTGACAGGTTTCCTAACAAACTGTTGTTAAAACACGTATATGATATCAGGATATAGGAACACGTGTTCTTAAAAATTCTAATATTGTACCAATTCGACATTTTATTTATTAGGAAAGGACACCTGCATGAACACGTGTTCTGATTTATTCTGAATAGACTAATATTTTTGAAACAAAATTTACGTAACATTAACAGAACTAAATAACCATTTCCCCGAAGGGGTAAGCAGAGAGGACGGACCGCCAAACAACTCGGTCTTGGCACACACTCCTTGCCTCATTCACATTCATACATAAACTTCTATTATTCTGACTCTTGACATGGCCAGACACAAGTATCTGATTCACTTGATTGTGCCATGTCTTCCTCGGGCGTCCCCGACTTCTGCTACCATTTGTTAATAGGAGTTCAATAAATCAATCATACTCGTTTTTCTCCGTGTGCCTACCCTACTTATGCGTACGCTGCAGTCATAAGTAAAAAGGCAACTGGAAAATTTCAATGGTCACATTCTGTTGTACTTTTATTATAACAGATTGATAAACATGAAAGGTTCGTACATCAGAATGTGACCATTGGAAATTTCCAGGTGCCTTTTTGCTTATGACGGCAGTATAGAGAGTGCAAAGTGTAGGTAGAGCATAATGCTGATTCTGTAGAAAACAATATAATATAATATATCAATTGGTAATATTTACGAATACAAAGGTAATATTATTGTGAAAAGGTTTCGAACCTCTGCCTAGTAATATTACAGATTATAGTGCCCAGTGTACTCTGTACAGTGTGTACAGCGTACTGGTATTGGGTTGGGCCTTGTTCCATTTTCGCCATACCGTCAAAGGAGAATGCATCGATGTGGCCCGCACGATATCAAATAATCTATGTGATTTCTCTGAGCCCATTATTTGGCAATATATAATTGATATAATATTGGTTGTTACAACAAACTGCCAATTTTACACGAGTTCTAAATAAACTAAGTGGGTAAAATGTAGGTCGCAAACTATGAGTTGACCTGTTATCGTTATGAAGTTTACAATGGTACAAAAACTTATTTTTAGAGTCCTCAATTAAGTTATCGTTTAAAAGATAACATTTTATGAAAAAAAACTATTTATGAAGAAGTGAAAAGAAAGAAATGCGATAGCAAGAGATAACAAAAACAGTTATAAACTATGTGTTTCTTTATAAAATAGTAGCAGCTCAAGTCCCCGGCGTTGCTAGGGCTTTACATAGAGTTTTTTTAAATCAGATGTCCAAAGATGTTACATTACCAAATAACCCAACAATCAAACCACACTAACATCAAGCTATTTTACAATCAAGACATCCACAACCACAATACTCGGAATAACAATAAAATCCGCATTCCTCTAACACACACTACGAAATATGGAATAAAATCTATTAACTATATTGCCTACACACTCTATAACTCTCTTCCATATATGTATAAAAACAGCCAGCATTATCCAAAAATTCAAAGTAATGCTTTAAAAGAATCTTTTTTAAAAACATATAAAAACGAAAATACGTAATTCTTGTCGTGTTGTACTTTGTTTTGTTTCTTTCTTTCTCTTATTCTATCTCCTGTATTTGTAATCGAGCATAATCTATTTTTACCAATGTATTAGTGGGTAAGTACCTTCTTCTAAATTCCTACCTTAGATCTGTGCTTATGTGTATCCCTGTCTGTTTTTTTTTTGTTTGTTCTATCAAAATACCAGTGTAAAATTGTACCTATTAACTCCCACTTACGTATTGTAAGTTCCTCTCGTCCTACAATGAGTTTTGTAACTCATCGGGATTGCTCTAGCAAGAAATAAAAATAATAATTACAAAAATTAATGGCGACATTATTTTCCTCCCATTTTGAACAAAGTTTTATCTAGAAGTATCAAAATCCTGCTTTTAGAGGTGGGAAAGGAGGATTTGGTGATTTTCGAAATCTCTTGTCGACAGTGACCTTCTTTCTTGTTTTGGAGGACAAGTGTGTAAAATTTCATAAACCTCGGAATAAATCTATAGATTTGTATAATCAAATCAACGCCACAGACAATCTTCATTGTATAAATAGAAGATAGATTATGCTATAATTAATAATTATAATAAAGGCAATTTATTACTTTCTCCGCCCTTTATAGCCAGGTACTTCGCAACCTTTCTCTTCACCTCTTCCCCATTTTCTCCCCTTCAGCCTAACATACTAATTGGAGACGCTAAAGTCCAAGAGTTGGGAGACTCCAGTGCCGCACCAGAGAGTCCCAACTGTTCCAAAACTGTCCGGAGACATTTTAAAAAACATATAAAGCCAAAAATTTCATCGACCCCTGTTCCAGATGTACTGAGTATGGTGATTATTGATTATTTTTACGTAAGTGCAGTTCCCAATTTGTGGCACGTTTTCGAAACGTGATCACGACGGAATACGAAATTATGATGAAATTTTCCAAAAGAAGAAAAAATTCCCCGTATTTTATTAACCGGTACGCTTAAGAGCAACGTTTGATCAAACATTTTTAAGTCTATATTAATTTATAAATACGAATTTTCAGAGATGAATACTTTTCTAGTGATGCGATTTATATGGAAATTTTTGTCAGAAATAATGTGCTAAAAGAATACGAATGTGGGGAATTATTCTTCAGGAAACATTGTGGGGAATCGTTTTTATTCTAAATTATCTAGCAAGACCCGTTCTTGAGTTCAAGAGTTCGGCTATGGAACGATTTGCCGGCCTCTGTGTTTCCTACCTCCTACAACATGTTCACTCCTTCCTCTCCTAGTAAAGAGCCTCCACACATCATCTCAAGAGATGACATTGGCCCTAAGGGAAATCATTTTCCTCAGGGCCTCCTGTGTGGAGTAAATGTAAAAAAAATAAAATTAAAAGGAATCTTAAAGACCATACTTAAAAGTAACCAGAAGAACACCTTGGATTGAAATTTTCAATAGTTTTCGATGTACCAAATTTACAACAAATGGTGACCGGATAAATCATCACATCTTTAAAAAGTTATATAAAGTTATGGAAAGTGATGAAACAAAATCTTTATTAAGTAGGTTAGGTTTAGGTTATGTTAAAAAAAATTTCATCGTTTCTAATGAATTTATATCACTTTTTAAAAGTGTATTGAATTGTCACTGTGTTGAGTTATCATGGAACCACAACAAATATATGCAAAAAATATACTATTGAAACTATTCAAAAATACGAAATCCTCTTCTAGACCAGGCATCCATCACACTGGATCGAATCAAATGACATTAAAAACATAATAAAACCACATTCGGACCAAAACTACATTTATTTTGCAACAAAACTCCACAACATACTTCTCCCAGATATAAAATGAATAGTACAAATCAAGAATCAAATACGGCGAAGAAAACACTCTAATTAAAGCACTTAAAACAACACAGAAGACGCAGAATGGCATTAAATAACTTAAGTCCTCGGCACCGGACCCCCTAGTGAGGAAGACTTAGGAAATACCATTGTTATACTTAAATACACCATAGGTAATATTTTCTATGTTCACATGTTTTAGATAGTCTCTAAAAATATAAAAAAAGTTAAGATTTCAACGGAGCTTTCAGTGGCAGGACTTTAAATACGCACGTGGCAAAGTTCAACAGGTCAAGTGCGTTAATTTGGTCCTTCAAAACAAAAACATTAACCCACAACCACAATAATAATGTTTTAAAAGTACCTATCTATACTGTAACGTTTGCTTTGGAATGATGTAATCCTACCAACCTTTGCAATATTAAAATCTGAAACCAATACTAATCTATATATTGACCACTAAGTAAAAAAGCACATACAATTCAAAGGGTCGAGAAAAAAACACAATAGAATGAAAGCAGTCTTTTTACTCGGTGATGAAAATTTACAAGAAAATTAACGTACAGTTCACAGCAAAACAACAGAAGTATAGTATACACGCAAAAATAAGCCTAACAGCATTTGAATAAGATCTAAATTGGCTTGGGGTGATGGAACGCTAAGGTTGGGCGCCAATTCAAATAAATGTATAAAAAACAAAATACAATGACCGATGGGTGTTTTGTTTAGCGTGAGATATTGCGCCGTATGGATAAGAGTGTTAAATGTCAGTTTCGCGAGCATTTTCTCAAGGTTTACGACATTGCGTAGTTGTATTTTGCGTTTGTTCGCAATCGGACCTTGTATCAACTAATTCCACGTGTATTTCTGTGTTAGTATACGCGTGACTAAACATAATCTACGATACGTATATATGTAGGTAGGCAAGTAAAAAAAGTAGACGGAGTTTGACGATAAGAGATTGTGTCCACTGTCCACTTCTCCATCAACGGATTTACTAGCATTTATACCGATTAATTTACCGTTTAATCGTTTTAAAAACTTTGTAATGGAATGGCATGTACCGGGTCAGTTAGTTAGTTATTCACCATATTAGTCAAAATCTAATATGGTGAATATCAAAAATACCAATTTCGGTCGTGTATCTGTCCTGCGTAACTCTGGTTCAATGAACTCAAATTTTCAATAGGCACCTACCTACCTTTAATATAATATTCTGAGAAAATTATTTTATCATCTTTTTCAAAATTGAAATTATCATATCCCGTGATTTTTCTGCGCTAGTGTAATTACAAATGCTAATCAGTTGGACCAATACCCATGGCACTGACAATGAATCTATAAAACCCACGGGTTGTAAGAATAAAGCTCTGTTATTGTACACAGTGTACGTCCCTGTTTGAGGTTATTATAATACATGTTTTTCTTGCTTTTCACCATGGACCTAAAAAGCCCTGGATAGAGCATTGGAGCGATTTTGTACGAATGGTATTGAAGCTAAATCTAGGGTGATGGAAAATTGCCTGGCAGCCATCTTGTATGACTAACTTTTGAAATGATTGTAGTGCATAATGAACAACACTCGGGGTCACAAAAATCGCACATCTTCGAAAATAAGTTTGAAGCGTAAGTTTCCCCGAGACCCGAGCCAATAATAACCCAACCCAAATAATATAGACATCAATTGAAAGTACATTTAACGAACTCTTATCAGACAATAGTTTCATTTTATAAGCGATACTATTTTTCTAAGTACGGGACGTTAAAAAAAGTGGCGTATATATTATTATAGGTGCCACAACTTGGGTCATCTTCCGGGGCTGTAAAGGAGCAGTTTCTCCTTTAACTCTTTAAGTTTTCAAGTTCCAAAAAAATATATGTCATTTTCAAAGATAATATCTATACATCTGTTATGCCGAAACGTTAATTATATGAAATTCCCTCGATAGAAAAAAATCGCAAAGTAAGCTCCGAAAATTATTTAAAACACGTTTTGTTCTGTTATTTAATATGTTATACATAAAAGAACTTTAACTAAGCCAATAAAAATACGCACATTTTTTACCGCAAGGACCCATCTCAAACATTCCGAATCAATTCGCTGAAGGTTTCCATAAATGTGTACCGTGTACGTATAACAAGTGTGCTTGTATTCGTGATAACAATATTATTATTACGCGATAAAGGTAGGTGTATATCAGCATAGGTAGGTGCACGTTACGTCTAACAATGGTGGAGGTCAATCCAAATGTCCAAACAGCTGAGAGGCGACTGTTTGTAGAGTTATAAATCGACTGTACGTCACGGCCATAGAGCAGAATCATATCGATACCATCATAGAATAAAGAACACAACAAATGTGATATGGGCGTGTTTCGCTATCCGAAAGTCTGAGAGATACTCCATTAAATTTCTTCAAATACAGAACAGTGGGTCATCATTATGAAATTTGAATCTCGATCAAATGGAACGGCGCACAGTGGGCTGAAAATCGCCTTTCATAGACATAGAGACTTGAATTTTCAAGGGTATTTTTTTTGGCTAGTAATGGATTCTGCTGATCATTACTCTGCTATAAAATGTCGTACGAAGCAATTGCGTGTACAAATGAAGGAGTTATAATTTTTTTAAGAAAAATTTGTATGGCGCTGACATTAAAAATGAGGCTATCTCTGGAATCGTAAGGTTGGCCGTTCTATCTTTACACACAGATAATACTACTATTTATTTGTATTTTTTTGACATACTTCATATTGTGGCGCAAGGTGCGATTTTTTTTTTATAATCCTATAGTTGAAAAAAAATCTTTTTTTTGTTGATGAATCATTTTAATGCTTAAATGCTTTACATATGAGTATGCTTTGTCTAGTTTACAATATTTTATTTACACTGCAAGCCAAAACACTGTGCACAGTGGGCTGAAAATCGCCTTTCATAGACATAGAGACTTGAATTTTCAAGTGTATTTTTTTTGGCTAGAAATGGATTCTGCTGATCATTAATATGCTATAAAATTTTGTATAAAGGAATTGCGTGTACAAATGAAGGAGTCATCATTTAAAAAAAAATTGTATGGAGCTGACATTAAAAATGAGGCTATCTCTGGAATCATAAGGTTGACCATTATATCCTTACACACAAATATACTACTATTTATTTGTTTTTTTTTTGACATACTTTGTATTGTGGCGAAACTTGTGATTTTTTTTTTTTAAATCCTCAAAGTTGAAAAAAAAACTTTTTTATGTTGAAGATTCATTTTAATGCTTAAATGCTTTACATATGAGTATGCTTTGTCTAGTTTACAATATTTTATTTACACTGCAAGCCTAAAAGCATTTAAGCATTAAAATGAATCATCAACATTAAAAAGGGTTTTTTCAACTTTGAGGATTTAAAAAAAAATAATCGCACCTTGCGCCACAATATGAAGTATGTCAAAAAAATACAAATAAATAGTAGTATTATCTGTGTGTAAAGATAGAACGGCCAACCTTATGATTCCAGAGATAACCTCATTTTTAATGTCAGCACCATACAAATTTTTCTTTAAAAAATTATAACTCCTTCATTTGTACACGCAATTGCTTCGTACGACATTTTATAGCATAGTAATGATCAGCAGAATCCATTTCTAGCAAAAAAAAATACCCTTGAAAATTCAAGTCTCTATGTCTATGAAAGGCGATTTTCAGCCCACTGTGCGGCGATACAAATTGTGAGGCCAGTATAGAAAGAAAGAACGGATTCTAAATGAACTAGAATAACTATTATAAGGTATGAATTAAGCTGCCGACAGACGTAGCTATAAAAGATCAAAAGTTATTTGGCTTGGCGTATTTCGGCATATCGCTCGCCATACATTTCAATTGGAAATGTACGGCGAGCGATATGCCGAAATACGCCAAGCCAAATATCTTTTGATCTTTTATAGCTACGTCTGTCGGCCCCATTAACCCTTAGTCCAGGGCTTCCCAAACTTTTTTCAACTGTGACGCCCTTGGGAAGTTGCCATATTTTTGCGACCCCCCCCCCGGTGACTAAAAATCTAAAACCCCCGCCGCTCATTTGTACCAAGCGTAGTATTTTGAACCCCCCCCCCTGAACGGGTCACGTAGTATGGGTACGTTACCTAATAACAATTTTTCAGAAAAACTCCAAATAGTTTCTAAATTTTTTATTAGAAAATAAAGAACACAACATAAAAACAAAAATGGAAGGTATTAATGAAAATGATGTGCTTGCTTTTCTGAGCATAGTTTCTCAAAACGAGGTTGAATTTTCGAAATCGCCACTCTCATCTCTGCCTCTAAATTTATTTTTGATCTGTACTTATTCTTAATTACTGCAACTGCAGAGAAACCTGTCTCACACAAGTATGATGTCGCAAACGGTAATAAAACCCTTAACTCTGCAGTGCTGATCAGTGGCGGTTTTCTCTAAAGTGCGTTTGTGCGGCGAACCCCCATTAAAAATATGAGAAAATAAAACATCCTTGTTTTATAATAATATAAGCACATTATAGATAGCACGCTATTAAAATTTCGCCTTCAAAACCCGCGCCACCGAAAAATACGATGCCTATTCCAAATTTGTGCGAGTTAAAATCCGCGCCAAACTCTCCATACAAAATAATCTTAGCCGGTACAGACCCTATGACGGTGATATATACAAAATTTGGTCTTTCTTTGCAAAAATAAGACAAATTGTGTGCGCCGAACACGCGTTGTGATATCACGTGACCTCCGAACATTGACGAATGTAACCGAAGAAACCCGAGAACTTCGCGGCCGACGTTTAACCTTTGAACCATAGGGATGCAAGTTAAGTGTTATTTTTTTATGTTATATTATGGTATTTAACTTTGTAGTCATTTTTGTACATATTTTTGTTTTCTTGTTTCTGCATTTCTCCAACCGTTTGCTTATGGCATTTGTAAATCTACTACCTATTTTTAAATTTATTTCGTGCCACCTTTATTTGTTTTTTTGATGTTTTAAAATATCTATTATATATTCTACGAAATTATTCTTCTCTAAAAAACAATAATAATTAGCAACGTACCTACATTGAGTGCTATAAAAACATTAAACAATTTAATTCCTATAAAACTTTTCTCATTATCTAATAATTGTGTCTAGGTAAAGTGATTTAAAAACAATAATATGTAGGTACCCCTCCCACTAACTTTATTTAAGTTGTGTGACTGCTGCCGTATTCGACTATTTGACGTAGGACAACAGTAAGTAAATTTTAATTAGATATGTTTATCTTCTCTTGAATTTCTGAACCCCCTGTTAAAAAGACCACGAACCGCCACTGGTGCTGATGATGCTGATCAACACAGACAGCCAACCTATTAGCGTCTCCCACACGCACACTTCAGAGCGACCGAGTCCCGCGCCACTTCAGGCGCAGAAAAGTAAAGACCGATAGGTTTACAGCGCAGTTCACTGTGAGACTTTTCTGCGTGGCGGCCTGAAGTGGCGCGGGACTCAGTCGCTCCGAAGTGTGCGTGTGGAAGACGCTATAAAGATTGCCTCACGACGCCCCTGGGATGATCCCGCGGCGCCCCGGGGCGTCGCGACTCACAGTTAGGGAAGCCCTGCCTTAGTCCATTAACACTTAGGTACCCCTGAGACATGGGGTTCTGGGTATTGGTCCATGGTAAAACCATCCCCCTTCTGCCTCTCTTATCCTATTCAATGAGCCTTCTCTACCTTCCTTCATTGTGAATGAGATCTGAGATCGCGCAGGAGGATAGACAGCTTCCTCCCACAAGTACAAGGTCTATTTAAGGCCCCGTAGTAAGCGTCCAAAGATGGTTCGAAAGGGAGATATGTAAATATGAATGTTAGAGGGAGCGCGCTAATTTAAAAAAACGATAAATATTTAGCGAAAATGGTGAAAATATTTAATAAAATACGACTCGTTTGAGATAGATTAAAAATCTCTAGACAAATGCTTTAGTTGCAATTAAAGATACACTGTGATTTTTTTCATGCGTATAACATTTTCAATAACCGAACAAAACATGCTTTTAATAATTTTCAGATTTTAAACCTAACCTAACCTGTGTATGTTGTGAAGGATGTTTTTAGGATATTTTTTATGTGAATGAATACCGCACAACTGCACCGTCAAATGTCCGAATTCAGTGGTTCTATGGTATTTCTAATTGCGGTGTGTTGTGAGACTGAATAGTGAGGTGGGAAAGGGATAGTTACCAGGCCATTCAGATCTGGTCAACAAACAGGGCTTATGCCGCTTCAAGCAGCGTTTCGATTCTAAATTGTGGTCTTTCATCAGAGCGATACTTTGCAGTACCTACCCAGGTACCACATTTCAAGTAGGTACTAATGATTTAGAGTGCAAAAATGGTTTGACCAGTTCTTTCAGAGTTAATTGAATCATCCATACAAACGCGTCCGAAAGGCGAATTTTCCGCCCGAACCATCTAAAGGACATGATGCAACATTTACATTGACAAACGCACACATGTGACCAATGTACATGCAGTGTTGCCAAGTGCATGATTTTTACCATGTTTTCGTGGATTTTTGGGTTCAACAAGTAACAAGAAACGGTTTCAAGAGAGGGAATATTTAATAATATTATTTATTGTTAATAATATGAAATTATTTAGGGTTCGGAATTGAAAACAACGTGTTTGGCTAGGCTGTCAAAACGGAAGAGTGTTTATTATATATCATAAACAAGTTAAGTACCTAAAGACATGGAATTTTAAGAATATTTATAACATTTATTACCGAATTCCACGAACGAAAATTGATAACTGTTTATAGCGGACCTGGCAATGGTTTGCTATCGCGAGTATCTTCTTCGGACGTCTCTGATTTCTTCCACCATTCACTGCTCTATACCACAATGTTACCGTTAAAAAACAACATTATATCAACTTTAATTCGACTTCGTACTTCTCCTATCATTGAAACCATTCTCTAAACACTCGTGGCGCTAATAAGAAGAAAACTTCAGCGAAATCAGTCGGTAGTTTTAAAGTGTCTATAGGGCGCAAACATACGAACATTACCTTTTATATTATAGATTTACTTAAGTACCGTTGTGTACTTAAATTCTCAATAAAAAGGTTACTTAAAACATTTTTCCTTTATTATGATTTGTAAAGCGCTGTTTTAGTGCAAAATCACCTCAAGGGCGCTGTACAAATATATGATACATCTCAACAATTATCAACCTTATTTCTAAATAGACTAGTCAAACTATTATCAATTTAAGGCGATGCCATACGTAGTAATGCAAAAACATGATTTGAAAATTTGGTCGCCTAGAAATTTTACAGATGCTTTAATTAAATACCGCGAGTAGAATACATCTTGGCCTTTGAAATAATCGAGTATTTTTTAGATAAGTCTTTTTATAAGCCCAGAAAAAAATAATGTATAAGGCCTATGAAAACTGCTTTAAAGTTCAAAATCTCCTACTTACGAACCCATTTTCGGTTATGATTTTACTGTATAAGGTGGCAAATTAAGTTATTTATAAAATGATCGAATAAAAATTAAATATTTATGTCTGAACATCCACAAAATAAAATAAAAGGCACTTTTTGGCCATGTTTTTTTCTTGCATAAATCAAAACAGGCGGATTAAACCTTATCGCCATCTACGTAAGGGTTGTTATTGATAGCGGCTCAATTTAAAATATTACACGACGTAGTGCATCGCCTTAAGTCTAACAGATTGCATCCACCGGTTCGCTAATACAAAGCCAAATGTACAATGCATTTGATTGAAGAACGTGATACTAGAATGTACATATGTTATTAGTATTATTTATTTACATTTTATATAGGCAGACAATATACAGTACTCACCTGGTAGGTCACTTGAGATTAACACTGTTTATTGTTTATTAGAGAAATCTAGATACGGTTCGAACGCACAGGACATAATTAGAAAATTGGACATAACAGTTTTTTTATTAAAACATGTGGTTTTTTCTTGTTTTTTGTTATGGCAATACTTTAAGTGTATACATATAATATCCACTCGCACACACCGAAAAGAAGATTCACCTGTTGTAGTCGGTAGGTGTAGTACAGTATGTTGTTTGTAGTCCGGACTCGCAACCCGACACAGGGTGAGTGAACCCTTTGGTGGCGGCGCAGTGGTTCGGAGAGAGTTTATTTCGGGGTGGTGTCGGGTTACGGGATCGACTCCCGCCTCGGATCATGCTTTTTGTCTTTAGACTCTTTTTTACAGGTTTTTATGGGAAGGCCCTCTGGAATCTGGAGTTACCGCGAACATGCAGATATTGTGTTTCCAAGTATAGTGTGCGGTTTTGTAGTAAATATTTTCAAACTTACGGGTAAACTTAACGTACGTTATAATTTAATTGCTTTGTGAAAATACACTTATTGCAAGTTATGCTTTAAAATATTCAGACGAATTATTGGTTTGCGCCTGTACATACTTCTATAACATTCGGAACAAAATCAGGCACCCTTGAAAGGGATCGGGGAAAGCACACACGGCAAGCCGGCGAGCCATTGGCCCTGGGGATTTTATTATTATTATTTTATTCATTTTACGCCCGTAGGGCTTTTACATAAGGATATGTAAGGGTACGTATACATTTGCGAACCGAAACGCGAACCGTTGTGTCTTGTTGTTCTTGTGGGTATGTTTAAGTTTATAAGATTTGCCACATACACGACTATTTTGCTTGGCTCGGTGTATTTTGGACTCCTCAAAAATCAAGTCGAGCCACGCAGAGTTTCCGCACTCACTACGCGCTTTGGCTCGGCCCGGGGCCATTTGGCTCGTTGGCTTCTTTTGGGCTTTTGAAATCTAAAGCTACTAAATGACAGGGGGTTATGGAGGTTAAGGGGGAACGAGTCAACGAACTAACACCCTCCCCCAAACATGGCATACGCAGAGTCGTCTGATTTTCCGCACTCACTACGCGCTTTGGTTCGACCCAGGGCCATTTGGCTCGTTGACTTCTTCCGTGTGTGTCCAGCTTTAAAAACATTAATGGAGGTTTTCTCGGTATTTTTTTTACTGAATCGATGGGCTTTTGAAATCTAAAGCTACCAAATGACAGGGGGTTAAGGAGGTTAAGGGGGAACGAGTCAACGAACTAACACCCTCCCCCAAACATGGCATACCATTTCATCAATGTACATACATACAATATATCTACAACATATTCGGCAAAAATGCGAACACCACGCAGTTAATACATATTCCTACGCGAGGGGGAAAAGTAGTTGAAAAATGATTGCATGCGTAACAAATATTATTAAGAATACTCGTAGTTGTGTTTTTCCATGCTTCCGGGTAGGTTTTTCTTTAGATGTCGGAGGTTTTAATAAGTTATCTTGAGTTATTAAGTGTCCGAGATTGTTGTTGTGTCGCAAGTTTTTAATAGATAGCACAGGTTTTTACTGAATATCCAAGGTTTTCATTAATTTCTACTGATCGTACGAGGATATCATTTGATGTCAGAAGTTTTTAATAAACCTCGCAGTGTATATCGTCCTTTTCTGGGAATTACCAAAAAAGGGCACTTAAAAAAGCAAAAAAAAAATAACGAGAGATAGAATGGCTAATAGAGACATTGAAAGAAATGTAAATGCAGGAAACCCCATTAAGGCGAAGCTTATTGCTAAATCACTATTTTGATAAAATCTTTATAACTAATTTGTGTACATTATGAATAGCTCAAGAAATGCTTTAGATGAATTGAAGGTTTTACTATCATTTCGCTTGAGTAGAATACAAATAAAAAATATAAATGTAAACTACTAATAAAGATATTTTTTTCAATAGAAATGTATGAACGCGTAAAGGAAACAACTTTTTTAAAATACAGTATTATAGCTAAGATTATCTATGACAGTTTCACTTGATTAACTTATTTGCTTTCTTTTAAAATTATTTACAAAATTAATAACGTACGATAAAGCGTACGATTTCAAGCACCAGTTTTGTGCTTGAAATCGTACGCTTCTAGACTCCGTTTGTCAGGCAATTTAATGCTTATTACCTACAATATAAGGTAAATCAAGAATATACACATTTTGGCTTGTAGCTTCCTCTTAATGAAGGGCGGAACACAGTTGACGCTAGCTAGTTGAAATATCCAAAGAAGCGAAGCTAGCAGTCCACAATGGAGTACTGGTACCTACCCTGATGTGTATGGCAACGAGGCATTGAACTTGCAGAGAAAGGACAAAAGTAGACCGAATGCTGTAGAAGTGAGATCCCTGAGGCGTATGTGTGGTAAAACCATGTATGATCGTGTTAGAAATGTGGAGATTCGTAAATAATGCAAGGCCTGGTATGAGTAATGAGTAAAATTAAGAAAGGGACGCTTATATGAATACGTAGAGCGAGTGCACACGGAGAAAAATGATCCTGTTAAAAAAGTGATAGCATGCCAATTTCCTGATAAAATATAAGTCATCTGGAATATATCGAAAACACGTGTTCTTTTCTTAGTAAATATAATTACGGAATGCTACAATGACAGCATCAAAATCAGTATTTGTACGAACACGTGTTCCGACGTCCTCATAAAACACTCGCTTTTAACTGACACTTTGTTAGCAACTCTGTTAATTCAGCTCAGGGATCTCATTTCAACAGCATTCAATCTACTTTCATCCTTTCTTTGCCAGTTCCATGCCTCACTTATATACATCAGGGTAGGTACCAGCACTCCATTGTGGACTGCTAGCTTCGCTTCTTTGGACAATTTTTTGTTAGCGCTAACTGCGTTCAGTCCTCCATTAATATTGATGTGTAAAACCGTTTTATGGAGAACATGAACTAATAAATAATTAAATAATTTACAAAGCAGTTAGTGAATTTAGTAAAATCAGAAATCGGAAATAATGGCATCTCAGATAATCCAAAAGCTCGTGTCTTGTAGAATTTAAAGCGAAATTAAGATTTAAACGTTGCCAATTCAAACACGTGAAATCCAAAAGGTGTTTTGGTATTCATCCAATTTAATTTTCCAAAGGCAGACAACCTCAAATTATCGGTCGAACCGTAAAATAAATAGGGAGGATCGGTTTGCTGACCCCTGCAAAATGTCTGGTGCGTTATACCCAACAGGGCAAAAACCCTAGGGTTCGTACACCCAGATGGGCAGACAGCGGTAAGGAACATCAGGCACTCGACCCTTCAAAATCTAATTACAAGTCATTCACAGTAAAATGTCTGGAAGTAACAATAAAACAAAAAAGAATATCACGAGGAGATTTACATGGTAACATTTTGACGCATTTTTTAACAAAGGGTAGTTTTTCTTCTTCTGCCATAGAAAAAACCTGTCGTGCTGCTGAGAGTGCCGTTTGCCGTTGTACCTCTCTTTTTGTTACATGACAAAGAGAGAGAGGTTACAATTGATTTAATCAACTGTACTTGTGTGAATGACCTGTGCCAACTCTCATACCAAAATGAATGGGCAACTATTTTCAATCGCAGAATCATTTTTATAAAACACATAAATAAGATTAGATAGAGTTAATTTGGGGTAAACAACAATATGTGCAAAGTTTTTCTTACAAATTGTTTTTTTTAACTGATCCCAACCATGTGGAGCCAGTGAGAATATGACATCACCAATTAGGGTATGCTGTTAGGCTGAAGGAAAGGATGGGGGAAGGAAAGGAGATGGGAAGAAGAAGGTGGGGAAGTACCTGGCTATTCAGACCTGGTCACCAAACACGGATATATCCATTTCAAGCAAGTTTTCAATTCTGAATGATGGTTTTCACCAGGGCAATACTGAGAGTATCTACCACTCTGAAAGGTTCCGCAAATATACTTTATACTATTTTAAGTAAATTGTAAAATAACACAAATGAATCAAATGAAATTTACTTGCGCACGCCGCGATTTGAACCCGCGATGTTCAGCTTGCTAGTCGAGAGCCTCACCCCTCGACCACGGAAGCCGTCAAAATTACGTATTATTATAAACGACAAAAAAATAATAATTTGAATTTTGACAAAAGGATATACAGGGTGTATCGGCACTAACCCGACAAACTTTAACCAGCTATTCCTTAGCACATTTGGAGTAAAAAATGTTATGTACACTTTGCTGTCCGGTAACATTTTTTTTCTTTTAAAAACAAAAAATAAATAAAATTTCCACACTCCGCTACTGCCCACAGTATAGGGGTAAAATAATTGGCAACGCCGCGCTACTGTCATCTCTTTCACACATATTCTGTCTCAAGTCCCGTGTGGTTCCCGCCACCCCGTCTCGTATCAGTGGTCAGTGCTGTTTTGGGAGTTCGCATGTCATCAAGTTTCTAGTTTCGTTTTTGTTTTGTTATCTAAGTTTTTACTGTTGAAATATGCCCCTCAATTATCCACCTGCCGAGCAAGCAGATATTGTTTTTGTTTATGGATTTTGCAATGGAAATTCACGAGCAGCCGTAAGGGAGTATCGCATGAGGTTTCCTGGAAGACGCGTCCCACACCATGCTACCTTTGTCCAGGTTTGTACCCTATCAATTGTTTATTGAAACTATTTACATTCATTGATAATGCCAAAAAGCGCTTTTGAAATTTAAACTGGGAACATTAAAAACATAACAAGGGGCCACCAACTTTAAAAATGTAAATTGTACTTTAGGTGATTTGTGTTCAGTGGTCACTAAACGGCGTTTTAAAAAGTTAATTAATTTTAATCTCTAATAAATGCATCATTCACTGCAATTGAATTCACTCCCTTTCTCACCATGGGATTATTTAAATTACTTGAATTCAATTTCACCCCTGTGAATCCAAGATATCAACCGTACCTAGTTAAGAAAATTATAATTTAAAACACTTTGTTATACATTTTACTATAAAAAAATGAAATAAATGAAGAGAAAACGTAAGTTTTCTGATATGTGCCTAAAATAAGTGTTCTTTAAAAATAAAATGAGTGAAAAAGCCCGCGATTGTTTATTTGACATTATTACTGAGCTGAATAATAAAAGCAGTTGTTATTTGTTGTTTTGTTTCAGATGTATCAACAATTGCGTGACTGTGGCATCGGACGGATTGAAGGCGCCGGCGGAGGACACAACATCGTTCCTGTGGCAGTTGAGGAGAGAATCCTGAACTTAATTACCGAAGACCCCACGCTGTCCGTGCGTCGGGTCGCTCTGATGATAGGACACAGGGAACACATGGCGGTATGGAGAGTTCTGAAGAAGCACGGGCTCAAACCTTTTCACTATAGGCGCTGCCAAGGCCTCATGGAGAATGACCACTTTTCCAGAGTCGTGTACTGCAGAAGAATGCTGCATAATGTCATAAGAGATGCAGACTTCATGAAAAACATATTGTTTACCGACGAAGCACAGTTCACTAAAACAGGAGTGCTAAATGTGCACAACTTGCACCATTGGGCTGAACAAAACCCCAAGCTTGTTCGGGAGTCGTCGAGCCAGGACAGATTTTCCATCAACATGTGGGCAGGAATCCTGGGAAATCAAATACTCGGTCCAATCGAGTTGCCTCCCAGACTAAATGGACCGATGTATTTGGAGTTCTTACAAGTGCAACTGGGCGAGATTCTGGAAGATGTGAACCTCGAATTACTACGGAGAATGTGGTTCCAGCACGATGGAGCCCCACCACACTATTCGATTGCCGTGCGGAACTACTTGGATGTCGAGTTTCCTGGTCGTTGGATAGGCCGTGGAAGTCCGGCCATTGCTTGGCCACCAAGATCACCCGACCTGACCCCCCTGGATTACTACCTGTGGGGGGCTCTCAAGGAAAAAGTGTATGCTAAGCCAATAGCCTCAAGAGAGCAACTGCTCGAACGAGTGATGGAAGCCGCTGCAGAAATTAAAGCAAATCCTGCAAACTTAAATAATCAAAATATAACAAGACTACACGCTTGCATCGAAAATAATGGTAGTCACTTCGAACAAATGCTCCAATAAAAAAATTAACATAAACTACATGTCCGCATTTTCATTTATTATTTATTGGTAAAATTCTCACAATGTCATTCATTTACACATCAATATTACCTACATATCAATATTTAATAAAATCTGTAGAAGAGTATGCCCGTCGGCATTCAACAAGTTTTTCGACAAGTGTGTCGAAAAGCGTCTTCTCTCTTTCCTACACACTAAATATTAATGGTTAAAAATGAGACGACTGATGCTTGTAAGCGCGCCAATACGTAAAAACAACGAAACTCGAATAAGAATTGCCAGGTGGGTTTTTTAATCGCTTTAATCTGACTTTAAACAATAATTAAACACGTAAAAATTATTTAATATAATATTACAGTACAGTACTTTGAACCTTCGCAATAAATTTATTTGATTTTAAGTTTAGTTTGTAGAACTCCATTTCAATTTAGAGATTTTTTTTATTTTAACAGTCTTATTAAAAAATTTATAAAAACAGTGTGTTTATAAACAAGTTCTGCTAGTTGTAATTATTATTACGCGTGACAGCTGTTTCACCTTCTGACGGCATTATCAAACTTTGGTAAAGCCACTTACAGACGACGTAAGTGATAACTTTCTTTTTTTATTATTCTGGCTTTATTGATTTCCGAGTAAATTGTCGTAAATTATTATTTGCTAATCCCAATATTATTTGCTAATGCTAATAATTAAGTGAAATTTTAAACAATGCAATAATAGGATTATTGCATTGTTAATTTCACTTAATGTCGTTGGTATTTCCAACTGATGACTCAGGGGTTTATTTCCCTGAATAATTAAGTATTTTGGGGTCTAATTATTATGCATTTCATTACATCCGATAATTTAAACAATTTTTATGTTGAATTGGGGTAAGTTTTATGGCTAAGGGAAGGAGTGGAAGGTGAGGAAGTACCTGGATATTCAGATCTGGTCACCAAATACGGCTAGTCATTTCAAGCAACGTTTAAATTCTAAACCTGGATATTCAGATCTGGTCACCAAATACGGCTAGTCATTTCAAGCAACGTTTAAATTCTGAACCTGGATATTCAGATCTGGTCACCAAATACGGCTAGTCATTTCAAGTAACGTTTAAATTCTAAACCTGGATATTCAGATCTGGTCACCAAATACGGCTAGTCATTTCAAGCAACGTTTAAATTCTGAACCTGGATATTCAGATCTGGTCACCAAATACGGCTAGTCATTTCAAGCAACGTTTAAATTCTAAACCTGGATATTCAGATCTGGTCACCAAATACGGCTAGTCATTTCAAGCAACGTTTAAATTCTGAACCTGGATATTCAGATCTGGTCACCAAATACGGCTAGTCATTTCAAGCAACGTTTAAATTCTAAACCTGGATATTCAGATCTGGTCACCAAATACGGCTAGTCATTTCAAGCAACGTTTAAATTCTGAACCTGGATATTCAGATCTGGTCACCAAATACGGCTAGTCATTTCAAGCAACGTTTAAATTCTGAATTAATTAATCAATTACGAAAAAGCGTGGGGTTAAGAATATTTTTTTTAAATTATAGTTGTAATTTATTGTCGATTTTTTAAAAAAATTGCGATATTTTAAATAAAATTTAATAATTATTGTTTAAATAAATTAGCAATCTGGCAGCATTCATTTGCAGGTGGTCAATCCAATGCAGTCATGACGTTTGTGTGAGTGCTTTCCTTTGTCTCAGTGTGTTGCGCAGCAGTTTTATATGAACCGTTTTTTGATTCATCGGGATTGTTTTTAAAACTATACATTCTTTGTACCTTCAAATTAGTGGAAATAAACTTAAGTGTGTCAAGCTGCTCGTTATATTCCGGTAATTCTGGAAGGCTTTTAACATAAGCAATAATATTCATAAATCACATTCCGCGAAGTTGTAAATAACTAAATTTATTAAAAAATATACGTTGTAGGATAGCCTAGCAAGTAACATTTTGACAGAGCACTTACGGTGATTTAAAAAACAACGGCGCTGTTCAAATAATCCAATTATTATTATTGATAAGTACCTAAGTGAGGAAAATTGTTTTTAAAAGTGCTCAGAATTATTGGACTTCGATTATAAATTCAGGAAATCTACTAATTAGTTTCTTAGTTTCAAAATTAGACTATTTAATACGTGAAACGCGTAAGAGGTGAAACCAAAGCATTCCAGAGGTGAAACAATTTAGATACAAAAATAAAACTGATGTGTACAATACAAGAAGACAATCAGTGATTCGCATACGAAAAATGTGAATAATCATTATTGTTAAATAAAATATTTCTTTTCTGGTACTGGATTATGTAATACGGGCTTCGTTCGCAGCAACACGCGAGAGTTGCGATGTTGCTTTCAAATTTTGACAAAGGATAAAACAGTGGTGACATGTGGTGAAAATATGTTTAATTAATTTTTTATTAAAAAAAAACGTTACCGGACAGCAAAGTGCACATAACATTTTTTACTCCAAATGTGCTAAGGAATAGCTGGTTAAAGTTTGTCGGGTTAGTGCCGATACACCCTGTATATTTGGCCATATTTCTATTTAAAACTTATTACGTTGACTCAATTCAGAATGCTCGACATATTAAAATATCCTCTCCAGTGCTGTCAACTGAGTTTATGAATTCTATAAATAATAATAAACTCTGTAAATACACTAAACACAAAGTTTATACATATTTTAGGTATTCAAATGTATTGCGGAAGAATTCACGGTATAGTTATTCTAAATCAGAGGATGGTCTATATGGACCCCCAGGGGTCGATATCGGCATGCTGGGGGTCTATGTCAGCGAGAAAAAAATTTGGGGGTCCACGAGATTCAAATGGGGGGTACTTACGAGCGGACCCCCATTTACCACAAATCAACATTTATGAGTTCCGTAAATTACACAATATACCTAACACAAATATAATAGACTGAGAAATTACTTACTTGATATTTGTATTTTTATATTTCGTTAAGTTGTTAATTGAGGTATATAAATCGAGTCTACGTTCCTTTTCTCGTCAGAATTAATATATTCAAGCAAAACATTGCACATTGGAAGCCGCGAATTTTCCTAGTTCCCCAACTTGTTATTGAAAAACGTCCAGGGTAATAATGACGTTCAACATTTAGATGTACTTCACACAGACTTCAAAACTAAGTTTGAGGACATTTTGACTGTGGAAATGGAATGTTGAAGAATCGGATATCATTTGACAAGGAGAACTGATCGGAATAAGCGCTAACAAAGAACTTAAGGGGCAGTTCTGTAGGGCCAACTACAGAAAGAAATTCCCGTTGCTTATCCTGCTCCATTTTCATTTGGTGTAATACCTCACAAGGGCGCCCCTGTCTACACAATACAAAAACAAACTATATCGCCACCCGGTTGTAGGGCAGGCAAGGGAATGGAACATTTTTACGAAAAAAATAAATGATTAACGAAAAGTTTGGGAACCTCTGTTCTAAATCCACTATTATAGCCAACTAATGGGTAAAAATGTGGTGTGTGATGAAATGTTTGAATGTGGATGAAGCAAAAGGTGTGTGCCTACTTTTATATTTATGATGTGATGTTTGAATTTGGATGAAGCAATGAGTGTGTGCCCACAAATGTATTAAAATATATGTATGTTTGAATGTATGTGCCTAAAATCAGCTGTTTGCCCGTTGCAGGCAACTAATGGGTAAAAATTACTTTATTAAACTAAAGGAATGTATGATTTGGTGTTGAATGGCTAGATATAGATAGAGCAATAAAACGCAATCGAATTTCAGGGAAAGTAATTTTGAAATATAAAACTTTGGTTCTATGAATCACGGCGCAAGTCTCAACACGTTAATTTCTGCTGACATGAAAGTTTCAGGAATTATTGCATGAATTCTCATAAAATTTCGTTTTATTATGACTCATTGGAGCTTTCTGTGCCAACTTTTCAGGACTTTCCGTTTGTTCACTCTTCTGTTTTTGTTCGTCAAAAGACAAAGACAATATTCACAATGTTACAGAGGTTACGGAGAAAAGGTTAGTAGACGAGCGGACGAATGCGCCGGGTTACCAAGAATATTTCAGCAATTGCATGAATTTTATGAATAGTTAGTCAGCAAAATGCCCATAACATTTTTTACTCCAAATGTGCTGAGGAATTAGTTTTCTAATAAGAGGTGTTACTTTGAAATTCAATCGTAAAAGATCAATGGTTTCGTTGCTTGTGTGGCACGTAGCGCCGTCTTGTTGAAAGTAAACGTTGTCCAGATCAATACCATCCAATTCCGGCCATAAAAAATCATTAATCATCTCTCGATAGCGCAAACCATTCACCGTAACTATTGTTCCAGCCTCATTTTCGAAAAAGTAAGGTCCAATGACTCGGCCAGACCAAAAACCGTACTGAACAGTCACACGTTGAGGATAGAGAGGCTTTTCAACAATAACTGGGTTTTCCGAGCCCCAGAAGCGTGTATCGTTCCATTTGTATTAATGGCGTAGTTTCTACTTGTCAAATGTGAAAAAATGACAGCTTCAAAAGTAACATCTACCGAAATAGCGGGCTATTCAAAATAACACCTCTTATTGGAAAACCGTGTATCTTGAATGACTTTCACAGAACCCGAAAATGAACGTTGAAATTTAAAGAATTGTTCAAATTGTCCGGAACAACCCGTCCTAAGGCTAAGGACTCACGGAGCGATTTTTACCCGCGCCCGCTGCGGTGGCGGAATGGAGTTTTATTTCCAAAACTCACGAGACCGCTCTTTTTTGCGGTGACGCAGCCGCCGCGGTCGCGGTTATCGCCCGCAATCTTGGCGGTTGATTATCGCAAGACGGGCGGTTGCAAGACTTGAGTTCCACAACTCGACCGCCAACCGATCGCAGAGCGCGCGGGGGCAACCCGCCGCGGCCGCGGGTCCGCGGCCGCGCCGCCGGTACAAGATGACCGCGGGAGCAGCGGGCCCCGCAAACAATCGCACACGCCGCGGGCGTAAAACGCGTCGTGAAATGTGCTTTAATTTTTTACATGAATATCTGCATTCTACAGAGGCTGCGGGCCCGCAACCGCGGCGGGCGCGGGTAAAAATCGCTCCGTGAGTCCTTAGCCTAAATCTATAAAATACTGTTGATTACGCTATCGTCGGGGCAGCGGTGCACTTGTTTAAAAAGAATTGCATGCCTTCATAAAAGGTGATATAAATATATAATATATATTATGTTTATACAATTGTGACCTAATATTGTGGTTCTACTTCAAAATAATTTTCATACATCCTTTGTCCTCCGATATAAAAATAAAATCAGACAGATAAAAGGTACAGTAGGTGTGTTCCACGTGTTCGCCTCGTGGTGTCCAGATGACACAAAGAATAATAATGAGTCTCCAAGATGTGGGAGTAATTTAGAAAACTAATTCCGCAATGGGAGGAGCACCTTGAACTGACGTACAATTTCGTACACAGAAACATATACAGATACAAATATGTTGTATGTATGAATATGAACTTAGATGGGATAAAAACGCTGCGAAAGGCGCAGCACAATGATGTTTATATACTATACAGGGTGTATCGGCACGTACCCGACAAACTTTAACCAGCTATTCCTTAGCATATTTGGAGTAAAAAATCTTATGTGCACTTTGCTGTCCGGTAACGTTTTTTTTTAATAAAAAATTTACTATTCATATTTTCACCACATGTCACCACTGTTTTATCCTTTGTCAAAGTTTGAAAACCTATCTGGCAATATTTTATTCGAATTCCGTTGAATAATGTACGTGTGTACCTATATTGGCGCGCTTTTACAATCACAACGAAATGGCACGGCACCATTCGTCTCATTATTATTTAGTGTGTGCGAAAGAGCGAAGACGCTTTTCGACATACTTGCTTATAACAGCTGTTGAACACGAAAAGCAATGCCAATGACAGTGATGGAGTGTGGATATTTTTAATTTTTGTTTTTAATTGAAAAAAAATGCTACCGGACAGCAAAGTGCCCATAACATTTTTTACTCCAAATGTGCTAAGGAATAGCTGGTTAAAGTTTGTCGGGTTAGTGCCGATACACCCTGTACGTATATAAGAACCCCTTTTTTAAATAACTAAAACATGCTTAAACAGTCCGTTGATCTAGGTGGTTTTGATATGGTACGCATTTCGCATTTTACCTGACTATAGATAATAGAAACAAGCGATATGGGCCATGAATAGGGTTGCCATAAGTGGATAGGGTCTCGCCGGGACGGGGGGGGGGAATTACATGCTAAAAATAAATCTCAAATTCATTTATCAAAATCCCAAAATAAGCAGATGAAACAGGCGCAACAGCTATCGGCGAGTTAGAAAATTGAAGTGCAAGAAGTACGAAGATCCGAAATGGGCGAATGGGAAGACGTAAATGTGAAAGCATGAACCTAAAATGCTCTGGACGGTGTTATTTGAGAACATTTTGAAGCAGTGAAGGGGGAAGATGTATGAAAAATGCCCAAGCCTACTTACATTTTTAAATGATGTAACCCATTGCTGTTTCATCAAATACCAAAAAGTCATTAAAATCGCATTAACAATACAAAAACAAGATGGCAGCCAGTTCATTGGCATTCATACAAAACCGCACTATTTTAGGTTAGGGCTTGATAACGGTAACGGCCCGATATATCGCGATGGATGGCAACCCTAGCTATAAAACCGCGCACACAATGCGCTAGCTGCGATCGTTCACCCATACTACTGCAAATAGCAACTATGCACAGCGGCGCCCCGCCTTTGTTACCTACACACCAAACGCATAACTTTTATTGGATAGCGGCTTTGATAGTCCGTGCAGTTTGGTCGTGGCCCGGTGGCAGTCGGCATGCTCCCACGGAATATTTCCTTTTTTTATATTATCTATGGATTGAACAAACACGTCCTCTATTATAGATCTGACATCGTGATAATACATTTGTAATTTACTCAAAGTTTATCAGGAAATCTGTTAATTCATTCGTTAAGGGCCTGTACTCTCGTTTTTAACCGGATTACGAATAATTTGAAGAAATTCTTAAAATATATAACATACACTTCGTTTACGCCACTTTTAATAAATAATAATCTACATGTTTCAAAGCCAATGGCTTCTTCGTCAGGATGATTAAAATTTGAAACACGTAGATTATTATTAATTAAAAGTGGTGTAAACAAAGTTTTCATTTATATAATCAAAATGACACCGCAGTAATTTTACAACTATTGAAGAATATTTTTTATAAATTAGCAAAACTAATTTTTCTACGCATGTACACAATGTTTCAGTTTCATTAAATTAAACTTACGCCACAAAGTGAATTCGCGATTATTGAAGAAATAACAAAACGATTAACTGCTTTCAAAGTTCATGCGAAAAAATGATTACTTACAAAGTTCATA
This sequence comes from Hesperophylax consimilis, assembly GCF_061612785.1. NCBI lineage: Eukaryota > Metazoa > Arthropoda > Insecta > Trichoptera > Limnephilidae > Hesperophylax > Hesperophylax consimilis. The sequence goes on along the minus strand of NC_142862.1, from coordinate 13,403,500 downwards.
GACATAACCAATACCGAGAATTATTATTTAATCACTGAAACGAATATACAATTACCTTCGGGGTCCTTTTTTACTGCCAGGTCATTGGCTTGAAAGAAACATAATATATTATATAATATTGTGGAGAGAACCATAGAATGGTAGAATCTGCTTCATCTAATTCGTACATTATCTGAGAAATTGAGAGTCCGCATATGAAAGTAATAATAATTGGGTGTGAGCTAATTGATTGCGAACCTTTCACTCGTAGTGATTTAGAGTTCAATCAGCGCATTGGACACAAAAGAGTTATGCAGACGTACCTGACTTAACCTGGCATTATTTGAAGACAACAAAAATCATGTCGTCACTGGTCACCCAGCTGATTAACCAACACGAACCTAACTATTAGTTGAAAATCACCGGAGACCAAAATGTCATCTGCATTTTTTTTTACTTCAAATAGTTATTTTTAGCTTAGTGCGTAGCATTCTCGAGAGTGGATCTCAGGTATGGGGGCCAGAGGACACTGTCTATATACTAATGGTCGAGAAGATACAAACTAATTTTTTACGATACCTCAATATGAGAGTGTTTGGTTTTTACCCGTGGCTGTTTCCAACAGCATTTATCTCGGGAATGCTGGGTGAATGCAGCCTTAGTTCCAGAAGGGATGTTGCATTACTCCTGATGGCGTATAAGCTTCTAAACGGTTTAGTATCAATACCAGACATTCTGGCTAAAATATAATGAAAATAGGAAATGTCCCGGATAATTTTGCGCGAGGCCGCCAACACAGGCTTCTGATTCTTCCTAAGTGCAGAACTAACTTACCAATGGTGATGCCCTTAGGAACAATCACTAGGTTAATTAACTGCCTCGCAGGAAATGTGGATATTTTCCATATGTCCTACAACGTATTTTAAAGTGAAATATTATTATTTAAGACATAACATTGTAAACCTACATTTGAAATTTGTCCTACTTGTAAATGTATTTGTTATTCACTTTTTTGTAATTTTTAATTACCGATATTGTAATGTACTGGTTTATACTGTTTTTGCAAATAAATAAATAAAATAAAATAACCTAAGGAATCACTGGTTAAGTCAGGTACGTCTCATAAAACCCTTTATAATTTTGTTATAGTTAAGAAAAAGAAAGACAAATGTGGTTAATATATTAGGACCAGAGATGTGCTTTATTTCAAATAAATCCATTTCAAATGGAAATGCAAAATGGGTATTTTCCATTTTGCATTTTAAATGCTTTTCTAAAAACCATTTTGCATTTTAAATGCTTTTCTCAATGCATTTTCTATTTAAAATGCTTTTTTGCAACATTCTTCCTATTATCTCCACTCATCTTTTTTTCATAAGCCCCAAATATCAGTCGGTCCTCAACCTCGCTATGAGAGATAATTTACATTTGTCAAGTTGCACCCTGGTAGGAGCCCTGGCAATTGAGTGATACCATTACAAAAAATACTGATTTAAATACTGAACATGGGGCCATGACGCTGTAATATTAAATGTTAGATAGCAGTTTCTATGTTTTTACGTTGGCAACATTAGCCTGCGCAATTTTTTTGTGGTCATGGTGTTTTTGGATTTACCATCATGTAATATGTTTGTTCTACATTGATGTCCATTATTAAATGAAAAAATTCTATAATTATTTTGATTGTTTGACCTGAGAAACCATTTTGCATTTTCAATGCATTTTGAAAATAGGTATTTTGCATTTGAAATGCTTTTCTAAAAACCATTTTGCATTTTCAAATAGAAAAGTTTTGACCCATTTCCATTTTGCATTTCAAATGGTTTTGGGTACACATTTTGCACATCTCTGATTAGGACATATATCATTGTTTAAAATGGGGCGACAACCGAAGTAGCGAAGGACAGGGACGCCAGGAGACCAATAGGACAAGAGGAAGAAGATAAGATATTAAACTAGCATTTATCTTTAGTTTAAAGGCCGACCGATTTCGTAGCAGCCACTCCTTCATCAGGGCAAATAATAGCAAATCTTATCTTCATAGTTTTTTCACAAATTAATCATCATGGCTCTCCTGCATTGACTCTTGGTGTGACATAATTATTAGATTCATTCGATTGTGTTAAGTCTTCGTGGGACGTGGAATAGTACCGACTTCTTCATTCATCAGAAATATTAAAAATTAACCTTTTCACGACAGTATACGAAAGATTGAACTTCAAAATGAGTTTTGTATAGTAGGGTAGAAAAGTCAAGATTGCTGTATTGCGATAAATTGCTGTATTCGATATATACTAAGCACGAGTCAGACACGATGGTCTTAACCTCCTTTGTCTGTATTAGCGATGGGCGGAATCGATGAATCATCGATGGTTTACTCGATCTTTTTTACCATTCGAAATATCTCGATTTATTGTCAGAATTAATTCGAATGCAACTCCGAGACAATCGTTTTGAAACGTCATCGAAAGTCGTGGCTAACAGGAATAATACTAATGTTGCTAGCAGACAACAAGGGAATCATTGCCATGAATGAAAATTAGTGATTGAAATTTCGCTAGTACCTGCTTACCAAAAATATTGCCATACTAATGAAAATAAATTACAACCGGAATATGCAAACAATTTTTAAATATGCAAACGATAGGAATAGTCTTGATATTCGAGTTTCTATTTACGAATCCTACCCCCCCCCCCCCCCCCCCCCGACAGAAAAAATTTTGCCCCTGTCCGTAGCTATTGCTCCCGCACTCCGAGCAATTCATTCGAATTGATCATTCGATTCTTTTGATGTTTCGGTTAAAAAAAATCGATTATATAAATATTTCGATTATTCCCATCACTAGTCTGTATAACAAAGAGAAAGAAAGGAGATAGTTTGCGTGAAACAAAACCTAAAGTGACCCCACGGCAGATACATACAATCATGGCGCTAGATGGCTCTAAAACACTTGGCGCTAAATGGCACTGGAACCCGATATTACGATTGAGAATCGCAGCGAATATTAAAACTAAATTAATAAACAGGTAGTTTGTTAACGCATTTTTTTGTCATTGATCAAATGACCTCCGTACAAGAGCCGCCACTGATCTTGAATTATTTCCCTTTACTCAAACATAATGTAACGCCGATATTCCCCACCACTCAAATGAGGATAAAAAATAAGTTGCTTCGATGCGTAGATACTGACACCAATCTTGTGTAGTTACCTATTATGCATTTTAATAACTGTACCCGAGAAGCATACGGATGCAATTTCAAAACACAAATGTTCCTGAGAGCCGAAAAACAATATTTCTTTCAATTATCTATCAAAATATTAGTGGAAATTTTTTCGGCTTTGGATTTGCAACCGTATACTTCTCGGGTACAGATAAAATAAGCGAAAAACACTGATTGATCCTTTTACGTAAGAACTTGGTTACGAATACTATAAGCATAATAAAATAATACATGTACGCGAGACCAAACGATAAAACAATAGCCACGAAACAAATAAGTACTCGCGGATTTCGTTGCACGTGTCGGCGTGTACATCATTACATATACGTATTTATAATACACTAATACTAACAATACATGTGTGTAATGTATGTACGTGTGCGTCAGTGTTGCCAGACTTACCGATTTTTGAGGGGTGTACCGATTTTCGCAAAAACTAACTGTCCCGAGAGTGACAGCTATTTTTCATAAAAAAAGAAAGTCTGAACGTGATGAATGCATACGTGCGCAGTGCAGGTACTCGGCGTTGGCGGTGCTGGAATAGTCGTTTTACAGTTTGTATTGTCATTTATGAATGATAACGAAGAAATGAACATTTCCAAATATTGAACTGGGCATTTTATTTTACTGTCCCGCTGTTTTATCTGACTAACTAACTAACCATCACACCGTTTCCCCGCATGGAATAGACAGAGAGGACGGACCGCCAAACAACTTGGTCTTGGCACACACTTCTTGCCTCATTCATACATCGTGTCATACATACTCTTCTATTATTCTGACTCTTGACATGGGCCGACTCAATTATCTGATTCACTTGGTCGTGCTTTGTCTTCCTCGGGCGTCCCCGACTTCTTCTACCATTCACATTTGCGTCATATATTCTCCTTTCGTCGTTCCTTTCTTAATCTTATTCATTACGCTTACATCAGTCTTGCACTCTTTGCGGATCTCATTTCACATTTCTCACACGATCATACATGGTTTTACCACACATACTCCTCAAGGATCTCATTTCTACAGCATTCAATCATTCGCGATCCTAAATATCGATGTTTTAAATACATCTGTTTGAATTTAGATTTTGTTTTCTTGAATAGATGAATTATGAAGTGAAATCTTGGAAGTGGAAATTAACCCACTACCCGTCATCCGATCGAGCTGGAACTCGTCATATCTCGAAAATTGACATTATAAAAATTTACTTACATTTTCATATCCGAAATAAATCTAGGTGTCATCTATTTATGGGTGACCGGATAAATCATCAAAATTATAATTCATCACATATTTAAAAAGTTATATAAAGTCATGGAAAGTGATGAAAAAAACCTTTATTAACTGGGTTAAGTAGGTTAGGTTAGATTAGGTTAAAAAATTATTTTTTTTCATCGTTTTTGACGACTTTATATCACTTTTTAAAGGTGTGTTGAATTGTCACTGTGTTGAGTTATGTATTATATTAGGAACCCAATTTATGATAGCGCGGTTCACTAATTTTAGTCAGTCAGGAGGAAGGTTCAATCGTCAGTCAAACAAAAAAAATATATATAAATTTGAATAGTCTATTAATAAAAATTGATGTATAAAACATCGTTTTTCACGGGTTGATTTTTTTATAATCTGGCAACACTGGTGTGTAGCACACTCCCGAGGCAACGAGTCCCTCGGCACAGGTCTGCGCAGTAAGCTAGAATCAGAAGTGCGCAGGTCACAACACGAATTTTGTAACTGTACTGCGTCCGAAAAAAGGATTATAAAAATACACCTTTCGGAATATTTCGGTGTGATGTCTTTTTCCGGGTCGATGTCCTGTGGTTTTTTTGTTATTGTTTTATTTTAACATTTAATTCCTGAAAGGAAATGAAGGCGGTGCTTGTATCACCAAAAATACTCATTTTGTTTGTCTGTGCGTCCTGCGTTCAATTAATTCAAATACATAGAACGTAAGTGGAATTCAGACAAGGGATAAAGTACCTACTTATAGTGTACATTTTTTAACAGAAAACATTTTAATTTGGCGTATTTCTAATGGATTCTAATGGATTCTAATGGATTCTAAGATATTATGGAAATTATCTTAATCAGATGAATGAGCACTCTGAGCAGTAAAAACTCTTGGAAAGGTGAGCTCTAGTGTCACTAAATTTGCACGCCTGAAATTTTTAGGTTAACACAAATAATACATTAAGCTAGCTTTGTCGTTTAACACTACTGATCGGTGAGCTCTGGTGTCACTAAATTTGCACACCTACCTGGAATTTCTAGGTAAATGCTAAAATTTTCTTCGATACCACATTGAAATATTTATTAAATTGTTAAAAAGACATTGCTCTATATTTTTATTACTTATAAATACTTTAAGAATAAAACATCCAAAAAGAACTCTTCATTATGATCCAAGCGATGTATATTATATATTTCCAACAATGTATATTATATATACAAGCGATGTATATTATATATTTCCAAAAATTTACATTATACATATATACAAGCGATGTATATTATATACCTGCATTTACGCCACCAAGGCCGCCAGTTCAATCTACAAGCACGAATAACTACTACGTTCTGTATAATAATGACGTCACAGTTTGAAATCAATTTAAATATTTCACAACATTCGCATTTTATGAAATCATCGCGTTTCTTGCGAACAGCTTACTCATAACGTCTAGGAAACACGCACAGAACGGAAGTCGGGAAAAGAACGAAGCAACTGCAAGCAGTTTGTCGCTCCATTTGCGGTTTGTTCGTTCCTTTCTCATCAGTTGAGGTTCGGCTCGCGTATGTATACGTAGCACAATACGGCGTCTTCTTTATAGTTGCGGATGTGACCCACACTGAACAACGAGGCTGCTCCACTCGTCGCTGTCCTGCGCTCACGAAGAGCCAAGAACACGCTAAACGCAATAGCCTATTGTAGATGCTGAGTCCTTCCATAATGGATATTTTATATTTTACAGGTAGTCAAATTCCCTGGCCAAGAATGAAGAACGGGAATCCGCCCCCTGTACTCTCGGACGACAGCGAAAACGTCGCTAATTTTAAGGTTAAAAGGAAGCTACAAGCCAAAAATGTGTATATTCTTAGTATACCTTATATCGTAGGTAATAGGCATTAAAATCGCTTGACAAACGGAGTCTAGAAACGCTCGATTTCATGCAAAAAACTGTTTTTTATTTATTTTGTAAATAATTTTATAAGAAAGCAAAAAAGTTAATCAAGTGAAACTGTCACAGATAATCTTAGCTATAATACTGTATTTTTTTAAAGTTTTAAAAATTTTCCTTTATGCGTTCATACCAAAGATATTAGAAGGACGAGATATGCTATGTTGGCCGCCGGACCGTAGCCGGAGTACTACCTAATTAGGGTACTTTGAACGGTATCGGGACGTGTACGCACAGAAATATGTTCTATGTATTAGTGCGGATACCTCAGCGCAAGCGAAGGTGTGCAGTAGTATTGGTGAACAAAACCGGCGACACTGGGCAAAACAATTCCGCTCAGTACGAACTGCGCATAGCACATATCGTTCTTCTAATATCTTTGGTTCATACATTTCTATTGAAAATTTTTTTTTTAGTAGTTTACATTTATATTTTGTATTGAGTAATTTATTATTTTATTTGTATTCTACTCAAGCTAATCGATAGGAAAACCTTCAATTTATCTAAAGCATATTTTTTGGTTTTCATAATGTACACCAATTCCTTATAAAGATTAATCAAAATAGTGATTTGGCATTAACCTTCGCCTTAAGGACAATTCCCTATGAAGTTATAACGGTCTCCGTGGACAAGGAGTAAGGTTCCCGACTAGCAATTCGGAGGTTGCGGGTGGGTTTAAGTCGAGGGTTCAAATTCCGACGTGTACAAGAAAATTTAATTAGTTGATTTGTGTTACTTCACAATTTAATCATTTAAAATAATATAAGGTTTATTTGCGGCACGTTACAGAGTGGAATATACTCTCAGTATCGCCCTGGTGTAAGATCACCTTTCAGAATTGAAAAGTTGCTTCTTATATCTGTTAATAGGTACTTCCCCACCGCCCTCTTCAACATCTCCTTCCTCACTCCACTACCGTCAACCTCACAAGATACCCCAATTGGGGATGCTGTAGTATCACTGGCTCCAGGCGGTTGGAGCAGTTGGGACTCGTGTGCGGTATTAGCGTAAAAAAGAATGGTAATCGAGAAAAATCAGAGAACTGGAATCGAAGTTAAAGTCGTTAATAATTTTAAAGACAAATCCATATCCTTAAGTAAAACGGGAGTTCTCTCGGTTGGAGGTTTATCTATCTCATTCCGAGATATCTGCATAGCATCTTTGTTCAGAGCTCAGATATAGTAAGTAAGTTCTAAGTCCAAACCAAACAGACTGGCTCTGTTTTGGCGGCTAGCCAGGTTTCTCTGTTTTACCCGAAAATACGCAAACATAACAACGCGGACACATTGACTACTTCTGCCTGCAGAATTTTTAGAGCAATGGATTCGGTTATAATTCCGTTCAAATTAAATACTCAGTAGTATTATAATACATCGGAAGCCATTTAGAAGCGTTACCAAGGTACCAAGGATACACACCAATTGGCGATGTAATAGTCCCACTGACTCCGAAATAGTGTTGGGTAAACGGGAATATATTTTGAGGAATATTGCGGGAATTTTTATTTAAATGGTGAAATCCCCATGAGGTTAGCTCGTATAACGAAATTTCATAACAAAAATGTGTCATATTAATTAGAGCACGTCAAGTAAGGAACTTTTACAATTTTGGGCAAGTACCGAATATTACCAAGGATACACACCAATTGGCGATGTAATAATCCCACTGACTCCGAAATAGTGTTGGGTAAACGGGAATATATTTTGAGGAATATTGCGGGAATTTTTTATTTAAATGGTGAAATCCCCATGAGGTTAGCTCGTATAACGAAATTTCATGACAAAAATGTGTCATATTAATTAGAGCACGTCAAGTAAGGAACTTTTACAATTTTGGGCAAGTACCGAATATTATCGAGGATACACCCCAATTGGTGATATAATAGTCACACTGATTCCGGAATAGTGATGGGTAAGCGGGAATATATTTTGAGGAATATTGCGGGATTTTTATTAATTTAAATGGTGAAATCCCCATGAGGTTAGCTCGTATAACGAAAATTTATGACACTTACAAATGTGTCCTATTAATTAGAGCACGTCAAGTACAGAACTTTTACAATTTTGGGCAAATACCGAATAGTATCAAGGATACACCCCAATTGGCGATATAATAGTCCCACTGATTCCGGACTAGTGATGGGTAAAAGGGAATATATTTTGGGGAATATCTTCGAACGGGGAATATATTTTTGGGAATATAGCGGGAATTTTCATTTAAATTGTGAAATACCCATGAGATTATCTCGTATAACGAAATTTCATGTTACTTACTTATTGATTTATACTGGGTTTTTACAGATGTTCTCACTTACGTTACAACTATCCAGTCAAAAAAACTAAAGTTAAGTTACAGGCAAAAATCTAGAAATAACATACATGTAAAAATGCAATTAAATACAGGTTACGTACAATTTAAAAACCAAACAATAATAATATAAAATTATACATAAGTTCAGTAAAATGACAAATAATACCAGGAGACACAAGACACAAGAGACAAGAGACACGAGAGTTACAGTGATACATAATATAATTATCTAAAGATATTATTTAGCAGCAGCAGAACATTTTTTTTAAACTGCATAGATTATCGATAAAATAATTATAGTTACATACAAAATGTGTCAATTCATCAATTAGAGCAAGTCAAGTAAAGAAATTTAAGATTTTCCAGAAAACACCAAGATTAGTCCAAGGATATAAGCCATCAAGCCGACAAGCATGTGATGGCAAGGTGCATACGATAACTGACGTATTATGAATCGTACTGAATTGTGTCTCATGTGACGTCATGTATACTTTATACCCAATTTCACTTTGAATGCTCATAACTCCGTCATCTTTGGAGTTATAGTAAAACTAATTTTCCTGTTATTAAATCTTTAAACATAATACATTTTTATCAAAAAAGTTAAGTCATTTAGAATGACTTTCTTTTAAAAAACTATCCCGATTCTGGGGAATTTATATTAGGTTGGGGAATATTCCCGGATGAACATCAATAATCAGTACTCCGGACAGTTGTGACTCTTGTCGTCGCGGGTGGAAGATTGCCCTGATGAAAGCTAACCTCCGATGGAAGAGACTATCAATGAATATTAACGTAACAAAGGGTTACCAAATAATGCACCGCGAAAAATTCTCTCTTCTCGAAAAAGTAAGCGATTTTATAAGTAATGTTGGAAATGCCGAAAAATTATTATCATGAAGTTCCTTTTGCAGGTGATAGTACTGTGCTTACATCTGCTAGAAGTTGCTGACGAGATGATACACCTATACAATCATTAAGAACCCACCTAATAAGAGAGGTATATTTTGTACAGTCCAGAATTTTCGAGTCGTGAAAAAGACACATCTATCTATATAAATAAAAAAAGTAATTGTTCGTTCGTTCAAAATCTTAAATCTCCGAAAGTTCTTGACCGATTGCTTTGAAATTTTGACACATCGTTGCATTCGAATACGCGTGTGTTTTTATATATACAGATGTCACCTGTGACAGGTAAAACGGCGCCATTTGTTGGACGTAAAACAAAACGCGCTATTGTTTTTCTATCTGCACAGACAGACTGAGACTGACGTTATAGATAGTTTGGAATATAACTAAACAATGACAAGATATATTTTGAATGTGACATCGCATGAGAGTTCCATCGCCCGGCTCGTGACTTTCGGGTTACTAGAGTGCTAATATTACAAAAATAGCGTTATTAATGTTGTTGTAGCTGAAAACTATTTTTTTTTTCAAATTATTTTGTTGTATGAAGATTTTCAGGAGATCAGTGCGGCGCGCGGCTAAACTGAAATTCCTGAAAATCTTCATACGAAAAATCGATTTATAAAAAAAAATAAAACATCGTTTTCAGCTACAACATCATCAGAAATGCCATTTTTAATAATATTAGCACTCTAGTACACCCACAAGTCACGAGCCGCCACTGTGTGAGACTATGGCGATTGTAATAATACAATTTTATAACACCATTTGTGTAAAATACCACCTCAAAGGCGCGCTGAACAATACCAGAAAATTTCTTCAAAATCCTTGAATTAATTTCTGAGAGAAGTTTGGAGTTTAGCTCTGAATTCAATAGATCCGTCTTAGTTCATAACTGTGTGAGAACGTGAAGCTTTTAAACCCTACTTTAAGATTTTTCAAGAAAGGCATACAAATATTATATATAAATAAATTATCGCCATCTATGAAAGGGCAGATTTTTTAAAATTATTTTTTTTTATTATAGAAACAAACAGTACATGATTTACAGAGATGAAACAATATACAGGAATAAGATACTTCATGTTGGGTACCTATGATTTGTTTCCTTGTAATGTCTGCTAGGTGGTATGTTTATTCCTTAATTACCAGGTGACGTGATTAGTATATAGGTGTGTGTGTGTGTATTGTACAAGTGAATGTTTGTGTGTGTGTGTCTGTATGTATGCGCATTGAACAGTTTAAATTATTGACATGATACCACGTTTGAATTTGGGCAGTGAATCTGAAAAAAATGTCAATGTTTGAGTTTAGTTAGACAAATATCATTTAGAGCTCGGTTAATTGGTGAATTAGATGCTGCATTTGTTTTATAATTAAGCGTGTGTAATAGCACTGTCAAGTATGTCTCAAAGGTATGTTAATTAATAAGGGACAGAAGTTCGGTACAGTCGATGTTATGGTTTATAATTCTGTGAATAAATATTGAGTAAGCTAATACTTGCCTTTGCTGCAGAGTTTCAAGTGTATATTCAAAATTATTGTTGTATTTGAAAGTAATATATTTTATAAATTTGAATTATTTAATGTTATACTCGACTAAATACATACCATCATTCAAAATTGAAACGTCACTTGAAATGGTTGTAGCCATGTGAAGTGGTCAGATTATAATAGCCAGGCAATTCTCAATCTTCCTCCCCTCGCCACTTCAATTAGCCCCACAACATACCCTAATTATTGTGGATGCCATAATCCCACCGGCTCCGGACAGTCGACAGCCGGAAGCTATTGGGCCTCTCGTGCGGTTTTCACACAGATAAAGTATATGATAAAATAGATATAATACACACATATTTTTTTTAATCTATGTAGATTATCATCTGAACGCTTTGGTTCCTTCAACTTAATGGTATCGTCGTTATGACACCGTTTTAAGGCGATGCCATACGTAGTAATGCAAAATCATGTGTTTTTGGTTTGAAAATTTGGTCGCCTAGAAATGTTTCAGATGCTTTAATTAAATACTGCGAGTAGAATACATCTTGGCCTTTGAAATAATCGAGTATTTTTTAGATAAGTCTTTTTATAAGCCCAGAAAAAAATAATGTATAAGGCCTATAAAAACTGCTTTAAAGTTCAAAATCTCCTACTTACGACCCCATTTTCGGTGATGATTTTATTGTATAAGGTGGCAAATTAAGTTATCTATAAAATGATCGAAAAAAATTTAAATATTTATGCCTGAACATCCACAAAATAAAATAAAAAGCACTTTTTGGCCATGTTTTTTTCTTGCATAAATCAAAACAGGCGGATGGTGCTAAGCGGGAATTCAAACCTTATCGCCATCTACGCAAGGGTTGTTATTGATAGCGGCTCAATTTAGAATATTGCACGACGTAGTGCATCGCCTTAACTTTAAAACTTCATAATTGGCTTCAGTAAATTTGCTGATAAAGTACCGGTAGTAGTTGGCACTGTTGGCAGACCGCGAAGGTTATATCATGCGATGTGTACATGGAATTTAGGATGGGACGCAAGTATTAGAAATTATACAAAATAATTTTATTTTAAATACTAGTATTCCCGCCAGTCTCAGACAGTAAGGCGCCATATTTTTTTATCAGTTATGACGTTCACTATCTTTATCAGTTCCAATCTCTCAAAAAGATAAAAATACGAAGCGCAAAGATAAAATATTTTTACAGGTGAAAAAACCCGGAAAACAAAAAATCAATGTCCGTGGATGCAAGTAAAAATGCATTACATTTTAAGTTCTGTGGGCCGATTCTCGTTCATTATCCTTGGTTCTTTAGTGTACATGTAGTGGAGCGAGTGAGATAGCCGTGTAGCTATTGCAAAGGCCATGAGGGGGATGGGTATATTAGGGACATGTCCTTGGCTAGGGATGGAAAATATTTTTAGATTGATGAGGGATTCAAACCTTTTGCAATTGTGGTATTTTATGAAGAGGAATGTGGGGAGGAGAAAGGTTGGGAAGTGAAAACTAATGGCTTTAGCCTATTTTCAGCTACGTTTTGATTCTGAAAGGTGGTCCTTTAGCAGGGCGATACTGAGAGTAACTACCACTCAGTTCTGTTTCTTGTTCAGCTCTTGAAGTAGAGTCGAAAATCGTGAAATAGCTAAGCAAACTAACTATCGAGTCGTTTCACCGCAGGGGTAGGCAGAGATGATAGACCGCCAAACAACTCTATCTTGACACACTCCTTGCTTCATTCACATTCATGCATCGTCTCATAAATCTTGAAATTCGTGTGCGTTGGGTAAACTTAAAATCATGTGTTAATTATTTCATTTATTAAATTAACTGCTCGTTCATAGATGGCGCTAATTTTATAATTTAAGGAAAGAACACTTTTTGCAAGTTATGCCTCAAAATATTAAGGACGGGTTGTTTCACGGAATTTGAACAATTTATCAAAGTTGATTTTGAAGATGTGTGAAGGTTCTATTCAAATTCTATTATTATATAATTATTGGCCGGTTGCTTTACAAAACCGATTACATACGGAATATAAATATCAATAAATAGATTGGTCCGTATTAAAACTCAATTCTCTCAAGAAAGGCATACAAGTAAATATATTGTATCGGTGATTCAATCCAACCCTTTTTGTAATTGCATCGTTTTTTTTAAATATAATAATAATAGGCGAAGGTTTGAGGATTACATAGCGTTATATCAATGTAAAATTTGTGTCAAAAAATAATATGTACCGTGTGATAGAAGATAAAATATGTAACAGTAATTCAGCGTAAGTTGATAATAATTATTTACATGTGGCCTTGAAGTACCTACTCTAGGCAGATTATGACAGTCTTAAAATAATGAATACATAATCAAATTTAACGATGATGCCAAAGTCAAATTGATAAAAAAACATCTGGAGAATCTGAACGAAACGGTTAATTATTTTGATAATAATATACAGGGTGTTAAGGCACGTACTTGACTTACTTTAAGGCGATGCACTACGTCGTGTAATATTTTAAATTGAGCCGCTATCAATAACAACCCTTACATAAATGGCGATAAGTTTTAAATTTCCGCTTAACACCATTCGCCTGTTTTGATTTATGCAAGAAAAAAACATGGCCAAAAAGTGCCTTTTATTTTATTTTATGTATGTTCAAGCATGAATATTAAAAAAATTTCGATCATTTTATAAATAACTTAATTTTCCACATTATACAATAAAATCATAACCGAAAATGGGTTCGTAAGTAGAAGATTTTGAACTTTAAAGCAGTTTTCATAGGCCTTATACATTATTTTTTTCTGGGCTTACAAAAAGACTTATCTAAAAAATACTAGATTATTTCAAAGGCCAAGATGTATTCTACTCGCAGTATTTAATTAAAGCATCTGAAACATTTCTAGGCGACCAAATTTTCAAACCAAAAACACATGATTTTGCATTACTATTAACCAGTGTTTCCTGACATTATTTGGAATAAAAAATGTAACAAAAAAACATAGAAAATCAGTAGGAGTACAGCTAGGGTCTATGTGAGGGGTTGGAAGTTACTCGGCCGAGTAACTAGTGACAAGTAGAATAATTTAAAAAAATGTTTTGAACCAAAATTTGGGGAAAAAACGTCAAAAAGTCACCGGAGAAAAAAATTTCATTTATTTTACTCCAAATAATGTCAGGAACCACTGTTTTAGAGTCAGTCAAGTACGTCCCATAACACCCTGTGTTATTTGATCAATTAAATATTTCTTTAAGAACATACGAAACATAATGTAAACGAAGACTCTAAAAACAATATATTACGAATTAGCCCAATCAATTATCACTCACGGTATGATTGGTTGGGATGGTGCTGCTAAAACTAATAAGGACCCTCTTGTCAAAGCGCAAAAAGTCTTAATTAAAGTTATCACCAAAAAACCTTACAGATTCTCGACAATACAGTTATTTAAGGACTTTACCGTACCAACATACATAAAAATGATAACTTTATATTACCAAAAAGACAAACTTAACCATCATACTGCACAACACAATTACGAAACAAGAAACAGACATCAACACAAGACCCCGAAGATAAATACCACCTATGGATTAAGACATTTTCAAAATCTGGCTCCAAAATTTTCAATTTAATTGAAAAAGATATTAAGGTTAAACGCAACGCTCGTTGTATTCTACGTGTTCACAGATGGCGTTAATTAATTAATTTTGTTTAAATACGCTTTTGCAAGGTATTGCTTTACAGTATTAAGACAAATTATTTGTTTGCGCCCTCATATACGCAATATGAATATGAATAAATAGTTTTGTCCATATAAAAACTCAAGTCTATCGAGAAAGGCATACAAATACAATATTGGATTGAATCATCGGTAAAATATTGTATTTGTGTGCCTTTCTCGAAGGAATTAAGTCTTTAAACGAACTAAACTATTGATTCATATTCATATTGCGTATATACGGGCGCAAACAAATGATTTGTCTTAATATTGTAAAGCAATACCTTGCAAAGGCATATTTAAACTAAATTAATTAATTAACGCCATCTGTGAACACGTAGAATACAACGAGCGTTGCGTTTAACCATAGACATATGAATATTAGTAGACCTGCCCTAAGTGATTAAAAGCGTATTATCCCCACTCCCCATACCGGTTCCATTGAGCCGGCTGGGCTCGCATATGGCCTCAAGTGAAATTTGAAAACGTGACGTCATCATTCTTGTGCGAACTATGGTCGAGGCATCATCGGTTCATTTTACGAAATAAAACGGCAAAATGTTGACTTGTGATATGAAAACTTGTAAAAATAGATGTGAAAAAGAGAATAAACCCAATTGTCGTATTACATTCCATAAGTAAGCATTATTTTACTTTATTTTAAGCTTATTCACACCGTATTATATGGATCAGTTTTAGAAACATATACTATCACATCTCAATGTAGCGATTCTCAAGTGTGCTCATCGTTGTTTACTGGGGTAAGTAAATTATGAGACATTTGTAAAAGTGTCTTAACTAAATACTCTGAAACTAACTACGACTCTGAAAATAGAAGCTGCCTTACTTTGCCGAATTTGGACTTCGCAAATTAGTTCATAACGTGGCGTGTAATTTGCGCTCCTATGTAGAAATGTCTATTCATTCAAAAGCAGATTTTACTTTTAAGAACTAAATGGTGATATTATAATGCGAGATGCCTATTTACTGTCAGATTGATTTATTGACGAATCACAGTCAGCCTTACTCCCTTCGTTCTTCAACAGTTGATTTTACCCCTCGCCATTAGCTTCTCGTCTATTAATTCCTATGTCTGTGCGTTTAACCTTAAAGACCTGGCAACAAGTGTAAATATAAGACACAAAATTCACGCAGGCATTGTATACTGCGGACAGATAACATCTACAATACTATAAATTATAGCACACTCCACGTCTGTATTTTCTCTTTTGTTCACATTCATTTATTTGTATTTTCATTATTTATGTTTTTTTTTATTTATATTTTGTATATATCCTTTTATTTATATCTCTGATTCTATGTAAATTCGCATTATCTACTCCCGCCACATCGGAACAGGTTCAGCCTAGTGAGGTGGATTATACCAAAAAAATGTATGTTAATTTACTGGATAATAAATAATAAATAAAAAAGGTTATTGTGCAATATGTGCATCCCATGAGGCGACTTTGTAATAGCGGATATCTGCACAATTCTCGCAACCACTCAGAAATTATAACTAACTTCTATTTACATAATGATTTGTATATAACTAACTATCACGTCATTTCCTCGCAGGGTTAGGCAGGAAGGGTGAACCGCCACATAATTTGCATTCTTAAATCATCTAATATGTTGGTACTCTCTTCTGTTGCATTCTTACAAGACCTACCCAGTATTTGATTAACTTGATCGTGCCATGGTGTCCCCAATTTATCTAATTCACTTGCACATCATAGTTTCTCCTGACACCATATAATTGGATATTTTTTTAATAATCTAACAATTTTCGCATAGTTTTTTTTTTTAAATTTATTTTGTTTGCATTCTATCACAATTTTACAGATAGATTTACATAAAATAGGGCGTAAGATTTGAAGGTCCCATCACAATGGTGACTTGGAAGTATTTTTCAGCACTGACTAATCATCAGATTTAGCCATGTCGTAGGTACTTGTGCTATTTGTTTTATTTGGATTGATATGATTAACGCGGCGGTGATAAACCTGGTCATAAAATAATGTAATTTAAATCAATGGGTATACATACAGTTACGAGTTATAACGTATGACAATGAAATGCTTTCTTTGTGCTGAATAGTCTAAAACAATTTCATTTAGCTAACTCAGGGGCAACAAGGACAGAAAATTATTATAATATATTTATTTAAAATATATTTATTTTCTCTCACACCTCACAGGAGCTCTCCTGTCCGTTATGGTTTGATAGGAACCATGTACACAGAGTCATTAACAACTTAATTGAGAGCCCTGCCATCTTTTCCACTATTAAATTCCATCTGCCGACTAGGAATACAAGACAAAATATAGCATTCTTCTGCAATACATAGACAGCCAACTATCAGACACACTCACTAACCAATCGGATGCATGATCTGGGCAACAAGTTTGGGGGTAGATACTTTTGATATATTCATTGACTCCATTTAAAGAATTAAGCGTAATCTATACAAGCACTTTGTTGAATTCTACAAATTAGAGTAGCGTTGGTAATGTAATTTTAGCGATTTGTATAATATATATAATATTGTTCTAGTTTCTAAATTATTTTATGTTACTGTTACATGTTTTACTAATATTGTTTTTATATTCAGTTAATCAGTTTACTGTCATATCACGCTAATTTTTGTGTGTAATTTTCGATAGCTCACTAGATATATTCTGTTTTTAAAATCCATGTAAAAGACCGGCTAGAATTTGGCAACGTTGTGAGGAAAAGGGCCTATATTTCTCTTTCTCACAACAGGTGAGTTATGAGGAACTTTCAAAAAAGGATATAATTCATTATAATAAAAGGAAGATTCTACAACTATTATTGTTCGAATTTACATAAATATTCATTTCATTTATACTTCGTAATATACATTTTTAAATAGCTCATTTCTTACAATAACAAGAAAAGTTTAGTTTACAAAAAAGATAATTTGCATTAATTTAATAGGTCAAAATGGTCACGAAGGACAAGTCAACAGACCTAGGTACAAGGTCCAAATGGGCCCTGCTCAATGCCAACGAACAAAGAAGAGAAAATAACGATTTTTCGTAGCCCTACTGAGAGGCAGGGATCGGAGCTAGGTACCTGCCCTAACAGGAATTTCAAGAGAACGTTCTTATTCCACAATTTTGAATGTTTTTACACTGGTATAAGAAAGAACTTGTATATATTCAATAATTTCTACTCAATGCAAAATAACGTTTTCCATAATTTTTAATATATTTACACAGGTGTGAGAAAATGGGTACCTACTATTCCATGAATTCAAATAGTTTCTACATTAGTGTGAGAAATGAGGTACCTACTATTATTCCATGAATTCAAATAATTTTGACATTAGTGTGAGAAAGGAGGTACCTACTATTCCATGAATTCAAATAGTTTTATTTATTTATTTATTTATTTATTTATTTATTTATATATAATTTGTACATTTATTTATAACAATTACAGGTAATAAAGCCTAAGACGTTATAATTGTACCATTTATGCAGTGTATATGCAATGCCAAAAATCTCGCAAATGCGCTATAGGACACAAAAAATAAATCTAATTTCTTATCTACCGCATTCAAAAAGCACGTAGCTCTCCCCACAGGTGAGTTCATTAATAAATTAGTGCGGCTTGCTCTACTATATAGAAGATTGTGATGACGTCCTCGAGAGTGAGACTCTGGTACAAAAAAATTTAATTGGGCCAGAATCTCATTATTAGATAAGTGACCGTTTATTAGTTGGAAAAAATATTTAAGCAAAGCAATACCTCTACGTGTCTCTAGGGAGTGGTAATTGGTCATGCCTAATATATAAATCGATGGGTAAAGCCAAGGGTAACGTCCATAGAGCCGCGAGAATAAAAACCTTAAAAAATTTTTATGGACTCTTTCAATGCGTAAAGTGTATGTTAATTCATGTGGAGCCCAGATGATCGAGTTTGATTCAAGTACACTTAGGACTAGTGTGTTATATAATAACGTCAGTGTTTTTGTGTTACGAAACGGATATGAGTTTCTAATTACGAAGCCGAGAAGCCTGTATCCTCTGCTTATTAAATCATCGATGTGTTGGTGAAAGGTTAGTTTGCTGTCGTAAATAACTCCTAGATCTTTGATTTGATTTAGGTGTTGGAGAATAATTTCATTGATTGTATATTCAAATACATGCGGTTTCTTTGATCTTGTATACGAGACGATATTGCACTTGGGTGTACTGAAGTTCAAGCCATTTATTTTGGCCCAGTTTGAGACGCAGTCAATGTCACGTTGAAGGAGAATACAGTCAAGATGGTTTTTTATTGAACGATATAGTTTCAAGTCATCTGCAAATAGTAAATACAGCGAATGTGTGATGACTGAACCAATATCGTTGATAAAAATCAGAAACAGAAGTGGTCCAAGGATAGACCCCTGAGGAACTCCAGAAAAAACTGTGAATTCCAAAGAACTGGAACCCTTATAATAAACAAACTGTCTACGATTTCGAAAATATGAAGCAAAAAAACAGAGTAGTCTTTTGGAAAAACCAAATGAAGCTAGCTTATTTAGAAGAATGTCGATGTCAACCTTGTCGAATGCTTTTTCCAGGTCGAAATAAGCAACATCCACCTGTCCCCGATTGTCGAGAGTTTGTGATAAGAAATCTGAGATGCATAAGAGGTTTGATGTTACTGACATCTGGGGTCTAAAACCATATTGACGGTCATCAAGAATTGGATTAACGTGATTAAGTATATATTTATGTAGAATTTTCTCGAATATTTTCATGATGGAACATAGAACGGCAACTGGTCGATAATTCCGGATATCGCGTTTGTCTCCCTTCTTGTAGATAGGGGTTATTTTAGTTAATCTCCAGATGTCTGGGAGAATCCCGTTTTTTAGGCAAACATTGAAGAGATGACATAATGGTGGTATTAAAAGGTCGGAACAACCCTTTAGTATACACTAGTGTGAGAAAGAACGCATTCCAAAATTTTGAATATTTTTTTTATAAATATGTAAATATGAGAAAGAACGCATTCCAGCATTTTGAATGTTTTTTTATAAATATGTAAATATGAGAAAGAACGCATTCCAGCATTTTGAATGTTTTTTTTATAAATATGTAAATATGAGAAAGAACGCATTCCAGCATTTTGAATGTTTTTTTATAAATATGTAAATATGAGAAAGAACGCATTCCAGCATTTTGAATGTTTTTTTTTATAAATATGTAAATATGAGAAAGAACGCATTCCAGCATTTTGAATGTTTTTTTATAAATATGTAAATATGAGAAAGAACGCATTCTATATTTGAATAGGCAGTTTTTACACAGCATGAGAAAGAACGTATTTCATTATTTTTACATTGGTGAGAAAGGTATTCTTTTTTTTTAGTATGGAAAGAGCACAAGTTACAACTGCGCAGCTGGACCCACTGAGACTAAGGCATCCCCAATTAAAGTATGTTCCGAGGCTGATAGTAGTAGGGAGGAGGAGGAGATGAGGTAAATGAAGGTGAGGAAGAACCTGACTATTCAGATCTAGTCACCAAACACGGCTAAAGCCATTTCAAGCAACGTTTCAATTCCGAATACCCTACACCAGGGCGATACTGAGAGTATCTTCTACTGTGGAACGTGCCGCAAATATACTATTATTTTAATATTAATAAATTGTGAAAACACAAATTAATCAATCAGAAAATTTTTAAAATTACTTGCGCACGCCGGGATTTCAACCCGCTACCTCCGGATTGCTAGTCGAGAGTCTTACCTCTCGACCACGGAGGTCGTCGTGATATTCAGAGATGTGCTTTATTTCAAATAAATCCATTTCAAATGGAAATGCAAAATGCAAAATGGGTATTTTCCATTTTGCATTTTAAATGCTTTTCTAAAAACCATTTTGCATTTTGCATTTTAAATGCCTTTCTCAATGCATTTTCCATTTTAAATGCTTTTTCGCAACATTCTTCCTACTATCTCCACTCATCTTTTTTTCATAAGCCGCAAATATCCTCGCTATGAGAGATAATTTACATTTGTCAAGTTGCTCCCTGGTAGGAGCCCTGGCAATTTGAATCAGTATTTTTTGTAAGTGATACCATTACAAAAAATACTGATTCAAATAGGTACTGAACATGGGGCCATGACGCTGTAATATTAAATGTTAGATAGCAGTTTCTATGTTTTTACGTTGGCAACATTAGTCCCGCGCAAATTTTTTGTGGTTTCATAACTGTAGTCGTGGTGTTTTTGGATTTACTATCATGTAATATGTTTGTTCTACATTGATGTCCATTATTAAACGACAAAATTGTTTAAAAATTCTATAATTATTTTAATTGTTTGACCTGAGAAACCATTTTGCATTTTCAATGCATTTTGAAAATAGGTATTTTGCATTTTGCATTTGAAATGCTTTTCTAAAACCCATTTTGCATTTTGCATTTTCAAATGGAAAAGTTTTGACCCATTTCCATTTTGCATTTCAAATGGTTTTGGGTACCCATTTTGCACATCTCTGGTGATATTATTATATGTGCCTATATGTACTATGGTGTGGTGTGGTGACAGTACCTGTGGTCTTTATGTTAAATCGATGGACTTTCTATCTTGTTATCTATGGTTGAATATTTCTTTGTCTACGGGTTTTGAATTTTCGATTTGTGCGAAACTCAGAGGTTCTGTCCGTAATAAAATATATAATACATTTAAATTGGTATTAAATCTTTAATATACACATTTACTATAATCGAGAAATGACGATTAACGTACCTACAGCAAAAAAAATGTTCCTACACAATACATACTAGTCAATAACTATAATTGTGAAAATATATACATAGGTATATGCTACTATGTCTATATACTATTATGATTTAGTTTAGCCGATACTAGCTTAATAATAATACAATAACACTCAATCAGAAACATGCGAAAACCTCAGGACAAGTTCTCCTAGTGAGGTGTGTTCATAAAACATTATCCTGATTATTTTACACTATAATATGAGTCTATATTACTAGCACTCACCATCTATTTACCTGTAAACTGTTTTACACTTTTGTACGAGTCTAATACCATAATTTATATTACGAACTTTTTTAATATTACTTGCACTCCTCATCTATTTACCTGTAAGTCTAGTATCATGATTTATATGTATAAATAATATTCTTTACATTACTTGCACTCGTGCATGTGATTTTACATATTATTATAACGTCTCCAATCTGTCCTTGAGGGAGAAAATGATCATCAAAGATTCAAAATATTACATTAATTATAATTACATCACGGTATAGCCTTTTTCAACACTGAGATGAGAGACATTCAATCTGATATGTTTTGCCCACTTTTAATTGTACAGAAAAATCAATATTATATTAACCTCTACGGGAAATTGAATCAGCTGTTGGGCGGGGGCCATTTTGATTGTTATTGTCAAAAGTTTTGAACTAAAAAAATGTTATTGTTGTTTTCATAAAAAGATAGCCAAACAATGTTCATAAAAAAAACTCAAGTTGGATTATTAAATTTGTATTTTATCGTTAAAATAAATAAAAAAGTAGTAAAAACGTTTCGTTTTAATTGATTCCAAACTATGTTTTATTGCGTGGCGTGAATTTATAATGATTACAGCGTGCTATGCCATGTCTGTATGCAAAATGAAAACAATAATAATAATTTTAAAAAACCTTGTGCAGAATGTTAATTTAACAAACTGCGCAAAAGCTGCGTTTGTAAAACATATACAAGATTGCTGTTAATACATAATTATCACGATGATAAACTTACACGTGTTTCTGGGAGTAGAACGTAGAAAGTGGGACTGGACAGCGGTGGGGCCAAACAAACTTCCATCACCATTACAACATTCAGCACAGAAATACAATCACTAATCACAGTAAACTACCGAGGAAAAGTACATTTAAATGTTTTGCAGAATTTCTAATATTTTTTACGTTTAATTAATTCCGTGATTGCAAGGAAAAACATAACGATCAGTATTAAATTTCCCAAGTGGAGACACTGGCGACGATGTTATAAAATATTAATGCAATAAGTGTTTTAATTTGCGTTGTGGAGATTCAATCAAGTTTATATTCTTCTAATAGTGTGTCAGGTGCGTGTACCATTACTCCGCGGAGCCGTAATACCTATGTATCGGAGCCCTTAGCAACAACAAGGCAGAATTACGAACGCAGGAGAGCGAAGTTTAAATGGTCAAAAATATAAATTTGCTCACCATTCCACCGCGGTGTTGACGTTGAAATCCACTGGAAATATCTTGCGCTATAAAATCACACTGTTGTATTCGCGTCTTATCCTTTTCAGAGACATTGTTCCACGTTATTTCACCGTCTGTCCAGACAAAGGAGTCCAACACTCGAGCTCTCCCGAAATGACAGCGACCGCACTAAACGGCGAACAAAAACGGACTGGACCGTCAGCTGTTGAGAGGTTGGGAGACTCGCTCTCTGATTGGATAATCAATTAACAAATCACCGCACCCACTTATCAAAGACAGGCGATTTTTTTCCATCTCACTGCGCCTGTCTCTTTCCCTCACTAAATAACATACGAATGATCTGACCTTGAAATCGCCTCTTTTCCTATCACACTTCAAACTTTATGGTTTTCACGAATTCAAAAATGATTTTGATATATTTATATCGATCCCGATCAGTTTTATAACTTGTTTTGAGTGTCTGAAAAGTACTTTTCTTTTGTTATCAAAATGTTCAAGTGCTGTCAAATGGAGGGACGTAGGTGCGCCACACTATATTGATATTTTGAGTAAAGCTACCTGATTGGACGGTACCCAGCTGTTCACAAAAACAGAGCGAATTGACTTCGATACTTACTCTACAGATGGCGGTAATGGTGAACAGCTGATCGAAATAATATTTTTATTCTGCATTATCAAGGTGAAAGGCTATTATATTATTATTATTACCTTTGTATTATAAATATGTATAGATTATGTACCTACGGATAATGATAAATTTTCCTATAAATTTCATGATTTGTTTATGATTTATAAAATTAGATGCTTAAGGAACCTTCGATAGTCTACAGAGTAAAATTTGTTTTCGAAGAAATTCGCTCCGTTCGTTCCCTTTCTGATGCTCGAGTCCCTCGAGCATAAATAAACCAACCGAGGCTAGATAGTTGATTTATGCCCGAGGCAGAGTGGTTTATTTATGCCCGAGGCATACCCGAGGCCTGGAAAGCTGAAAAGCGTCATGTCTAATTATTATTATTACTTGAAATTAATATTGAGTAATGACGTAATTAATCATATTACTGCATACGTACAGTACGCACGTACTAGGCCGAAATCGAAAACACAAAAAGGGACAAATCGACGCCATTTGTTTCATAAAAAGGGCATTACCGATTCTAATATTGAGGTATCTGGGAATGAAACGTATTGACTGAATCCAAAATATAACTAATCTTTTTTGGTCTTTTGAATCACAGACATATAACATATTTGATGAAAGCGACAGATCACTTGTTTATTATCAACAAAGATATTTTTTGGTTTCCCAATATTTAAAAAAAATGTTTTTAAAGTTATACATACAGGAAACATGCACTTATACGTGTGAATAATGATGGTGAATATAAAATAAAACAGTTATTTTCAGTTTTGACACAGGCCTATAATTCTTAATATTTTCCGATGATTTCTTTAATTTATACTTATGCATATAAATACACCAGCCCTGCTGTTTAACATTTTGATAAACTTGTAGAATTGCGCTCTACGCTTACTACGCAAAAAATATATAAATACCGTTGGTTTCAACTTAATTATTAAAACAAATGACTATTTATGTATTGGGAGATGGTAAAAAATGGATTAAAGTGTTTTTTTCTCAATCAAAGTTAAGTTAGAAGGTTTGGAAATATGCATAGGTAAATTAAAATAACCCAAACTAAACCTTAAAAACCTATTTTGTGCATATTTACTTAAAACGACTTAAATAGTTGTCTCCATTAGATATTTGAGTTAAAATCCATTGTTGTTGTTTTTAAGAGTCTGCATGCAGCGGAATTCGACAAGTTTACCAATATATTTTCTTCAATTTATATAGCACCACTCACACATACCATAGTGCTGGCTGCAAATAATTAAAAATATATATTATTTTTAATTATTATCACATTGGCCAAAAAACTATTTTATACCATTATTCTCAATGTAAACCATATTTTTTATTTGTTTTTTATGGTAATGTCAGTACCTACTTCTATTTACAAATGGGTTTAAAAAATGCACATTTCGGGACGGACGGGAGACCGGAACTGGATGAAATCGCTTTGAGCCCCACCATCTTTATTAAGTAGTACACAAATCCGAAAATTGGTCTTTTTAACTATCAGTTCATTTTCTACAGCACGTCCTATAAAAGATGGCGGTGCTTTGAGGCATCTTTGAGGGTCGCCAGCATAAATAAACCACTCACTTCGCAAGTTTGGGACCTCTGCTCATAAGTAAACCACTCACACTGCATGAGAAAATTTCCGCATGAAAATGTCTATTGTCTAGTAATATTACATACAGACGCATACGAAATACTATTTAGCCTGAGTACTTGATTACACTACTTATGTGGCTAGTAAATCTCCTACGGATCCGCACAAGACCATAGATAATTTGACAGTCTTTGTTCCAAAGTTCTTGACTTTTTCACAGAAATTTTGTCACGTCTGGGAAGAGAGAGTTGAGTTTTGTTATTTTATATTTTCGCACGAGTGTCCCGTAACGCAGATTCACCAGCAATAGTGCGTTTTCGTCTTAGACGGCGACAGCGTGATGTAAAACTCGTCAATTGGCGTTTAAAGTGTAGCGAAACCAGCTGTGATGAATGAAATGTCAACTCCCCCCAAGGAACGATCATACGATCGCGAGAGCAGCAGCGATACGGAGGACTACCAGCAGGACAGTGACGAGAGGATTCGGAGGCTGTTCAAGGGCAAGTTCCCCAGCAACTCCCGCAACCGCACGCAGAGCATGCTTCCCAAGAACCAGATGCGAGTGGACCAGCCTACATGCAGCCTCAGTCCCAACCCGGCCAACCTTCCCGCCATGGCGGACGACATCATCATCTCCGACAGGATCACCCTTGTGGTGGACAACACGCGCTTCGTGCTAGACCCTGCCCTGTTCACTGCACATCCCAACACCATGCTCGGTCGGATGTTTAGTTCTGGCATGGAATTTGCGCGCACTAACGAGCGAGGAGAATTCGAAGTCGCCGACGGAATATCTGCTACTCTATTCCGTGCCATCTTAGATTATTACCGAAGTGGAGTCATCCGGTGTCCCCCGACTGTTTCAGTGCAGGAATTGCGCGAGGCTTGTGATTATCTGTTAGTTCCGTTTGACTCGAGCACCGTCCGCTGCCAAAATCTACGCGGACTGCTGCATGAATTAAGCAACGAGGGTGCCAGGAGGCAGTTTGAGAGTTTCCTAGAAGAGCTTGTGTTGCCGCTGATGGTTGCTTCTGCCCGGCGTGGTGATCGAGAGTGCCACGTCGTAGTCCTACTCGACGAAGATGCCGTAGACTGGGATGAAGAATACCCGCCGCAAATGGGAGATGAATACTCTCAAACCGTCCTCAGCACTCCGCTGTATCGTTTCTTCAAATACATAGAAAACCGCGACGTAGCTAAACAAGTGATGAAGGAACGCGGACTGAAAAAAATACGCCTAGGTGTTGAAGGTTATCCTACTTACAAAGAAAAGGTGAAGAAACGACCAGGCGGCCGTGCGGAAGTGATATACAACTATGTTCAACGTCCCTTTATCCACATGTCCTGGGAGAAGGAAGAAGCCAAGAGTAGGCATGTTGATTTTCAGTGTTTCAAGTCTAAATCTGTAACGAATTTGGCTGAGGCCACGGCGGATCCCGCTATCGTGAGTGTGGAGGGGCCGGTGACGGGGCCCGAGCCCGACCCTCCTGCGGAGATGGATCAGTGATGCTTCTCCTCCCTTCTGAGGGTGTGCTTGTGCTGGCTTCTCCCGAAGAAACCTAACTGCAAATACACTGCCCTGTAAACAAACCCTGATGTGAACATGGACTTAGGTAGATTTTTATCTAATGGCGTTGGTCCCTTTTATCTTTCTGTTTTTTTCGGCCGCAAACACTAAACTTGTTTTTGTCGAAATAAATATATTTAACTCCTGTTTCAAATTGTGGGAAGTTGAGTAAATCGTAGGAACCCTTTGCCTTTTCATGAAATAATCTTTACATAAGATTAACCTAATCTGCCAACCAAGTCACTTTGAAACAAGTTCAATCAAATAAGGAGAAAGATAAACAAAAGAAGTCCAGCAAAATAGTTCAATGGAGGGAGTAATAACAAAATAAACCAGTTTGTTGCTTTTGAGCTGTCAATGTTTGTATATTTTTTGCTTTCGGCTTCTACCAAGCAAATGTCAATTTGTAAAGCAAAGCTTTGTTTTAAAATGGGACAATTGTATGTTTGAGTTTCACATTGTGTAGTAATCTGCACGGATTATTGACAAAATATGAAACACTGAAATCTTTCAACCTGGCAAAAGTGGTTATTAAACCATCTTCCCTCCTCGAATATAAACAAGACGTGCAGAAAAGTCAGTTCAGGGTTCTGAATAAAATTGCATTACTATAATTATTGGCTAATATTACCACCATATATTTTGTGTCAATATATTGTGTTAAATTTTTTTCTCTGATTTGTTCCATGTCCATTTGTACGTCTTACTAATATTACCTAAAGAACAAACTCAGGAAACACAAAATCTTGTGATCTATCAAATGGTAATTTCTCTCACACCGAGCTCTCCAAGAGCCGAAGCTTGTATGCCATATGTTTCATCGAGTAACATTGTGGAATTGTGACATGCTGTTAACCCTTGTGGGTTCTACAGATACCAAACAAAAATCCCAACTGTAGCAGTGACAGACAAGTCTGTTTAGGTGTGACAAATCGTGCAGCCAAGTCACGTAAAGCGTATAAGAGACGCAATTTGTTTGTTTGTAACATGTGATTTTTACATAAATCATGTCCAGTGCCAGTTCTAAAACTCTGTTAAATCGCAGAGCCAAGTCAGTTTGGTAACTAACAGATTCGATTCTTTCTGTGTTTGGTTTGGTAGCCGTGACAATACTGCACGTCTTGATTTCGGGAGTACACTCAAATAATGTTTTATTTATAATATTTTATACAAACTGTGTTTAAAATTAGTTGAAATATTTATTTTTTAATTTGTCTGTATTTTTAATAATATTACAATCTCATAAATTTAATGTGTATGCTTTAATAAGGCAATTTTTTTTTCTTTCTCTTGTGTAGTAAAATACTTAAATCTTGCCGTAAGGTGAAAACATTCAAAGAGGTAATTGGGTTTGTTTACTGAAATACCAATGTTTTGGCGATAAGAACTACTCGTCCTTTTAAGACATCATCTGTGACTGATTTTAAAATAAAACTCAAAATTCCATTTTATTTTTAACTAATTTTTTGTAGGTTAAATTTAGAATGTTTAAAATTCTTTTGTAAAGCTAATTGAATTAATGTTTTCTCTTGTACAATGCTCCAATGCTCATAATTTATACAACAATAATATTATTGAACCTGTTTGCCTTGAACAAAAGTATGCATTTCATAAAACAATCAAACATTGAGATATTTATAATAATATGTAATGACAATGTTGTAATTTCTTTTCCCTTCATAAAAACATATTTTCGTTGCAGTTTTGTTACTGTATTTTTTGGGCTTTAAAAAGTGGCAGATTCACAACCGTTCGATGTAAAATAACCCCTGTAATCAAGAATTTTTAACATTTCTTTCTATACATTTATGCTGGAATATCTTGAGAATACAAAATATAAGAAAAAAAATCTTAATCATAGATAAATTCAAAATATGAAGGGAGTTTTTATACTTAATTATCAAAATGAGCTTGCTCAGTATGTATATAAATATTGTATTTTCAGTTTGTTCATTCTTTTGCAATGTCTTCTTTACCTAAATATTATGTGTTGTATAATATTATGTTAAAGTGACCCAAATTTATTCTAAAAACTATTAATCTACATTTGCATTTTTTTACGTAAAATAATTAGTTCCGACTCACAAATTAATCACAATTATTATTATTTTCAATAACTACCACATAAGTAAATAATATAATTCCACAGTCATTTAAATGTTTTTTCTTTTACTGCAAAGTATGAGATAGTTTTTAGAATAAATAATTTATTTTTCTTATGTATCACATATACCCTTTGTAATATTGTTGTTAACATTGGAAATATAAATAAATATATAACAAAAAATTAGTTTTTATTATTACACTGAAACATATATTGTAAGATCGACAATTCAACCTTTTGTCCGCAATCGTGTTAACAGTTGATACGGCAAGAAATCGGCATTGATACGATAATACTGAGCTAGCTAACGCGGCTAAAAGGTTAATGATATTAATTCGCATTTCTTTTATCCCTCCAATTTGTTATCCTCCCTGTGACGGACATTCACTCTGATATACAGAACTTAAACTTAACTGTTGCTGCAAAAAAAGGAACTACCGAAGGAAAGGAGCAGTCAAAAGAAGAAGCAACAAATTATTTCTTATACTCCCGACTCTACAGATAACTTTATAGATCTGTGATGTATACACTCATTATATATCATAATACATAACATAAATCTTACGTCTTTCCCTCCTGAAATCTTTTTTCTAACAGCAACATTTCATTTATTACACTTTTTAAATGAGTCGTCGACTTGCAAAACCCGCTCTGGAAGCTTTTGTTGATTTTGAGATAAACATCAAAAACTGTTTAGGACACATACGATAGGTAATATAATATTTTCGCTAAATATCTAAAGGATTATGATGCAATGACAAAATGTAACTTATTTTATTATTGCGATGCCCACAAATATTAAGTCGTTAAAAAATATAGAGTTGTTTTTGCAATTCCTTTTCTGCCAGAGCAGGTTTCGTAACTCAATTTTTTGATAGAGCGAATTTTGCATCTCGCATCGAGAAGTACGTTTCTGTGGATACAATGTCCATTTTCATAGATGATTTATCAAATAAAATCAAACTAGTTCAAGCACTTGCGACAGTTTGAAGAGTGGGAAAGGCGGGAGCAGTGAGCGGGGGGAGGAACGTGGCTGCCATGGTGCAAGCAGCATGGTCGGCGAATCCGCTGCAACCCACGCGTGTGCCTCTGACATAACATACCCACGCAGCCGTGCGTAGCGTGTGCGTGCCCCTCTATGTCTTTATATGTATGGCAGCTCATAGTGCACTAAGCTAAAGCCGTGCGCAGCTATCCGTGGCCCGCTTTAAGATAATGTTTTTATCCAGAAAAGTCCCAACATATTTATTTACTTATTTAATAAAATAATACAAAAACTCTTTACTTAAAATTTTTCTACTAAAAATAATATTTTTATATGTATTTATTATAGCGACTATAAACATTGTATGTACATACAAAATATGAAGTGAATATGTATAGTAGATTGTATTTCTTAGGATGGGTTGTTTTAGAGAATTTGAACAATTCATCAAATTTCGATGTTGATTTTCAAGTTTTGTGAAGGTTCTGTTATTATATCATTATTGCCCAGTTGTTTCACAAAACTGAAATAATAACAGAACATGAATAGAACTCTCACCAAACTTGAAAATCAACTTGTTCAAATTCTCTTAAACAACTCCTCCTTAGTCCTCCTCACTAGGATTACCCGTGCTGAGACGGACTAAAGTTATTCATTTCTGTTTTATTTGTTTTCTATGTCGTTACTAATATTTTTTTCATTAATATCTTTCAGCCAGACTATTAACTCCATATCGAAAGCCCTTATGGACACAATCTTCCTCAGGGTTTTTTTATCTTTGGGGATACTGTGCAGTTAATAAATTATGTAGAATCTCAGGATCTCAGGTACTGTGACATTTTGAAAGCTTAAAAAATTGTTAAGGGTAGGTTGTGTACACAGAGTAATACAAGCAATTTTATTTTGGTATTTATTACTAACAATAATAATAATGATAAATTTACAAGGGATTATAATGAAAACATTATTTCTAAAAAGCTGGACTTTTACAAATATCAGTTTTTTGTACTATGTAACCACTGGCATTTGATGAATAGTCACTGAAATGATATAACTTATAATATTATTGTGTATTATGTGGTTATGAAACAGAATCCGTATTTGTCTGCCAAAACCCATCAAAACAGTTGCGAAGCCAAATTATTGTGCCTATAGAATTTTATAAGTAGAATGTCAATATATTTTTTCACTTCGTAAGCATCCATAGTCAATGCTCTTAACTGCGACACCATGGATGTAAGGTATAATTTTATTGGATAAAAATGTCACCTTCATTTTGATGTTTACTTCGATAAACCACAGATTAATTGCATTTCATAAAATAGAATTTGTAAGTTTTTGAAGATTATGGTTTAACCTTAAATATGCGTCTGTCCCCGTACGCAAATGTCACACATATGGTCTGTGAAGTTTCACTAAAGCACATACATTGTATCGAGACGTGCTGCGCAATGGGATAGATTGCGTTGTAAAGATTAAGAACGTTCTTGGTGCGTAAAAGGAAATCATTTGAGATCTATACACAATTATTAAATAAATATCATTAAAATTGCACCCATAAATCAAAAAACCACTGACTAAATTTTTTTCCGAAACTGGATAAATCTATTTACAAATAAAAAGTAGGTACGAAATATTTCATAAAATATTAGAATTTTAAGCTAGTTGTTTTGTAAATCTATTTCTTATATTAAGCATAAAAGCTGTTTCGCCTTTAAGGCAGTACCAAACCTGTTTAGGTGACTTCAGAATGATTGGAAATTATTCATCAATTTGGTGAAATTATATTATAGCCCTGCCGCTGAGAGCTCCCTTGTAACCTCTCTTTCCATTACACACGTCGTTTAGGAGAAAAAAGTAAAGGTTGCAATGGAGCTATCAAAGATACAACTATATTCTACATACTTACTTCTTCTTTCAGGGATATTATATTTATTTATATATTGTAAGCGATGCCAACTATGCCTATTTTTTTGTTAAACTAATCAAATTGTTTGCATTTCAATTATTGCGGTCATAGGAATCGAAATATTAGCACATGCAATTTGATTGAAAGTCACTTATCAGAAAGAGACCACATCATTGTTATTATTATTTTCAAAGCATGGCAATCTGCTCACATAAAAATATATATTTTTATATTATTTTACAAAAAAATAAGTGTTTAAGTTTTCTCAAAATCAAAATTTAAAATACGAATTTTCCCTAAAAGTGCTAACTTAGAACAAATATAATTTTTAAAATACACTGTCAATTTTTTTTTGCTGAATGGCAAATAAGGGAAACCAAACTAGATTATAATAATAATATAATATACAATAAATTGACATAGAAAAATCAACCATAACAAAGAAAAATATATAATTCTTAAATGAAAGAATGTCATTAACGGAAATCAACTAAAAGTTTTTGAAAAAAAAAAAACATCACAATAACACAATTGAATTCAAATCACCATAAAAACAGTAATGGAACGCCTTTGAAATGGTAAAATAAAAAAAGTGATTTTAGACATATAGTCCTAAATAATGTCGTCCAAAGCCATTTTTTCGAAAAATTAATTACTCCATACAAAGATTTTTATTTGTTCCAAACAGCTATGAAACAAACACTCATGCCATAAATTTACTATCCAAATACATATGTGGAATTTTGCACTTTGACAGGAATGAAACCTGCAACTTAGTAACGCGTTCGGTGGTTTAGGTAACGGGTTAAAACAGAACATGATAAAAGAATATGTTCGGTAAGGTTTAATTTTTGTGTGTTCTTTTTCTTCACTTTTCTTCAATGTTCTGCTTTGTCATGGAACCGGTGTTTGCATAAATCGAAATTTCGCACGTTGAAAAAGTTAACAAAAATTCTTGATTCGGACGAAAAAAAAATGTCTTTGGACGTGATTTCACTGAAAATAGCGACGGCGGGTGATTTAAACACTGAATAATATAACGAGTCAAAGCGACTATGCGGGCACCGGAACGGCGGGAACGGGCGTGGCGGAAGTCGTTACGGGCAGCGGCGTGCCGGGTTCTTTCCCTTTGGAGGCCACGCTGACGCTCTCCTTGTTGTCCTTGTGGGTCAGCTCCACATTGGGGCGCTCGCCCGCCATGATGGCCTTGATGTCCTGCGCGTCCAGAGTCTCGTATTTCAGCAAGGCATCGGCCAGGGCCTTGTGCTCCTTAGAGTGTGCCTTGAGGATGGCACGGGCGCGGTCGTAGGACTCGGAGAGGATGCGGCGAATTTCTATGTCGACCTGCATTGAAAAATATTAGAATTATAATGTTAAAATTTAGTAATAATTCTTTTTTTAGCTCTGAAGCCAGTGGTACTATGGCATCAACAATAATTAGGGTAAGTTTTGAGGATGGAGGGAGTGGGAAGGGAAGGAAATGTGGAGGAAGAAGGCTGAGATGAGCTCGGCTATTCAGATCTGCTCACCAAACATGGCCGAAGCCATTTCAGGCAGCTGAATGGTGGTCTTTCACCAAGGCGATGCTGAGAGTACCACCTCTCCATCTACCACCCTGCATGAGGTTGTCAACAGGACAGAGTGATATGGCAAAATAAGATATCCAGCAAGCGGCCTCAATACTGGTCTAAATGCGGGTACATAATATATAGATAGTATGTAATGAGATATGTAGTATTGTTACCATCTCGTTGGTGTTGGGCCCCAGAGTCTCCCCGGATTGGAAGGCGCCCCGCGGGGTTTCCAGAGTGCGGAGGCCCACCTTCTCACTCATGCCCCAGTCGCGCACCATGTGCGTGGCTATGGAGGTAGCTTGCTTCAGGTCGGAAGAGGCACCTGCAAATTAGACACTCAACATATTATTATCTTTTTTTATTAAGGAATGACAAACATTCCCAGATTACGAATAACTTAATAAGATACTCACTACAAATCCCGCCATCTCACAAAATATATTTGTCCAACACTTTTTCATTGTATTGCTATAAAAGGTTTTGTATTAAAACAAATATTTTGTACTACTACAATTATTTTAAGGTAATCTGGGGAAAACATACTTGGCTGTACAAGAGTTCCTTTTTGACTCTTTCACACTTCATCTCATTTGAATATTTGAGAAGCTTATACAAACTTATTCTGAAATTGTGTCCTACCCACGACACCTGGATGGAAGCCCACTGAGGTTTTCTACATTTTTGTATAATATACAATCTTTTGGGGACTCCCAGTAGTGGACTAGTATTTATAGATGATGGTTGAATTAAAGGGTTAGTTATGAAGTATGGTGTATGAAAACACAAAGAAAATCTTTTTATTGAGAGCGAAATCATAGACAAGAAAATCTATACTACAAAATACTGATTAATGCTAAAAATGCAAGGTTTCCATACATTGCTAGTCGATCCCGCAATGCTTCGCTATTGCTAATGTCTTTCTGGGGTGTCTCCGACTTCTTCCACCATTCACTACTGTATACCACAATGTTACTGTCAAAAAAGTACATTACATCGACTTTAATTCGTCTCCGTATCTCGTTACGATGCAGAGATATTGCGTTAAATAATCCTCGGGCATTCCCGACTTCTACCATTTGAACCACTCTAAACACTCCTGGCACTAAAAGAACAAACTTTGAAATTTTCATTGATATCGATCAACAACTTTACGAGTTTCGCGATCACAAACATACCCAAGCTGGATTTTTATATATTTAACACACTTCGGATGGGAAAGGTATTTCTACCCGTTCAATCAATTGTTGCTTAAGGCCGGGAGGGTAGTTTTACGTTTTGCGCCGGCCTCATTTCAATGGCAGAAAAGACAGAATTATTCAATGTTTTTATATGAATATTATATACCCAACTCTTTGTAAAGGTCCCAACTATATGTACATTATTATCGAATCGTAATGCAAGTCTTCTTATTATATTTATCTCTGTGCATTTCGTTTACATCGGTATTTCAACAAAAGGATAGTATGTATATTATTTGTTATTGTAATAATTCAATTCCTGGAATGAGGGATTTTATGACCGTGAAACACGATTCAAATCTCTTTCTCCGTTCCGCACCCACTCAACTCCTAGGTGCAAGCGAGCGAGAGATGTCGGGCGTGTATTTAAGGAAAGTAGTTATGGACAAATACCGATAGGCGGACCGTAATAAACATATTACAAGGTTAATTGAGTTGCATTTCAAATAATATTCGATTTTCGTTTAGTACTTTTATAGCTTGAGTATGCTGAGTTACGTAGAATTTTTTTTTTTTAAATATTTTAATTATTTTCTAAGATATAGAGATTTAAAACAAATTAAAGTAATTCGCGCGGGACCTTTATTTTCGCCCGGACACAGCATAGCAACGGCGCCAAAACTACCTACCAGAAATGTGTTAAGATTAAATTCACAGAACAGAGTTGGAGGCGACCTCACGAGAAATATACTATTTTGGAAATTTTAAATGTAAAAATCCTTAAATTGTTTCTGCTGTCAAAATCTTTTGATTCTCGTTTAAAATTTAATTGAAATCATAAAAATAAACATCATATTAAATTACATTCATCCACATGTAGTTAATAATCTTAACAGATTCATTGCCACTAATTTTCGAGGATACAAACAAATTAAAACCTGAATGAACCCAATGGGACACAGAGATAACGAACCGGTTAATGAATCCAAGAGATAAATTATAATTTTGATGATGATTAAAATATTATACATTCATCATGGGAAGTAAATTTAGTAAGAAAAAACTCATCATTAACCAATTAAGACATCACAATAATTAGTAAACAAAAAATCCCGTTTTCGTCCCTATAAATACCAGGGAACTGTTGGGAATGTCTGTGGCAAAGGCTCTCACCGCTGGTGATCTTGTCAGGCCCGAAGATCAGCTCCTCGGCCGCGCGCCCCCCCATCATGGTGTCCATCATAGCCTGCAGCTGCTGCTTGGTCACGTGGTATCTTCACAAACAACAGAATACCATCATTATTTATGGTGGTAAAACAGACAACATACTAACACTATAAACGGCCAGTAGCCAGCATGTGGAGCGACTGTGTATGAAAGACGTCAACTCATTAATATTACATATTTGTTATTAAAACATACAATTTTTTTTATTTTTTATTGTTGATACATTTTTTTTACAATATTTCATATTTCAATTTAGTAATGTTGGCCTCACTGGGTTGTTTACCCGTGCTGAGGCCCCCATTTTATAATTTAAGAAATATAGAAGGATAACAATATATAGAAGGACTCTACTATTACTCTCAGTATCGCCCTGGTGAAGACCACCATTAAGAATAAATGTTAGTCGTGTCTCGTGACCAGATCTGAATAGTCGGGCGCTTCCCAACATTAACTTTACTTCACATAAAAATATGTAAGTAGATAGGTCATACAAACACTTTTGATACTGTAAATCACTTTATTTGACTAAGCGATCAACCTTTTTCTGTATGTTTACTCAATTATTTTGTAGAAAGAAAGCAATTTGAAGTGCATTGAATATTCTTGAATTATTTTAGTTGCGATCTGAGTACCCTAGGGCTCTATTTTAGGACCATTCATCTTTACTTTTTTATAAAGAAATTTCAGAGGTTATTCTGCATACAATGTTGACTGGAGTGAAAGGAATCAGATTGTGTTCTTGAAACTGGAGTACTCCAGGGCTCTTACTTGGGACCATTCATCTTTTTTTTATTTCATAAATGTTAGATCAGAGGTTATTCCGCATTCAAGGACTCTTACTTTTTCAGATGACTTAAAACTATTCATGGAAAAACAAAACTTTAGAAGACTCCAATCGACTCTAGTCGGACATTGATAGGATTGTTGACTGGAGTATGAGGAATAAATTTATTCGAAGTATGATACAGTTAAATATGACCGAGGAAAATAGGGGCGGATTAGCGCAGTTGGTAGAGCAGCGCCCCGGCAAGGCCAAGGGCCTGGGTTCAAGTCCCAGATGCGCCTGTATTTTTTTCTGATTTTTCTGTTTCAAAATTTCGTTTGAGAATTGCTAATATTGTCTTCAATAATTAAATAATAATAATGTTTGGATCATTTTTATAGGACCGTTTTCGCGATAAAATCAACTCAAAGGCGCTTTACAACTTAATTTATAACATTTAAACTATGCCCTATCATTTAGACTAATAACTTCGATTTATTACTAGTAACTCAGATTAATAACTAGCATCTTAAAATCAAGACTTAATCAAGACTATACATAAAAAAGGAATTAGATTGTTTCAATATGTTAGCATGTTTTGGGCTTTGCCTGGGATGTTGTCAGTCATCCGAATTTAATGGAGTTGGGTGATTGAGTTCAACTTACCTTTCTCTGGCTGGAATGTAGGCTGTGTGCCCCAGAGAGGGACCCCTAGGAATGATGGTCACCTTATGGAGTGGATGAGATTCCTGAACACACAAAAGTTATCCATTCAATAGAATTTAATTTATATGGCCAACAAGATATTCAAATAACGGCCAAAGCTATTTTTTTTATTGCTTTATTGAATAGCTGATCTTACTTTGGTATAGTATGCCACAACGGCGTGACCGCCCTCGTGGTAGGCTGTAATGAGGTTTGCGTCTTCGTCAGGTAATCTAGAAAAACATTACACATAATAATAAAGAGGCATTTATCTCATTTCTTAAAATTGAAATTAGGGACATAACCACAAAAAAATTTAATACCTAGAACGGCGTTCTGGTCCCATCAGAACCTTGTCCCTGGCGCCTTCCAGATGTTTCATGCACACATTCTTTGCTCCGTCAATTGCAGCCCTAGAAAAAATAATAAAAAATACATTTTAATTATTTATTTCATTACCAGCAGTTCTGTAATAGTAGACATCGTCAGTACTAGTAGTTCTGTAAACAGTATATATCGTCAGTAGATGTCCTAAAAAGTATGTTTTTGATGTTCTCTTATTTGAAGATACTTATATAGTTACTTACATAAATATATACAAACCATACATTATACATAACATTTAAAAAATTTCAAATAAAATAGTTTTACCTACCAATAAAACTTATATTATGTACCTAACCTCATTTAAAACCTTTATTGAGAGAAGCATTCTCAAATTCCCTTTCGCGTGGCACTTTCCCGCTCTTTTTCAGCACCTTGTGTTGGACAAGTGGTCACCAGATGCTACACAAAAGTAAAGCGTCCCCTATGCGACTTTTGTTTACGGCATTCTTTCTCATTAGTTCTCACCAGGCAGTGATTGCCTAGGTTTTAAATGAGGTTAGGTACATAATATAAGTTTTATTGGTAGGTAAAACTATTTTATTATGTAGCCTGAACCGTCATTTAAAACCTTTATTGAGATCTGTTTGTTATCGACTGGTGACCACTAACGCTAATGTGATACTATTATAATACGTCAAAAAACTGGAATACCTACTCACGTGTTACAGTGGGTGGAATAGGGAGGCTACAGACAATGCCCTATTTACCTCTAGGGGAGTGTTAACTTCCCTTCTGTAGAATTTGGCAAAGGTGTCCCGGCTCCTCCAGTTCCCTCGAGCCAGGATGTCATCCAGTCTAAAATTATCCAGCCAGTTAAGTGACGCCACTGCTGCCCGTACACTTGGCACCCCGGGCAGCTGTGATCTTAGCTTCTTCTAGAATTGTTTTGACCCAACGGGCGATGACTGTTCTTGAAGCTGCCTTAACTGTTCCCGATGTAGTGATGAAGAGTTCTGTTAAATTCTGATTTGTTTCCCTCCGTTCTTTGGAGGTTTCAATCAGTTTCTTAATCCAGTATGCTGGGTCTATATTTGGCTGATTTCCGTTTCTCAACCTCCAACCTGACTGTTGGTATGTAGCAGAGTCTGTTTTGGATCCGAAAACTGGCCATAACGAGACCCCTTCCTCATTTATGGATAGTTTGTCTGGCGAACACTGTAACAAGGTCAGGTCATGCACTCTTCGTCCCGAAGCTAACAAAAGTAAAGTCGCTGCCCTTCTCGAGACTTCAAAGAGACTCAACTTTTTGGGTGGGTTAGCTTCTAACCAGGTCAATACCATTCTGGGATCCCAGATAGGAGGCTTAGATAGTTTAGGATGCCTTAATGCTGCGGCTTTGAGAACTTGTCTGACTAGAGGGTGTGAGCTTAGGTTTCCTTCTTCAGGGCTACTGAAAGTTGTTACTACTGATTTATGGAGTCGAATTGTGCTGGGAGAGAAATTGTCTTCTAAACTAAGATCTGTTAAAAATCTTGCCAAGTTACTTCCTGTAGGGACATTCGGGTTTACCCCGTGATTTAATGCCCACTTTTGCCACCTAAGCCATGCCGGTTTATATGTTTTAAGTGTGGATTCTCTCCAACCTGACTTTAAAAATTCTTTCTGTTTGTCCGACCAATCTGTTAATGACTGACTCCACCCCGGCACTTCCACACCTCCAAAATAAAATCCTCTACTTGTGGAGGAGGTTTCAAGGTTCTGGTGTCTATCAGCACTTCTGTCAGGTTCATTATGGTGAAAGGAGGGCTCGTCGCTCGACTTTTCAAGTCTGGTCTCCAGAATACTTTCTTCCATCTCGGGGCTACAATCAGGTATAGGCCCTTGGCCCGGTTGAGGTGTGCGAGAACTCTCGGCATGAGGCACGGAGGGGGGAACACCCAAGCTAGAGGAAAATCCCACTCTCGAGTCCAAGCGTTGACAAAACTTGCCTCTTTGTCGAATGCATTTAGGGACACATAATCTTCTACAACGTGAGCTGTCTCCGATGCAAACAGGTCTATAGTTGGTCTCCCCCATTTTGCAAAAATCAATTTTGTTGCTGCTGGTAAAAGATGCCACTCCGGAGGTTGGCGTTTTCTGGAGAGTTGATCTGCCACCTCGTTGAACCTTCCTGGTAGGTAGTGAGCAGACAGTGAAATGCGATACGTGTCTGTCAACTGAAGGACTTGACGAGTCGCTTCGAGCAATGTCTTGGATCGTGTGCCGCCTTCGTTGCGAAGGTACGCGACCACCGATTTGTTGT
Organism: Hesperophylax consimilis; assembly: GCF_061612785.1. NCBI lineage: Eukaryota > Metazoa > Arthropoda > Insecta > Trichoptera > Limnephilidae > Hesperophylax > Hesperophylax consimilis. The sequence goes on along the minus strand of NC_142862.1, from coordinate 13,363,554 downwards.
CTGACTGGATCAGGAGACCCGAGTCTGACAGCTCTGGCCCGTGAGGAGTAAGTGCTGCCAGCACGGCGAGCATTTCCTTGACATTGCTGTGGAGAGGTTGCTGTGTTTGGGACCAAGCTCCACTCAATCTGAGGTCGTCTAGCTGCGCACCCCATCCCCAGTCCGAGGCGTCGGTCGTGAGGGTGTGACGAATCACTGCTTGATGCATTGGTGACCACGTCTGCAGGGACCTGCTCCACCATCTCAGCTCCTCTATCGCTGTTCGAGGAATGGGATGGAGTCGTCTCGGTTTGAATGCAGGCAGCTTGCGACTGGCACACTGTAACATGCGAAGGTTAAGCCTGCCTCTATGAATAATACCCAAGAGGCTCTGGGCCTGCTCAAGTGACCACCTTCCTAGATTAATGTATTGTTTCAGTAAATTTGTTATTTTCGCTATTTTAGTTTGCGGGAGGCCTTTTAAGTCGTCCCTTGAATTCCATGAAATTCCCAAATATTCAATTTTCTGAACTGGACACAGAGTGGATTTACTGAATTGTATTATCCACCCAAGAGTTTGTAACATTGAAATAGTTTCGAATGTATGCATTTTCAATATATTTTCATTTTGATGTACTATCAAAAAATCATCTAAGTAAACAATTATTCTGAGACCTTTGTCTCTTAATTTTTGCGCTATCCAATTGGTAAGTGAAGCAAAAACCTTTGGAGCTGAGGCTAGTCCAAAAGGCAAACATGTCATTTGAAGCAGTTCTCCATTAAAAATCAGTCTCAAAAAACGGCGATGATTCTCATGAATTGGAAGATGAAAGTAGGCTTGAGAAAGGTCCACTTTAACCATCCAGTCGCCTGGTTGAATAAATGTTGCAACCTTATTAACATTAATAAGTCTGAATTTGCTAATAGCTAAGAAATTGTTCAAACGACGAAGGTTGAAGACCGGCCTAAATGACCCGTCTTGCTTCGGTATGAGAAACATCCGTGACAGAAAGGAAGGCGATATTGAAGCTGATTCCAATATCTTTTCCTTTTTCATTTTGTTTATTTGTCGTGTCATTTCGTCTGTGATTTGAGTTTTATAAGTTGAGCTTACCGTGTCTGCCACTATACTTAGAGGGGGTTTCTGCCGAAAGGGTAGCTTGTACCCTTGCAAAATGGTTAGCAGAGTTGGTGGTGCTTCTAATTCTTCCCATTTGCTTATAAAGTGCTGTAATTGCCCCCCCTGAAACGCCTTCTCCGGATAGTCATAGCCTATCCTTGTTGCCAAAATTCCTTCTTGGTTTGGCTGGTCCCCTCTTGTCCGCACCTCTTGCATCTTGATTAGATCGCCCTCCGCGGGGGGCTTTGTTGTCTCGGAAGGGCTTGTTGTCCCGAAACGTCCTGCTTTCCCGAAAGGGCCTGCTCTCACGAAAAGGCTTCCTCACTGGCACTTTCTTGGGCATCTGCGATCTGGTTGATGGCTGAGGGTCGAAGCTTGAATGTGGAAAGCATTTATCAAGTCCTCCCATCCGCTGAATCTGGGATTCTAGCTTCATTGGTTCAAAAAGATAACCCGCTGCTGGAGGAATATTTTTGACTGCCTCTCGTACGTAGCGGCTCTTTATCTCGTTAAGGATTGCGTCCCTACGATGCTGGATCGCATTTGCTCTCCTTCCACAGACCATCTGCAGGACATCTTTGGTCACTGTCTGATATTGCGTATCCGGGGCAAATAGCGACTCCACTTTCTTGAAGAGGGAACCTGCTGACAATTCCTTGCCTTCCTCTGCACCCCAGTTTACCAGTTCCTGAAGAGATTTCTTGAGGCACTCATTTTGCTGCAACAGGGCATGGCTTAGTGACCCGCAAAATTTGTCAAGTGACCCCGCGTATTGCTCTGCCTTATTCAAATGCAGAAACTCTCCATTAACTTCCAACTGGTTGAACATGGGGTTGGCCAGGTATTTTCTTACGACCTCCCCATACCTTACTTCGTTCCATTCAGGCGAACCGAAGTGTTGTAAATCTTCGATTTTCTTTACGCGGTTTGCGTCAGCCTTAGGAACTGTAGGTTCCTTACACGTGGTTTCCGCCATCGATAGGATTAATTCCTTGAATTCATGATTAGGATTTACTAATCCCATCCCTAGCGAAGATGGTGAATTTCTCTCCACGTGTCTCTCTTGATCTTCCGATGATGCGTCCTCGTCGGAATCCAAGTTTCTCCTATCTTCGTATGTTTTAGACGCCATGAAATCCTGAATAAACGAGCTAATGTGCTCCACTTGAGCCGTGAGTTTATCAATGCGATGTTTTTTCGTAGATTTCGTCGATTTCGGCAACTTTCGTTTCGGCTCATTTTGTTTTGGCAAAATAATATTGTTCACTTCTTCTACCGTCATCTCTACCGAATCGGATGATGACATCTCGGAGCCACTCATTGTTAATTGGGCAAGAAACCAAAACACAAAACCAAAGGTACACAAAACACAATGTAAATAAGCAAACAACACAAAATGGCCGACGAACTTTTCCGTCGTGTTCAACACGTGTTTTATCTTATAAATTCGGAGCTACTTCGCAACGACAACGCCAGCGACGGAATTTAAAACGCTAATGAGAAAGAATGCCGTAAACAAAAGTCGCATAGGGGACGCTTTACTTTTGTATAGCATCTGGTGACCACTTGTCCAACACAAGGTGCTGAAAAAGAGCGGGAAAGTGCCACGCGAAAGGGAATTTGAGAATGCTTCTCTCAATAAAGGTTTTAAATGACGTTTTAAATGACTACATAATTGATAATTATAAAATTTGTCCAAAGAAAAGTCAAAATCTCGATGACAATATTTTTTTCAAACTTTTTTAAGGCAGGTAGGTATCATAATGTTGAAAATAAGAGAATAAGAAAATCGAAAAAAAAACTAATCTAAATAAACACGACGATTTCAAATTAAAAAAAAATAAAATAATGAATCTTTTCTGAACCATTAAAATGGCCACCATCTTGAACTGCAACGTTTATTTACGTACAGATAAAATGCAAAAATGTTGAGATAAAACAGGACTCGGTCAATATTTCATATTTATTGTGAAAATGGCTTTCAGTTAAAGTAGAGATTGCATGAGAGCTTAAAGTGCTCCAAGACCACTGAAGTAGCCAAAGATATGATACGAATGCACCACCCCAGCCAGGAGTACTCCAGTCCCGGTGCGAGCACTACACCAGGAGGTATTGATTTATCAGGACTTGGTATGCTTACTCTGAGGATGAGTAGAAGGTTGGAGTTGGAAATGTATCTGTGTGTTATATTGTCTTGTACTTTTGAATGTACGTTATCGTATTGTTATTCAAAGTGTTAGTGTACTTGGCACGCTTTAGTGAGTTCTATGATTGTATGTAAGGGTCTGTTATTTATTTTATATAACGGGAAACTTATATTGTATTATACAGTGAAACCTCTATCTATTGGTTTTAAAGGGACCTATCGAAATAAACGATGAATGCCGGAAAACAATGAATGCGGGATTAAGAGGACAAAACACAAGGAGATACGATCCAGTAAAGTTACCGTCCTCCCAATCTGCATAACCGTTGGTAGATTAAAATTATAAGAAGAAAATAAGTTTTAGATGTAAATAAATGTATTTATTTAAAAAAATACAAAGCTAAACAGAACCAATTTTTTTTTTAAATTTATTGCATTGTAAATACATAATCTTTCATCGACATTTGTTTTTTTTTCTGTTTTATTTCCGCAAGTCGACAGTATATTTTCAGCTTTGCAAATGATATTTTTTTCGGCATCAGATATTGAGTGTGCGTAGTAGAAAGTTTTCAATCTTTCAAAGAGTGTGCATGCTTCTGAAAATGAAGGTACAGGCAGCGGCTCCTCTTCATCAATATCGACCTCTTCTGTTGTCTCCGTCAATCTTGCGTCACACAAGCTTTCGATAGTTTCTATCCCACAAGTTGGAATATTGTCGTCGAAAGTAACAAAATTGTTAAAATTTGTCAAATTTGGTACCAAGAGATAAGAATTTTCTCCAGTTCGCTAAACTTTGATTCTTTACTGGTTTTTCTAGTTTTCGAAGATTTTCCGCACTTTTGAATTTGCTCCCGAATTTCGTTTTTTTTCAAGAAAATAGAATTTAACGTGGATGCCGCGATTCCTAAACGCTTGGCTATATCGACGCGTTTTTCAGCGGGGATTTTTTCGTACGTAAGAGAACGTACTTTTTTCATCAAACGGCTCATTTCGAAGATAGTTTAAAAGCTCAAAAAGGATAACTGCAAACACTCCACTAAGTTCGGGTATCTAGCGACAACTGACGACAACTAGCGACTGATGGCGGTGACAAACTGTTATTCTTTCTCTTTCTCTCTCAAAAGTTTCGCGCATCGTAACGAGTGCCGTCTGGCGCCGTTTAAACATAGACAAAATATATCAAATACGCGACGTAATTCCTACGATGAATGCGGGAAAATGGTGGACATAGAAACGATCGATGCAATCTATTTTTGTATGAAATGATTTCGGACTAGAAGAAATAAATGATACATCCGGGAAAACGATTATTCGAGGAACGATAGATAGAGGTTTCACTGTAATTGTATATTGACATAGAACCTGCAGACAAGCAGCCATGTGGCAGCTTCGTGGGACTATGTATACATTGTCTAAAAAAAAAAAAAAATACATAATAAATGTAAATGGCATAATAAAATTAAAAAAAGGCAGAGAGGGATAAAAAGAAGGTTTAAGCATCGTTAAGCCATCTTCTTGCCTTCTCTTGGCTCTATCGATGTAACAAAATATATGAACAAAGTCTACAAAATCACCCGACGCTATGAATTGCTATTATGTAGAATGTGGTGTTGCTCCTACTCACTTGAGTGCAGCCTGGTTCACCATGTTCTCCAGATCTGCCCCCGTGAAGCCGGTGGTGCCTCGCGCCAGGAGTTCCACGTCCAGGTCTCCGCCGGTCAGCACGCGCCCGAGGTACAGGTTGAGGATGTCACGTCTGCCGGAGTAATCGGGCGTGGGTACGTTTACCTGATGGAACGAGATGTTTTGAATATGAATTAATAATTATTAAAAAGGAATATGAAAATCCATATGTACTTCTTTCACTCCTTTTTTTCAAAAGCAAAGACAAACTTTCCCAGACTACATTATTTGAAAACCTCGTACTACCATTATTATATACGCTTTGGACTGCTCAATCAACTAACCGGTTTTGCTAAAGACCCAAACGATAATTAAATTTACATAGCTACAAATGCTTCCAACATCACAGCACGTTTTTGGTACATATTTATTTAACTACCAAAGGTATATTTATTGACAATTTAAGGACAATAAGTAGAGCAATAAACAGGAAGGTTAAGTTAAGTTAACCCCATCACATTGGATGAGCAACGTGGCTGCTGTGCTTGACAGCTGATCGAAAGCTTAACCATTAGCAGCCGAAGCCCTACATTTGCAGTGTTGACTTTATACATTCATTTTGCCTTTGGATATTACATCTATGTACTAGGTTTGTTAAACACAAAAATCGTAATGTCACTTTATCAAGTATGGTATTGTCTTCATGTTGGCCTTAACAAAAATGTATTTTTATTTATTAAATATTCTTGCTGGCTCCTACAGGTAAAATAGAAGGAGAATAGGTGTTTAACGGGGACCGCACAAATTAATAAAAATTATTCATCGATTTGATGGTCATCAAATCCGATGGACTTATATAATGTAGGTGTTCAAATAGAGTAAAAATTGTGGTTATTTAAAGGTAAGAACACACGGGACCGACGTATGCAACGTAAACAACTCGCTAACCCAGTTTTGAGGATGGAGTATTTCTGCTTTGAAATAAAATCACAATTTACTCATTATATTTGGGGGCATGTTCCAGCATGGAAGATACTCTCAGTATTGCCCTAGTGTAAGATCACCATTCAGAATTATGAAAATATTCAATCTGTAAACTTAAAAAAATAAAACTTCGTAAAACAGCGTTTTTTTGGGTAGAACTTTTATTTTATATCTAACTAATTTGTGTTTTAACATAAATCGGTCGTCCTTTGTGATTTAAATTTACGCACATGAAAATGTTTTTTTCAAATATCTTAATTTTTTTTTTTATCATATTCGTAGAGTAAAATAAAAAAATAAACATTTTTAATAAAAACATTATCAAGTAAAAACATTTTTTTAAATAATCATCATAACTCACAAATAATTGCCAAACTTGCCTCTAAAAGCATTAAAAATGTAATTCTTTAACCTTTCCCTTACTGTGCTAAAAAAATACACGCGTTACGGTGCTGTATAGTCAATACACATCTCAAAATAAGCGATTTAATATCGGAAAAATATGAATATTCATAGCTAATCGATTATGTTTATTATATTTTATATCAAAAGTGATAATAATTGTAATTTAATTGCTGAAAACATGAAAAAACCATTGACAGATGCTAAAGAAATGTGCGAGGGGTCCAACTCTAACGACGGTTCGCGGCCAACTGGCTAGCAGCGCGGCTGGCACAAACACAGCTGTGCGGTCGTAGGTATCGATGGTCTAAATCAAAACTACAACTGCAGAAGTGTGGATGTCTCATGTTCCTGCATAGCGAATTAAAGCGGGACATCAATAGCGTGTCATTTCCTCGCACACTCTTTGCGTATTTAGTATCACACGGTTGATTGTATTGGTGTATTTGTTCCCGATTTTCAACAAAAAACTCTGATTTTTAATTGAATTTGAAAACTATGTAATATATTATTTTTTAATTCAATGTATAACGGAGGAATACCTAAAATCTGAACCCAGAATTTATTATATTTATAGAGTTATTAAAGTTATTAGAAGCAATGTGTAGTAAATACACACCACAGATGAGGAAAGGTTAATGGCCCATGTATATTTTATAATTTAAAACACAAATAAATAAAGCAGCAAATATCCGTACTAGAAATTTGTTATAATTCAGGGTTGTTGGGTATTTTGGTCTCAAATTTTAAATGAAAAGGGCCGCGCAGTCGTTCCCCTGTCACATTCAATAATGCTGTGAAGCTCGTTGAATTTCACTTTGCTCACACAAAAGTACATGAAGAATTGTTCGTCATCAGATTATAATTCATTTACTAAAGTATGGAACTCTCCAAACTTTTATCTTTTTTTATTTATTAGAGAAGTGTTCTTCTCGCTTATTCATTTTTCTTTTACAAAAATATACATTTAAAAATAATAATCTTAATAAGTAGTCCTCAAATTCACTTCCAGAATCATAAGACATGACAAAGTTACAAACAGCAACTGCTGAGAAGTGAAAAACATAAATAAACATCAAATCTATCAATGCTACGTATGTAAGAACTAGAGACCACTTGTCATGTGGTTGTGTTGAGTGTAGTGATGTAGACCCGGGAATATTCCCCGGGGAATATTCCACGACCTGAAATAAATTCCCGAAAACGGCGAATTTATTTTATTTTTAATAAAATGGTTTCTACACTTCTCTTGGATGCTTTATTGAGTGTTAGCATGTAAAGTAAGCCTCATCTTTACCTCGTGATATGAAGAACAGCCTGTTGGACGATGATGTTTACTGGACAAGAGTGACATCATTAGCCGATGTTCTGCGACCGATTGTTTCCTGGATTACACAGCTAGAGGGAGACGATCCACTAACACACAAAGCATTGTATGCTTTTGAGGATATTGAGAGCAGTCTAAGTTAAACTCTTCCAGCGTGTTTTATATTGTTGTATATTTTATTTTTTATTTAATAAATATTATTCTTTTTGAGGTATTATGTTGTTAAAATCAAAATTCCCCGTCGAGGGGAATATTTCCGGGAATATTCCCCAGAAATAAATTCCTGGGAATTTATACATCACTAGTTGAGTGCAAACGACAAGTGTGCGCGTCAACCTAGAAACGTAGTAATGAATACATTGCGTACATCGGCGTACCTTCAGAGGTGTGGACAAAATAAAAAATCAAATATGCAGGTGAATTGAACTAAATCAATTATATCTAAATTGATGAAATTAATTACCTATTCATAAAATTAAAATGAGAACATACGTAATCACAAAATAGTAATAAAGTAAAAAGTAATCTATATTCTTCAGCAAATCATTGACAGTCAATAACCATGAACAAAGGAAGAAAAAGAAGCAAAAGCGGCTATGAAATAAGTTAGTATGCAGTGTTAGTTGGTGTTTAGGTAGAAATAAAGGCGGGGCGCTGCTGGGGTATATGCGATTTGCAGTAAGAAGGAGATAGCAATAGTGTAATATGATGTTGGCAATACGGATAGTGTGCGCGGTTTCATACTAATAACGGTTCATGGCCCTATTGTCTATGACCTACCTCCACGTCGAAGCGCCCTGGCCGCAGCAGCGCCGGGTCCAGATCGTCACGCCTGTTGGTGGCCCCGAGCACGATGACACCCTCGTTCTGGTGGAAGCCATCCATCTCCGACAGCAGCTGGTTGATGGTCTGGTTGGCATAGGGGTGCAGCACGCTGTTGGTGCGTTTAGCGCCCACCGAGTCTATCTCGTCGATGAACACCACACAGGGGGCACGCTCCTTGGCCGCCTCTGCAAAGAAGTTGATTTTTAGTGGCTGCAGACAAAATAAGGTTCCTGACAAATCATAGGGAGTGTGGCGAACACATTGCTCAGGGAGTGGAAACACGACCTGCAACAGCCATCTCAAGCAAAGATATGGGTTACAGTGCTCAGGCTGAATGACACCGGGGAACAGTGCCACGAACGGTGCCTCCTAGATACAGGGTCGCATCTTGGAGTATTTAGATCTTACCCCAGCACTCGGGGCTCTGCCGGGGTGGACCTTCAATTCCTTAGATACTGGTGGGACCAAAAACGGACCATTCAAACGAACAAAAACTAGGGGGCATTGGGGAACCTCAGGGGAGTGGAAAGTAGAGCTGAGGCTGCCTCTTTGCTCGTGGGGCCTTCAGAAAAACTCACAAAGAGGGACTTCCAACGGGAAAACAGTTACCGCTACAGGATCCTACGGGAGATCCATACGCGGGACTTTGAGGTGAACTCCAGAAACTCAAAGGAATGAGGTGAAATGGGCCCACAACCTGAGTGCTCAAGAACTGTGTGCTCGGGAACTATCCGTACACCGACACTGTGGGTTCGTTCTTCTGGCCAAAGTCATTTCAAAGGACGATTCGATTCCGGAAGGCGGTTTTTCACCAGGATGACAAGGGAAGTATCTACCACTCTAGAAGGATGATAATTGGACATGAAAATTTTGTATTATTTATTATTATTAAATTCGTGTTAAAAATTGACATAATTCGTAAATGCGAATTTTTAAGGCCTTCTTCAATTGGTTAAGACTTACTGAAGAGATCTCGAACCCGGCGCGCGCCCTGCCCCACGAGCACCTCATCGAACTCGGGCCCCGCTGCGTGGAAGAAGGGCACGCCCGCCTCACCCGCAACGGCGCGCGCCAGCAGAGTCTTGCCCGTTCCCGGCGGCCCTACCAGCAGGACGCCCTTGGGCAGCTTGCCGCCTAGTGACGAGAAGCGCTCGGGGGATTTTAGGAACTCCACCTAAAACAATTATTATAAGTTTAATGATATTGGCCTCAAAGTAAACACCTAAAAACTTAACTGTTATCTAAAGGCATTCGAAACTCTCCTCTTAGACAGGCCGCACTTTTTTGCTTACTAGAATAAATTCAAATGATTACTAAGCAAATTCAATCCATTTTCTTCGAGATTAAAAATTATACACTAGTTTAATTTGTTGATAAGTGCGAAATCGGGAAAACTGCCATTGCCATTATTTTAACCAATCGAGTGATCGCGTCAATAAGCAAAATGACAGTGCTCGACACTTTTAAGCTTTCGTTTTGGAAATTTTCCGCCCTCATTAAAAAAAATCACACCTCTGAATTTTAATATGAAGACATATAATCGTATATTGATTATAGTGCTATATAGCAAATGAATTAATTATATTTTGTATATTTATTATATTTTCCCGTTTATTCCTTTATAAACATGTGAATTCTGCGTATAAGTTATTTTAAAATTGCCGTGCTCAACACTTATTTGGGTCAACATTGAATATTTTCTATTTCCGTCTATTGTTTATGTCCTACTTGATAGTCACAGATACAAATATATATTACAAGACTTAATGTTTTATCCTAAACAGCTATTCTAAAAGTTGTGAATGAAAAATATTTTATAGAATTTATGTCAACTTGGGTTCGCGAACTGTCAAAATTAAATTCACTAAATTAGGATATTATAGAGGGTTCCCGAGCTAGACATCATAAGTGGAAGGAGGCTTGTCAAAAAGATAACACTCGTGAAAGGAGCTGTCGTCAGCATAGCTGGTCGATCGGCCGTGTGCATTAAGAATGTGGACAAATTTTGTGCAAAGTTGCACTGCGTAAACTCACACACGGGTTACCACTGCGGTATACAAAATATTTCAAAAGAATTCATACTTTTTGGAAATTTTGTTGAATATTTAAATTGGGATATGTTGATTTCATACTGACCCGAGTGGGATTGACCTAACTGTTAACCGACAAAACCAAGGATGACGTCATGTGTTTCCCCGTCAGATTGTTTTAGCGGGCTTTGAAAAATGCAAACTTTTTCAATTATTTTAACTATGAAATCGACATTAACCTTTCCCCGTGCTAAAAAAATCGCGTTCCGGTGCTGTGTAGTCAATACACATCTCAAAATAAGCGATTTAATATTGGAAAAATATTAATATTCATAGTTAATCGCTTATGTTTACTATATTTTATTTCAAATGTGATAATAATTGTAATTTAATTGCTGAAAACATGAAAAAACCATCGGCAGATGCTAAAAAACGTGCGAGGGGTCCACATCTAACGACGGTCCGTGACCAACTGGCTGGCGGCTAGCACACATACAGCTATGCGGTCGTAGGTATCGATGGTCTAAATAAAAATACAACTGCGGAAGTGTGGATTTCTCATGTTCCCGCATAAAACTAAAGCGGGACATCAATAGCGTGTCATTTCCTCGCACACTA